>NC_143391.1:23098383-23728383 GCF_980474605.1 Leiobunum rupestre
ATTAGTCAATTTGGTCCAGACGTTTACAAATTAGTCAATTTTGTCCAGATGGTTTGGAAATTAAAGAAACTATTCGAAAATAAAGTAAAATTTTCCGGTCCAGAAATTCAGTCAATTTGGTCCAGACGGTTTATAAGATAGTAGCTTCTATGTAGGAGGAATCCTTCAAAATTCAGCGGTCCAGACGTCCAGAAATTCAGAAAATTAGTCAATCCCCGTATTACCATAAGTATATAATAAATCCTACAATATAGGGATCTATCTAGGCTTTGAAATGAAAAATCGCGGAAGCTTACAACAAAATAGGCCTACTAAATTTTCAGTCTAACCAGAAGCTTATTAAGATTTTAGAAGCTGGAGGGGCCAAGGCAACTGAAATCAAGGGGTCGTGGGTTCGCTATGTTAAATGTTATTTTTTGAAAAGCAGAAAAATAAACAATATTTTTCCTTTGGAAATTTTTAGATGGATTTAAGGTTATAATTAACAATATTACAGAAGTGTTTTCTGGTCTGAGTCAAATTTTTGCACCAGAAAGATTTTAATACCTTTAATTATTGAATTTTAAGTTTAGAACCGACTAAAAAAGTTGTAAAGGCTTCCCCCAATAAAATATTTGAGTGGGGTATTTCGCTCTGGTTAATATTTTTCTTCCAAAATTAATTATCCAAAGTCAGCAGCAATCAATATTACCTGAGTCAACGGTCGGTATTGTACATTAATAAACATCCGAGTAACATCATTATCTGATCAATAGATGGCCTTAGTCCTCCTCCGTTTTTTAATAGCGCGATTTTCAAATAAGAGCACCCGCAGATAAAAAAATATCTCGCAATTTACGGACTTTGCACTTAAGCTCGCTCGGAAATATCATAATGTTATTTTACGTAGAAATATTAGCCGTTTTCTGTCCAATCGTTAGTACTTAGTTGTAAAATATTTTAAAGCAAGGTTGCCATGATCGTTTTAATATAGAAGCGGATGTTATTACGAATGACAGTGGTTGAGGTACTTAATTTAAATTAAATTTTAAGTGGGAAAATATTTTTATGAAAATACTGTTGTTTTTTTGTTGTTTTTTTTACAAGCTCTTACTTAATATTAGTGGCAGACAATAAATTTCATTTAATTCTAATCTAATAATATTTAGTGAACTATATTTCCGACAGAATGCCTCCCCGCCTTTGGTAGTGTTTGAACGTAACTGTGACTTCGAGTATAGCTATTTCAATTGCAGTGTTTCCCTAAATTGTTTTCTGAATATACTAATCTATAAATAATAATTCATTTACATCTATCGTCATCATCTTTTTTTCAAGGGTGAGATGGATAATATATTAAATTTCGGTGGTCCCCTTCGTTTTGGAAAAGTAGACGCAATGGCGTGCAAGTCCGTTAAAATAATGACTCTGTAAACGCTTGTTACCGCATTCTTGAATATTTTTCGAAGTTATATTATGCAAAACAAGCGAGTCGAGTATAGCCCCAATATGGTTTTATCCTGGATGCAGCACCCTATGCTCGGATAGTATTCCAGTTATTAAATACAAGTAACCATAGGTAACATAATAATAATTAGTAACGTAATAAAAAAAATTCTTAAGAGCGTCACCCAGTAGCAACTCCACGAATGTAATAATTAAGATAAATTGAAAACGTTTTCAAAATTAAGATAAATTGAAAACGTTTTCAAAATTAAGATAAATTGAAAACGTTTTCAAAATTAAGATAAATTGAAAACGTTTTCAAAATTAAGATAAATTGAAAACGTTTTCAAAATTAAGATTAATTGAAAACGTTTTCAAAATTAAGATAAATCGAAAACGTTTTCAAAATTAAGATAAATTTAAAACGTAGACGAAGTAAAGGTAAAGCCGATTATTTTAAACACTCACTTCGTCTCTAAAGGTAATATTTTCAACAGCAAAAACTCAGTGGTGGATCTATGTGATAGGATAGGTAGGGTCCCTCAAATTTTCTATACTGGTATGGTGTTTTTGGGAATTGGGTGGGGCTGGGGCGAGGGGGTAACCACTTCCTGTAGTAGGTGTACACTTCTATTTGTATGAATTACCTTGTAGTACCGTGTAATACTGTGTAATATCGCGTAATAGCAAGTAATATTGCGCGTAGTAAGTGTAGTACGTTGTCTATTAAGATGTAGTATTATATAGTACAGTGCATTATTGCATAATATTTTAAACTGATGTATTACCAAATGATTTTATGTAATATTGTAAATATAGGGCAAAATACTTTTCAAATTCGATTTAGGAAAGACAGAGGGAACATAGAAGGGAACGAGTGGAGCTCTGAGGCAAGGGCGAAGGTGGAATTCCAGGCGAAAGTGAAGAGGGAATGGTGCGGGGGGGGGGGGGGGACGACGACGTTTACTCGCATAGCCCGAGCGGGAAAATCACCGACGGTCGAGCCGATGGCATGACGTTGTTTATGCCTGGGTTTACGCGTACAACAAGTTCCGACAACAACTGAGACAACAACCCATCATCCCCCATTTTATGGAAAAATTAGAAATTGGAATGGGTTAGTTCCCGATGGTAGTTCACTCCGACAGTTCGCTCGCGTTAATTCCTCGGTTAGCGCTTTTTCCGAGGCTTTTTCTCGTTGTTTTTCTTCAAAGAAACTGAGAGCGTAAGTCGAGCGAAGGAATCGTCCGATCGCAGCAATGTGTGCTGTAAACTCAGTAATTTATAATTAATGTTATTTCCTCGGGTTAATCCGAGGCTCGGGGTCGCTCTCGTGGTCCTTTTCAGGCGTCATTTGATAGGTATTAGTTAATAGTTATATCTATCTATCTCTGCAAGTGCTGAGCCGCGTGGGGTAGGGGGGGGGCAAAATAAACGACACCAGCGTTTGATTCCATCGCGTCGAGCACGGCCAACTTTGATCTCTCGCGCTACAGCGGCCAACCCATTCGTCTAAATTCCGTGAACAAGAAATTCCCCTATACACTGTACTGTAATACCCTGTAGGAGTTCAGCGCCACACTCGTTTTTATATTGGCTTCAATGCAAAAACTATTCTAAACATAATATTCCGCTAGGGGCGCTCAAACCATTCACATATCTTTTGCTCATATGTAATTAACATAAAAACTTCAACGAATTGGTTGGCCGCTGTAGCGCGAACAGTGCGTGATCAAAGTTGGCCGTGTGACGAGTGACGTAAATATTACCCACCAATGAAATACCAGGACTTTTGGATTTAATTTAAGCGGCGGAGCGTACTGGGGAGACCAACGGTTGGATTGATAGAAACGCTAAAAACGTCTCGACATAGACATTATCCCTAGGTATAAATAAATACATTCTTGGCATTACTATGTAATACCATTAAAAACTTGTTGTACTGCGTAATACCGTTAAATTTCTTTCAGAAATTGTAGTATAGTGTAATACTGTGTAGTAGCTGTAATACTGTGTAGTAGCTGTAATACGGCGTAGTACCGTGTAATTCCGCGTAGTAGCGTGTAATACAATGTGTAATATATGGCAGTACGGTGTAATAATTTATAATACAATCAATATTCTGTAATACGTGTAGTAAAAGTAATATTTCTGTAGTACCAAGTAATCTGTAGTCCGGTGTACACTAAAAAACCTAGTGGTTACCCCCTCGGGCTGGGGTTTAGCCTACCTCGAAAAAAAAGCTGCATCCGCCACTGCATATTTCTGGATTATGCATTTGCTAATCATTCTACTAGTTTGTCATTAGCGAAGAAAGAAAGTAGTAAGAAAAAATGTATAAATTAGGCTACGAGTGTTATACTTATTAATATTACGTTACTTATGGTATAACCAAATAGACTTGCATGAAAGGTATTATTACTAAGTAGGTCCAATAATCTTAACTCTTGCTCAAGTTACGACCTTTTTCGAAAGTAAGGTAACGAATTGAAAGCTCTGAAACCTCAATCACGTTAAATAGCTTTCTTTTGTACAAGGAAATGCGCGGTTCCTGAATAATTTTTAAAATTTTGACTGTAATAATATTTAAAATTTAGACTGTAATAATATTTAAAATTTTGACTGTAATAATTTTTTTAATTTTGACTGTAATAATTTTTAAAATTTTGACTAATAATTTTTAAAATTTTGAATGTAATAATTTTTTTAAATTTTGACTGTAATAATTTTTTAAATTTTGACTGCAATAATTTTTTAAATTTTGTCTAATAATTTTTTAAATTTTGACTGTAATAATTTTTTAAATTTTGACTGTAATAATTTTTTAAATTTTGACTGTAATAATTTTTTAAATTTTGACTGCAATAATTTTTTAAATTTTGTCTAATAATTTTTTAAATTTTGACTGCAATAATTTTTTTAATTTAGACTGTAATAATATTTAAAATTTAGACCGTAATAATTTTTTAAATTTTGACTGTAATATTTTTTAAATTTTGACTGTAATAATTTTAAAAATTTTGACTAATAATTTTTTAAATTTTGACTGTAATAATATTTAAAATTTAGACTGCAATAATATTTAAAATTTAGACTGTAATATTTTTTAAATTTTGACTGTAATAATTTTTTAAATTTTGACTAATAATTTTTTAAATTTTGACTGTAATAATATTTAAAATTTAGACTGCAATAATATTTAAAATTTAGACTGTAATAATATTTAAAATTTAGACTGTAATATTTTTTAAATTTTGACTGTAATAATTTTTTAAATTTTGACTAATAATTTTTTAAATTTTGACTGTAATAATATTTAAAATTTAGACTGCAATAATATTTAAAATTTAGACTGTAATAATATTTAAAATTTAGACTGTAATATTTTTTAAATTTTGACTGTAATAATTTTTTAAATTTTGACTAATAATTTTTTAAATTTTGACTGTAATAATATTTAAAATTTAGACTGCAATAATATTTAAAATTTAGACTGTAATAATATTTAAAATTTAGACTGTAATAATTTTTAAATTTTGACTGTAATAATTTTTTAAATTTTGACTGTAATAATTTTTTTAAATTTTAACTGCAATAATTTTTAAAATTTTGACTGTAATAATTTTTTAAATTTTGACTGTAATAATTTTTAAAATTTTGACTAATAATTTTTAAAATTTTGAATGTATTAATTTTTTTAAATTTTGACTGTAATAATTTTTTAAATTTTGACTGCAATAATTTTTTAAATTTTGTCTAATAATTTTTTAAATTCTGACACACTGTAATAATTTTTTAAATTTTGACTGTAATAATTTTTTAAATTTTGACTGTAATAATTTTTAAAATTTTGAATGTAATAATTTTTTTAAATTTTGACTGTAATAATTTTTTAAATTTTGACTGCAATAATTTTTTAAATTTTGTCTAATAATTTTTTAAATTTTGACTGCAATAATTTTTTTAATTTAGACTGTAATAATATTTAAAATTTAGACCGTAATAAATTTTTAAATTTTGACTGTAATAATTTTTTTAAATTTTGACTGTAATAATTTTTAAATTTTGACTGTAATAATTTTTTAAATTTGGACTGTAATAATTTTTTAAATTTTGACTGTAATAATTTTTTTAAATTTTGACTGCAATAATTTTTAAAATTTTGACTAATAATTTTTAAAATTTTGACTGTAATAATGTTTTAAAATTTTGACTGTAATAATATGTTTGAAAATTTTGACAAATAATTTTTAAGATTTTGACTGTAATATTTTTAAGATTTTGACTAATATTTTTAAGATTTTGACTGTAATATTTTAAAATTTCATAGTCTGATAATGTTTAATACAGAGTTAAATAGAAATAAGGACTGTTCTAAAAAAACATATTTAAAAAAAGAGTAGTTTTTTAGGGTACAACAAAAACTACAGCTACAATCTCAAAAGCTTTTCACAGTTGATATTAGACAGTTAAATCCGTCGCCCGAGAAACGTAACTATCCCGTCCGAAAATTGAAAGTCAAACGTTTAGTTGCGAGATTATATATATGATATTTCCAATATTTTCAATATTTTCTGGACCATTTGCGAGGCGAATGGCATAAAACGTCTAACAAACGAGGCGGCGTTATTCGTGTCCATCAATTATCGGGGCAAATTTAAGAGCGGTGCCCGACGAATTACAACGCCGCTCTGGCCTAATAGACATTTTATTGACCCCTTAATGGAAAGGTCCCGAGAAAGCGTGCAGTTTCTAGTTCGTCCGTTACTATCGAGGCCAGCTCGTACTATATAAGTACGCGATATTCAAATGGATATGGACTATAGCATCCCTTTTGCCAATGAGTACCCTTGTCTGGAATGAAATGCGAACAAAGCTCCGGGTTAGCGTTGTCTCCGCGTCAATACAAAATGATATTGGTTGATCGTTGACATTCTTTCGGTCGCTCATTGAACTTAGACACGCGATACTGGTCAGGCAACGCTCCTAATTAGCTAATCATTTGGCATTTTCTTGGTGAAATTGCGGCGGCGCCTCGACTCGGATTCCATTTATTTAACGAGACTCGGTTTGTTGAGGTCCATCAACGCGCGAATAATCTATAGCTATAATTTCGATTACGGGACGCCTTCGTCGTTTCTTCCCATTCTCCGTCTCTTTTCGCCATTAAATATCCCGAATTTAATGGAGGTGAAGAGGTCGACTCTTCGTATTAATGGTGCCTTTCTATTCTTCTCTCTTATCGAGAAGATTTTTTTAATCATAGGTTTGCTACCTAATTAGCCATGATATGCCCTCTATATAGGGAAATTATATTCCAGACACTTTTGTTTGTTTCTAAAGGGAAGACAAAAGCCGATACAATTGGGAAATGTCTCGTTTAGGAGTTTCGAAAAACTCAAATTTTGACGAGCGGAATTTGTAATTAGAACTGGTATCCGAATTTTCTTCGTCGCTTTTGTTCGAGTTTATTTTCGTCGCAGAAATCGAACCCTGGCATTAGCTATTATTACTCGAAAGCTTTTGAACCACGACCGAACCGATAGTTTGAGCCCCCCGGCGGCATCGGGGCAGTGTCGTGTGTCGAGGCCCGCTGGGATTAAGCCCGGTGTGTAGCGCCGATGGTCACGGACCCTGTACCGTAGTATAGGCGTCCACCTCTTTTCAATGTCGAAAAGTTTATTCTGATTGCCGAGCAGAAATGATATCGAAGTGTGACACCGATTCCTCCGGGGAGACGAGGACCGTCTCTGGAAGGATAGACTTTTCGCGTGTCCTTTGGACAAAGTCGACTTTTAACTCGCAGCACGTGACTCATTATTCGAGACCCGGTCGTGGGCGCCTACCGAATCCTTAAACGCGCGTCCATAAGCCAAAAAAAAATCGTGAAAACACCCTCGACCGCGTATATCCCAAATCGCGTGATGTCTTCTCCGTTGACTTCAATGAATCAAACGGAGGTGATTGCAACGTGGTCAACTCGTTGTTTCCGATGCCTTTGTTCGGGGACTGAGGGCTCAACTACGAGTACAGGCGGCGTCCATAGAATTAGATTGGTACAGCGGTTAAAGCTAATTTCGAGCACATTCATCTTGTCCTCTCTCGGGATATAAATACTACAAGGAGAGGGCAGTCGCGGTTTAAGTCGTATTGGGTAGTATTTATAAATATTTAAGTTTAATTATACGTAGCTCTATTGTGAAATAGACTCTCGGGTACATTTTTAAATATAGTTTGGCGTTCCCCCCCCCCCCCCCCGTTTTCTCGGTGAACAATGCTCGCTTTAATTTCTGGTGAAAGGCGAAGCTGAGGGGAATTGTACCGAAAGGGTCTAATAGTACCAACGACCGGTTAAGACTCGAAGCCGAAGTTCGTGCCAATATCGAGAATCTTTGTCGGTGGACTCGATGATAGGCGTCGGACACGGAAAGGGTTCGGCTCTCCGAATGGATATCGAATATTACCGGCTGACTGACTTGTCTGCCTCGAATAACGAGTCTCCCTTTTATTGCGACGATGAGTACGGACTCGAGAATCGTGACCCGAAAATCCCTCTTTACAAGCACGTGTTAAGGATATATTTCAAATATACGATCGAATATCGAGCTAGACCTATACCTATTCATCGCTATTTTTTGGATGACGGGGTTTTTCAAGAATAAGACGTCGCGATGGCGAAAGACTGTTCGTTTCTGGTGCTGTCCGCGTTGTTGGACAGACTGTAGAAGCGGCGGCGATATGCCAAGCTGGAAGCGGTAATTTGTCGAAAGAGGAGACAAAAAAATAACGAGAAAGATTATTCTCGAATAAAGACGAACGCGAGAAACCTTTAAACGGAATAAGATGTTTACAGAAGGGTAAAGCTTCCTTCGCAGCGTGCGTGCACTGCCGTAACGCGGGCTTATTTTATACCCGCCAATTGAAAAGGTTTCATGGACGGATAAAATAGGCGGATATCCATTGTAAGGGTTGAGCCGTATTGTAGAAGGTCGCTCGAATCGCTGTAATTTCGAAAAGACTTCGGCAGGAATCATTCGTGAGTCAGAGATGTAGGAAGTATCCTGTACGACTGTGCAATTCCTCGCGAGGGACGTCGTAAATTGGCTGCAGCCGAAGCCGTTTGTTCCGAGTCAAAGAGTTCCTCCAGAAATCTTCTCTTTATCGCGCCAAATTACCCTTCCTCGAGTACCGGTCCACGCACGCTGTCTCGTTGTTCAACCACGAATAGAAATGTTATAAAAGCGTCGTTGACCCAAGATCGACTCGCGGTTCTCGGAGAGATGATCATACCGCTTCGCCGTAATTGAACCTACTGTCAGATGACCCTCGTCTGAACTGACGGAATTACGGTTTTAAGCGATTCGAGGAAAAAAACAATGGATTTTCGTGTTTGTCTTGTTGAATATATAATTTGTGATCGTTCTTTCGCACGAGAAATCGAGAATGATTGTGGCCAACGTCGATTTCAAAAACTACCTATTTTCTAGCATAATAGAGAAGGTTCCCAAAAGTTTAACCTAAAGTTAAATCCACCGGTTAAAATAGGTTATTTAAATAGGCATAGTTGAGGGTGCTACTAAGCTGACAATTATGCCAATTAGTTGAGTAGGGGAAACAATTTAAAGTAAGTGGCGGCTCCTGTCTAGTTGCATTCGCTATCACTAGATGTCGTTAGCGTATTATTCAAAACAAATTGAGTAAGCATCAAAATCTAGCCTAAAAGGTGTGGCAAATTGGGAGTTTCTAGCGTTGATTGGCCTTTCGGAATCAGGTGATTATTATCTTATTAAATAGATCGCGGACAACTCACCGTTGCTTTAAGTCCACGGAAGGTGCTGTCACCTAGAAGCGCTTTTAGAAGCTTTTATGTAAACGGTTTTTGATAGAGCCGCCATTTGTTTGAAATATTTTGCAAACTGTCAGAATATGATTTTATTCTATTCCATAAAGAATTTTTGTTATTATCTTTATCACCAATTTTATTATGCCATACTTTTTTACTTGGGATATTAAACATATTTGAAATTACAAATAAAGGCTTAAGCTGGTTTCACACTCGACGGAAAATTAGCGGCGTAAAGTTGAACGTTAGCGGTATATCGAATGGGAATCAATTTTCAGCTCGGCGTTTATTATCGTCTTTCCGGCATATTTTCCGTCGAGTGTGAAACCAGCTTAAATGTAGTTCGTTTCACCGCGCGTCGATGGCGCCACGTAATCTGCCCATCTCATGATCTCATACATCAGATTCAATTGGGCCTCTACCTGTTTTCTATCTCTATGGTATTAAAAGTAACTCCGTTTAATATACTAAAGGATCAAAGAAAAGTCTGAAAACTTCGGGCCGAATTTCATGAAACTAATCCTCTTCCGTCACGTGATTCAGATGTACCAACCCGATCCCAAAACACGTTATTATGTAGCCACAGTCTCAAAATTCTAAAGATACTGTGTATCTCAACAACACTCAACACGCTATGACTAATATGAACAATGAATTGCGTCCCAGGCGTCCGGGAGGCAGAGTTTGTGGATGGTCGTGTGAGGACGACTACCAATTCCCCAACGGGTGGTCGGAATACTTCCGCCACGGGTGTCCCCACCCCTGTCCCCACGTATCCCCCCGTTGGCGTGGCCGTTACACATATCTCGCCCTGATTAATCAGATGGTGTTTCGCCGGGCTCGCGGTCTTCTCAGACTCAAATCAGCCCTTTCTTCCTTGAATAAAAAAAAAACCAATGAATTGCGAGGGGCTAACCACTTTCTGAAAATCTGTACACAGATTACATAAATATGAAAATGAGTACAGCCTTTGGTAGTGCTAAATCTGTACTCACTGACGTAATCATTTTAGTGCAGTCAAAGCTACAGGCTTGTACACCGATTACGGGGAGTGATCAGCCCCTCGTTGAATTGGCCATCTTTAACGCGGTCGTGACACGTTTGATGTCCGTCATCGAATTTATTGTCGAGGAAATATCGGTGGGCTAAAACTCCGCACCTTCGCCCAGAATACTTCAGGAAAACCAATAATTTTGCGCCCCAAAGAGGACCGTTAATACTAGAGATAACTATAGTTGTCGGAAAGAAGGGTGCCTTATTTTTTAAACACGGGACCCCTGGCTGAACGGGTGCCGGTAATGTTGACCAGCTTCGTTGCTCTTTCGTCAAATATGGGGTGCTATCGATTTTCTAGAAAATGGTCAACATTCTGGTTTGGCCATTTGTACCTAGAATTGGCGTAAGCCAGAATTCTATGATCCGTTCAAGAAGTTATTTTTAGCTAGATGCACTAGAGCCTTCGAAGATGACCTTTTGACCGTGAAACTACTTGTAAAGGGTTACTATGACCTTCAGATGACCGATATGCAGCTTACCCCCTTGTTGCGACTTTTCCAGCTTCGACAGTATCTACAACGATATATTTGCGTTCATGGCCAAATACGTCGTCATTTGCTTAATCGAGGAATTTCCTAAAAGATCTCGCTACACTTGTGCCACGATATCTTCTTCCTGGCGGCGTTCCAGAACGTTCTTCAACTTTTAGCACGTGGTAAACCTACGGCGGGTTAGCCTTGTTGCGGGAACTGGACAAACCTAGCGTCATGTTAAAGATATTGGCCGAAGCTGCTGTTCCTGATTCACACCATCCACGTTTGCGAATTTGATTCCACGATTTGTTCATAACCTTACAAGTGGGCAAAATTTTACGTGTGAAGATTTAACAAAATCCTATAATAATAGTTCTACTTTTAAATCGTCTTTGACTGCGATTTAAAATAAAATAAAATAAAATAAAATGAAAAAAAATCCAATAAAAAAAATAAAGTAAAATAAAAAATATATAACAATAAATAAAACCAAATAAATAAAAGTAAAATCAAAATAAAATAAATAATGAATAAAATAAAAAGGAAAATAAAAAATAATAATGAATAAAATGAAAAATAAAATAAAAAAAATAATGAATAAAATGAAAAAGAAAATAAAAAAATAATGAATAAAATAAAAAGGAAAATAAAAATAAAACAATACATGGTGTTTCTTTAATAAATATATTAAATACAAACCAGCTCATTTTAAAATTAACTCAATGATCAAATTAATTGAATGAAAAATATTCAAAATAACATTCCAAGAAAAGTCAAAAGTTTCTTTCCGTGGCAATACTACCACGGAACTTACCATCCATTACGCGTCAAATGGACGATTTCCCGCTTATTGATGCTTTAAATTAATGATCTTAAGATGACTCTCCTTAAAATATTAATCCAAAAAACTAATGATTTCTACACCATTGATCGTAATGGTTTTAAAAGATAATAGATCGAGGGAGATTCATCCTTAATTACTTCGACGCCGTCCACATAATGTAAATTCGATTCTTTTAACTCCTTGATTAAGCCTTAATCCGTCTAATGCGTTTTTGTTGCCAATACATTATAGAATACGTGTAGTTCTTTCTACTATCAAAAGGGGGAGAAAACGCTTTCCCCATTTACTTTCGCGGTTCCCCCCGGTTTATCTCTCCTTATTTCGTCATTAACAGATTGCGGCTGATCGAAGGCGAGTGAGAGACAAAAAGGTGAAATCAATCGTTTAATACATCTCGTAGCACCTCGTTAGGCGAACCTGAAATGGTCTTAGGGAAATGCAAATTTATCGTTCCTGCCCCCTTCTCCCTTTTGATCTGATTATAATGAGCAAACCAGGCTCTTTACGGAGAGGCGCGTACGTAAAATGGAAAAATGCGGTCCTATTCTACGCGCTCGGACAGAATTTTAATTGACTTTGCTCCATGTTAATATATAAATATTTTTTATTATTATTCCATCACCTTAAAGATCCAGTTTTTCACTTCTCTAATTAGACGCGATGAAAGTTGGGTGTCCTTATTACAGGATCAAAAAGGCTAATTGTATAAAATATATATACGTATTTCCTATCTAGAAATCGTAAAAGGTTTTCTTAAAGTAATACTAGAATGTTTCGGGCAAAGTCGCCGTTTCGCGTCTCTTCCGTAATCGTAATTAAGCCCCCTCTCGTGACAACTACTTGAACCGCTTTGCTTTATTTGTTTGTTTGTTTTTTTGCGCTTGTCTCGGTAAAACAGGGCGAGTGCTTATTACATTTTCAACACGCCACAAATTAAAGTAAACAAGTAGAACGTCTTTCATTATAGAATCGCCATAAGGCACGAGTGGATATATATGGAAAAACCCTTTTCGGCGAATTTAGTTTTTATTATAATTCCGGTTTTTTGGTCGCCAGAGGCGCTTTTGTCGGAGTAATTATAACGCTTTTATTGCGTTAGAGGGTTAAAATTACCACGTGTCATTATTTTAATACTTGACAAATTCCGAGTGATTAATATTTATTTTTGCCGACATTAGTATGCGTCTAGTAAATAGGTAATTTGCATTAGCTTTTGGTTCAATATATTTTCGAAAAAACACGTATCTGACGTGTTCTTATTAGCGTGTTCATTTAAAAAGTATTTATTTATTCGCGTATCCATTTAAAATGTATTTATTTATTCGCGTATCTATTTTAAAAAGTATTTATTTAAACTTTATAATTTTCTTTGTTATAAAAATATAAAAATATCGTAACGTTCACTCTCTACGCATCGATGCTCTACGTCTATAGAAACCTCGGATCGAAAGTATCACCCGCCCGATAGCGCCATCCGGTAGTAAAAACGAGAAACTTAAAATGAAGGATTTGTCTCTTTCGATAGCCGATAGACAGCAGCACCTCTCCGAAATCCCGGTTTAAGCGTTCGATTGGCTATGGACTTTCATCAGACGTCAGGGGTAAGTTACCACTCGTGATAAAATTCGGGTCGATTGACACGCGTAATTGTTGGGGACTAGTACAATTTAGCTTCATAGATGGCAGGAATGTTACGTTTACGTTTTTTTCGATGACCATTAAATTACTGGCAACATAAACTATTAACCTAGCTGATTATTAGCTGATTATTATGAATTTGAGGGCTGGGACCATAACCATTACCAGTAAAGATGCCAGACGGTAAATCGCTTTTAAAAATAGTTTGAATTGTTCCAATGATTATTCTTTCGAGGTAGATTTGTCTGTGAAACCTTTCGTTAATCCTCTAGTTTATTTTAATTCAGATTTAGTAATTTAGAGAGGTTAAACCCGCGTTAGAAAACGCGCAGGAGGAACGTGTTCACGTAGTTTATTTTGGCGCACAGACGGTTTATCTTATACGTTCGGACGTTCCCCTTAATAGAACACAGGCTTAGCCAGCCGTAGAAAACGTGTAGGGAAAACACACACGTCTACAATTCTACACGTTTAAACCATAGAATTAGAAATGAGACTATAAGCAAGATTATATTGTGCTGAGATGTACGAGATAGAAGGCTGCCATGAGAGTGGAATCGCCAGTATTCTTTGTGGGCGCACGCCATCTATTTAAAAATATTTAAAGTGTAATTTTTTATAATAGATGGCGCACTCCTGCGTGGATTAGTAGCGATTCCACTCTCATGGCAGCCTTCTAGCTTGCCCGTTTCCCTTGAGATTACCGGATAGCGCAATGGTTCTAGTCTCATTTCTATTTCTATGGTTTAAACGTAAAGCAAGTGAAGGCTTCTAAAAGCGCTTCTAAGTGGCAGCACCTTCCGGGGACTTAAAGCAACGGCGAGTTGTCCGCGATATATGGTTTTCCCGAAACCACGTGTTTAATAAGTTAAAAATCACGTGATTCCGAGAAGCTCCCAATTGCCACACCTTTTAGGATAGATTTTTATGCTTACTCAACTTGTTTTGATTTTTACGCTAACGACATCTAGTGCGAGTGAATGCAACTAGACAGGAGCCGCCTCTCGCTTTAAACTACTGTTTCTGAGTAAAGTATGAATTTAGAATTCTGTAAATGGCATTTAGGGCTGAAGGGACAACACCATTTCGTTACCGTAGTTTTAAAACATCGTAACTTGGGCAACATTAAAGCTAGAGTTACGACTTTTTGAAACTAAGGTAACGATATGCGCTCGTTGAGATGTTTGTTGGCGACACAGCTCGCGTGATTTGGGGTGATCCATTAGGCGAAGACGTTGGCTTCTCTCTCACTCGTCCGAACATCAATTCGAGAACTTGATCATTGTAATTTGTACGGGGTAACCTGCAGAGGGTAGGTAATTGGGCGCACGAAGGAATTCGTCTCTCTCAACCCACCGCCCTGGGGCTACCCTCTTGATTTGCCGATGAATCTGATCTCTGGGCTAGTTGCGTATTCCGACACCGTCACCAACGAACATTCGGAGAAAGAGCCCTAATTCATTACATTAAATTGGCGACGCGAATTCTACCAATTACTACTGTTTTAAATATTACGGACCGAAAAATAGAAGTAGGAGAAGTCTCGCCATGAATATTTATAGCTGGATGGTTACCCGCTAGGGCTATCGATGCTAGTGGCCCTGGTACATCTACGGGGTAGGTTTATAGTTACCCCCGCCACTGTCAACGCTGCGAACTAGCTCTCGACTGAGACGTTTACATTTTTTGGTCTCTTCTCCTTTTGAGACTCCGTAATGGTCAGATGAGTATTTCTTTAAAGCCTCAAGCCACTCAGTTTTCTCTGGAAAAAATTATTTTGACTTTCCTACGACCATGATTATTGTATGCCGTAAAATTTTCTATTCAATACTCTGCAGGGGCGTTGGAACCGGGAGGGGCAGGGGGGGGGGGCAATGCCCCTCCCTAGAATTTTGCTAGGAGGGGCAACTAATGTTATTGCCCCCTCCAACGTTTTGGTCAGTTGAAATCTTCAAAAGACTCAAATTCTCATTTTAAAAGCATATACAGCTTTTAGAACCTCAACTGTGTTTAAATTTCAGTCTTTTCCCGCCAATTTACAGTACACATGCATTCGGAGAAGCTACACTCCATTAAAAATTCCAAACCATTCTCCAGACCCCTGTTCGTTTCACTTTGCCCCCTCCAACATCTAGAACGTTCCTACGCCCCTGATACTCTGTTTTAACTTCCGAACTATATGAGTAATTGCCGCGTTATTAAATAAATGTCGAGTCTCTACGCGTTAGAGGGCAGTTAAAAAATGCCTGACAAGGAAAAAAGGCACCTATCGTTATAAATTCCTAAATCTCGTTGACAAATTCAACAATCGTCGTCAGGCAACCGTCAATTTTCGAGCGAAGGTTAAACTGCTCCTGTTATGTATGGCACATTTTCAAGGGTAACTCTATAGCGTAAAATTATGAATGCGAATCTATAATCAGGTGGTTTCACGAGGAGGCTCGATTACTTTCGAATTTAATTCTCACATTCATCGGGCGACAACTCGGCAACAGGAGTAATTTCTATTATATGTAGACGGCAAGAGAACGAAGCTACGCATCGCCTCGGGTCCATTGGGCAATTGCCCAAGGACGACGATTTTATTATTCCTAATTTCTTGACCTTGAGAACCTTTTTAGTGTCAATTTTTATTCGAAAACGAATTCTTAATAGATAGGCGCATTTTTCTTCGCGTTTTAATTTTCATTTACGCGTTATAGAGCGACTTACTAACTTTTACCGCCAGCTTTTCGTCGTAAGCTTGGCGTACGCGTTTGGGAGTGGCGGGGATCTTTTGATTTTATACTTTCACCGAGCTCGATTAGTAAGACGATTATAGTTAGGCCTAAATAGCTAGAGGATAAATTACGCTCAACATTTTTGTCGGATAATAATTTCAATAACACCGCCGAATAAATTAATGATTTTAAACGCGCTCTCCCCCTTTATTTTTTTGGTTTGTTTCAAACATGTTAATTATTTTTCTTGCTAAGAATTATCTGTAATCGTGTTTCTCTTAAATTATTTAGATAACGAAAAATTACAAATTTTCTTACGATTTTGCGAAGTGAATTTTAGTACTCTAGAAATTGAATTTAAAAACTTAATACATGAAAAGTAACTCAGAAACTTGTGTTCTTGTTTATTAATTTCTGTTGGGTCAATTATGATACATGTTTTTAAACTTAATTTGATAGACGTGTTCATTTAATTTTATTGTTTCCCTAATGTATATCAAAATAAATTAATGTACTAATTAATGAAACGTCTGTGTCGACCGGTCTGTTTTCCTTAGCTAACACTTTAAACTTATCAATGAGACAAGTTTACTGCCAAATAAAATTAATTTAACTTTTCCCCAAAATTATAAATACAGATTTATTTATTTCATTTCCTTGGAAATATTTTATATTGTTTCAAATATAATACTTTAAAAATATTTTATTTCAATAACCCATTAGTGGATCCTAAACTCTTTAACTACTGGTCAAGCTAATAGCGAAATGGCATTAAACAATAATAAATTATTTCGAGGTCTTACTACCAAAAGTTTGTTGATTTTTAAAGCGTAAAATCTACGGGGTCTCAATCATTTGCACCCGAGTGGGGAAAATCCTATTTGTATGCGGACCTATTGTGAAACTCGACGTTGAATTTCAAAATTGGTTTTCTCTGAGAAAGAAAGGGTTTCGAAAGAAACAATTTATCTTCCCCGACGCGTTTGGTTTGAGCGATAGAGCGCACCTGGTTTATTTTATTTTTCATCTTCGATCCGTCGGTTGAGAATTAACTAGTTGAGGGAAACCGCGGACCCGATTGGAAGGCGACCGAACTAAAGCGAAAAGCTCAGTATTGATGAGAGCGTGGGTGTCGGTTTCGCCATAGCCGGCGTGTCAGTGGCCAATCCATTGATAGGGTGATTCTCCAAGATTCATTTATCCATCGTCCAAAGAACGCTCGTGATCGACCTTTGCGCAATCTCGCGCTTAGCTGTCACCCGCTCCTATTCCACCCAGAACGGAACAACGTCTAGCTCTTCGTAACCTTGAGTGGGTTCGCTACTTTTTTTAATTAAAGGGTGCCAAGCTTCGAGAACCTTTCTCGCACCAACGATTCGTTTTAGCCATTCGTCTTTCTCACGCCAATTTCGGGTGCTCTCTTCGCAAGGTCATTCTAGAGTATTTCGAAAACAGTAAATACTCGTAGATAGAAGTCAATCATTTAACGCGTTTTCCAATTTGCGTAGAATATTTATCGTCGCGATACAATGGGTTTCGTGCAGACGGATATTGAGAGCGAATGTACTTGTTGGGTTACGCGGCTAACCTTTCCTCTTCTTGTAGCATCCGTTTCGTAGCTTATGGGAATCGAGAACCTCGATGAAAAGCGTATCCCGTTTCGCTTTTTTTTGTTGATCGTAGTCCAAAAGTAAATAAGGTAGTTACATAACATAGGCTTTAAAATATCACGGCCTGAGACTTTATCATCTCTTTCGTTGTAATGCAAAAAAGAAGCGGCGGTGATGATACGGGGGATGTTGCCACGATGGGATGGGCGCAGGTGGGAACTGTACGGAGAAACAGCGGGATTAAGTGTACAAAGACATCCCCGTCTAGCGAAAAGAAGAAAATATTAATTCTATTTTATGACGTATTTCTGACGGGCCCCCTTTCGCCCTCCGCCCCCCTTTCGCCCTCCGTCCCTCTTTCGGTTTCGCTGACAAGAATCTGGCTCGTTCGTTCTCGGGGCTCCTTTGTTTAGGACTCTCGGAGACGGCGCAATATCTCTCGAAGATTTGCATAAGAAGCCCTCTCCGATCCAATGTCTTTCCGTATATCCGCCGTTGAGATTACCCGCTGAGTCTGTTGCCGCTCTTATTAGGCTTGCTAGAAGAAAGAGAAGGGAGTAATTTGTTGGGCTATCTTCATTTGCATGACTGTTTGCGCACTTTCTCATGGGAAACAGATACGCTCCCATCCCTGAGCCTTATTCGCATCACAGCGCGCTTCTTCGGAGAAATTAAAACAATTCCCAGTTCTCGTTGAAGTCCATAATGGTACGGTTTTGAAGCATTCGGCTATGGGCTATTGGATAAGTGTAAGTTACCCTGAGCCTTATTCGCGTCATAGCGCGCTTCTTCGTAGGCATTAAAACAATTCCCAGTTCTCGTTGAAGTCCATAATGGTACGGTTTTGAAGCATTCGGCTATGGGCTATTGGATAAGTGTAAGTTACCCTGAGCCTTATTCGCGTCATAGCGCGCTTCTTCGTAGGCATTAAAACAATTCCCAGTTCTCGTTGAAGTCCATAATGGTACGGTTTTGAAGCATTCGGCTATGGGCTATTGGATAAGTGTAAGTTACCCTGAGCCTTATTCGCGTCATAGCGCGCTTCTTCGGAGAAATTAAAACAATGGTATAGACCAGCTCTACTTGAACTTCGTAATGGTACGGTTTTAAAGCACCGGGTAAGTTGTAAGTTACCGGGCGCATCGTGCTTTCGTCATCTTTTCTGTTGGACCTTTGAACCTAATACGATCTGAGGCCCTTCTTTCTTCGCTGGGACGGCTGATGGCGGAAAAGCGTCGAATCCGTCATTGACAGACGAAAAGATAAGAGTGACATTGAAACGAGAAGCCGATCCGAGTTCGAATGCGCGACGCACGTACGGATTTCTACCGATGAATTCTTCCCGAAATCTGTCGACAGCGGCGGGTCCTCGCGAGAGAGCGGGCCAATATAGCCGCGGGGAGACGAGATTATTCCCCCGCGGGGAGTGGATTGCCATGCGGTCCTCCGTCCCCTTATCGTTCGGGAGTCAAGATTAACCTTTTCCCTATAAAATCCGCGTAATCAATGTTTGTACTCTTGACAACTCCCGAATAAGCTCGTGAGCGTTTCGTCCGAAACTGGAATGAACCGCCATGTTTAATGCATGAGAGAGATTCGAAGGAGAATATACGGTAGAAATGGAAGGGGCGCTTAGTCGAATTTGATTTCCAAGAGTATACGTTTGTCATATTAAAAGGCTTTTTCTATGGCTACGAAAGTCAACTATCTGTTTGACTAGGAATATTTTTAAGTATCAAGCTGGGGACACTTTTTCGCGGTTATATCCGAGGTAAGGGCAAACTTGTTCGCAGCGTGCGCGGTTGGCGTTTAACGTATTGCAGTCAAATTATTATTTATGAGACGCGCGGTTGTATACCCGAAATGATAACTGAAATATATTCGGGTTTTCCTTCTCGATATGTAGGACGCGACTGTATATAATACGGAATGATTATTATTCCACGGTCGATGTCTCGAAAAATCTTCGCTGACCTTTTGATCTTGACCCAGTTGAATAATAGTTGACCAGTACCGTTTTATTATAGCGAGTTTAGATAAATATCCACATTATTTCTTTGGGAATAATGATATTTCATTGTTAAGATTTCGTATTTTTCTTTGAAAGGATCGGATATTATTGGCCTATTAAAATTCCCGGAATAAATGGCCTACAAGTTCGACCTTGTCCACCGAATAGGTTTTTGTGTGATATAAATTGGGTAGGCTTTGTATTTATGACACTAAATCTACGAAGATTTGCTTATCTGATACAAGACTTTCTTCGGGGATGCCCATAAAAAATAATTTTTTTCTTTTCAATTATTGCTCTATAGTACCGTATTTTACTTTCGTATTGCTCGTAGAAATATAGTTCAAATTCTGATTTTGATGGAAAGAGATCCACTTTTATAACTTGTATATGGAGCGCGCTCGAATATTTATCTCTTTCATATATTTTGAAATGACTTATTTTAAATTGCTTAAGCCAGTATAGGTCGTTATTCCTCTTAGGACAGCGATTTCTTGAACGTATGACATCTATATCGGCTGCCGTTTGGGGTGAAGAGGGAGAGCAAATCTTTATTGCCAGCAGCCGAACCCCGTAATCAACATCCCTCCAGGATTTCACTCGGCCATTTTCTTAACCCGAAAGTAAATATTAGGAGATTGCTATTACCTGGGTAGGATAATATTGCCTCGTAACCACTCATTAAACAATTTGCTGTCCAGAATATTCCCAAAACTCGAACAGTCAGCTTCGTCGTCATTTGACATGTTCGAGGACAGTCGCTCTTTTAGTATATGGAGAGAGTGTATGAAACCGGTCAAATGTTTCCCGTGGTGGTTATATACTATTTAACCGAATCCCATAAGACCGAAAACATTTTGGACGTCATATCTTGTCATATATTTTTGTTTTTTTCCCAGCACAGTGGCGGGTGTCGGTTAAATGGGCTTTACGTACGATATCAGGAATTCATACCTCTACTGGGAATGGTTATCGCGGCAGATTTTCGTCTCGATGTGGTTGACGGTTTTTTTGACGTCACTATGATAACTTAACAAACAACAACGTGAGAGGGGAGCGCGTGCAAAGGGGATTTTTTTTTCTCGTAGGCGGGGACAAAGCCGTCAGGGTGATCTTACCATACGCGATACGCCAGGATAAGCATTCCTAGTAGGGCTATGGATTCCTGACGATACTCATAGATACGATTGCTCTAGATACTATATCCTCTAGGTTTTACTGCGAGACGACCCTCCATGATTAGCTAGTACTGGGAACCGAGGTACGGCGGGGGGGGGGGGGGGGGACTTACATAAAAAATAATTATGAATTGAGAATATTACGATATACTAATAAACTCCCAAAAATACCGAATAATCAGTATTTGGTCGAATGGGGCTGTTCGGTCGAATGATATTAGGTTGGATGGGATTAGGTCGAATGGGATTAGGTTGAATGTGATTAGGTCGAAAGGGATTCAGTCGATTGGGATTCGGTTGAGTGGGATTAGGCCGAATGGGACTGTTCGGTCGAATGGTATTCAGTTGAATGGGATTAGTTTAAAATAAGTTAAAAGGAACCACCTATGGACTGCATTGTAAAGGATGATAAAATTAGCGAATAAGTAGATTAGTCCATTATGAAAAGGGATAATAAAGCTAAACCCTAAACAAATTTGAAGAAATTTAAAAACTTACTAATAGCTCGTACCGATAGGTCTTCGAGCAAACAAAAAGATGCGAAACTCGTACCAAATAGTTAAATAAAATAAAATAGCCAGAAATTCCAACGGTAGACCGGTTTCGTCCTATTTTTGGACTCGTCAGTACCGTGCGGGAAATCTGGCTTGCGACTATAACACCAAATAGAGAAACTAAGCCTAAATATTAAACATTTCAAAACGAGTTGCATAGCAACGGAAAGCCGAATAGGGGGAGAGTGGTGGAGATTAGTATATACGCAATGTTAAGTTAAAAGGAACCACCTTTTGGTTTAAATTTCTTCAAATTTGTTTAAGGTTTAGCTTTATTATCCCTTTACATAATGGACTAATCCACTCATTCGCTAATTTTATCATCCTTTGAATGGGATTAGGCCAAATGGGACTGTTCGGTCGAATGGTATTCAGTTGAATGGGATTAGGTCGAATGAGATTTGGTTGAATGTGATTAGGTCGAAAGGGATTAGGTCTAAAGAGATTCGGTCGCATGGGATTCGGTTGCATGGGATTAGGCCGAATGGGACTGTTCGGTCGAATGGTATTCAGTTGAATGGGATTAGGCCAAATGGGACTGTTCGGTCGAATGTGATTAAGTCGAATGGGATTCGGTTGAATGTGATTAGGCCGAAAGGGATTAGGTCGAATGGAATTCGGTTGTATGAGATTAGGCCGAATGGGATTAAGTTGAAAGGGACTGTTTGGTCAAATGGGACTGTTCTGTTGAATGGAACTGCTCAGTTGGATGGGACTGTTCGGTCGAATAAGCTACAATCGGCGAGATAGTAAGAATACCTTTACGGAGAAGCTCTTACTGGGCTTGAACCCGATTGTTTTTAGTTCAGGCATGGGATTAATAACTTAATTCGGTTGGGGTTCCTCCCAGTTCGAAGGCCTAAAGACGGGGCAACACGTCCACGTGTGCGCTCGCTGCTGGCTGCCGTAATGATAATTGACGCGTAATTGCGGGCCACAAATTCGAGCGTCGCGAATGGACACTTTGGCAGCCCTCTTTTCTTAGGCAAGCGGCATTATAGAGACAGACGGAGATTCGAAGCAATCAATTTTAAATGCCCAGGGCCGCTTCTTAGCCACCCTCCCTGGCCGTTTTATAATTGAAGTGCGGAAGCCTCGTCGGCCATTTCCTTAGTTCGTGCCACACAGGTGCTAGTCACCCTCCCCTTGAAAATTAAGAAATTCCGTGTTTCAGGTAATCAAGAAATTTACACCGAGAAAATAAACTCAAGAAAATTACTGGTTTTCTGGTGGTCCAAAGACCACGAAACTATATTTCTTTAGATTTGGTGAAAATCTTCGTGTTTGGAAAATGTAGAAACCATGGAATTTTAAAAGACTACGTACAGCTAATATTTTTCAAAATTTAATCTAGTTATTTTTAAATTAAAAGCTAAGCATGGACCAAGAATCTAAGGGGAATCACTGTTTCCGATATTTTGACACGGTAGGCGCCTCACTACGATAATCTTAGTCGGGGCTTAGGCGGCAGTACGTGCAGAAAAGTCAGGTTAGTTACTGGTGGCGGAATGGTTAGCACTTTCGATCCCAGCCGGTGGCACTGGGTCAAAACTCGAAACTACTCCTTCCGCGTTAAGTTTGCAAGTTCTCTCCCCACTTGTTTAAGGGGTTTTCCCCGAGTACTTCGGTTTCCATTTCTAGAGTTTAACGGTAATAGTTAGCTGTTGGCTCGCGTGGCATGAAGGGCTTGCATTGTAACCCGGCAACCTGAATTAATGGCTTTAAAAGTAGTAGCCTAAGGTGATTATTATTATTATTATTAATAAAATAATCAAAGTTTAGAAATGAAATGGATTCCAGTGAATTTGATTAAAAAAAACCCTAAGCCATATGTGGCTTACTGGTTATGTTTACTTAACACAATGGTTAATTATTATTATTTACACTTTTAAAGAACCAAATTAAAATTTAAAAGATCTAAAACTTACTAATCCTCATCATTTAACCGACAACAACGGCGCCATTTTGTCAAAATTTAACGTGAACGCTCCAGTTTCTCTAAGTCGAAAATCAAGTTCAGCGACGCCAAGTTTGTCCACATGGAACTAAAATTACCCTTGATTTTCCTATTCCCAGTATTAACGCGTACTTTTTAAAGCCTGAACAGTGAGTCCCCTTCGATTCTTGGTCCATGAGCTAAGGGGAATATTTATGGTTGATCACCGAATTTCACGCGTAATCCACCTGGTTTAACAGAAACTAAGGCTAGCTGGCGCTAGTTTCGTTAAAAAACAGGTCGTTAACAGACGATATTTTGATTTAGCTCATACTCCTTTTAAGGGGGAGTATAAATATAACATATTTTAAAACTTAAATATAACATAAGTAACATAATTTGTTAAAATTATTTTTTATTTGAAATATTTTTACATTTTCTTTTGACCTATGCAATCTACGGGCTAAGTCATGAACGGACTTTTAACACAGAGCACTAGTACATTTTTCTTATTAAGTTCCGTCACCTAATTTCACGTCAAGAGGTTGGTCCTTCCGTGATCTCGGTGTACACTGTCGTACCTCTGACTGTGCTAATAACAGTTCGTGAACTCTTAAGAATCCGTACCTTTAGCAGTACTAAGTACGTGAACTCGGTGTACAGGTCGTCCGAGAGTGACTTACCCCTCGTTTCACGTGTCTGCCACCAGGTTTAACAGAAGCTAAGGGTAACTGGCGCTAGTTACGTTATGGAAAAGTAGGGCATGTCAGCAGACCAACATTCAATGTAAATTACTCCCTTTTATAGGTTAGTTTCCCACTACGAGGATGTGTCGTTATTCATCTGGCTTTAAGAATTTGGTGAAAAAATTTTCATAAATTGGGAAAACTTGGAATAACCGAATCGAAATTGAATAAATCGGACACACCTTGTCAATTAAGAAAGCCCGCAACCTCGGGCAGGCTAATCACTATAACGTCTCCGATAGCAATTAAATAACAATTTTATCGCAAGTATCGCCTCCCAAGAAATCAGCTCGGTCTATTGCTTTAAACATTTGACCCTAGAAATAATCGAAGCGCCTCCACTAACGATTATTCCGTCAAAGCAATCATTTGAGAACTTTCCGGATGGGCCTCGGACCTCCGGCCGTCTCAAACTGTCACACTTCTCATACAAATCGTTGATTTAATACTGGTCATCTGAACTATACGTGACAGAGTTTTATTATAAAATTAATTAAAAATTGTTTCCAGAGTGGAGGCGATGTCGCCCGGAGTATCGGGTCTACGGGTGCCCCGAGGGCGGGGGCTTCGCTTTTTCCACCGCGAACCACCCGCGTAGATCGAAACCAATTAAATACTAATTTTTTTACGTATTTTTTTAACTAACCGCAACTTGATTGCGCAAATAACGATTGATCGCCGAATGTTTCGATCTGCTCCTTATAATCTCCATATTCCAGATCGCGCGCGACCCGCGAATTTATTATCTAACTTTAATTATAACCTTATGAAATAATTTCGTGGGTCGAACGAACCCCCCCTTAATTCCAAATTCACGTGACAGAATGGAAGTTATTCGTAAATTGAAATTACCTAACTTGTCAGTCGCGCTTTTTTTTTATAAAGCGTTGTATATGCGTTCCCAAGTCAAGAGTATATCGAATAACGCGTAGAGCGAAATTAGTATTCGACAATTTCGAGATGGAATCTACGGACGTTCCCCGACAATTAGAGGCGCGAATATTTGGACCAAGTAGAATGCCTCGTGGACAGATTTTCCCCGACGAGGTCTTGAACTACTTTTTAGATGAATACAAATTAATTCAATGCCCAATTATCATTCTCCATTAGGAAATACTTAAGTTTTGTAATATGGAATGTGGATTAAATGTCGTTAATTGTGACATTCGTATTTATTGAGAGTCCGAATTTATTGAGGGGGCTTCGTAAATCTTTATCTTCCTTATTTTTAGTAGTTTTTGTTATTTTTACTAATTGCCAAAGCCCAAAAAAGAATTTTTTATAGTTGTAAATTTTCAACGCTAACCATATGTTCCGGCCTTGGTATTGAATTTACTCGCGGGAATAACGTTTATTCCCTTTTTATAATTTCTCGTCAATTTTAGTTCGAAGAATTTATTACTCAGAGGATAGAGGTTATTATTTCTACCCCCCTTTTTAATTGAGTTTTGAGTTTGTTTTACCATAAACTATGAAACGATTTAGTTTTATCTTGACGTCCATCATAGCTTAATCTTAACTTTAAATTAGTCCGGACACTTACGCGTATTAGTTTCGTCTATTGGATGACTTAAAAATATTTAAAAAAAAAGTCAGTTGTCTTAATTGTAAATATCGTGAACTTAAATTTTAACTACTTTAATAAGAAATTAAGAGATTTACAACGCTGTCAAGTAACTTTTTTAAGTTATATCAACTATACACGCCGATAGCAACCGATTGGGCGATAATAAAAAAATTATAAACATAAATTACTCTTATTAGATAATTGCGTGTTCGAATTATATCACAACGAAGGGTTATATAATCTTTGGCGGTATCGAGATTAACCGGGTGGGAAGGATTATCCTCGCCAACCTTCTGTCTTTTCAGAATGTTTAAGTATTCAAGATACGTCTGGACATTTAAAAAATACTTTTAACAATCGAAACCGGTTCAATGTTATTTTTAACGATTTTCAAACGCGTACGATTCTGTCAAACGGATTATCGAGTAAAAATGTCTAAAGAATTAAGCGGTCGACATTTTTACGAATACATTTGAAAAATAATCTATTTGTGAAAAAGAGTGACGATTCCTGCGGGTCTGAAGAGAGGAATTCGCTGGATGCGCTCTGGCTCGTCGAATTTATGCCCACGCTATTCGCGTGACCCGTTCCCTTATCAGACATTGCCTATACGCGCCAATGTTATAGCCCCGAGAAATATTCTATCGAGGAGTTTTCCTTTTATTGAATTCTGTTCTTCGTTTTATACGGCAGATATGATATAAGGTGTGCTTGTAGCTGTCAATGAATCATTGATACGTAGCAGCAAGAATTTATTGAGCTTGACGAAGAATCTGTTACTTTCTTCGCCTCTTGATTCCCGGAAGAAAAACCACGCCCTTAGTCTTTCCACCTTTCTTCTAAGAACGGGGGAAGCCATTGCGGTGCGATCTCGGGCTCAATCTCTCTCCTTTTGGGCAGAGACGGGCCCGACAAGAGACGAGGGAAGTCGGTACAAATTACCGGGGCCCGTGCAGCCTCCGATTTGGAATAAACGAGACATACTTATCCCCTAAAATGTGTAGTTATCTTCCAATAGTTGCGGCTCTATTGGGGCCCGAAATTCATATTCTTCCGGGGTCAGGGTTTGGGCGGAGAATATCTTCCGGGAGTCACGAAAACCGAGTAGGGCTGTGCGAGTACTCGAACATCATCGAATACTCGGACTTTTTGAGGTCGAGTACTCGAACTCGATCTCGAATGAGTAATTGGAGAATACTCGTCGATTACCAATAAATTGCATATTCGGTTACCCGATTACTCGAATAAGCTGCTCTCTATACTATGGCTGTGCGATTAGTGGCTTTAGGCAATCGAATATCAATTTTTTTCATCGAGTATTCGAGTCGAGTAATATTGAAGTCGAGTCGAGTATTGGTTTTTTTCTATCATCGTAGTTTCAAAGATCAAAGAGGGGTTTTTACAACTTTTTGGGGGCAACAAACGGTACCTACAAAGTTGTGGAAACTGTGGTTCATTTAAATTAAAGGAATATTTTTACAGCATTGAAAGTTACTTTATATTCTTTTTAATTTAATTTCATAACTACTTGAATAAAACCAGATTCTAATCAAGTGCTCGATAACCCGACTCGTTAAAAATATTACTCGAAGTTTTTTTAAGTTACTCGACTCGAATAAGGGAAAGTTTTCCCTTAATCAAGTACTCAATTACTCGACTCGACTTCAATATTACTCGACTCGAATACTCGATTAAAAAATATTTGATATTCGATAACCGACTTGATTGCCTAAAACCACTAATCGCACAGCCCTAAACCGAGGCTTTCATATTCTCTGTTATTTCAAATAAATTCTTGGTATAAGCCTACATTTTTAAATAACCCTTTGGTTTTATTATACGAGGCGAGTGAAAAACATGCCTATGGCGAGTGGAAATATCTCGTTGGTGCTGGCGACGCATTAATCATAACCACGGACCTTTCCCAAACATCCCAAAATCTGGCTCTTCTTAGCGGAATTTTCGGCTTTCTCTTCGTCTCTTTCGCTAATACAAATTAAAGACTCCAGTCACGTTCTCGAGTGACTTAAATTGACCACGGCACGAAATTCCTAAATCGAGCATTAACTCCGCGGCGCAACCATTTCTTCATGAGCTTATTACGGGGCTCAAACCGAACCATTTGGCCGGCCATTCGTTCTAGACTATAAACTTTAATTGGGATGATGTTACTCCGCTTGTTTAAAACTCCCAAATCCAGTCGTTGGCCTCTCGCGAGTTTTACAAAAATGTTACCAAAGAGTTATCTTTAGTATACAGGATTAGCTATTACTCGTAGCAGAAGTCTATGATAAATGCCTTCGGGGAAGTATGGAAGCTTCTATCCCTAACGCTATGTCTAAAATCGTGAACAAGAGTTTCAACATCAACTTTAAATTTATGGTTCTGAAGATAAGATTAGCAACAAATGCATAGTCGTTGCGACAATCCCCTCGGTGCATTTCGGAAAATAAATTGAAACTGGATAATTAAAACTTTAAATCATGTTATAATGCGCAGAATTATAATTATAATCATCAATAGTTGAAAGAAAATTAAAAACGAAAATGTGAAATTTTCAGTCTGCATCAGTCTTCAAATCGTTAAAAGACTATACTTAAAAATATCCGAGCTAGAGCGGCACAGCTATATAGTACCACGGTGAAATTTTGTTGTTGCTCTATTTGATTAAGCTTATATACTTCTCCAGGATATGGTTTATTATCAACTTCTCCTAGTAGTAAATACGTAGTTTCGGATAATTTTCTTTTGGGTGACTAGAGAGAAAGTGAAATCTTTTAACGATGTTAAAAATATCCTGATTGCACGTGACATTGTATCCAAACGAGTCGCGAATAGGTTTGCATTTTGCGGAGGTTTTGGGCGCTTTTGTTTTGGCTTTTGGTTTCAATGTCAGTGGGAAAACCGTAAAGTTCCGAGCAGCGAAAGACCAGACGGCGGACGCGTATAGATAGTGGGCAGGGTGGTGAGCCCCTTGGAATATACGGACTTCACCCCTCTTTACCGCTTTCGTCGAACCGTCCATCGTCCTTCGATCGCGGTTATAGGAATTACCGTCGGACGCGGCTAAGACTACCTTTATTACATTCGTAAATATATCGCGTGACATGTTGAGATTCAACAGTGAAACTTGTAAGAAATAAAACTTTATAAAAGAAAGCGAGTATATAACTTTTAAGGGCGCATTGTACAAACGGCTGTCCATAAAATCGGAAGACGTCTCTATTCAAAAGCTTCCTGATAACATGATTTAGAGCGGAATGAAATAAAAGGAAAAAGGCAGCCGCGTTCCATCGCGGACACCCCGAGATGGCGCTGCTCACGGGCTCCGTTTCGAATTCCTGAAGGGTAAAAAGAATATAAGTTTCGCGGGTGTCAAGAGGGAACTCGCTCGTAAAGCATCTTCTCTTGGATAAGAAAGAGCATCGCTGGGATCAGCGGGTCAACGTCGTAAGCTCGCCGAGTGATCTCGCCTTAAACCGTATCTAATTCTAACGAGCCAGCGCGAATGGACCGCGCTTCGTGTTGTAAATTATTATAGATTGATGATACTCGCGTTTATTTTTCTCATCTCATTGTCTCAATGTACTACGCTGCCTCTACGTGTCTGAAAATTTCCTGGAAATCTTGGAAAGCGATCTCCGGATAATCTATAACACCTTGGTAGAAGCTCCGAGGAGTACTTTTACGCGTTGCGGTATATCAAATAGCCAATCAATCAGATAACTAGGACGAAGCGTCAAGTCGCGCTCGACAATTAGGGAATTTTCCAAGTCGGTACGACCTTACATTTCGGCAAGATGTATGATACCGTTAATCACTTGGGCGTATTTATACTAAGGTTCGCTTCCAAGCGCTATAACGCCAAGTTTTACGACTTAACAAGCTTCGTACGCGCCTAATTCTCAATCGCGCGTCGACGAGTCCTTGGGCAATCATTTTTTTTCATCCGCGGAAGAATGTAAATTTTATTTTAGCCGCGAGTCGCTGTTATGAATTTAAATATCGTCTCTTTTTTTGGGTGTTTTGGAAATTGTACAACTTACTGTCTGTATATGTAAACATTAATCCGGCGCGATTTTCTCGAGTCTTAAAATCCCTTTAATGTCAAATCGATAATGTATTTAGTCTTAAGTTGAGACGAAAATACGTTCTTTGGTAAGATTATAAGCGTGGTTCTTCCTGGGAATAAGCCAGATTTTTCGATATTTTATCGAGAAGAAGCTCGGGAAAAAGCTCAGTGCGTCAACGCCCATTTTTGTTTTCTTTCTCGGGGTGAAATCTTTTAATTCAGACGCTTTTCGGCGGTCATTTAAAAGCGCGTAGCTGGAGCCTCTTCCTCGAATATAGACAATCTAAGCTACGCATCCCGGTATTGTTTATGATTTATTACTTTCAGGTTTGTTGGCTTAAGTGGGAGACGTTGTAATGAATTCTATATCCGAATCTTGACCGCCTTTCCATCATTCGTAATAACTCCATTTTTTCTCTTTTCTCAACGCCCCGAAATAATCTTCCAGGGGGACTAAAGAATATATAATACAGAGTGCCAGTGCAATTTTGCCAAACATTATTATTCAGTTTTGGTGTTATCTCTATAGTTGAATGCTGACTTCCGGAGATTTATCACTGGCTTTCATCTTTTATTTGGAAGTCGTAGCTGTTGGTATAATGACGTATACAACTTACAAGAGGGAGAAAAATAATACAATGTATTTTTGGGTGTAAACAAAGTAATTTACGGTTGGTGATTCGAGTAAAGTCGTACAAGATTTGCGAAATTGAACGCAATTAGGTTTAGAAATTGAACTTATAAAGACTTGGCACAAGCGCGTGGTCATTTAGCTTAGTATATAGACGGTCGTGTGGAATAGCTTTCGATATTGTTTTGTTCGGCGGTAAAAAAAAATAATCGAGAGAAAATGATGATCAGATCGTGATTGCCTCGGGTTTCGTATTTTGTTTCTTCCTCGTATCAAAACGTGTTAGCCATTAATACGCGCAATTTAGTTATTTGAGGTACGAACGAGTATACTCTCAATTGAGAAAAATCAAACTTGGAAAATAGACATCATTTTTCTTTCCTCGTCAGACACTGTAGGGAATATGGCAAAACATATATAACGTGAATTATTATCCCCCTAATTGCCTCTGTTCCGCACGGATAATAACAATGTTTTGCTCCTATTACAAAATTTCACATTTTTCCACAGTTTATACGACGATGATTATATTTTGTCGTATCTCTTCAAGGAGATTAAAGATTTTTATAACTTGATATTCCAATTTGAAGTTTACAATGGTGACCCGCGATACTATATGATTTAGTCTTGTATGAGGACCGGAATTTTTAGGGAGAAACAATTATTACTAGCTTTTAAGATACTGAAAACTTTGTCGGTTTCCAATTGTATTAATCAAACTTTATTTAAAGAAACAGTAAGGTTTAAATTCGTCTACTAAGCAGATTATTTTGGATTGATCAATCCTGGTAAGTTAGAATTTGTCAAGGCTGATTTTGAAATCTTATGATTTTGTCAATCTGCTAGAGCTTACTTGGTCTTTATCCCAACTCCTTATTTCGCGTTATCGAACTGCTTTTGATTTACAGCACTTTCCAAGGAATGATCTTCCTAATTAGATTAATAGTGTAATGGGAACTTTGCGAGAAGAGTATGCTACCGTGCATTTTCGAGGGTCTGTCATTATTTAGAAACACACGATGAAAGATCTGTTTAGAAAGGCGTGAAACCGCCACTAAAGAGCCGACAAACCGGACCAATTACCAATCCTTTAGAAGAACGAACGAAATAATTATCGAAATCCTTTTTAAACTTTACCGAGACAAGGCGGACAATGATTACAACGGAGCCCTGTTGACTGATCGGTTTTTAGCAACGTTGAAATTACCATTACAGTGGGGGCATTTGTTACTTCTTTTAGAGCTGCCTGTAGCGAACAACTCCTCCGATTTCCGGAGATACATTTGGACGAGATGGGAAACGACAGACGGCTTTTTCTACCGACCTAGGAAACGGATTAGAACGTTCGTTACTCTTGTCTATCAAGAGCAAAATGGACGTCGGGCCCGAAGAAATAAGGCTTTTCTCCCGCGGTTCCATCCTGATACAAGCGTGCCATTTCTTCGGTATCTACACCGAGAAGAGAAACTCTTTTCGCGGGAGGAGGCCCGAACCAGAAAACCAATTAGTTGCGATGATCAATTGAGTGTTCTGCAGGGTCGGTTCGCCACGCTCTTTGAGTCTAAAAAGAGTCCAACTTGGCCCCGCGGGCTGCTGCTTGGTGAGAACTCTGGCGGTTTCCCCGTAAGAAAAATGATTCCTTCCCACCAAAAAAGAATCAGTTTGCAAAATAAGCCGAAACCGTTTTTCCAACCGGCAATTTGTCAACATTTTTTTCTCCAACTCTTTAAATCTTCCATATTATACGATTTAAGATAACCCTTCTTGAAATGTAACAGTTCACAACGGTACGAAGAAACGTCTTTCACTCAACACCTGTTACGTCTCCAGTCGAAGGGTTGATTCTACTTGGGCGTTCTTATCCCCTGTCCACGCCACGTAGTATTATAATTTATATCGTTCGATGTGGTAAAACCGATCGATTCTGTCTCGGGGCTAAGACTAATAACAATAAGCGAGGTATCTCGGACCACTTTCTTTTCAAATTAATTTAGCTCTCGGGTGATTGATGCCTAGTTCGGCCATAAAGCTCCTATGGTCTCCGGAAAAGTAATTGTGATTTATACGCTAACCGGTTCCTGAAAGATCAAAAGCTCGCCATTCCCACAAAATTGATTTTGCGTCTCCGAGTCGGATTTTGCGTGGGAAATCACCGAAATAAGGTCATCAATTAAATTATTTTATTTCAATTTTGATGAGGGATATTACGGATATTCTTTCGTGATTTTAGGTTATAGGTAAAATTTCAACACCAGGCCGTGTGTATTTAAGCGTTATAAATCACTAGTTTCTCGCTTTGTTAATGATATCAGAGTTGTTCCGTGAAATGTCCTTCAATACGCGTTAAATGTATAATAGGATCTCGTTATCGTTTACATATAGACTCTAGCATGGCGAGAAAATTGTCGCTTTCGTTCGGCGGTAATCAATTTTAATAACCGGCCTTTGATTTATCGATACCGATTGGGATCATTTATAATACTCGCGTCTTAAGGCGCGTTTGGAGACGATGAGTGTAAGATTCCTCGAACCGAAAGCGCCGGCCTCCGCGTGTCTGCGTGTGTGACACGCGAGTTCAAACAGTGATATAATAACAGTCTCGAGGTATTTGGATAAGGAAAAATACGCCGTCTCCGTCATCTTTTCGGCCCAAACATGAATTATTCGTTAAACGTTCCCCCCAAAAATGTTCGAGAAATTTTTCTTCGAATAACGGCCTTATTTTCCAATCTTCTTCCAATTATTCGCAACGTTTATTAAACTGACTTTGGCTGTATAATATCACCATTACGTTTTGTATAAAATATTTTCACATTTTTTTCTTTCGACGTTCGGCGATCAAAACGCCATTTAAGAACGATGCCCGCTTATTTCGGCTTTAATCTTAACATATATAAGTTAAACAAATAGGCAATCTCAATTTCTTAATAAGAAAAGACAGAACGAAGCCCGAGGCCAATCGATTTTCGTTTCGCTGATCGAGCTTTTACTCTAGCTTTCGCTTGACGACACCCATTGGCAACGTGTTATTAGCGCCGTTTATAGCTACGCTGCACAAATTTACGCCATTTTTGAACCGTCATTTATCAGCCAGAGGAATTATTCCTCTCGAATTTAACATTTACAATTTACCTATATATCAAAGGAACCACATACAACCATTTGTAACATATTTTCTAGCTAGTGCACTTTACTAGCGGATTGTATATTCACTAGCTGATTGTATATTCACTAGCTGATTGTATATTCACTAGCTGATTGTATATTCACTAGCTGATTGTATATTCACTAGCTGATTGTATATTCACTAGCGGATTGTATATTCACTAGCTGATTGTATATTCACTAGCTGATTGTATATTCACTAGCTGATTATATATTCACTAGCTGATTGTATATTCACTAGTTTATTGTATATTCACTAGTTTATTGTATAATAATAATAATAATAATAGATTTATTCATTGGATCATCATATAAGTTTACAACTTCTTTACATAAGAGTCCAGTTACACATTAATTAAATTAAATTAAAATTAAGAAGAAGGAGAAATTTCCAACAAGCGTCACTAAAATCACCATAATGACGAATTAATATTAGACAAATAATGGGTGGTGATTAGGTTTTTGAAGAGATTAATGCTCTCAACGTTTTTTAAGAGATTTGGAAGTTTGTTCCAATTTTGGGAGCCTACTATTTTAACACTTCTAGAAGTTTTTGTCCGAAATGTTTTGAGAATGTTTTCTATATAGAAGTTATCATTAGCTCCTCTCGTATTAATATTATGGGGAGGGGGGAGGAATCTATCTAAGATATATCGAGGGACTTGATTCTTTTTAATTTTATACATAAAAATTAAGAGATTATGCCAATAGGTAAAATCAATAGAATTAATACGAGCAATATGTTTAGCTTCAGTTAATGACGAAAATTTTGGGAATCCGGCAATTAATTTCGTAGCGCTGTTTAGGACTTTCTGAAGATTAGCAAGATCAGATTTAGTCGCCGACGCATAGAAAATTATGCCATAGTCGATGATTGGTTTAATAAAAGTATTAAAAATTAGTCTAAGAGAGTCGATCGAGATATGGCTTTGGAGCGGTTTCATAAGCCAAAACCTACTCTTGACTTTGCTGATGATATACTGTATATGTGGGTGCCAATCTAAAGATTCTTCAAAGTGTAGTCCTAGGTATTTAAAGGTTTTAGTCCTGACGATGGTACCATTACAGATGGAGGTTATAGCACTAGCAGCAGCAGCCTTTTCTCGATTAGGGGAGAAGAGCATCATTTCTGTTTTTTCTTTGTTAAGGCATAAGCCTTTATTAGTCAAGGCTTGTTCAAGTGCGAATAGATCTCTTTCGGCATTAGAAATCAATGTAGTTAAGTCTGTACTGGCCGATGAGATGGCATTGTCATCTGCCATTTATGGACAGTGCCATCAACTCCAACCATCCTAAGGGATTGTAATAGTGGTTCGTACTGTACGGTATCGAACGCTTTTGAGAGGTCGATGAAGATAACTAGTACATATAGTCCATTTTCTAGCTGCTGAATGATAGTTTCAAGTAAATTAAATATTGAGGTCTGAGTCGAGTGACCAGGTCGAAAGCCAGACTGATTCCAATATAAGGCCCTATTATCTTCAAGATATGAGCTTATATTTTTATTGGCCAGTTTTTCACAGCATATGGAGGCAGCGTCCAAGACTGAGAGAGGACGATAGCTAGCCGGGTCAGCTTTGTCTCCTTTTTTAAAAGCCGGGATAACCTTTGCAGTCTTCCAGGCATCAGGGAAGATGCCTGTTGAAAATGACATATTGATGAGGTTTGCAATAAATTTGGAAATAATAGCAGCGAGGTTTCTTAGGATGACCGGGGGAATGTTGTCTAGGCCACTGGCCTTATTGTGTTTCATGGACTTCAGGACTCTGAAGACCTGATCCTCCGTCACGATGTCAAGGTTAGTTAACTTCTTAGTTATAGTATAAGGTGGTAGATTATTGCTTGCATGTGGGGTTGATATCTGGGTTTTAACGATCAATTTTTCAGCGACATCTACAAAATACGCATTAAGGTAGTCCACTACGCCCTGAGGATCCTCAATAGAATCATCATTTTGTTTAATCTTGGCAATAACTTGTTTTTCATGACTACCTTTAAGAAAGGGAGTTATCGTCTTCCAAAAATGGCATGGTTTTTGATCTTTAGAGATATTTTCTTTGAAGTAATTAGATTTAGTATTCCGTATTAAGGTGACAACTTTATTCCTTTGCTTCTTATAGGCCTCGAAAATCTTTCACATAGCTTTGGGTTTTTGATTTTTGACTTCAATTTGTCTCTCAGATGCATCTCATATTTAACTGCCGGTGTCAACCAGGGAGTAAGTTGTGTTGATATATGTTTATATTTATATGGGGCTTGAGAGTTAAGTTCCTTTATTATGATATTTTGGAGTATTAAGGCGCCATCATTAGGGGTATTAAACCTTGCAGCTGCTAAGGCCTCTTGGATGTTGTTAACAAAGAGGACAGGATTTAAGTTTCTATAATTTCGTACCATTTTAGTTTCTTTTATATATTTAGGGCAGAGTTTTTTCCTTACGACACTTATGAGTTCGTGATCCGTGAAGCTAACAGGAACAACTGTAGTCAGATGTAATCTGTCCGGAAAATTAGAGTAAATATTGTCTAAAATAGTTTCAGTCCCACTGGTAATTCTGGTTGGGGTAGTGACCATTTGTTTATAATCCGTAAGGGCGTCTAGTAAGATTCTTATTTTGGTAGATTTTGGTTTAGCTGCGATATCACAATTTGTATCGCCCAGAAGGATAAGTTCGGTCTTGTGGTCAGTCAGAAGAAGGTCCATCTGTCTACGTAACTCGTCAGTCAGAAAGTTATTGAAATGACGGGGTGGTATATAAATTATACCAATAATAAGGTCACTTGAGTTTGGATAGGAAATGAGAGGCCAAAGGACTTCCATTATTGTTGGGAGCTTGTCAGTTTGATCAAGGGTTTTCTTGACAATTTGAATGCCATTTTTATAGTATAGACATATCCCACCGCCTCCAGTTTCCATTCTATCTTCCCTTATCATAGAGTATCCAGGAATCGCATCAACAGTATCTGGTATTTCTGGATATAAGAAGGTCTCAGTTATATTCACTAGTTTATTGTATATTCACTAGTTTATTGTATATTCACTAGATTATTGTATATTCACTAGATTGTTGTATATTCACTAGATTGTTGTATATTCACTAGATTGTTGTATATTCACTAGATTGTTGTATATTCACTAGATTGTTGTATATTCACTAGTTTATTGTATATTCACTAGTTTATTGTTTAATTAATTAGGGTACATTCACTAGTTAGATATATATTAGTTAGGGTACATTCACTAGTTAGATATATATAAATTAGGGTATATTCACTAGTTAGATACATATTAATTAGGGTATATTCACCAGTTAGATACATATTAATTTGCTAGTTAGAAACCTTAATTAGGGTATATTCGCTAGTTAGAAACATTAATTAGGGTATATTCGCTAGTTAGAAACATTAATTAGGGTATATTCGCTAGTTAGAAACATTAATTAGGGTATATTCGCTAGTTAGAAACATTAATTAGGGTATATTCGCTAGTTAGAAACATTAATTAGGGTATATTCGCTAGTTAGAAACATTAATTAGGGTATATTCGCTAGTTAGAAACATTAATTAGGGTATATTCGCTAGTTAGAAACATTAATTAGGGTATATTCGCTAGTTAGAAACATTAATTAGGGTATTTTCACTAGTCGGTAGTACATTAACTATAACTGATGGTTATTCACTAGATGATCGTATATTCACTAGCTGATCGCATATACACTAGTTGATTGTATATTCTCTAGCTGATTGCATATTCACTAGCTGATCGTTTATTAACTAGTTGATGGTATAGTTACTAGTTTATGGTATAATCATTATTTCGAAGTATATTAACTAGTTACTGGTTTATTAACTAGCTGATCCAGGTTTGGACCCTCGTCGCGAAAGATAAGTTGAATAAATATTTCAATTGAAAGTCGTGTTTAAAAAATATTCTGAATGTGCAAATTTATTAGGTTGCGAATGAGAAACGAGTTATTAAAAAAATACGCTTCGTCATGAAATTTAATGTGTACGTTTTTTGTACGAACTGAAGGTGGCGCCCTAGGCAGATTTTGGTGGGGGCCTATCTAAGGAAAGCATAAAAACGCAAAAATCCATTGATTTCATCAGTGGTGGAGGCCTTCTGTTGGGGGGGGGGGGGGGGTAGTCCTTAATCCGGCACTGGCTCCCAGTGGCGGCGTAAGGGGAAGGGGGGCGAGGGGGTGGTCCACCCCGGGTGCCAGGGTAGCTAGGGGGGCCATTTGCCTGTAAAAAAGTTCGCTAGGGTGGCGGGTCATAGCTAGGCAGGGGTGGGCGAGGAGGTCGCCCCGCCGACGAAACATTGAAGCCCCAGAGATCCAGCCATCTTAAGCCGCCACTGCTGGCTCCTAGTATTTGGAGGATGCCCGGAAAATCTCCGCCAGTCCACCAGCAAGCTTTTCGACGGACGAGCCGAAGCCTATTGAAAATTTAAATGTTTTCAAAAGTGAAAATAAAGCTTACTATTAGAAAATAATGAGTAGTTATTGAATCGGAAGATAGAAATAACTATTATAAGCACTGGCTTCATTTCAGAAGTTTTATTCGAATTTCAAACCTGAACGAGTGTACGCTCGTTTCTCTTGCCATCAAACTAACCAACTATTTTTCCAACGGAATGAGTAGGAAGAGACGATCGAGTGTCTTGTTCGAGAACTTCCTATTTCGCAATCACTCCATGACAGACTATCATTAACCGAATTCGTTCCGTGTCATACTTATGTTTTTATGTTAATTATGGTAACACTAAGAGAATTAGTTCTCAAATATAAGAATTTCCAATTCATTATATTCATAATATTAAAACACTACAAACAATTTAGCGATGACCAATTTTATTTAAAAATGAATTTTCTTCATTCAAAAATCAATTTCAGCAGGCCTATATTAAATGCTTATACATACATTACATTAGATTATTACATTAAATGCTTATACGTACATTATATTAGATTATTACATTAAATGCTGATGTTAAATACGTACATTAGATTATTATTATTAAATGCTGATATTAAATACGTACATTAGATTAATATATTAAATGCATGCACATGAAATTATTATATTAATTGAATACATGAAATTATTATATTAAATGCGTACATGAAATTATTATATTAAATGCGTACATGAAATTATCATATTAAATTCGTGTATTAAATTATTATATTAAATGTGTACATGATATTATTATATTAATTTCTTATATTAATTTCTTATATTAAATGCGTACATGATATTATATTAAATTATTATATTAAATTATTGTGTTAAATTCTTATATTAAATTCTTATATTAAATTATTATGTTAAATTCTTATATTAAATTCTTATATTAAATTCTTATATTTAATTCTTATATTGAATTCTTATATTAAATTCTTATATTAAAGGCTTATATGAAATTATTATATTAAATGCTTATATGAAATTATTATATTAAATGCTTATATGAAATTATTATATGAAATTATTATATTAAATGCTTATATGAAATCATTATATGAAATGCTTATATTAAATTATTATATTAAATGCTTATATGAAATCATTATATGAAATGCTTATATTAAATTATTATATTAAATGCTTATATGAAATGCTTATATTAAATTATTATATTAAATTATTATATTAAATGCTTATATGAAATGCTTATATTAAATTATTATATTAAATGCTTATATGAAATTATTATATCCGGTCACTTGTGGAGGCCCGCAGGGGTCTTCACTCGGGCCGCTACTATTCAATATGTACATCTATGACCTTCAATTTAGTTTAAATCATTCGGAACTCTATCAGTTTGCTGATGATAATAATGTTTGTCGAGATGTAGGTGATTGTGACTCTGCAAAGTGACTTAAATATAATTAATTCCTGGTGTAAACAAAATAATTTACCAATTAATCCCACAAAATCAGTAGTCGTTTCATTTTCTAGAAAAACCAATGTCATTCGGTATAATTTTAGAATTAATAATGATGAAATCGCTCGAAAAAGTAGCACTAGAGATTTAGGGGTCATTTTTGAAAAAAACCTAAATTTCCGGGAACAAATACAGAACATTATTAGCTCCTGTAAACGTTTATTAGGAGTTATTCTTAAACTTAGCAAAAACATTAAATCTATTAAACATTCTTTCCAAATCTATGTACGCGTCATTAACTTGGGGAGGTTGCAGTAATTATCTGTTACTAAATTCAACGTAAATTTGAAGATCAACTATATTATTTCTTTTTTCGAAAACACTGCAGATATAATTACAAAAATATACTTAAAGACATTGGATTAAATACCCTTTCCACCATTCGTGAGCAAACTGAGCTAATATTTATGTATAAACTAACAAACAACATTACACTATGCTCAAATCTTTTACCCTATATCAATCTATGTGTGCCTAATTATAAAACAAGAAATTTTAATTTGTATAAAACCGAAAAAAGCCAATTAAATCCAATTAATAGAGTACTAAACATTGTAAATAAATTTAGTAACAAAATTGATATTTATAATTGCAGAATTGCCCATTTAAAACAAATAGAATATTAAACCTCTCATTTATATACTCATAATTTTTTTTCTTCCACAAATAACATGTATAATTTTTAAAACTATATATTTTTGGAAATCGTTAAACTTTTTCTAAGTACAAACTGTGTGTTAACTTGCTGATATAACCCTGTATTGTTTTAATGCACATTAAACCACTTTTTCATTTCATTTCATTTTATTTCATATTAAATGCCTATATGAAATTATTATATTAAATTATTATATTAAATGCTTATATTAAATTATTATATTAAATGCTTATATGAAATTATTATATTAAATTCTTATATTAAATTATTATATTAAATGCTTATATGAAATTATTATATTAAATTCTTATATTAAATTATTATATTAAATGCTTATATGAAATTATTATATTAAATTCTTATATTAAATTATTATATTAAATGCTTATATTAAATTATTATATTAAATTCTTATATTAAATTATTATATTAAATGCTTGTATGAAATTATTATATGAAATGTTTATATTAAATTATTATAGGAAATGCTTATATGAAATTATTATATTAAATGCTTATATGAAATTAATATATTAAATGCTTATATGAAATTATATTAAATTCTTATATGAAATTATTATAGGAAATGCTTATATGAAATTATTCTATTTAATGCTTATATTAAATTATTATATGAAATTCCTATATAAAATTATACGAAATTATTATATTAAACGCTTATATGAAATTATTATATTAAATGCTTATATTAAATTATTATATTAAATGCTTATATTAAATTATTATATTTAATGCTTATATTAAAATATTATATGAAATTCTTATATAAAATTATTATATTAAATGCTTATATGAAATTATTATATTAAATTATTATATTAAATGCTTATATGAAATTATTATGTTAAATTCTTATATGAAATTATTATATTAAATGCTTATATGATTTTATTATGTTAAATGCTTATATTAAATTATTATATTAAATGCTTATATGAAATTATTATGTTAAATGCTTATATTAAATTATTATATTAAATGCTAATATTAAATTATTATATTAAATGCTAATTTTAAATTGTTATAATGTTTATATTAAATTATTATATTAAATGCTTATATTAAATTATTATATGAAATGCTTATATGAAATTACTATATTAAATGCTTATATTAAATTATTTTATTATATGTTTATATTAAAAAACATTTTGGTGACCAATTCGTAGTAGGTAATCCTGTTCTTTCAAAAACAGGTTTTAACGAATCACGATGAAACTAAAACAAAATCGACGAATGTCGCTCATTTGATCAGTAGGTTTTTAGGTTACGTCTTATGATCTAACCGCCCATTGGTTTCCACTGTTATTTTATCGGGAGTTATTGTAGGGGTTACTCGATAGGATTTTCACTAGATTGTAGTATATTAAAGAGGCTTTCCCCGAGTTCTTAGGTTTCCCTTTTCCATAAAAACATGTTGCGGTTAACGGTAATAGTATGTGTAGGCAGCTGTTGATTTGGGCCTATGGTGGTGACTTGGGTATTAGCTAATTATTATTATTATTATTATATTTATTCGCTGTTAGTATATTTAATAATAGTGAAAAGGTTATAATAAAATTAACGACTTAAATAATTAAAATAATTGCGCGTGAATTTGCTAGTGACTAAAAACCACTAATGAATTTGGTGCTGTTTTGGGAAATTTACGTCAATTCTGAATTTATAAAAAAAAATCAAAACGTATTGATTTAATGAATTGAAAATAAATGGTATTCCGAATAAGTATCAATAGCCTATATTAACACGGAACCATTAGACTCCCAGAATGCGACGCGAAGTCCGAAGAACGACTAACGCTAGCTCGACGCGTTTCCATTTCTTCTTGGAGGGTAAATAAAAACCCCAAATTGCAGTTTTCAAGTTTTGATGAAATTGATACACGTGGTTTCCACACCCAGCAGCTAAATAATGTCAAGCAGGCCCAGGGGGGACGCGTGACTCTTGTTTGTACAAAAAAATGTTAGCCACCCATTCATTACCCGTAGCTAGAAAGACAAAGGCCCGAAGCCACGACAAAGAACCCGAATTATTTCTTTCTGTTCTATTAAAGGTGATGGATAATTGTAAGGTTTATACCGTGTAGGGGACACGAGCATTTAATCACGGATAATAATGAAACTTACAAGATCCATTTAACATCGTCTGTTTCCTCGTTGTTTTTCACCTCGATATTAATTCCGGTTGTACATAATGTCCTAGATTTTTAAATGAAGAATGAAAGAATATTTCACGCTGTTATCATTCGTAATAAGAAATATTACTTAAATATCATCGACTATTCCGAGTGAAGTAGGAGTGTTTCGCGTATTTTGAATTTAATTTAAGAAAATATGGAGGGGGGCGAAGAATTATTTCCCCCCAGTCTGAAAATAACAGGAGCAATAGCCTGTTCCAAAAAAATAAAATATAATTTTGACCCAAAATTTAAGCAATAGTACGAAATTACGTGACGTTACGAATCGTTTATTGTGTAAATTTGTATTTCTCAAATTCCATTTTGTAGTTTAATGGCGATCTACTAATTAACTACTAATTAGGAGTAACGTACGTGTTTTTTGCTTTAACGTAATATAGTCCTGGCTTTAAAATATATTTCTAAAGAGTAAGATACGTCAATACGAGGAAAAGAAGTTGGGGAATTCCATTGAAGCAAAGAATTTATTACAAGAGCGCATATAAATCTTTCGAACGCGGCAGTCTCGTTTACGTGTATTGAATGTGCGGGGGTTTCTCTTATTTTATTCTTTCCCAAATTTTAATTATTGCATTATTCTTATTATTATTGGCGAACGTTATTTTTCGCGCGGAACGATCCGCGAATCGAACGGTGCTGGTATTATAACGCGACAGAGAGAGAAGCTCCATTTGAGCGGAACCTTCGAAATCCGTTGGCCCGTGAATCTTTATTATAATGAAGCGCCAACCGATAATAAAAAGCTATTTGTAATTTATTTTTTGGCAATAACACGAACGATCGCTTTTTTGTTATTGGCATCGACGATATCAACGTATTTACGCGCTAACAAACAATGGAAGAGGATGAGGACGAGACAATGAACGACCATTCTTCCCATATACCACCACCTATTGTTGGCTCCCTGACACATTACTCCGTGTCGTCTCGACTACGGCTTACAAACTTTACCCTCGTTGATAGTTCTATGTTTACCGTAAAGTGTCGCTCACTTTCTGGTATACGATCCATACGATGGGCGTATAATATCCTTTTGTTTCTCGAGGCTGGATGCGAACTAAGCGAGCCATGGATGCTTGAATATTTAAGCAGATTTGCGGCTTCGGCTGATCGACGAAGTACAAATCCGCTTGAAATCCCATTGGCAATCGATCAAATAATAAAAATAATAGTACGGAATCGTCCCTTTCGGCGCTTTTGGAAAGCGAATTTTCATAAAATCCGCGCGTCATCCCCGTCAAGTCTTTGTTTAAAACCTTTGTTTCCGCGTAATAAAATTAAATAATTTCCAGGGAAAAATAACCAATTGTTTATCACGTGATGGGGTGGGCGCGATTGTAAAGACCTTTTTTTCGTCTATTAATATTGTCATAAGCGTGTGACTTTTCGTGATTTCGAAATACGACGGTCGCGCGCTTTTCGCCTCGTCATCATTTTCCTGTTCGAAAATGTTTTGGTGGCCGGGAAACCCGCGGGATAAGGCCGAAATTAAAAATAATTGATCAGTATTCCGGGGATGCAGCTTCTGAACTTTAGCAGCGTTATTATACCGATACCCTGTATCGTTTGAAGGTTACCGACGACCCGTACATATTTGTCGTTGGCTCCCCCGTCAGCCCTTTTTACACGCTGGTGGCGACGAATCTTTCGCTGTTTTTGAATTTTCGATACATCGGTTTCTATATTGACAGTGGATGGCGCTGTGCTAATTAAAGACCTTCGCTTCGGAATCAAGGACCCAACATGACAGGGCGCCTCGCTAAATGAAAAGAGAAAGATAAACCTTGGATATAATCCATTAATCCTCTCAATTTAAACAAACTTTAAGTCGTGTACGTGGATTATAAATTTTATTCAAAATTAGAAATATTTATCCCTTTTTAACAAGCTTTTATAAAAAAAAATTAATGGAAACCATTTATTGAAATAAGGTTTTGGATTAGAAATTTGTTCAAGTATTTGAGATCTCAAAATTGACAAGGGAAAACTACGCGATAATGTAAAATAAGATCAACCACTTTGAAGGTAAACTCAACTTTAAGTTCCACGTATTTTCCTCAATATTAATCGAGCTCTCAGTGTACATTTCGTGTTTCTGTTCAATATTTTCCAACCAGACATCGTAGAGATAAAGAGAACCTAGACCTTTCGGTAGATGATGAGGTTGTTTGGCGTAATGGCGTCATTATCTGTCTCGTCGTGGTACTGTGGTACATAACCGTGAATAATACGGCTGTAAAACGTTGATTAGTTCTCTAAACGAACGTAAACAATGTTGCCATTTTATCGGCATTACCGCAAACATTAGCGAATGGCGTATGTTATGCCCGTGAAAAAATATCTGTTTTACCAAAATAATTAACACCGATAGAAATTAGACAGTCCGTGATAGAAAACGTGAAGGGAAACAGTCTGTACGCGATATAGTTACGTCAATACTCCTACGCGTTTCCCCCTAGGTGGTTTCCATCGCCAGGCCCAAACTTGGTTTGTATGTAGGCCTCAACCAAAGTAAACTACACGCGTATTAGCAGCGTTTGTTGCGTCGTTCTTATCGGACACGCGAGGCTAGAGGTCAAACAGTGACTTCTTATCTTCATCGGAAATCTTTTGTTTTTCGTAACGAAATAAAAGCGAGAACAGAGCGTCTACTTTCTCCCCGCGGCTTTTGACTTATTTTTCCATTTCGCATCCACTAACCACCGTAACTTTCTCCGAAGGACTTAACGGAAAACTAGGTCATTGGGGAGGCTCACGAGGAGGAGCGAGAATAAAATTACCGAATAGATAGGCGACGTATTTAACCGACATCCTTCGACTCCATTCCCGGGCAATCGAGAAATAATCCGTGGCGCTATGATTGCTAAGTTGGTCCTCGGCACGCGCCTGGCATCGGGTCTTCGCGACCAAGGTCACACGCGACAACCGCGTACCTCCTTTCCCTCATTTTACCAAAAAAATATACACATCTAACATTTGGGGGTTCCAGCTTCGTCGGCTATTGCATTTATATTTTATTTTTTTTAGCGCGTAATACGTACTTCCCGGAAAGCGTATCGAAAAGAATTCTAATGAGATTGCTTGTCGCATGTCGACTGTTACTTTTTCGCGGTTCGGATTTTAAGAGATTAACTGCGCTTCTCCGTCCCTCTCTTTTAAAAGTTAATAGTCGTTTCCTTTCTCTCTCACTCCTAAATTGATAAGACGACGTTTCATTCATTTACCGAGACTGAAAAGAATCACGTCTCAGGGCTTTATAATACTTACTAAGAGGGCTTCAAATTTTGTCTTCTTTCGTACCGTTACACGTCTGTTTTTCGGTGGCGTTAATTCTAAGAGAGGTACACCCCTTTATTATTGATGGCAGAGGTTTACATAACCAGATGCTCTTTCAAGTTGATATCCTTATATTGCCTAACAGCATCCGCCGATTCTTAAGACGATATAAAATATAATTATTAAGTATTCCGGTTTATTGTACGATTGTATAAAATTTCGTAAGGTTTATATTTAAAGAAAAATCGCCATCAATTGTGGTCCTTTTTAATTAAATGTTTTTAAAAACATTATCAATAGATTATGAATCGTGAATCTTAATCAAATTTATCTAAAAATCGACTTATTTTATATAATTGTGAAATGGGTTGGTGTAGTAACTTGCACTTTCGCCTCGCAGCAAGAGGAGCCAAATTCGATCTTAACTTGGAATTTGAAAGTTATCTCGACCCTTGTTAAAGGGATATTCCTTCGACTTCTTCGGTTTTCATTTCCTTAAAAAGTGTTGAAGTTAACTGTAATAGTGAGTGTAGACACGAAGGTCTTGCAATGTAACAATTAAATACTTAAAATTTAATGCCCCTCTTAATTAATACTTGATACATATATTTTCTAAGGTAATTTTCTATTTTGCTAAGTTGTTAGTGTGGTATTGTAACAAACGGTTTCCCCGAAATACGCTGGTTCCCAAACATTTACTGTGGTTTACCCGAAATACGCTGGTCTTCAAAAATTTCCTGTGGTGTCGAAATCCGCACCTGAACATTCCGAAACGTTTCCAAGGGTGTATCCCGGACGGACCCCCAAAATGAGACACTTTTTATATATCTAGTATAGATAACCAGGGGGAGCATAATAATAATTAAGTATTTAATTGTTACATCAACCTATCAACGCGGTGTAGCCCTGCCAAGTAAAGTAATGCACATTAAAAATCGCTGGTTGACTTGAGCCTAAGGCTGTGCCTTCCTTGAGTAATTGCCTAATTGACTAATTAATATTGATATTTCTTAAATTTCATTTGGTTAAAACGATGGTCTATTTTTGATAATTCACGCCAGAGAGTTTCTAAGTAGAAATGGACGGATACTCTCTGGTGAATGAAGCTGGCTCTATTAAGGGAGATATTTAATAGAATAAATCATGGTGGAACTGCGTCGTGACTTTTGGCCACGATTTTCTTGTTACCGCAACACGAAGAAACTTTTAGTGTCATTGTCTCGGTCAAGAAAATTCAATTTAAAAGTGGAAATTTCAGGTTGCCACTGCTGGTAGGGTGTATATAGAATCGCGACGCCTAGACCATTTATTCCGCTTTTTAAACTGAAATTATCCCCGTTCGTTCCCACACGTTCTCACCTCCTTATCAACAAATTCTCCGCTTAATCGTGAGCTCCGAGTATCATTTCTTTTACACTCGTTAAACGATGCAAAGCGATTTAACGCAAAATTTTACTTTTAATTGGACCACAATTGATAAATAGTTTCGAGGTTATTATTATTCTTGCTCGTGTAGGAATTGATACCAAATAATTATCTTAATTGAACCGGGGCGTTCTGGCAAACAGATTCTTAACGTTGCTCTAGCTGTTAATCCGTAAGGAATAACGGTTATCTCATTTGACCTACAGTGAGAAATGGCCGGGCTATCTTTTTCCGTGAGACATTTCGAATCCCCGCTATATTTTGGTTAAAACGTTTTCAGTATTTTGTAAGTAGGCGTGCATCGAGTTGCGCACGTGGGAAATTGTTGAGCTTTAGCAACCCAAGAAGCGCGGGTATCACTTCGGATAAAAAAAAAGAAATAAATGGCAAAGGAGGAGGTAAATGATTTTCACGAGCGTGGTGCTTGAATTCGTGGACACGTCTCCGGGCTATTAAGTTGTCCTTGATAACTTTGAAAGCGAGTTTTTCCCTCAGACTTCTTTAACGAGTTACGTACAAGGATTTAGAAGCTAGTATAGTAGTAGACGCGGAAATGTCCGTTCGTGTAAGCCATCCCGACCTACGAGTTGCGTGTGAATCTCCGGGGAGCGCATTGACTCATTAGTTAGGCGATAACCTAACGACACCTTAACCACGGTATCGTTTTTCCCCTGAGAGATCGTGGAGTGAACTTTTCGAATATCTCGGTGTTAATCAGCGATGAGTCGATCAAGATCGGATCGGACAAATCAATATTTTTCATAGTAGCTTCTTAATTATTTGACTCAACAAATAATATACAGGAATAACGAATTTCATATTAGCTTTTAAAAAAAAAGTATACTCAATAATTTAGGTTATGACGTCATAGGTTTATAGAAATTGAAATAAATTTTTTTGGACAAATGAAACCTGTTTGTGTAGTTTGAAAACTTTTAGTACAACTTTAATGGATATCAATAATGAAATAGGATCAAGTTCGAAATTATTTATTTAGCAATCGGGTTAATGGGTAATAAAACCCAGTTGCGTGTTTATTTATTCATTAACTGTCCACATAGTTGACACTTTCACCGTCTTGAATTTAAACCGGTTTATAAATATTTAGAAATTAATTCCTGTATCTCGATTGAAGCAAAACAATTTTTTTAATTTTTTAATTTGCTTAACTTAATTTATTTTATTACATAGAAAAAAGGAGTTTTATCCCAAGTAATTATTCCGAACCACACTCGGGTAGCCCAATTGGTAACGCGACTATATATACTTAATACATATATTAAAAATCCCCGCTAGCTAATCTGGCACCTATCGATAATTTGAACTACTTCATCCCCGAGGCGCACTTAGCCGATGATTTCTCTCTAATGATAGTGTAAAATATTCCACTTGACGAGCGACGCGGGATTCATTAGAAAGAGAGAGAGCTCCTCGTAGAACTCTATTTTAATTTCCGCTTTCCGAAGTGAAGGATATAATTAATCACGCTGCGCTCCAATTTTCTCCCAATTTTCGTTTCTTTTCTCGCGCCACGGCCCCTAAAAAGGTTCTTGTTATCACCCTCCGCGAAGAACTATTCCTTTGGCGATAGCTTATAGCAACAAGCGACGCGGCGACATAACTGCTCCCTTGGAAGTTGATCCACTGATACTAGATAATATACGGATAGTTCGGAATGTAGCCTCCAGAGAATACGCGTTTATTCGGGCAAAAAAACGAAATAATCTCCATTAGAAAGAGAAGCTCGTACACCTACGGAATTTATAATTATCGCTCTCTCGGCCCTACAAGGGACAGTCTTCGTAATACGCCTATATTTTAAATTATTTATTGGCATCGAATCCTTGTTCTTACTCGATGCCAGCTATAGCTGTAGTGGCTGTAGTGATCCATATATCATCAACCAGAGTATTCCTCCGGGCGACTGTGTATACTCTATACTTACGCAACTGGTCCGATTTTACTAATAGTATCTTTAAAACTATTCTATTTTAGAAACTGAACAAAGAAGACGCGTTTTAATTCAAAAAGCACGGATTGAATAAGCTTTGAGCACTTACGAAAGTGCCTTGGTCGGAGGGCTGGTCCAATGTCCAATTTGGAATACAATTGGAATTAAGTTGACTTTAATTGCATCAAATATAACACATTTTATAATTTTTGATGCACCAATTTTGATAGAAGGAGAATAAAGACACATGCAGTTGGAATTCAATTCTAATGCGATCAAATAAATTTGTTTTTTTCCTACATTGTAATCACATCAAATATAACATTTTGGAGTGTAATTTTCGATGTACAAATATTTTTATGGAAGTGGAATAAAGACACATACAGTTGGAATTCAATTCTAATGGAATCAACTAAATTTGTTCAAATTGGAATAAAGTAGAATTTCATACATTGTAATCGCATGAAATTGAACATTTTGTAGTGTAATTTACTAATTTTCGATGTACAAATTTTGATACAAGTGGAATCAATACAGTTGAATTTCAATTCTGATTGAATCAAACAAATTTGTTGAAATCGAAATAAAGTAGAATTTCATACATCGTAATCACATTTTGGAGCACTTGTAATTTTTGATGTACAAATTTTCATACAAGTGAAACTAAAAGTTTGTACAGATTTTGTTCATTCGGAATAGAGCTGAAATTACATCAAATATAGCATATTTTGTATTGTAATTTTCGATCAAATTCTAATTTTGAAATGTCAATTTTTGGATAAAATCAAATTTGATACACCATTTGCCTAAAGGAAGAAAATAGACTGGATGATCTAGATTGAATGGAAGGGTAAAGATAGTTTAAATTGGGAACCCTTTCCCCCGCGGTATCTCGGGCGTCAGATCTGGAAGGTACATCCGAGAGCCATTAGTGTTTTGTAAGAATCCAGCAAATACATATATACGGGCAGCCGGTAGATTTCAATCTGTCGACGGATACCGATATCCGTTGGCTTGTTTTATCGGCATGACGAAGTGATATTCCAACATCCGGCGTTTCGCTATTGGTTGATAGTAGAGCGAGAGAGAGCAAACGTGGGATGTCCCGAGTGCCATCATTCAGCCATGGTCGTCGCTCGCTAAGAGCCTTCTATGCAAAGAGAATAGAAGCCAATTGGACGCTGTTAATAGATTCGCGGTCGGTCAGTCGAGCGGATCCCGCGGGGGTGAGGGGGGGGGAGAAGAGGAACTCTTCCATCTCGCGGGAAATGATAAATATGGCGGCGAAGGAACCTCGTTTTCCACCTTTTATTTATTCGGGCTCCCTTCTGAAAAGGAGGAGGAGGATGACGCTCTCAATCAGCCGCGAAAACGGTTTTTTCCACGGATATAAAAAGGGGAAATTCACCCTCGACCAGGTTTCCGCGGGACTCACGACGACGCGGTTTCCCCCGCTTTGGACGGATACTTATTTCAAAGGCAATTTCGTTGTAAATAGATGTTTTTATCGAACCATTATTATGGCATGACGCGTTAATTATCTCTCTTTTCATCCCTCCTTCTTTTTCGCGTTCGTTAATGAGCGATAATAAATATTCTTTTCCGTTTTGAGGGTCCACGTCAGGCGAATTAGTATAGAAATTAAAAGTTGTTCAATCTCGCTAGTATATGGTTCGTAAGTTGTCGCTACGCGCGATGATGGAGCTATTTTTCACGGCCGTTATATACAAGTTCAGGGTTTGGTAATGCAAAACTGGCGTTTTAGATTTTAATTTAAGGTTGCTTCGAACGTCGTGGTTGAAGGTGATTCGGGACATGGTCATATTGTTCTTTTCATTTTTTTGAACGATATGCCTTTAAGCTACTAAAAATACAACTAAATTTCGACCTTTTAGATCAATTAACTAATATCATTTAAAGTACCCTATCAATTTGAAACGCTTATCTCGGTAGACGTTATTATTCTATAGAACAGAAGCGTTTAGAACTCGAAATTAACTTTAATTCATTGAGCTGCCGGAGTCTGTCAAAACGCTTAATGATGGCTTGATAAATAGCGGCAATTTTTAAAGGACACCAGCTTTCGCGATTGAGTTAAAATCTCGTGCATACCAGATGCTTCGTTTCGCGAAAGACGCGTGACCAAAGACTTTTAATGACGACCGTAAGACTGTCGTCATTACGATCGTTCGCGGTCTTAGCGCGTGCCATACGCGTGGTACCAAGGCTATAGCTAGAAGCCACCATGCATTCGCTCGCTAAACGTCTTCGCGAAAAATATATCTAAGTGATTTGTAGATATTTGATTTCCAATAACGTAAACGTTTCACTCTTGTATTTTGACGATAGGCAACATTTTTGGTACAAATTAAATTCGTTGGAAACGGAATTAAGTTTTATTGCGAAATATGCATAATTTTGAGATAGATTCTTGCCCCGGGGCTGACAAACCTCCCCGCGCCACACACTCTCTCGTACAAACCGGTTCCATTGGCAAATTTTTGGGTGTGGAGCAACGAAATTTGCCTAAAATAAATTAATGAACCGAGAGGCGTATGTCGAATCTAAGTAATCGTAGCGGAAATATTTATACGTAATAGTGAATTGATAATAACTTTAAAGGTGACATGACCAGCTCATTTATTTAAGACTGATTTTGAGTGGACTATAAATAAGTGAAACGCCTCTTATACCTTTCAAATTGTAAGCAGGATATATCTCTAAAACTGTTAGTTACAGACACGCAGAAAATATGGAAAAGGCGTAGCAGCTGTAGCTCGATGTCATATAGCTAAGGGTTAATATATTTTTCAATTGAAGAATTTTAAGTCATAACATTAAAGTTAAAAAGCCTGAGTCAGCCAAGTTGCTATTTTTCTTCTTTATTTTCTACGCGCAAGCGTACGTAATTACCCAGTGCCGTATTAACACATAGCAGGGCTCCTCGTGATGCTTCGATCCCTACTAGGCTTTAGATAATGCGTCAGTGAAATAGACAGGATAAGCCATCTCTCGAAAACGTTTACTGGGAACTTTTAGGAGTGTAGATGGTACAGAATAATAATAATAATAATAATAATAATAAAAATAATCAACTAGGCTAATACCCAAGGCACCACCTTGGGCCTAAGTTATCAAGCGACATTTAAAGCTATAAATTTAGGTGGCCGGGTAGTGCTCGGATTTCGATTAATTTTTATCCATGAATAAAATAAGCTCGGCGATATTTAAATAATATTTAATAAAAATTGTAATATATTTAAATAATATTTAATAAAAATTGTAATATATTTAAATAAACAATAGTTGAATAAAAATTGTAATATATTTAAATAACCAATAGTTGAATAAAAATTGTAATATATTTAAATAATCGAAAGTGAATAAGCCTATTATTTAAATAAAACTTGCATACACAACGCAGTAGAAGCTGTTCCGAGTTTTCACCCAGTATCACAAACTGGTATCGGACCCAGCTTCTCTTTGCTGCGAGGCGAAAGTGCTAACCACTACGACACCCCACCGTTTACGCTCCTACACGTTTTCCCTACACGTTTTCGAAGGGTAACTTAACCCGTCTATTGTTACGGAGTACTGTTCATTTACCAAAATGATTATGTTAATTTTTTCAATCAATTTTAAAATTGGCTGTAGTCCGCTTCGGTTTGGTAAAAGCGTTTGATACAACAAATTATACAAACAATCTGATAAATAAAGTAATAATTAAAAGGTCTAATCAATTTCAATCAATCACTATTTGATCTTTAATGTGACGCATCGAACTTTTGGAGCGTTTTTACGCTGGAAGCGCTGTTTTGGTCCAAGTAGTTTAGATAGATGAATTAATAAGCGAAAGAAGCGCAAAAATTAACTTTTTCTTCCAAATAAAAAACGCTAAGGTGGTATTCGTAATGAATCAAAGTGCCATATTAGCCGCTAATGGGAATTTTTACTGCGTCAAATTAGTAGCGAAATTACGCGGCCGGCGAAAAAGCCTTCGCCTTCCATATGCTATTATGAAAAGTCTAAAAACGCGCGGCTCAGGTTCTTCGTCAACGCGATTTATCGTTGAGATAACGAGGCAATGCATTTTTCATTGATGGGCCCCCTTTAAACTTAAGCACTCTCGCTCGTGCCGCCCTCCCCGCATTAAATTTCGGAGGCTGCGTGATTTTCTAATAAAAATGATAACGCTCCAGTCGGTTACTTCTAAAGTTTCTTTAAATTATAAGTTTACGCTCTTGTCGAAAAAGCGCCGCCACCGGGGAAATTAAAGAAAATAATAGACGGAATGTTTTTATCTCTTCTTCTCGTTGCTTTGACGTTAAAATCGGATTTAATCTTGCTCGAGAAATTTTAGTGACATTTCAACCGAGATCCTTATCTAGTCGCTGACCACATTAGCGTAAAAAATAATAAAAAATGAAAAAGGCACGCTTGAGGGATGGAGATATTCCGATGAAAAATGCACGATTTGTGGCGGGTTTAATTTTGGTGCAAAAAACGTGCTTACTGAATCGAGTAATGGTTGAAAACGGAGTACGTTTTAATGTATTAATGAAAATATTTTGGGGAATTTAATAAACAATTTAATCTATTTCAATATAAATATTGCGAATAATACGTAATTTAACCGATTATATAAATGATGAGGTGAAATACGAATTTCGTTTGCGCTAATAAAGTAATCATGTAGGTCGACCAAGCGCGGCTAACAGAGATGAAGAGTTCAATATTAATTTTCAACTCCGTAAAAATTACTTCGCGAAGAAATGGAAAAAAAATTATATTTTTGAAATTAACGCAATATTCTATATACGATAGTCATTACGAAGAAAGTGGAAAAAACGCGAGTTAAATAAGCTCAATTTACGCGATTCGGGTTAGTCATTAATCCTACTTTACCCTTATATCAAACGCTTTTCGTAATATTGAAAAACCATCAAAAAAGGAGCGAAATTATTGTGAAAAAGTGGAAATCATCGCGGTAACCAGTTCGAAGTTCCGGGTATTTTATTGCGCCATTAAAAATCGAACTATTTCTTTTTTGTCGATTCGGGGGAGAGAAACATCGATCTGAGTGAATAGGATTCGCAACTGGCATTGTTAAGTCAATGACACTGTATCTCGGGGGTTCGCGCGGAAACCCCTTTCCTCGCAACCGGGAAAAAAGAAAGCTATACACAAAAGTTAGGATACTATTGTTGCGATCAACCCTCACCGGATGATAATGTCCAACATAGCGACGTAGGGGTACCATCTGCACCCTCGTCTTTCTAACTCGAGTACCCGGTGATATCGTCCAAAGGTCTAGTCGCCAATATAGAAAGATAATTCACGGAAAGGCTATTACGCCAGGAACGATCATTTATATTATTAACTCGGCAGAATACATAATAAATTTCTACCCCTCTTCATCTTGTATTTTGGCCGCGGTTCTTTGACGCGTCGATGAGTCAATTTTTCTCCTCTTGTGAGAGAGAGAGAGAGAGAGAGAGAGAGAGTTTTATGAGAGAGAGAGAGAGAGAGTCAGAGAGAGTAGCGTTTGCCTTTTTGCCAATTTGACGTCCGAGATGGATTTTTATGAGAAAGTCTCTCGGGTGAAAATAACGTGTGAACGATAAGAAACGTTCGAAATTGTAGATCGTCAGTTGTGGCGTTCCGGTAGACACGTTATTTTTTAGCCGTGGTGTATTTATTTTCTTCTTATTCCTTTTTCAATATAAAGAGCTTTTAACGTATTAGTTTTTTACTGTGGGAAGAAGTCCACGTTAGAAGCACGATTCCCAGAACAAGATCACAGAGGCGCGAGCTGGTTGGCCTTGGACTTCCTATATTCCCAGACTCTCTCTCTCTCCTTTGACGGGGATGAATTTAAACCACGTATCGTATACGCGTATACTTACTAATTTTGATAGTTAGTAATCCGTTAATAAAAAGCTAATTCTTTAACCCCGCTCTTCCGATTCGTGTATGAGAACGAAAATTGTATAAGCCTCTTCTTACGGTGATAAGATATATCGTGTCAACGAACCTTTTCGTCTTCCTAAAGCGTGATATTCTTCACAGGCGACTCATTATATTTAGATTTTTCATTGTTCCAGATCTTAGTCCGTATAACGAGTATTTCACGAATACAAATCTGATAAATATGGCGTTTTTATTCCTTAATGATAATGGAAACGCTATCGATTTCATCGGGTTTTTTAATTATAGCTTTAGTGTATTATTAATCCATATTTTCGCTATTTTATTCGGATAGAAAAGATATTATATAACCTAGAATTTATTTAGAAATTAACGATTGTATTCTCCTTATCGCAATCTATTAAGGTAAATAACAGAAACTCCAAAGACTAAATACAATTCTGGAATGTTGTACGACGTGTAATTGTTGTTGGTTCTTCGTGGCTTTAATGGTAATTAACAAGACGTGTGTAGGATATTATACGAGTAGCCACGAATTTGTTTTTGGTTAGTTTCGCTGGGTTTTCGGATGGGCTCAGTCGCAATTGGCTCCGGGGCTGTATTACCCAAGACGCAGGCGACCCTCCCGCGACTGTATAGGAGAGGGATAATTTTTTACCTCTCTCTCTTCGAAGAGGAGATAGAAGAAACATTTGCGGAGAGCTGCGGGGGATCCTGGGCTGTTTTTATATTGTAGTCAGAAGGAGAGACAGATACGTATAAAGAATGAAAAAGAGAAATATATCCGTAGAAAAATCGGCTTACAGCGTTAGCCATGCCGCTTTTCCGCCAGTTAATATAAACATGAAAAATGAGAAATGGAAGATTTTCTCACGGATTCCCTTTTCAAACATCTTGACTTCGGCCCGGTTAACTCAACACGGAGCTTTCGTACGTGTAATGCCGGATTAACGAAATCTGCATATACCGCTTCTCTCACTCTATCTTTCGCCGAATTATTACATCTGTTGAACTGTCTGGCCCACGGCGGTACCATTCACTCTTATTTTCCATCGCTATACCACGTCGTTATTTGTTGTTTTATTATGCGAAGTGACGTAATCCGTTCCGTAATATTATGCATTTGATCGAACGATATGATTCTCGATCGCTATTTCCGATATTTTCACTTTAAATTACCGGCTTATGCACAGTGCGAACAAAATGTTGGGGTGAACACTATTGTAAACGAGAAAAATTCGCGGTGGACCGATCTTCAAATAAATTTAGTGGTAACGACTATATTTTTGGGTATTTATTTCTTGTTTTGACCATACAATATAGTGTTATTTACAAGTGCTAAATAAATTTAGAAATTGCTCATTATTTATTGTTTTTTAACGCACTTCAGAATCAATTATCTTTTGAGGATACTTATTTTAGTGGTCGTACACATATTTTATATAAGTACTTTCTATAAACTCTGAATTTCAATGTCCATAGAAAATTCTCAAAATTTCTATTAATTTTTTAGACATTATTCTATTTAATTTTAATTACATTTACAAAATTATTTGTAATAGAATAATTATAAATATTCAAATAGAGTTGTAAGTCAAAAAATCAGCTTGGAAAATTTTACCTATTTTTCGGAAAAATAATAAAAAAAAAGGTTTATATTCCATGATTAGCCTAATATTGTTTACAAATTTAAATTTCGCGGCAATTTCGGCTCATTTTTTTATCCAAAAGTAAAACTAAAACTCAACATTAGTCTAGAATAAAAACCCTTAAAAAGTAATTGATGTTTAAATGTTTTTATTTTTCGATTTCCGCCAAATTTAACGATGATAATTATTTTCGTCAGTTGCTGCGCGGGGTTATACTGGCGTAAAAGTAGTTTTCAAGCATAGACAAATGAAGATAATCCAGAAGGACCAGAACAGTTATCACGTACCTTTTCTAGTAAAGCGTTTGTAAAGCTGTATGTATTTACTTACGGTACGGGGGTATATAAATCTTTAGAGTGTATTTCGTCTCTTCAACTTAACGCTCCCTATTTGTATATTACTTAGATATTAGTGAAGTTACAGGTTTTTAAACATTTAGATTTAACATAAATTAATCAGATTGAACAAAAAAACATACAGATGCTTATACAAATATTTTACAAGCCCTTTTTAAATGTATTAATGTTTGTACATTTTTTAATTTCAAGTACGTAGCATATTTTTCGGCTTGGGATTTTACGTTCAATCGACGTTTATGTTTTGTTTATGAGACAAAACGGGCATTTTCAAATTACGCAGTGTATATTTACCTCCGAGTTTTGTGGTAAATAGCTTCGATTTTCTGTGCTAAATAGCTTAAGCCAATTTTCCTCCAATTATCTTTGTGATAAGGTTATTTACTTCCGATTTTCTGTGGTAAATAATATAAGGCTATTTACCTCCAATTTTCTGTGGTAAATAATATAAGGCTATTTACCTCCAATTTCGGTGGTAAATAGTATAATCCTATTTACCTCCAATTTCGGTGGTAAATAATATAATCCTATTAACCTCCGATTTTCTGTGGTAAATAATATAAGGCTATTTACCTCCAATTTTCTGTGGTGAATAATATAAGGCTATATGCCTCCGATTTTCTATGGTAAATAATATAAGGCTATATACCTCCGATTTTCTATGGTAAATAATATAAGGCTATTTACCTCAAATTTTCCGTAGTAAATAATATAATGCTATTTTCCTCCGATTTTCTGTGGTAAATAATATAAGGCTATTTACCTCCAATTTTCCGTGGTAAATAATATAATGCTAATTTCATCCAATTTTCCGTGGTAAATAATATAATGCTATTTTCCTCCGATTTTCTGTGGTAAATAATATAAGGCTATTTACCTACAATTTTCCGTGATAAATAATATAATGCTATTTTCCTCCAATTTTCCGTGGTAAATAATATAATGCTATTTTCCTCCGATTTTCTGTGGTAAATAATATAAGTCTATTTACCTCCAATTTTCTGTGGTAAATAATATAAGGCTATTTACCTCAAATTTTCCGTGGTAAATAATATAAGGCTATTTACCAAAAATTTTCCGTGGTAAATAATATAAGTCTATTTACCTCCAAATTGCTGTGGTACGAGCTATTTGTAATGTTTTAAATTTGTTTAGAGTTTAGCTTTTTTATCCCTTTTCATAATGGACTAATCTACTTATTCGCTAATTTTATCATCCTTCATAATTTTTTAAGCCAGGGAAGGTTGAGGGTAAATTTCGGGGGTAAATATAGAGCAAGGATCCTATAAAAGTGTTATATGTCCTACAACAGACAATTATACCGTACGACGAATTTGGCTGACAGCAGGAGGAAACTATATTAATGATATTATTAATGTCAGAGCTCCATTTCAGATCACGTCCTAGATACTTGATATTCGCAACTCTATTACTGTTAATATCGTTAATAAACATATGAATTTAGGTTTATCAACCTTAAGAGTAAGTAGTCTTACCAGATGTTGATGAGCGCTTTCAATATCTTCTGGTCTTACATCTAGGACTCTAAACTTGGTTGAGGGAGTTTTGCGCCATTGTATAAACTTCTGCCCAGGTTAATAACATAATTTATGAGATTGCACAATTCATATACGTAGACAAAGGAATATAATGAACCTGAAATGATTCACTGAAGAATATCAAAAGTTAAAGATTTTAAACTAATTTAAACTAATCCTCTATCACAATATTCTTCCATGTTTTTTATTTATGTCCAACACTATTTTAAATCAATAAAATTTCTATGATTTTTGTTCTTGTCAACCTTTTTAGTTACTTCCTGTATGGCATCACTTTTTTCTAAAGCCAGATTGATTTTTAAATAACATATTATTTCTAGTAAAGCTGTTCTCTGATTTTTAAATATATATATATTTTTTTCGCTACATTACTAATTAATGAGGTAGGTGCATAATTTTCTAATGTGTCCTTTCCGTCTGTTTTAAATATTGTGACTACTATGGATATCCTTAATATTTTCTTTAATATTATTTTTTTAAATATTTATATTTGCCTCTTTTATAAAGGCTGTAATTTTGTTTAAAGTTATTTCTTTACAATTCATAGTATCATTATTTTTTTTTCATTTTTTAGGCTTTTTAAGTCTTTTAATAATAGTTGTGATTATTCAAAACCTGAAAATTTATTAGTTAATGGTTGTATATGTTATTTATATATTTATATTATTTTTAACTCTCCGAGGGGACTATGTCCATTTTGTGTTGTCAAAAACATTTTTGGTTCCCATGGCAAAACGATTGCCTATGGAGACATGTCGCTTTAGGGTTTTACAAGGTACATGAAGGTCTGCCAAACCCGCGAGTTTGAATAAAATCGGTGTGTTACACATCGGGTCGTCTCCTTGTCAGTTCCAGGTTAAGAAAGGCCAAATATATCGTATATTTGGCGGAAAGATACTATCACGAATTTACAGTAAATTGGCGGCTAGAATTTCGAATTTCGCCTGTTTACGGTTGAATTTCTAAGTATACCAGCACTCGTTATATAATTTTGGAAAGTACGTCTATTGCGTTATATTTGAAAGCGGTAGTTATTTAATTAACATAGATAAGATTTAAAAACAGTTGTAATATTTTATTTTTAATATTACAAGTGAGGCATACCTAAAACAATTTGATGATTGTTTAGCATAATAGTAAAATACGTTATAGCTTAAAAATAATAATATATTTTAAATACTTATTGATCACTTTGAAATTTAAGAAAAAGACATTTCTAAAATGGAATAATATAACACGCGTAGAAACCTTTATGAATTCCAGAGGGAATAGGCGAAATTTGAAACTCCAGCCGACGAATTACCAAAATTTCTAGTTAGTATCTTTCCATTAAATGACTAAATATTTTGCCTTTCCTAACCTGCAACTCAGTATAATATACGCTACCTCTTTAGTTATGAATAAATATTGGTTTTGCAAAAAAAAATATGTATTAATTATCGCCTTAAATACATTTAAAAAAATCCAATGGGAACCATTTACTAAATTTTGACCGTCCCTATTTCCAATTTTTCAAACGGTCATATGCGTTCCTGAAGTAATCCATGGTTTGAATTTGAAATATTTATGCAATAACTTAATTTTAAACTTTTGGTGCATAACTCGATATATATTTTGGAAATATCATAAGTCTATAATATTGTTCCATAAGTTTGTCACTGTGGGGAATATTTTACTGAGAGCTAGTTACGGAGTGACGTCTTCACAAGAAGAAAATCTCCGCCTAGAGAGGCGCTGTCAAAGTCATGTGACGCGTTAGAAAGCGCACGCAAAACGGCGACGAAGCCCGTATTGCAGCCTGTCTTGTGAATAGCTCTCCATAAGAATTTTGCATGTTAAGAATAGGAAGTGTCACACTTATGTAACAATATTATACACTTATGAAAATAGGTATTAATTCTACACCTGCTTTATTAGTATCGTTTACTCGTATAACCGAGTATCAATTTACTTTTTAATAATATCAGAAGTGTATAATATTTATACTATGAGTGAAGTATTAACTTCCCTATTCTGCTAAAGTTACTAGCTTGAAACATATAATTTCAAAGGCTCCCGTTGAGTTCTCAAAATGCTTTTGGGAAGAAAAAATTGTCAGGAATTTCTCTGATTGGGCATTGAGAGTTGCGAAATAATTTAAAAAATGCTTTTGTTTAAAACAAAATTAGCCATTTAAGACATTTAAATAATCAAAAACAAAAAAACTATTGCCTCCTATGAAGAGCTTGTTTTTTTCATCACCTCGTATTTCAGTAAAAAATTGGTCTTTTTCAATGAAATTCACTTAATTGTACTGTTTCGATAATTATCTAAAACCTTATTATTGCTGGTTTTCTTTTAGCATTTTACCGCCAAATTTCTTTAAAATTGAAAACGTTAATTGTTTTTTCGATTTTTCTGAAAATTTTAATGGAAAGCGTTTCTATATTAAAAATAATACCAAAATAAATTTCGCAAATCTTGTAGTTTTTGAGAAAAATGCCCAGTCAGAGCATTCCAGACACGTATAGTGCTGGAAGGGTATTCTGTAAAAATAAAAAATGACCAAAATATCTCGATTCGTCAAAAATGGCATAGCGGATGTGGAGAAGGGGCGGATATCGAAATATCAAACTATCGATTGTGTAAGTTCAACTTTAAGTAGTGGGAGTATATATCCGCTATTTTAGTCAAATCATAAACTAAATGCTTAAGCGGACGTAGAATACCGGTGTTTTTTTGGTTCCCAAGACTTAAAAGCATTTCATTAAAATCACTTACGTCAGTATTGCAGACCACTACGATTTTGAATTTGACCAATACTATCGATAGTGTGATATTTCGATAGCAACCTCTTCTGCACACGCGCATTGTCATTTTTTATTGATCATGATTTTTTTGTCATTTTTGATTTTTCCAGAATAGCGGAATTCACCATATAGCGAGTTTGTTAAACTATTACATGGATAGATTATTTATTAATAGTCTTTGTCGATAATTCAAAATAACGGTAAAAAATGCCGCCGTTCAGTTTAGTAAAATATTTTCGGCGGCGTAATCTTCGGCCATTTTCGGTATGGAGATACAGGCCGGGAGGCAGGCAAGGCTGCCAGATTTCGATAGACCGAAAACGGCCAACTCTCTCAAATGTTTTCGTTTTCAAAACGAATATTTTGCGGCGTAGCTATCGACTAAGACTATTACTACATATTGCTATGCAGTCTAATTTTAATATTTTACTTGGTTAGTAATAGTAAAACGTGCGGTAAATTTTGATCCGTGAAATAGTGTACACATACTAATAATAATCAAGGCAAAACCTTAGGCCCAAGTCCTCTAGCGACTGTTAATGCCTTTAAACTGGTGGCCGGGTTAAATTGCGCAGGATGGTGGTGGAAAGCCCTTCATGACACGCGAGCCAACAGCTCCCTACAGGCTACACTTACTATTACCGTCAATTTCAACAAGTTTTGATGGAAGGAGAAACCGAAGAAATTGAGGGAAAACCCCTTTTAAGAAAGTATAGGTTTAATTTTTCTAGCCTGGATGTATATATATTTTCCTGGTTATAAACTTTGGATAGTATCTAATAATATTTCATAGCCTAAGCGCACAATTTAGAGTGACACTATTAATATGGTCATTAATGTTATTATTTTAGGTACTTGGTTAAACGGTGGAGTTATATCTACACATCAAATAAAAAACAAATAAATAACTACACCATCATTTCGGTTTCAATATTTATACACGCATAAAACCTAATATCCATCTAAGATATATTTATGGTCATTTTGAAAGGTTTTGTTAAGTGCAATTACTTTACGAGTTTTTCTTGGAAATAACTAATTCATTAATGTTTGTTTTAAATTAAATATTGTTAAATTATTAGCATTTTTTTAGGTCTTCTGTATTACATAAATAAATAAATAAAAAATTTAATAAAGCTGTAGCTTTTATGTATTTTGTTTGGTTTTATTGTTGTTGTTGATAAAAACTATTATCACAGCTGCCAAGAATGAATTCAAGTACCTGAATTCATTTTAGCTGCTGCGTTTTTTTTTGCTTATATTTTACTGTCATGAACCTAAACGAATTTATAATTAATTGTTTCCGCTAGTATTTCCTTTTTGCTTCGTAAAGTATTTTCTTGTATAAGAGAGTTAATAAATATTCTAAAGTTATTTCGGGTCTTGTTTAGATATTGATTATCTTGCTTTTAGAAAATAATAAAAAGAACAACATGAATGTTGATTTTCTGAATTAACTTCAATTTACTCGGTTACCCAAATTTTGTTAAAATTTAACCACAATTGATAAATTTTACCCAAAATCCTTGATCAATTTTACCCTAATAGGCCAATTCATCTTTTTGGGTAAGTTTTGAAAATTTAATTTTTAAAATTTTTTAAAGTAAGTAATTACCCTGTGGAACCGAGAAAATCCCATGCTTTTTTAAATGGAGGTTTTTTGTTTGTTTTGAGAGATCAAAAACATTTTCGGTTGCCATAGAAAAACAAAAGGCCATTGCAACTTTTCCCTTTGCGAATTTTTATATTACTATAAGGTCTACCTAACCCCTGAATTTTAAAAAAAATCGGTGATAACCACATCGAGTAGTCTCCTTGTCAGTCGTTCATGGTTTTTAATGGTTACTTTACAAACATTTTATAACTTTTCTTCTGAACAATCGGTCATTTCTACAAAGTCATCTGACTGCTTCTAAAAGACGACTTATAATATTTTTGTGAATATGTTTAAATACACGTAAGTAATGTTTAAATTATATTAGTTTCAGTTGGTTCTAAGTTTCAAAATGAGTCATGGGATTTCAAACATGATCCTTAAGAATTTCCGCAAATGGAAAAATTTGAAATAATTCATAAGAAATTCTTTTAACTTACTTCTCATATATTATATATCTCGAATCGACTCAGAATAGATCTTAAAATATGCTTGAATTTCTCTTCAAAATAATATTTTGAACACGAACTCATTTAGTTTACTAAGAACGTACAAGCCTACTTTCCAGGTTCACTAGCATGATCTACTATCTACGCTCCTGTCTCAAACGGATATCCTCATTTCTAGAATTTCTATTTAAGAACGTCTAAACTTTCGAGAAAATGTGTATAGTTAAAGAAGAGTTTGCATTATCTTGTAATTTACTGAATTTAATTAATTTAGTTAATTATATGAATTATTTAAATATAGTTATGAGTTATTGCGTCAAGAAAAAATAATTTAAAACAAGTCCCTGACAGGTGGCGTTTCGTACGTTCTCAGTAACGTAAATAAGTTCTTATTTTAAAATAATTTGGATTGGAAACACCATGGGGGAAATAATTCTTCAAATTGTAACGTAAACTATAGTTAGTTAAAGAAAATTAGTATTGAGATATACTGACAGCCTGACACACTTTTCTTTACCTCAGTTGTAAAAAGAGCGTGATTTAATTCAAGTAAACTGTTGCAATGGGTAGATTCATTAAGTTTTCTTTTTGTTGTTTTTTTTTGTTTTGAACCCGCGAATCCAGATCGAGGGGTCCGACATTCGTACAAATCCCATAGAGAAAAATTATTTTAGAAATCTTGAAATCAACTTAAAAATCTTAGCCAAAATTAGTTCCGAAATATCGAAATCAGCCTAAAAAATCCGAAATCAATACAAAAATTATCTTCTGAAATCTCGAAGTCAACCTAACACCCAGAAATTGATACAAAAATCAGGCTCTGAAATCTCGAAATCAATTTAAAAATAAAATGCTCTGAAATCAGCTTAAAATATCAGACATCAATCTAATAATATGCTCTTAAATCTTGAAATCAGCTTAAAACAGAAATCAACTGGAAAATTGTGCCCTGATATCTCTAAATCAGCCTAAAAATCAGAAATAAATCCAAAAAATATGCTCTGCAATCGCGAAATCAGCCTAAAAACCAGAAATCAACACGAAATTCGTGCTCAGAAATCTTGTAATCAGCCTGCAAAATCAGAAATCAATACAAAAAATATGCTCTGAAATCTCGTAATCAGATTAAAAACCAGAAATCAGCACGAAAATCATGCTCTGAAATCTCGAAATAATAAAAATTTATTGGAATTTTCAAGATGTGTGGTACAGGACTAGAAGGCCAAGTTGCTACGCAACTTTTAGGCCGAGTTTTTGATGTACATTAGTTATAGAAAAAATAACAAAAAATAAATAGAACAAAATAAATAAAATAATAAATTGAATTATACAAACATTAATTGAAAATTTAGATAAAACACAGAGGAATTTAAAAACTATTGTATATAATTTACATTCGTATTATTTCAAAACATAGGCTTTAGCCTCTTTTTTAAAAAATGAGAGTTCATTACTGGTGGATATATTTAATTTGCAAATTTTTTCTGTCGCATTGCAGAATACTGATTTAAGTTTCGCAGTGGTTTGGGCAAATGGTACTTCGACTACATAATTGGTGCGTGAATATTGGTTCTTTGTGTTCTCGGGAGCTTTGATTTTCAATAGCTCTAACGCTACGTTTTTGAAGCCTAAATAACCAGAAATCATCACGAACATCATGCTTTGAAATCTCAAAATCAGTTTTTGAGTAAATATAGATCTAATGGGATTTTCACTTAAAAATAGATATTTTGGGACTATTTTCCAAAGCGAATTTATATAATTTTATTTGCTATGTTCAAATTAAATTAAAAAAATGAATCCCCCACTCTGGAATTTTCAATTCAAAATATTCATCATGAGGAAGAACATGATACTTCCGTATCAATCTGGCGAAAAAATCTGTTTCACTATTTGCTAAGCCCCTTTTAATTAAGGCGCTAATTAGTGGATTGTTTATCATCCATCGGCCCAATCAAGCAAGTTCATTGCTATTCTCACGCGGACGTATATGACGTCATATCGCCTTCGCTAAATCCATTTGATTTTATACTTGACTTAACTTTTAATTGGCAATTTTACAATCGGCGTTTATCTTTTTTAAGGCGGTTACGGCTCAACGTTGTACCTTTTTTCTCTCATTTAGAATGTACTTAACGCTTGTATTTCTGTATTTTTAATTGAACCAATTCTCACGTTGGGAAAGAGTCAAGAGAGAATGTCCACGTACAGCTATCGCTCTGGTATTGTTAAGCGCGTACTGCTGGTGTCAAGGCGACACCGTTCCGGTTCATCGAAGTCCTTCCCCCTCGAAAACATTCTCCATCTCTCGTTTTTCCTAAAAATAAAATCTTATTTTAATCCGTCTCGGTTCCAAATATAAAACCGCCTTAATCTAAAGATATGTATATTACAAAAAACAAAACAGCGTGACGTTTCGCCCTATTTCTATCAACCCCGGGAATCGACGACAGCTATTTATAATTTTTCATTATCAAAGATGATGTATAATTTGGGAGAATCCGTGATCCGTTGATACTCCCATTTTTAGAAGTGGAAGCTCGCGACTGCAGCGATAGCGAACTGCGAACTCTAGGAGCTGTTTTCTCCCCTTCAGAGGTCCGTGTGAAAATGGACCTTCCGCTCTTCGTTCATCCTGTCAAGAGCATCAGACTTATTGCTTATAGATAATAGCTTTCCATAATTCTTCCCGCGCGTCGATAGCCGCCTTTTTGTTGCCTTTTTCTCGCATTTCGAACGAGACTGTCCCGAACGGACCACCGACGTCTTATTCTCGTAGAACCAGAAGAAAACCTCTTATCAGGCTATTGAAAGAAATACAAATATTTTTGTAGTAGTCACGTAGGTCATACCGAGCCAAAGACTAAAAAGAATAAAAACAAAATTTAAGTAGTTTTCACGTGACGTTATTCGTATGTATGGTAAAATGCGAGTGTCATTCACGCTCTGTCCGCGAGCCACGGCTGACGGCCATCTTGATCAACGTTTCCACTATTAATAAAGTTTAGTCTTCAGATAGGTTTTATGGGAGGAAAGGATAATTTTTGTCTGCAATACTTCGGTGATGAGTACTTATTGAATTTCCTTAAAACGAATTTTAACAAAAATGAGCTAAACATAATTGAATTGAATCTCTCTTACCTATTGTGAAGTAATTAATTCACCTTGTGGCCAAATCTAATCGCAACTTTCTAACGGGCATCAATTGTTATTTGTTGCTTTTATTTCCAAAGCAGAAACTCGGTGGTCTCATGGCAAAACCTAGTAAACGCCAATTTTTAAAATTGCGGTGGCTAAGTAGTAAATTCAAATACATATATGAATTGTACTCCTACTGTAAAAATTTCAAACCACCAAAAATATTATAGCAATAAATTCCACCATAAGTGTATAATATTGTAAGATAAGTGTGACACTTCCTATTCTTAACACGCTAAACTTTTGCAGAGAGCTATTCACAAGACAGACTACATTACGGGCTTCGTCGCCGTTTTGCATCCGCTTGCTAACGTGTCACACGTAGCCTTTGATAGCGCCTCGCTAGGGGGAGATTTTCTTCTTGCGAAGTAATTTTACATTGCTATCTCTCAGAAAAATATTCCCCAAAGTGACAAACTTATGGAACAATATTACAGACTTATGATTCCACTTATTCTTACATAGGAAATAATGTTAATCAGAATAATGAAAGTGATAATATGTGAAATTTCAAAAATGGCGTTTACTAGGTTAAATAGGGCAGCCCAGCTAACCCTCTAACCCGATTACTTATTACAATTCAACGACATAATGTTACTTCGTATAAAGGATAAATCGGCATATGTGTAATGGGACGTCGCAATAAGCGGGTTGAGGTGCGGCGCAACTTCTTGTTTCTAGTTATTATCAGCCTTCCACGAGCCATAGCTTAACACGATACGGAATTTCGGTAGTCGGCGTCTAGTCGCGTGTCGCCCAAAAACCACCTGTGCTCGGAAATGGCAAAATTATGACGGGCTTCTCACTCCCGAGTAATATTAAACGCTGTTGGCGGCAATGGCTCTAGAAGCGAGTGGATGGAGATTGGCTCGTAGCAGGTGTCAGGCGGGCCGAAGAAAGCTAACGCGGCGTTCTTTTTCTGGCCCGGGACACTCCGCTTTTAAAACGGGACGTTTTATTAGGATAGCGGGACAATTTATATCATTCTGGCTGCAGGGATACAAGGCCAAGGATACATCCGCTTAAAAAAATAGGCAATTAACCGCGATTTAACATATGCGTGATCCCACGTCCAACCACTTTGATTTCGCCTCATTTCGAAATTGTACTTATAAACATAAAAGGGGGAGATATTTTGCCAACGCAGATGTTTAGTTTTAATGGACTCCTCGCTTGGCAAATGTCGCCTTTTCAACCGAGGGTAGTTTGGGCCGAGAGAGATCGACCAGCGTTCGGAAAATCAATAAGATGGAAAATGGGTTCTTTTCTTCGTATAGATTTTCGATTATACGTACCATAATAAATTGTTCAACTACGTCAATTTAGGTGAATTTTCGCGGTAAGAATGGGAAATTTTATCAGGTATTAAGAACAAAATGCGGTTGTTCCCATACTTTCCAATATCAACTCTCGCGTGTGAAACTCCAGGTCAACCCTGTAAATTGACTTTACCCCGAACACCAGAGCGTTGCGGGTTGGACTCCAACAGGAGCAACGTAACATTAGAAGAATAAAACTAGTTACAGTATTATTTAGCTTTTCTATTATTAAAATTTCAATTATTTTGAGGGAATTTTTCGATATTGGTTGGGTAGGTAGTCAACTCGCGTATATGTATATCTTCCATCCCTTACCAGGTTTTAAGTTGAGATAACATCTACCCGAAGAAGATTTCAAAATAATTTTCAACGTTTTTATTACCTTCCGCGTTTCATTTTTTTCTAGAAAATTGATTAATTTTTTAGTATTCGCAGAATCTTATATCTCGAAAGAGATAAACTTATTAGATTTAGCCCACAGCATTACGAATAGACATATAATGTAATATATAATCTCGATATAAAGATATTTAGTGGTTCGAATTTAAGAATCGCACGATTTGGCGGGCAAGGTCTCGACTCGACGAAAGAACATTTTTCTTCCCAGAAAGAAATCAAAAGGAACAAGGAGACCTTTTTTCCTTCTCGCCCCAAGTCATAACGGAGCCACTCTACAAAACTGGATTTTTCAAGGAACGGATCCCAGGGAGGACACCATGTACCAGTCCCGTAAAAATCGCGTCGGCTCGGATAAATTCGCTACTTTCTACCAGTTCATTTTGACCTTTGAAGGGGTCGTTTTTAGTCAGAAAAAGACGCTTAACATCTCATTATCTTTATTATAAACATTTCTCGGAACAAATTACGCTTGAATTCGAAAAAGAAAGAGAGAAGGAGAGTAAACAAGACGCTCAAATCAAATGTTCACGCGCTGCTGATCGCGTGGCCCCGCCTGATCATTGTATTCCATTGAAGTTGTTCTGGTTGCTTAGCTACCGTTTTAATCCCCCCTCAAGTCTTCCTTCCCCCCACGGCGCTTTGAGTCCTCCCTCTTTCCTTATTAATCCATGTGGGGCGCGAGCGGGGGGGATTCGAATGGGGGGGTCACGATAGATAGCATTAATATGCAAAAGTGACGTTGCCTGGTACAAAGGCGCGGGCGTGTTATCGTCGTGGCGTCATGCATGCGTGGTCGCGGCCAATAACGTTTCGAGTTTGAAGGCCCCCGTCGAAAGCGCCTCGAAGCGAACAAACTACGAAGCGAAAGACGGCGCGAACCGATCGCCAATAACCAGACGCCAAACGCGACATTTAACAATGGAATGGGGGTCGCCAGTCTGACGCCCCCCTCGATAGTAATCAGATCGGGCGGAGTTAAACAGCGCTACCTGCTATATTGATAGGAACGCGGGGGGAGGCAGTTCGATAGTCGCGTTGAAACGTATGGGATCCTTATTAGGGGATCTCTGGCAGGGGAGAAACACTTAACGAGTTGCCAAAAAGGCGAACAAGGCGGCATGAACTGGCCAGAAGCACCGTAGGGTCAGAGCGAGGTAGTCTCATTCGGTTTCGCCGCTCTCCTTAAGCATTTTTGTAGCCCGGATCGCTTTTTGAGGGGGGATCACGCCACCCCCTTTACCACCCCCGTTTTCAGACACTGTTTCATCAACTTCGGTTGTTTCACTCCCCCCATTTATTGATGACCCCAGATCCGTCTTTAGCCGCGCGTTCAATTTCGAGACTTCGATAGAGACGAAATAGTTCCTCTCATAGCCGAAAGAAGGCGACACTGCGCAGTTCGAAAGCCGCGATCTTCAACAGTGAACGATAAACGCTTTGACTTTGATATTTATCCAGTTCGGTTTTTGGGAACTGTGATTTTATTAAGACTTGTTTGTAAAAGATTTTGGAATCATTCCGATTAATATTGGTGAGTTGATATTTTATTAACGTTTAATGATTTTATTGATTTAAATACACCATTTTATCAGTATATTTTGAGTATATAGATACCAACAAATCCTCTAATTTAACCAAATAATAATAAGGATTGAAATCTCCTAATTTAACCAAATGATAAGGATTGAAATTCCATAAGTTACAGAATCATAAAGATTAAAATTATCTAATTTGCCTCAATCATTAATGTTAAAATTATCTAATTTACCCCAATTATTAATGTTAAAATTATCTAATTTACACCAATCATTAATGTTAAATTTCCACTAATTTACCCAAATCTTAAGCATTTAAATGACCTAACTTAAAAGGATTTAAATTTCCCAATTTAACTAAATAATAAGAATTTAAATTCCCTATTTTAACCAAATCATACGGATTAAAATTCCCTAATTTACAAAATCATTATGACTAAAATCCCCTAATTTACAAAATCATTATGACTAAAATCCCCTAATTTACAAAATCATACGGAATAAATTTCCAAAATTTACCAAATCATAATGTTTAAAATCCCCTAATTTACAAAATCATACGGATTAAAATCCCAAAATTTACAAAATTATATTGATCAAAATCCCCTAATTTACAAAATCATACAGATTAAAATCCCCTAATTTACAAAATCATACGGATTAAAATCCCCTAATTTACAAAATCATACTGATTAAAATCCCCTAATTTACAAAATCATACGGAATAAATTTCCAAAATTTACCAAATCATAATGTTTAAAATCCCCTAATTTAGAAAATCATACGGATTAAAATCCCAAAATTTACAAAATTATATTGATCAAAATCCCCTAATTTACAAAATCATACGGATTAAAATCCCCTAATTTACAAAATCATACGGATTAAAATCCCCTAATTTACAAAATCATACGGATTAAAATCCCATAATTTACAAAATCATACGGATTAAAATCCCATAATTTACAAAATCATACGGATTAAAATCCCCTAATTTACAAAATCATAAGGATTATAATCCCAGAATAAATAAATCATTATGATGGAAATCACCTAATTTACAATATCATAAGGATTAAAATTATATTTTAAAATAGCTTACGTCTAAGAAAAGAGTACCGATATTCAGTTTAATATATATAGTACCTACATGTATTTGAAAAATATCATTATTTAAATTAAGGCGATTAAACAAATAGCTTAGAACACGGTTAAACACTTTCTTGGTATGGTAATTACCACTTGAAAAGCGACTTCTTTGTAATAGTTCCTCCTCTCCTCTCCAGTTCATCTCGGCCACTTCCGAATTACCGATTAATCAAAGGCTTCGGACGTACGTAGTAGTGAAATTTGTCCCGAATCATGTATTTCTGTTCTTGGCTAAATCGATCATTCATCGGGCGGCGGTTTAAGCGCCTATAAATGTAAAGTAGCCGTTGAACGTCAGCTACGGGCATCTTTGGAAGCCAGTAATCGAGACGACGCCAACCGAAGCCTCAAATTATCGATAAAAATTATAATGAAAATCGTCAGCCTCCAGACGAGATACGTACCTAATATATTTAATGGCCGTTGTCATTGATAGATGAATATTAAATAGGGGTCCTATACCGCTACTTAAATTACCCACTCGAGAGGACACTCCGTACTCTTTACTCTGTACGCCTACTTTACCCGTATTATCTCTTTGGGCAGTAGTATCAGTTAACCGTCTATTCCGGTATTTATTACGAACTAACCGCGAGCTGTCGTGAACTCGTACGCGGATTTGACAGTTCAGTCGGTGAGTTTCAAAGATGAAAAAAAATGGATGGGGTCATTAATAATGCATTCGCCCTTAGGTTTCTCAGGCTAGCGTAAAAAAAACCTTATTAATAAACTAATTCTGACCCGATTTGATAAATTTCATTTTATAATTTCGCATTTAAGATTAAATATAGATATTACGAATACAAAATACGCGGAAACGAATACGGTGTCGCGTTACTTTGTTCCAATAATTGACGGTTTCCGACGCGTCTTAGTGATAGATTTCGCGCCTTTCCAATAATTTAGCGACAACTAATAATTAGTTTCGAATTCGCGACGCCTTTTAGAAACGTATTAACACCCAAACTGGCTAATTAAATTCGATAATTCATTCATTTATTTCAATTTATACATCGAACAATATTCGAGCATACGGTGAGCGTTGGGAATTTACGGAAAACGCCGAACTCGAACGAAGGAGAATTTCGAAAGCCGTTTACAATATAGAGTACAAAGGCAGTTTCGCGGTGGTTTTCCGAAACTCAAACGCTTTAAGAAATCGCTTTTCAAAATTTACCGCTCGCCTATTATACAAATAATGAAAAAAGAGAGACAAAATATTCTCGTAGGCCTCGGTTTCTATGGAGAAAAAAGTTAAAGAAAAAGCGTATTTAAAAGCTGATTACCTCCCGCCACTGAAGGAGGCAACTGCTACAATAATGAATGGTCGAAGATCCCCGCGGTTTATTTTATCAAAATTCGCGCGGTGTGTTCCCAAGAAGAAGCTCTTTCCATCGTGGCCGAAACAATCACCCGGGATTCTAAATTAAGGGGCCGGTGCCGCCGCCGAGTGGAAATCTGCTGCCTCTATCATTAAGCTTTAATTTTTCCTCTCTCATCACGCGCTATAAAAACTGCCTTCATCAAAATGACTGAATGAGCCCCTGTTTCATTTTTTTTAAGCTTTTAATTTTTTTTTGCATTGTTATAGCGGCTAGGGCTATTTTATTAAAAGCCCACTAACCTTGGTTTAGGTTGTACACTATGCCTAATAATTGTCCCACGCTAAACAAATGAACAAAGTAGAACATTTTAGTCGTTGAGAAGGTTGGGAAAATAGGGAGGGTACATTCTACGCGCCGACGATGGACGCGGTGTCGTCTGCTATTTCTATAATAGCCGTAGACTTCTGGCGCGGCGGTGTAGTCCAAACATTGTAAGCGTTGAAAGTCGGACACGGTGGAGGCAACAAAAGAATTTCCGCAACCGGTCTCCCTCGAACCCAAAATAGCGAATTTGGACCTTTTCAGAGCGACATTAGCCACCCGCTGCTTCCATAATTATATCAACTACTTTCGGGAGCTTTGTACAGATCCCTACCGTTTTTATTATTATTAGATTAAACATTTGATTGTTTATCAATTGAACGGACCTTTTTTCTCTCGTTTTGAGGCGACTAAAACTCATTTATGGGCTTTTATGGGCGATATTGAAATTGGCCGTATTATACAATTGATTGCGCTATCGCTTAAAAATCCTGTTTTCACGCTTTTGCTACTCGTACAAAGAATTTTTTCTCTTTTAAATTTAATAAGCGACTAAACGACAGTTAATGACCAGATCTATAATTTTTTATTAGTAAATTATACTTTTGTATTACAAATTTTAATTAATAGGATATTTAAAGGATAATGGCATGTTTTTTTCTAGTTTTAACTTTTTCCGTGGTCAAAATCCTCATTTGACCTTTGCTGGTATACGGGGTATTCGTCTGTCCCTACGGCCCTCGCTTCCCCGCGATGATTGCCGCCGTTGAATCAAGCTCGCCTTGTAGCACTTCCAAACGTGTAGTTATTAACTTTTCTTAGCCCAGTTCTTACACTTATCGAAAAATATATTGTTTTTGGCACGCTTAAGAAATGTACTATTTTTAATGCTAAAACTATACGATAATAGAGTTTAAGCCATCTACGTTATGAACGGAATAAAATTTATTAATCGTACAGTTTCATAAATATTTTAATCTGAAAATTGAAAAAAAAAAATGGTTCGATAATTTTTACAAAACCCTCGATTCTGGTAATTTTCCCAAAATTTTAAAGTCTGGCAATTTTAGAAAATCCTCTGATCTTATACTTTTTCCAAACTTTTAAAGTCTGAGAATTTTACAAAACGCTCGATTCTGGTAATTTTCCCAAAATTTTTGAGTTTGATAATTTTACAATACCTACGATTAAAAAAAAATTATAATTTTTAAATCCGATTATTTTAGAAAACCTTACTTTAGGTCTAGTAATTTAATAATTTACTAATCTAAACCTTTAACAAATTTTCGAGCTCTATAATTTCTAAAACTATCCATTAGCTGATAGATTTCAACGCACAGACACGCCAAGAAAGAGGTACGAACTGCTCTGAAATTTTAACGTTTGTATGGAACCCACTTAGATATGAAAATAGGCTTATTTATAAGTGATAATTTTAATACAACTTTAAGGAAATAGCGTGAAGGTCGTAGTCTTTAATTTCATTTAATAATACTCGGGATTACACAATAATCGTTGTGCCAATAAAATTGTTAGCTATTTACGTGAGCCCGGGGTTATAAAATGGATTTTAATTGCAGCGTATCGTCAAGAAGAAATCATTAAATGGAAACATTAGTTTTGGTGAGTCTCCAAACGTAAAATATTCCCAATTTCGAACCTGGAAAATCCGCGTTAAACCACCTCTCGAGTGACACTTTCAATATTTAATATAATATTTATATAACAAAACTATAACCATATTTGCTCGCCTAAAATATTAATGAATTATCAAACGAGGAAAAATAAGCTTACCCCGCGGGCTCGGGCGCTTTTCCTCGAGCAGAGACTGCCATCTATGGGTGGAAATTGAAGGTAGGAAAGTTTCGTTCCCACTAAGCTTCAACTTGGCTAAGTTTGTACCGCGCCAAATTTGAACTTTAAGGGTTCCGTTTAATATTTTCCAAATATTTTTAGTTTTTTTTATACATCATTTAGAGTAGTCCAACATAAATTAATTTCAATTTACCCAATTTAAGTATGCAATCGGAATAATTTTACCGCTAACCAGTTCGAAATTGAATATTTGAATCACAACACGTACAATTTTGTACGTAAGGTGTAATTAATTTTAACGGGGCCATTTTGTAGATAAATCAAAAAGCGAGTTTGAACACTCTTTAACTTAAATATCAGTCTTTATACCTTCATTTTATTTTCCCGAAATTTCAAAGCGAATAGGAAATGAGGACCGTCGTTTGGGTAATGAAATAGTGACGAATTTTGACCCCGCATCAGCGCGGTGACGGCGGACACTGGAACAAAGGTTTCGTGTCAATCACCGGTAGAAAATAACCGCGAAACCTATCCACTTTTCCGTATATACAAAAAAAACGTTACGAACCCCGGAATCGAGTAAAAATATATGGTATATCAGCAGCTGCCACTAGAGGCGCCTATCTAAAGCAAGTAGTCAATGAAAGATGAATTTAGGAGGATGACGGTCCGGGAAAGAACGAAAAAAGAGGAACGAATATAGTGGAAAATGATTGCAGTCTTTGGTCGTTCCTGATGTGGGCGGTTTTCCGCTTGCTCATGAGTAGTTTGCGCACTCCCGCACCATCAAAAAAACAGAGTGCAGACGCGCTGATGGGCATTTTCACCAAATCCATACTCAGCTCGCAAAGCACTCTTGTTAAGCTGTTATATTTTGACTCTCGGGTTTTTCTCAAGAACGGTTCAGATAATGTATTTATCTCATATTAACTCATTTCGAAGGTGTTTACTCATAGTTTACTCATATCTTAAATTGAGTGATCTCAAATTCGATCAACATCGAATTGATTACGGCTAAAGATCTCTCACGCTCAGCACAAAATAATTATTATAGGTTTCGCTCGACTCAACAAACAGCTCATTAAATATGGCAAATTAATTATAGTTCTTTAAAAATGAACTTATTTTATCATATTATCTATTTCAACAAAAAAGTAATCGTAGAACCTCCAAAATAATATAAAATTCTGGAAAATCAAGGTTCGCTCACTTTCAGAAAAACGGATACACTGAAAAAAGATTAAGGGGGAAGACTACAGTGACCATTGTCTACTTTCGCGCTATTTCAAGCTGAACTCTTTTAATTTTGAATTTTAAATTATAAAATAATATTTAAGTGTAGAACAGCCTCTTGTTTAGTGCTTAAAATAATTTTGACAATTTTAAATTTAAAAGTAATTAAGTTATTACGTTTTAATTCGGACCCCCGGAGCTAAACAAGCTGGGCAAGCGCTCAAACTACCCTTTAGTTAGGATCTTATATCTCGTTAACTATTAATATAAGAAGTATCAAAATTATTTTAAGCACTGGAGGAAGGTTCAGCCTAATAAGACAAATATAATTCAATTATGTAATTGTTAAAACAGAAACGTTCAGCTTGAACGAAAAAGAGGCTTTTACTGTATTCTGCCCCCTTAAGGCCCATCTTTGACCCCATTTTTTCGGAAAATTTACGATATCTGCTCATTTAACCAACTAAAATTTGGATTATCAAGCTCATTAATAGATTAATGCAACTCCGCTCTTATCCTCTCAAATGTTTGGAATTTCTCGCTCATTCCGACCAGCTCTAAATTGAGCGGAACGAGCGCATCACCGAGCAGACGTCTGCCAAATAACAATCCTACTGTATCGCGTAACAAACCAGGTTGATACTCCAGACCGGACTATCGCTAAAGTCGATTTGTCTCGCGGTATAGTTGTAGTTGAAAAAAAAGATTAAACCAGTCAGGTGAATGTTGTTATTTCATATCGTCGGCTCTTTACAACCCCCGCCGAAACTTGAAACAGATATTATTAGGGTTTCTGTTGAGCGACGCTATATACCTAAATTTACCAGGTGCGTTTACCAAAGGGCAAAGAAGCTAAAAAAAATAATACCTCAAACATGTACGGATGCGCTTTGCAACTTGATTTAAAATTTGTTGATTATACGCGATAAACTAGCGTATATTTAAAAAAAAATGTTTTGACTATATTGCGGGTTATATAGCTTCGAATTTTTTTCCAGTTAAAGGTGATCACGAACGCGGGAAGCCACTGCAGATTAATTGCTCTTTCTTCGAACCTCCCACGCTGTCTCTCAGCGGCGGAGTTAAAGAGCGTAACTCTTCTTGGCCGCTGAAGAAAAATGCTTTTTCGAGAGTCTCTCTCTGTTAAGCGCTATCGGGCCACTTCGATCTTTCAGGTGGCGAGGAATAATTACAAATTCCATTTTATATAATATGAAAAAAGGAAATCCCGAATGGCAATTGAGGGGATTATATACGGAAGAAGAAGCGGCGTTTGATCGCGAAGGCTCAATCTGCCAGGGGTCATTCTTAGAGGTCAAGATTCATTTCTCGGTGGTCTTTCCGAACGCGAATGGCACGGGTGTTTCATGTTTTTTTTCCAGTTCCTTTTTGCTCTGATTGTAGCGCGAGTGTCTTTCGTAAGGAGGAACGCGGGGGATGGAATGGATTTAAATGTTTCCAAAGTCGCGGGCAGCGCGAATAGTTATTTAATAAGAGAGGGGAGACTTAGTTTAAAAAGCTATAAAGACGCCACCTGGTGTTTTTGGCTGGAAAATTGTATCATGTTGGCTTTTGTTGTATCGCGAGGGTGAAAATTGGGGTTGGTGTAACGCTATTTATTTTTTGTATCTCGCCTGGGAATGTTTACATTATACTTGGCTACCGCGCCGGGGTTCCGCCGAACGTTACGAAAGATGGTCCGCACGGTTTAGTACCGTCTTGATTTGCCGGAGACGTTTAGGACTTAAACTAAATATTAGAAACGGTGCTCTCGTGAAAGGCGCTTTCCAATTAAGCGTCTCCCATTCTCATTACCAGAAGTTTTCCTCTTTCGTATCCAATTTGGTGGTCTGGTCAGAATGTCTTCTGGGAGGGAGAAGGGGGGTAAGAATCCGCGGCGGGAATCCCGTGACCCGTCGGGGTCAGAGTCGGAGCGCAAATAGGTCGCGATGAATTAAGCATTAAGAGCCTGGCACCTCGCAGCCAGGAACAAAACGAATACGAACGTGGAATGTTTTCGGAGGCGCAAACATCGTGCCGAGTTTTCTCTCCGCCAGGAATATATAGAAAGAAAAGGGACCGGAATCGAATCTCGCCAGTTATACGTTCGGGATGCGCGTATAGACCGTACCTATAGCTGGCGTATATAAGAGCGCGTGTTTGTGTATACGAAGGGAAAGAACGGCGAATGCTCACGACTAACCTGTAAGACACGGAGTTGTGGGTGGATTTGGCGGGGGTGGATTCGTGCATCGGCGAGATGGCGACCTTTCGCGCTCACTGAGAGAGAGCAGGTGTAAGCGGAGGCAAGATGATCACCGCGCCGGTTAATCGAATTAACGGAGCCAGTTCCGCACGCACGAATTCCCCATTGAAGGCCGCTAAAGAGCGCTCCGAAACCCCCCATTCCGTCTCTGCCTATTCACCTATTACCCGACGGAGAGACGCGGCTGGCAGACCCGTTTACTTATGTATATACATAGGAATCTTACGCGGAGTCCCGTATTCCGACTTCTTGTTTACAAGCGAAGGCCCTCTTCCTCGCGTACACCGTTTATTCAGCCGGGAAATACCTGATGATTAAATGAAAATGAGAATACATTTCTCAGTCGACGGACTGCGACCTTTTTATGCCTATTAGATGGCCATTTGCCCGAATTTTTCAAATTTAACTTTGAAGAAAAAATGGAAAGAAGACGGTGCTGCGTTTGGATAAAGGACGGGGGGAGGAGAGCAACAGCCGGCCTTTTGGAGAAATTAGTCGCTTCAGAGTTCTTTAGTCACGATTGGTTTTTTTCAAAGCAATTCATCGATACGCGATTGCTACGCGCGGGATGGCCAAAGGTCTCGTCAAGAAAGCGGCTGCCCCCCCCCTCCTTCTCCCGCCTTCTTCAGCGCTTATAAATTTAGCCGGTGAAAAAGCAAAATAAGTTAAAAATCACTGGGAATGCACGTTTCCAGGTTTCATTTGCCTTTTTAAAAGGTTTTTCTCCTTTTCCCATAAACTCGAGTAAATAATTCCAACATTATGCTAATTTATTATAAGTATACATTTGCGGATTCAGCTTATATTCACTCTTTGCCTCCAAATCCGTATTCGGATAAGATTGTTTAATACTCCAATTTTATTTCATTATTGACGTTTAATTTAAAGGGTTAGGGGTTTTGGCTGGCTTAAACCACACAGGTTTAAACCAAGTGATTTTTTTATAAAAACCAAAAACCAATAGTTTTTATAATAATTTGGTTTCAAAATGTTTGTACATTTTCTCACCAAAATGATTGCTTACATTTCTAAACAATGTACAAGGTGACCACATTTCCTATATTTTCAATACCTTCCTATTCACCCCTTAGGTTTTCTCATGTAGTATGTAATATAGTCGTGTACCCCTCTTTCATCCTATATTTTACTTACTTGTATCTACTGTTTCTCGATAAGAATCCTTAATTTTACTTATGGTTTATCCTATATTTTCCTTTAATTCACTTTAAAATTAGCTATTTTTTCAATAACATTTTTGAGGCATTTTCCTGGTCACCCTGCATTTATACAAAATCAAAAATTAAACTAAAACTAAAACTTTGTTCTGGTCACGTGAGACTTGTAATAATACTCTTATTAATTTTTAATGGATTTGTAATATGAATGCACGGTGAAACCAAAGCAAAATATGGATTAAGAGTCAAATAAAGCAGTTTTTAATAAAAACCTGATTTAAACCCAAAAAACCTGGTTTAAACCAAATAAACCGGTTTTTTGGGTTTTTATGAAAAAAACCGGATTTTTTCCAACACATTTTTTTAATTAATTGAATATTTAAAAAGAAATTAAATTATAGGAAATATCTTTCGCATCACGGATATGATACTTGGCCCCCTGGGTGATAAAGCGTATCGAACTAGAAAACATCAATTTATTCAAATATCCTCACCAATTTGGAGCATTAATATTACAAAAAAATATCTTATTACGAATGGATTTACGTCAAAAACTTCATCTTTGCTATTCCCAGACAAATAAAAATGCAAAAATGTTTATATAATTTGGGGCTCGCTTCTGGCTATTTTATCAGACGCCTTGTAAAGTGACGCTCAAAGACGGAGGCAAAAAAATTAAAGCGCGCTGCGTTACGTTTCTCCAAGCGCAAAATTGGAGGCATGAAAATAATTTTCTTTTTCGGTGAAATAAATTTTTCGTGTAATTAATTTCATTAAGCGAGGAAGATTTAATATAAAAAGGCAGAACCTCTTTTTTTATTAATTTTATTTCTTATCATGCCTTGGCTGCTTTTGATATCATTAATTTCCCGCAGCGTAGCATTAATCACGTCTTTAAGAATTATAGTTCCTTTTATACGCGCTAGGAAGGCCCTTAACGTATTCCGGCGTAGAATGGCCTTTTGTGAGCGAAGATTCTTACAAAGCGGCGCGTCTCCCCCCCCCCCCCTTTAATTTATATTGTTTCGCCGATACATTTAGTCTCTTTCTTATCGTTATAAATAGTAGACTAACACGCGATTTTTGTATCGGTATTACGTTACCCAACTCGGTTAAATGACACTTGATATTTGATTCGAAAATAATTTTAATCCGATTACTAATATATATATTTTTTGTAAATATAATTACGAATCAAAATTTTTAAACAAAAATACATCATGAATCAAACGTAGAATAGTTACTCCGTGATACGTTAACGTCAATAATTACTCACGCGATAGTAGCGCTTTACATTTTGCCAAATTGTAGTTAGTCTTTTGTTACGCATTCGATAAGTTTTGGGGAGTTTTTTCAACGGTGGGCCTTAAATCACATGAACAGGGCGGCGGGGTGAGCCAACAAAGCGCTTCAAATCAGAGATGATTTATTACCGCGCAATAACACGCTATTAAATCAAGAGCTCGCCGCCGTTTCTCGATTCTGTTTGTATCGAGAAAGATTGCCTTTGCTTACACGCTCATTTCTCGAGTGAATTCCCAGCAGCCTTGTATACAACACTCTCCCCTCGGACAAATAATCCTCAATTCCCTCCTCGTTGCTTCCGTTAGCGTCTACTTTACCCGTTAAATAGTTCCCAACGACGCTGTCGACAGACGTTTACGACCGATATAGAACTAACTATTCCGATTCAAAAGAAAATATCGAAAGCCGCTCTTTTAACTTTGTAGTCCATTTCGGTTTGCAGCGAAACCAATACCCTCACGAACCGTCTACCGTTATTTCTCTACGTCCGGGGGTTTCGGGGGGTAGCGTATGGTATCATGAGGTATTCTTTTTTTAATTCGAAAATTTACCTCGCAATAAGCCTGAATAAATTCGGGTTTATAGTAATATCAGTTCATAGTTTTGACCATGGTGGCCATTTTGAGAGGGGGGGTTCGTCTGAAATTACCCTATAGGTATTTACGCGGTTACGTGATCATATTTGTAGTGCAAGGATAACGTCACCCACCTTTCACTCCCGAAAAAGCTCCGCCTGTGATCTACGACCACTATTTTGGACAAATTTCTGATGGCCGTTTAAACAATACTTGTTCCCCCGTTATCCGAATATTCCAAACTTAATATCATGATAAAAGCGCGCGATTTGGGGACCTTGGAAGTTTAATTCGAACGGAGCGGCGGCTACGGTAATTAATTACTATTGTGGCGCTATCAAGCGGCTTTTTTTTGGGGATTTTTGAATGAGCGGCCTTATTGATTATTGCCATTCGTTGCGCGGATAAACGCATTATTGCTCATCAATAATCCCAGCGCGGGCCTTCAACGAATTTTTATATAAATCGAAGCGGCGAATGCCTTTGATTGGGAAAATCCGGATTCCTTATTATAAAGTACTCCATTGGAAAGTTTTTAGTTATGGCGGCCATGGTTGAAAGGGGTATAATTACGTCACGTGCAAGTTATCCATACTTATAGTACAAACTGTCCGTGCATAATCTATAACTACGACTACACTACTAAAAGATGATGACGTCACGTGAAAGGTTTCCGGAGTTTTTAATTAACGGTTTTCTCGAATAATATTTAATTCAATTTTAATTTTAAACCACTACTATCTAAAACAGTGACGGATTGTTCTCTAGAAAATGCGGAGTACATGTAATACAAACAGGCTGTGCATAATCCAACTACGTCTACACTCCTACACATTTACTCCACGCATTTATTTATCGCGGGGCTAACTCGTTTAATATTAAAGTAATTCAAAGTACAGAAAAAACCACCATGTTGAACAATTGAAACAACAGTAAAAATGATACGGAATTCCACAGACTTAAAATATCGCGTATTACTCGAGTTACTTGTAAACACATTTTTATTTCAAATGCAATAAAGTATCAAACTCTAAACTTATTACGTTTCTCATTATATCATCCCTTTTGAATAATATGTTTGCCTTTAGTCGGTTTTAATTCATAACGCGAAATCTCATTGTTTATACGAAATTTTTGTGTCAAGCGTATATTATTTCTGAGCTTTTTCGTGACAACCCCGAAGCGACGGCAAAAGTGGGTGACAAAAACACATGTCGCGTTTTCACGCAGCCAAACACAACCATTAATTTTTTGAATTAGTTATCTCTTAAACAAGGGAATAACCGAGGGGAGGAGGAGGGGTTGAATAATAAAAAGCGCGTGTTTACCAATGTCTCGGAGAAGGCTGCGAGAGCGTGAAACGTAATTTAATAAAACGTTGAACGGTCGTCGGCAGGAACAGGTAGGTTGGCGAAAACGAATCGTACTTTGGAAAGTTTTTCGGTATAATGAGCGGTCGGGCCGCGACCAGTCTTACATCGATCCCTCCCACCAGTTTGTCCAAGTTCGCCTGATCAAACAAATATTAGCGAAACGAGAAAGAGCGCGGGTACGACGGGGGTCGAGGGAATGGCCAAACACGAACGCCCCGTATCCATGGCAACGCAAACTTTATCGGCCCCTCTTTCCTCCTGGTTCCGTCACGTGAGTGATTCAATTATCTCTTCCACTTCCACCCACGTCCCGCACTTTTCATTGGACCTTTCATCGGACATTAAAGGTTGTGTCCGACTACACACGCGATCGACACGGACCCGAACCTTTTCTCTCTCTTACGTAGAACATTAACGCGAGCGTTGTCATAGCAACCACGTACTAGTTTTCTCCTTCTTGTCAACATACCTGTTACCGCTTCGAAGCGAATAGTTTCGGGGCTTAATGGACGGGGAAAATGGAATTAGACAAAATTAGGAAATGTTAATCGAGTAGAGGAGGAATAAACGAAATAATTAAAAATTTAACGAAATAGTTTCCACGATAGAGCGCTACGAAACTTTTTCGTTCGGATTTAATAGGAATGGAATAAATTAAGTCAGGTAGCCTATGCTCTTTTTACTTCACCGCTACGCCACGGGGGCGCAAGAGGGGGCGGGGGGGGGGGGGCTCGGAGTCATCTTCAACACGCGCATATAATTAGATATCCGAGAAGCGCCCGAGATCTACCCGAAGATTTTTATTATTATATAATTTTTCCCCTACAGACATGAGGCTTATATTACGGACTGTATTATAGTTATTCAACAGGTACGGTATAATAGGATCGTAAGCGGAGCTTCATCACGTGGCGCCCCCCCGTGGCACTTATTAAAAGACGCGAGTTGCCCGCGAACCAAATTGATCTCGCATTCCTAAAAGCTAGTTTCGTAGCGAGCGTTAATGTAGCTTTTTGTCACCGTGCAACCCGGGGCATTTCAAACTGTTCTCGCCCTGGGCCAAGCTGTACGACCTTTTTTCTTCTCGTTATACTCCCTCCCCCTTCTCGGGCTGGCCCCGGGCCCAGAAGCTCGGGACCTGTCGAGGGTGCGTTGGAAATTGTGATCCCTGATCACCAAACTTACAATTACGAATCATTAAAATGCCTCCGTCCGACCCTATCTAACTTTTCCCCTCCATCTCCTTTCGGGGTTTGGCTACGGGCTACCGTTACCCCCTCTCCCCGTTCGCGTTAGTCTCCCCGCAGACACTCTCGAACGTATCCTTCTCGCCATCCACCAGCGATTCGTTCCGTGCCTCGGGCGAGGTACGATTTTAGACGTCACGAAGTTTCGAGGGCCGTCTGACTCGATAAGCGTCGAAAAGCGCGCTCCTTCATTTAACATTTATTCCTTTTTTCAATGTTTCTACGCGAATAGTAAGTCCCCCCCTCACCGCCATCTCGTCTTTCTTCTCTCCGAAATCTCATTAGATATATTTGGAAGACATGGGTGCTGCGAAGGGAGGACAGTAATAGCTTTCCGAATTTTCAGCATATTCCACAGAATTATAAACACTAATGATGCCAATTTACCCGTTAGGCTTAATAGTTTAATAGGGGACTTTTCCTCAAGTTCGAAATGTAACTTAAAATGCTATTTAGTTTATAATGGTGTTAAATTTAATTTTTTCAAAGCCAAACTTCGCTAAATATTTTTCAAGGGCAAATATTGAATTATTATTAAAATTGTGATTAAACTTTTATTATTTAAAATTGTTATTAAACTATTACTATTTGAAATTGTTATTAAACTTTTATTATTTAAAAATGTGATTAAATTATTATTATTAAAATTGTTATTAAACTATTATTATTTAAAATTGTTATTAAACTATTACTATTACTATTAAAATTGTTATTAAACTATTATTATTTAAAATTGTTAATAAAATATTACTATTAAAATTGTTATTAAAATATTACTATTAAAATTGTTATTAAAATATTATTATTAAAATTGTTATTAAAATATTATTATTGAAATTATTATTAAAATATTATTTTTAAATAGTTATTAATATATTATTATTAAAATTGTTATTTAAATATTACTATTGAAATTGTTATTAAAATATTATTATTAAAATTGTTATTTAAATATGACTATTGAAATTGTTATTAAAATATTATTTTTAAATAGTTATTAAAATATTATTTTTAAATAGTTATTAAAATATTATTTTTAAATAGTTATTAAAATATTATTTTTAAATAGTTATTAAAATATTATTTTTAAATAGTTATTAAAATATTATTTTTAAATAGTTATTAAAATATTATTTTTAAATAGTTATTAAAATATTATTTTTGAATAGTTATTAAAATATTATTTTTAAATAGTAATTAAAATATTATTTTTAAATAGTTATTAAAATGTTACTATTAAGATTGTTATTAAGATATTATTATTAAAAAATTTTAAATTTCCTCATAATATCATTACTTAAATTATGAATTCTTTAGAAATTCGACTTGAATTATAATAAGAATGCGCCAAAAACATGTTTACTAGTTCTATATTTAAACAAAATTATAACACTGGTGGTGTTCTTCACCCTGAGCACCGATGAGCTACAGGGTAGAACGCTTCTACAGGCGCATTCGGCCTACTGGCCTATTTACCAAAAAATCGCGAAAGAACATGGATCCGACGCTATACACATAATTCCTAGAAGTTGCCAAAATCAAATTCGTCTTGAAAAATAAAGACACGCCAAAAGTTAGAAGCTAATCGTACAAAGTAAAAATTATTTGGCACCTATCAAATATTTGTGTATTTTCCCCGTCTGATATTACATATCTTTTGAAGAGGACACCTATGGCTATTGAGGTTTCTTAATTTTTTTTATAGATATATCGGGGGTATTATGAAAGTCTAAAAGACGAGGCGGGGGGGGGGGGCGAAAAAGAGAGAGATGGTATTTTTTATCGAAGGGAGGGGGAAAGGGGGGTTGTAAAAGAGACGACTCTATAATTACCCGTAACAGTAGCCGAGCAGGGTTAAGCTTGCTAAAGGGTAGGCAACCATTAGCGAAGACGCGCGGTTTTTGCTTACCCGAACCTATAATGGGGCGGAGGGCCAAACCAAGCTAGATTAAAACCGGTTTCTTCAGAAACTGAAAATTCGCTCCTCGGGCCTTTTTCGCCCTTTATCAAACCGATCAATTTTTTATTCACTTTTGCTTCTATGGAGAAAAAAAGTCTGTAATACGCGTAGTTAGTTGCGTGCCCCTACATCGCGACTCGATCCCTTATTTCCACTATTTCACTCCCGTATAACAATGTTAGACAAAAATAATCGAGATTACAACGGGACTGTTAATTCTATTTTAGAAATAATAATTTATTAACGTTCTAATGTAAGATTTTAATCTATAATTATTTAGCTATATTTGGGTGGGTACGAAATTTACGATGTAACGTATTGTATCAACTTGATCCAAATGCGGACCGTAAAGAATATGATTAAACGAAGGAGTAATTTAATGTTTTCCGACATTGGAACATTAATTCGACCATTATTTTAATTTAACAATTACCGGGTTACGGAACGAGAATCTTTTGTCGCGAAGCCGCCTCGTTTGTTTCATTAATTTCGATATTTTGCCTTCCGCTTTACTTAGCAATTATGTAATTTGCAACGCGAGGGGTAAACTCCCTTCTCGGAGCGTTGTAGGTCAGCGCGCTGGGCCTCGTTGTATGATCCTGTAATTTAATTCGCCTTTATTACAGACCACGAGCGTATCTCGAACAGTACCAGATTCGTGTACGCGAACCGCGAATAATACCACGAAGGGTATATAAGTTAAAAAAATCTACACGACAATTAGTCGGAACTAGTTTTAATAATCATCGAGATCCAATTTAGACGGTATTTCCTTTTAGCGCGGCGATGAAACGACTTTTGTACGTTATAGGTGCTTCATTACTCGAGTTTCTGGTTTTTTAACCTCACCCTCCTCCATTTAGCCCCGAAGGGTTGATGCCACGACCAGACCCAAACTATAATTGTCTATCAAAACAAAGAATCTATATCAGCCTTTGAAGTCTTAAGGGGGGTCATCCCCTCAGATTTCTCGTTACGGGTTGTAATCGTTCAATGCGAACGAGACACGCCACGCTTTATACTATATTGTGTTGGTCGTGCGAGAATAAAGAATAAATAGAAGTCGTTGGTAAAAAAACACGCAATTTGACCCGGGGCGCAATTCTATCGCTCCTGTTTAAAATAGATGGTCTGAGCGAAAAAATATCCAGGTTTTCAAAAACGTACGTTTCGACCCTCCCCCCTCAACGCTCCCCCCCTCGTTCCCGCGAGTCGTCTGCTTAAATTTTATAACGCGAAAATAATCTTCGCGAAAAGATAGGAAAAATATGTCGCGGAGTCGAAGCTTAAAGATTATATTAATGTATATCTCCGAAAAAGAAGAGAGGGGGGGGGGGCACTAATGACTCGCGTTCTCCGCGAAAGATGGACAGAGCGTCCCGTAGATCAACTGGGCGAGAAAAGCTCCGATACCCGAAGACGCCTAACCTCACTTGACACTTTTAGCAAAGGCGAGCGACGCGTATACTGAGATATGGTTCGATTTTCATGCCGTAATTCTTATAAATGTATCTAGCTATACCTTTAGGTTTTTGCCTCTATCCCCCGGGGGTTTTTTTTTGTACATTTCGACTCTCTTTAGTCGGTGGATTTGACTTTCCTTAGCCCCTGGACACAGGCTGCCAGCGGAGAGATTTTTTGCCTCTCTACATCAGTTCCACTCCCGAAATCGTTAGCGATTTCTATACCAGACCGATAACTTTTAGATAAGAGAGTAGCAATTGGCCAACTACTTAACGTATAGTGTTGCCTTTTTTTCGGGTTGTTCTCTTAACGTTACTAAGTTGCGATGGTCAATTATCGCCGAGAAACCGTACGCGAAGGTGAGATGGAAAAAAAGTGCCCAAGAATTTTAACGCTTCGAAATTTATGCGTTTCGAATTTTGCGGTTGGAGACTGAACGTCGGGGGGGGTTTGATGGAAACTGTCCAGAGTTTTATGATGTAGCAACTCCGATTATTTTAGCGTAGGGTAAACTTAGGTCGTCTTTTAGCAGAATTACCAAAGGGTATATCTCGCGAGTAGAAGTATCGTTGGCTTCAGGCTGGCGCGTTCAGCGTGGGATCTTTGTCACGTTTGAGGCTTGGGGGAATTCCGTAATATACGACCTTAAGCCTGTTTGCTGGCTACTCGCGTGAAAATAATTATCCTCGCGACGCTATAATTCACGCTGTTAACCTATCCCCTTCTTCTATAATGCCACCTTATTCAACGACTCCTAATTTAGGTTTATAAGCCTTATACCGGTTCCAGCTTAGATATAGTGTTAAAGAGTAAACAATTTGGGAGACGCTTTAAACCCGTTTGCCAGTTAAGGCTTTAAAACGTGTCAAGAGTCTACGAATTTACACTCGGCGAAACTACTAGTGTTGTTAATTTTCCGTAAAAATAAAATGCGGAAAAAATTCCGCAATTCGGAAAAATAAAAAAATAAAATTACTTTTTAAGGGTTTTTAATTTTTTATCGATGTAAATTTGTAAAATGTCTAATATCAGTAAACCTACTAAAAAACCTTAATAGTGTTACATTGTTAATCAGCTTAAACTAGTCTAGAGATTTAGTTTTACTTTTAGATTAGAAAAAATGAGGCGAAAATGCCGCTTTATTTAAATTTGCAAACAATATATTAGACTAATCATGGAATGAAAACTTTTTTTATTTTTTTCGGAAAAATACGGAACATTTCCGGAAAAAAGGCCTCGGTCATTTTCCGGAAAATTTTCCGAGCGGGAAATTTTCCGACTTACACTAAATATTCACATTGCAAATTTTTACATTTAATCCCGATTGAATGTTAAGGTTCTTTTTAGGAATAATACGCCAAATAAAGATACATTTTAAATATTAAAACGTGTTTTATGTCTCGAAACGGTTATTTTTATCAAAATTATTCTATAGCCCCTGGTAGTATGCTTAACGCGGAACAGGCGTGTACGACCCTTCAATCAATCGTACAGGCGTTTGGCCTATTTTCTTTTAGCAATCTTTAAGCTTCATTATTTCAAATGGAAAATGTATCGACTTTTAATATTTACACGAAATAAAAAAAGCATTACGAAGAGTGTCCCGCGCTACGAAGCCGTATTTGTTCGAGCCAGCTGAGTTCGCGTATATGACAACAAAAAGGGGGTCATATCTTCAGCACGCTCCGTTGTTAGCGTCGAGGTCGCGCCTCCCCCCCCCCCTCCTCCGTCGCCCCACCATAAGTATCGATTAAAATCGTAGAAAAGAAATAATACCTGGAAAGAGGGGGTTTTCATTAGGGAACATTCCGGAGGGGGGGGGGGGGAGCGGTTGGGCTCCTCCTTCGTATTTGACGTCAGGTGCAATATTAGCCAACGATGAAGCGGGGATCACGCCCGAAATCTATGTTCGCGGTAACGTTTGATAAGTTATATGCTAATTCCTCAGACGAGTTTCCTTCTCGACGCGTTCGTAAATACGCAGCCAGGGTCGTAGGCCAATTAAACAGCCAACGAATACTCGCCCCACTGGAAAAAGAAGCGAATGATAAACCCCCTTCTCAGCCTCCCGAAATGAATTCCGATAAAGGCCTTAGGTGCATCATTTCTTCTACGGAAATTAACTCTATTCAATTTTTGCTTTCGGTATATTTGATTTTTTTCATTTAATTTTTTTGTCCGTAATTTTTTTGAGCGTCGTCTCGACAGCATCTATCTATAAACGTCACGCGTTCGGCAAATACAAGAGATTTGTTTCCTCGACAGTCCTCTACAATGAAATAGGTGTGAAAAAGATAGGGGCAAATTATCGGTCTAACAATGAAAACCCAGCCACGTTACTTAATTAATATGAAGAATGCGTAGCTACGTGTGCACGGTCCGTATAATTGTCCTTTTTTCTCTATACATCTCTCTGTCTCTCTTCACTCGCTTTCGGCGATTATAAATACGCTCGATCCCCTAGGTCAGTCGATAGCCCGTCCGAAAGTGGCTAAACGGGTTCAGTCTGCGGTTTTAAAAAGTGGGAATTTAAAGCGATATTTGAACTAGTAACGGTCGAGACGTTCTCCGTATTTTTTTAATTTGGTCGCGTCGACGTTATAATATAGTCAGGCTCGATCTTTTGTGATTCTTGAAAATGAATGGCGAAATAATTAGGCGTCGGTGAAAGCGCCTACGCGTACGCCCTCTACCCGCGTTTAACGTCATTTCAGGTTCAACGAGTCGCTATTTGTTTTTATCCGAACTTTCAGAATTTAAATTAATTTATAAAAAGAGCCCCGTACGGCCGTGTGGACCGTTTCAGGGTACGAACCAAATATTCGGGCGCTCGCGGGAGCGTATAAGTAGAATAGATATAATGGGGGAATACGTAGCCCGTCCGTAACGCGCGGTTGGCCGATTTTGACCCCCGCGGCTCGCCTCGGTTTTGTCTCGGGATGATCGAAACAAAAAACACCTCCGCGTGGGAAAGCCCGTACAAAGGAGCCCGCGATTTCCGTCTCGTGGGAATATTTTTAAGCCTCCGTTAAATAAATATACTTCGATAAATAAGCAACCTCGCGCCTATTAAGAAATAACGTATTTTATAACCCATTCCCTGGTGGGGATGAATAGAACAATTTTGCGGATTGAATCGAAATTCGTGCATTATCGCGAATAAAAGGGGGCGAAATGAACGGTTAAATCTAATCCCATTTATTCTTCACTACGAGAACGTAAATTGCTTTGCCCTGTTCGAGCATTATTGCTCAGTTCGTGAATTTTCCATGATATTTTGTATATGGCGAACCAGCTTTTATTTTTTCTTAACTCGAAATGTAGTGCGTGTGTGATTGAGGCGGGAGATGGATTATGGCACTGATTATTCAATGGGAAAAAATGTTTCTTAAGGCGGAAAATAGCGTTGGGGTAATCTTTTCACGCATTTTAATACACACTGCGAGTGAAGCGCGTTTTTTCTCTCTCTTTTCGAATTATCGGGGTATGTTTTGGGGAGAAAAAGAAATAAATTTAGTGGCGTGGTTTTTCCGCAGCGTGCGTGGAGCCAGCGCCGACTCCTCCGCTTTCTCGAATTTGACAGATCGAGCGATGCTTGTCCATATTATTCCCGGCGAGGAGAGTGAAAAGGGCATTCTCATATTTTGCCTCGTTCCCAGGAGCAGCGTGTGTTTAAAATCAAAGCGGTAGCACGCTTTTTTGGGGAAGAGAATCTCCTGGAAACCGCAAACATAGCGAGCCAATTGGGCCCTTATACGTGAGCGCTCATTGAAAAAAAGAGAAAATGGTTTGGCCGACGATTTTTAAAACTTCTAAGAAAGGGGCAAAAAAAAGCTAACGTCTTGAAAAGGAATAATTTTTTGTTTCTTTTATTTTTTCTCTTTCTATTCGATTCCATCTTCCGCGCGTATACAAAAATGGGCATCGCTCTCCTCCGCAAAACAGCCTTTGTGGCGGGGGTATTCCGACTTGCGCTTATAATACGCCTATATTGGATGGATGCTCGGAGGAGAGAGAGAGATGCGGAAGGCTATATCCTCAATTCGCGCGTCGTATATTGTTCGACCCTCGCTAGAATAACTAGCAATTACCCAACAACCGGCCGGAGCTACTGACGGCGAATGGACCGAATAACGAGACTCGGCTTTCTCTATACTGCCGGTTCCGATCCAACACGGATAGAATCGAGAGTCGTCGACTGTACCCGCCTTCCCCCGCTTCTGCCAAACCGCGAAGAAGATGCTTAAAGAATAGCGTCAAGAATCATTCGGCGTTGAATTTGTATTCGCCGAATATACTATAAATCATAAAATGATTTTTTTGCCTAATGGAAGACATCCGACACAAAGACGAGGTACCGTATTAAACTATAGCGGGCTGGCCAAGGATTTGTGGAAGCAGCCCCTTCTTACACTGGCCAGAGAGACGCTCTTTTATTCGGTTTATACCACGAACGAAACTCGCCTTTCATGATTTCTCTCTTTCTTTAAACAAGTCGAACATAATAGGTCACGGTAGTTCCCTTCTCGCCTTCCTTCTATAGAGAGAAGCAATTTGAACGTAATATATTTTATTCTTCCCCACCAATTCGTATAATTGGCCCTATACAGGAATATTTTCTACCACGGCTTCAATATAGGTAAATACTCCTCTATACCTTTCGCATTTTTTTCCGATCAGGGATTAAACTAAACGCGGTTACCCTTGAAATCGAGCACACGCGTTCACGCTTTTACATTCGTCGTAAGCCTACGTTTCGCCTATACGGTGAATAGTATAGACAATCGGCCTCTATTCGAATGTTATTCTCAGTTTTCGCGTCGTTGTCGTTTTGAAGTGGGTGTCGCCGACGTTTCGACGCAAACAGGTAAATACCCAGTTTGACTCCCACCGCGAGTTTAAATTTGTTAAGAACGAAATACGTTCGCGCTAAAAGGAAATTAAACTAAAACGATAAGGACCAATGTTCCCTTTTTTTATTTAAAAGGGGATTTTTTTTTCGTATTCGAAGATATATCCTCGAAACTGGATAACTTAGAAGGGGAGGGGGAAATGATATCGACTGTAAATTGAGACGAGTATCGAGACTTCTATCCGAAGGAGAGGCGAAGGTGGAGCCGCAGACTGTACCGTTAGTTCGCGATTGAATTAACAGTCGACGAATTCCAGTTTGAAACGTAAATAAACGAAACCGCGTACGAACTAAGTCGTCGAGTAACCATTTCCATCGTGTCTCGAACGATAAAAAAAGTTATCTAACGCGAAAAGACGTAGGTAGGGGGTGAAAAGTGTGTAATACCCACCAAGCACCATTTTGATTCGATATCGCGGTCTCTAAATCGGACGGGTACCAGAAGCGCGAACGCGTCTCGCGCGAGTTCAACCAGAAAACTGTCTTCGGTTTAAATCTCTTATTAAGAGCCCGCGAGGTTTTATTTTTTCTATTCCCCATTTCTAGCTAATGTGGCGAAGTAATCATTAGGCTTATTGTCCGATTCCCCGTCTTTCATCTACTCTTTACTCGGGTATCCATCTTTACCGTATTCGGTCAAGCGTGTAGTAGACGCGACTATGGAGCCCGAGTCGAACCGCATTCTTCCTTAATTGGTGACTACGATTAGCGAAAATCGGCGACCTATCCATTCAACCCCCCTCGCGCCGCCGCCGCCGCCTCCCGAGGAACCTAGTTGCCGTCCCCCCGCCGTTATCCTAATAACTCCGCGCCTGCAAAAGTGGGAAGAGAGAGAGAGAGATAGAACTGAGAGAGAGGAGAGACTGAGTGTGGAGAGTTATGTAGAGAAAGGTGGAAGATCAACAAGTTGACGAGCGAGTCGAACGCGCCCGCTCTTTGCCTTCCCTGTTTTCTTCAAGAAGCTAGAACCTCTTCCCCGCGCGAAGGTGTACGCCGAGACTGTCCGAAAGGCGCTAGTTAAATGCCACTTTTCGGCGTCTGTCGTAGCGAGGACCCCCCTTTCCGCGTCTAGCGTCGTCGCCAGATCAGCCCCCCGAATGCGAAATATTTTGGGCCGAAATAATCAATGGCTGATGAAAGGGTTTTTATTCTTTTCATGATCAAGTAAGTTTCATTTATTTCGTCCCGTTCATTCTCTCTCCGTTCGTTATCGCGGCACTCGTGAAAAATGAAACGCTCGTTTCGATTTTAATCGGTTAATTTGCTCTAATTATATCGAGAATACAATGAAAGCCGCCAATTTGTATCTGGAGCCCGTAAAAAAGGCGTATAGAGCCTACGTTTTCGTAATAATGGTTAAGCTTGATTTAATTACGATAGAAGTAAGTTTTTGAAATGAAGTATATTTTATATTTCTTTAATAGGTGATCGTTTTGAATATTGGAAATTGAGCCGTGGCACTTTGTACGAGAGTATGCGGAGTTTCTGAAGTTTAAGAAGGAGTCGAAGAAAAGGGGAAGCTCGTACGGCAATTCTCATTTTGGAATCAGCTTGAGTTCGGTTTTCATGGACTTGACAGTGCCCAAACGCCCCGCCGCGCCACCGTCTCCGGACCGGCTCTCGACGGGCAGTGGACTCTCGGTCTGCAGTCCGAGCACCTCGGTCAGTCCCGAGCCTCGATCGCCGTCGCTCTCCGGCGGATCGTCGAGCCATCAGCATCCGGCTCCCCCTCGGCGGCCCAGCCCGCTGCAGCTGCCGTTCTCCGGCTCCGCTTCTCCGGCCGGCACCTCGCTCCCCAGCATGGTGCATTTCCCGAACACGGCCGTCTCCGCTCCATCCTCCGTCTCACCTCACCGGCCCGAGCTGAGTCCGGCCGCCGCCGTCGCCGCCAACCTCTTGCGATCCGCCGACGGAGCTACACCATGCAACATCCCCGCCGCTCTGCTATCCGGTGAGTACTCCATTTCCATACATTCGTCGGTCGATCTCAAAATTCAATTTGCGCGCTCTTTAGGGTAAAAAGTAAGCGAATAAGCCACGCAATACATCATAATGTAGAGACAGTGTCGCACCCAAAAACTTTATTTGGAAATTGGTAAATTTACCTTTTTTTAACCGGTATAATTTCATATTATGTACCACTAATAATTGAAGCCCAGGTACTGATAAATATTTAAAACTATCCTCTGTGTATACTCTTTCTGGGTAAATTGAAATAACTAGTCATAGAAAATATTGAACAGAGACGGAGCTCTTATATGTAATTACGGAAATTAATGTTTTTTTTATTAATACTGTCTTTATTAATTAATTGAATCGTGCTAAAAATAGGGGATAAATCTGGCATTCCTCTGTTGCGTAAATGACTCCTCCTTAATTGTAAGTACTTGTAATACAAACTGTATTTTAGTACTACGTTAACGAGAATATATATGTTTGTAAGTATATACATACAAATAAGAAGTATGCGCAAATAAGCAAAAATAAATATTTCATAAAAGTATTTTTACGATGTATTTTTAAGGCAGCTTACAATGAAAGGGTTTCTAGACTATCTAAGCTATACATATCTTGAAATGATCTGAAAATTTCTTTACGTTACATGAAAAATATATGTATGATTATATTTCATTTAATAGAATATAGTAATCAGATACGGAAACCAACGAAAGTAATAGAATAGTTTTAATAAGCTATTTTAAATTACTGGAGATTTTGAAAAATAAAACTAAATCTCACAATTATTAAAAACAAAATTGGTAATCAGGTGTACGAACCGTTGACAAATGACGAACCCCTTTATTGATCTTTTAGTTACTTAGCTTCTAATTTAATTTACAAAAGTTTCAAATATCTAACAAACGCAGTACCGCATTCTCTTCAGTGAGGGGTTGTTTGAAGCGCACCATGTCCTTCACAGCCTGATCAAAGGCATTCCTGTAAATCAACGTACCTCGATTGTTGATTTTTTGTAACTTTGCCAGAATTCCAAAAATGTATATATTTGTCATTCCAATATCGCGTGCCAACGTACGTTTCATAACCTCCAACCAGGGCGGCAGGGACATCCCTTCAACGCCTATATACTTGGTCATCTCGTCGTGGTATAAATTATCTCGTATAATGAAGCTCCCCTTACGAAAATGATGGATCAAATTTGATTTCAAAATTAAATGGATCCAATTCGACCTTGATCGATAATCACAATCCATATTGAGTTATATTTAACTCAATTTTAATGTTTGAAATTGAACTTTATACTATTGTGATCAAATTATTTTTTCCAAACTGGATTCAAACTGACAAGAAGACATCCCGAAGTGTAACCCACCGATTTTGTTCAAACTCGGGGGATTGGTAGACCTTCGTGTAACTTGAAAAATCCTAAAAGGGAATTTATTCAATGGGCAACCCTTTTGCCATGACAACGAAAAATGTTTTTGACAACAAATTTAAATTTTCCCCTTGAAAATAACATGGGATTCTGACCGATTCCTAGGGCTCCCCCCTGTGAAAAATTTTAACAAATTTCTAAATTTCTAAAATGCCAAAAATAGATAAAATAGATAAAAATTGACAAAAAAAAACATCGAAACTGATCAAATTTTGATCAATTTGAGGTCAAAATCCCGTGTTATTTTCAATGGGAAAGTTTAATATTTTGTGTTGCCATGTCAAAACGGTTGCCCATTGAATAAATTCCCTTTAGGATTTTTCATGATACATGAAGGTCTACCAATCCCCCGAGTTTGAACAAAATCGGTGGGTTACACTTCGGGATGTCTCCTTGTGAGTGTGTCTTACTTCCAGTTGGATAAAGTCTTTTTCTAAAGGATCATAATTCCAAGTACTGGATGGTCTACTCGATTTTTAATAATATATGCAAATACTCAAAGTACCACTTTAGTTATTCGTCGCAATGCCCTTCTACAACTCGAAGTTGCAGTCTTTTAAACATTTCGGTTTATCATGTCAACTGAAGAAAATGAATTTTTCATTGAATTGAAATGATGTTGGGCTAAATAAACCCAATCGTAGATAAGCAAGTTTCAATATAGTTTGCTACATTAATATTTAACCATAGGCGACTATGGTGTAACTTGATAAATCGTGGAATTGAACATGTTGATGACGTTATAGGCTTATAGCTACCTCAATGATATCGAATTCTAGGACGTTGCTTTGATATTGAAAGTAACATTTTCAATCCCATAATACATTGCAGGCAAGTTCTTTTAAAGACTGTAAGTGTAAATGGCAGTGCAAATATATTTAAATTCCCTATATCGAGAGGGTCCATAGTGCCTACCACTTATACGAAACTTGGAGCTCCAGGAGCTGGTTGATTGCTCTGAATCTTTTATAATATTTTGTAAAGCAGCTCCTTTAATAATTAGTACAGCAGCTCCTTCAAATTTTTTTTATAGCAGCCCCTTTAATAATTTGTGTAGCAACTCCTTTGATAATTTACAAATCAGCTATTTTAAAAATTTGTGCAGCAGCTCCTTTAATAATTTGTGTAGCAGCTCCTTTTATAATTTGTATAGCATGCAGACGCGTTAATAATTTATGTAGCAGCTCCTTTAATAATTTGTATAGCCACTCCTTTAATAATTTGTGTAGCAGCCCCTTTAATAATTTGGGTAGCAGCCCATTTAATAATTTGTGTAGCAGCTTCTTTAATAATTTGTGTAGCAGCTCCTTTTATAATTTGTATAGCATGCAGACGCGTTAATAATTTATGTAGCAGCTCCTTTAATAATTTGTATAGCCACTCCTTTAATAATTTGTGTAGCAGCCCCTTTAATAATTTGGGTAGCAGCCCATTTAATAATTTGTGTAGCAGCTTCTTTAATAATTTGTGTAGCAGCTCCTTTTATAATTTGTATAGCATGCAGACGCGTTAATAATTTGTGTAGCATCTCCTTTAATAATTTGCGTAGCATCTCCTTTAATAATTTGCGTAGCAGCTCCTTTAATAATTAGTGTAGCAGCCCCTTAAATAATTTGTGTAGCAGCCGCTTATATAATTTGTGTAGCAGTTCCTTTAATAATTTGCGTAGCAGCCCCTTATATAATTTGTGTAGCAGCTCCTTTAATAATTGGTGTAGCAGCCCCTTTAATAATTTGTGTAGCAGCCCCTTGAATAATTTGCGAAGCATACCTTTAATAATTTGTGTAGAATACCTTTAATAATTTGTGTAGAATACCTTTAATAATTAGTGTAGCAGCTCCTTTAATAATTAGTGTAGCAGCTCTTTTAATAATTAGTGTAGCAGCTCCTTTAATAATTAGCGTAGCAGCTCCTTTAATAATTAATGTAGCAGCTCCTTAAATAATTTGTGTAGCAGCCCCTTTAATAATTTGCGAAGCATACCTTTAATAATTTGTGTAGAATACCTTTAATAATTTGTGTAGCAGCCCCTTTAATTATAATTTTTGTAGCAGCCTATCGACTTTAAAGCTCTAAGTGTATAAGCGAGTTGGATGCTTAACAAATGTGTTTGTGTATCACTGAGTTGAAAACTATACCGTGTTTGATATTGATGCGAACAGCTTCGGTTGTAGCATGTTTTCCTCGATATTCGCGACGAAACGAATGTTCACGCGCATTATCCATTTCATTCCAAGGTTGAAAACGATTATCTCACGAATGCTTGAAACCCGACATACACGATTGTTAGGATATTGCGCGAGTAGCTCAAACCCGCGCCTGCGCCCCAAAAATTAACCTTGAATGACACGAATAACCTACAACTAGCCGCGCCTATTGCAAAGCGTATCGTGTTGCTCGCTCTTTAGACGATGTCACGTCACGTACGTTTGAGCGTTGTGCCACAGATGGTCTTTTCGCTTCATCATCGTGAAAATCATATATTTTGCGAAACTGCAGCCCGCGACAAGGTTATGTCTCTCGTACCTTTTAGCGAACTTCTATTTCACATTAGAATGCGCTTCCGAAATTACTTTGTCAAAGCGCTTTCTATACGACCAAAAGTAGATACTAATACGAGAGTGTCACGTTTGTAGTTTATTTACTTATGAAAGCGTTTTAAAAACCATTTCCCATTTTTGACAGTCTAGAATACGCCACGCAGTCTTTCTTCGTAACTGCTTTGGAAAATGCGAATTATATTGCGTTACATTATCCACCCACGCCGTACGAGTGGTTGGTCATTTTCGCTCGACGCTACACGCCTGAGTGGATTTGATAGGTAGACTATTATTACGCTTTGCGCTTCGGAAGGGATAATAAGAGTAGCTACGTAGCCCCCCCCCCCCTTTGCCTGATATCGGGTAAACAGGCTACAGGGTATCCTCGTGCTGCCTTAGCACCCCTATTTGGGAAAAAATTCCCAGATTGTTACATCGACGCCAATTTTACGTACAGGTCTGAACAAATATTGAAATGACGCCGTGGACGAATTTCAATTTCTTATAATAGGCAGATCTACCCACGCCCATCGTCCGCGACGTATAAATATTCCTTCTTTCTCGGCTACCAAGATAATTACGCCGATGTTCGAGTTTCGCCGCCATAAAATTGAAATTCCCTCGTGGTGCTTGTAAAGAGAACTACGCCTCCAGAGACATCACGGACGACTATACCCTCTCTTCCCACCTTAGTCTGAACTATTAGTTGACCATCAATTTTCTTTACGATACGTAAAGCGGGATGAAAAATGAAGTTGGTGTTTTAAAGACCCTATTTTCGGGGCTACCGGCGCGCGCGTTGTCTACGGCCAGTCCGGTAATGGTCGAGATGTGTGCTGAACCTGTCGCGATCGAGGGGTGCGGATGAGGGGCTTGATGACCTCGGTGGCACCTACCCCCCTGATACTTTAGGTCTACATACACCACCCAGTCATTAACGAGTTTACGAAACGGAATAATTTCCGCGGTAAGTCGTTCTTCGTAGAAGACGCGTAACCCAGTGCGCAAAAAACCCAAAAGAATAATAATAAAACGCTCTCTCTACTGATTAAAAATATCGTCGTACGCGGCGTAGTGCGGCGCCTGGTCGCTCGGAGCTTTCTCTCGGAATCTGGCTTCGCCGCGGGGCCGATCGAGCTTTCGAACCTCAAAGTTCAACACGCGATGGTCGCGCATAAGAGGAGGAATATCATTTCTTCGTTTTCGGTAATTGGTATCGCGGCGACTGCGCGGGGGTATCGAGAGAAAGGGGACCCCCTCCTTTTCTGCCTCTGAGCTACAGATATTCATTCGCCAACAATTATTATGCACGCAAAACGATATAATCTTCTAAACGCGACGATATTCTACCTCTTAAGAGACCGAGAAAAGAGGGGGAAGCAGCCATCTCTAATTCACCGGGGGTGCGCTGGCGTCGGGGTGCACGGCGACGGACGGGGGTTGATGCTTTCGCCTAAACTAGCAATTACCGACGAATATAGTTCCTAACGGAGACTAGACTGGTTAAGGGGATACGTCTCCCGTTGCCACCTCAATGTACGCTTATTGAAAGCCGGACTCGGAGGCTAAGGATGCCCGGGACCCTCGCCGGCTTCGGGGACGCGTTAAGTCGCGAGGGACCTTCGGTTTGTGACGGAGTCGTATTAGTAGCCGAGGTTGGTGCGACGTTGGGGTGGTGCCGCCTCTTTGGAACGGTGCCTTATAGCCGAATCGGAGATGGTGCCATTTAATAATGGTGAACTTCGGTAGCCGCGTTTAAACGAATAATATTCGGCGACTAATGATGGTAGCTCTATAATTCAAAGCGATACACTTCATGCATATTTATAAATTATCGAAGGCGAAAAAAAGAAGCGAAATGATCATAAATTCCCGGGTTAAAATTCCCCCATTTGTATTCGTTTGGTTTCGGAATTATTGCCAAAAGTTCATTACAATGAGATCCACGTTTAGCTTCTAGGCTTGCGTTTCATTTTTCCCGAATACTTTCTCCGAGGCTATCATTTGAATTAAAGGGTTAATTCCGAGTATTTTATCATCTCTTTAATATGTTTAGCTAATTGCGAGAGAAAAAGCCACCGGGAATCTCGGTGGTTTGCAGTACAGCGTGGGATACTCGGGTTACTTCATTTACATTTTCAATTTGCGTCCGACACGTAAAAGTATTCGTTACTACCTAACTATAAATACGAGCAAAATGCTCCAAGGTCAAATGCGCCACTCCTCTGGTCCATCTTGTTTAGCAGGATTTTTTTTCAATTAAGAGTAGGCGTATGCTCACTCTGCTCAGTGCTGTAACTCGCAGCAAGAACCGATTTACGTAAGTGAGAACTTCGAACCTGCGCAGTTTTTATTTCCATGTAGTTTTGCCACTCTTATTTATTTTTGTAAGAGTCGGATGTCGTCATCTATTGAACGAAAACGAAAGTATTAATAATGGCAACTTTGACAAATACCAGATTTTCTTTTTTTCTAACTACTTCTAAATAACAGTACCTTTTTTTATACTATTAATGATTAAAATTACATTATATATAAACCTAATAAACAACAAAGTAATACGAATTAAATGTAATTAATATTACAAAATATAACAATGATTATGAATAATGTGTCGTATTCCTATTAATAATAATCAGACCTAATATCCAGATGGAGCCTGAAATGGGGTGGGGTGGCGGTGTAACCCTTCGACTTCAATCTTCAAATTCAAAAGGGGCTCCAAAACCTTATTCTTAATTACGTTTAAATGGAGGGGGCACCAAATGCAATATTTAAACTGTACCCCTCTTTATCAAAAACGTTCCTAAGCACCTGACACCAGTTGCAAGCGCAGGTTCTTCTTTGCCTAAATTAGTTGCATCTTAAGACAAATTTATAAATGACTGCATCCATAACTATATTTATATTTCTTCTTCTTTTTCAGGGAATTTGAATCAGTTGTACTTGAACTCCCACCTGCACGGTGGCGAGGCTGGTCTGGCACTTCCCGGGTCGGTAGGGGCCAACCGAGGGATGTCCGCCGAGATGGCTCCTTTCAATTTGAGGCCCTACGATTTCGCCAGACATTTTTTGAGTTCTCAGAGCGCCGTCAGCAAACTATTAGGTAAGTTCTAGCGTAAGTAATACACCAACGAAACCCCGCTTAGCCCCTAATCGCGAATATATTTTCCATATCTCCCCTCGATACCGATAATTACACTCGTTTATTAAATACTCGAGGCGAAAAATAATTCGGCGGTGTATCACCGGCAACCTTATTAATCCCTCTCATCTCGAAAATCGCTGTAGTACATATTTGCCTTATTAAAGGCCCCGGAAATTTAATTGATTTCCAATCAAGTGTTCAATCACGATTTTAATCCTCTTCGATCGTGCTAGGCTAGTCAATTTCTGCCCCTTCCATTTCACCCCCGTTTTTCTAATAATACGATGTGAGAAATGAAGCTCGAGTAATTAGGGTTATCCTATCGGGAAACGCTTTTTTCCACCTATAATTTGAAAGTATTTTTTCCACCAAGAGCCCAGGAGCGATGCCAATGGTTTTCACAATCTAAGAAAGTATAAAGATAAAGGAAAGAAAAAGCCCCGAAGTTGCTTTAACACAAATCGATTTAATTTTCGCCTTTACTTCGCAGTGTGAAACAAAAAAGGCCGCTATTAATGTTTCGAGCGGTTTTTCTGGTCGACGATAATAAGTCGAAACGTGTCGTAAGAACCTTATCGAATTCTCGTTAAGTCCTCATCTTACCGGTTCGACGTTTTCCGAAACTACTTAAAAGTTATCCTCCGTTGCCGCTGCCCCCGCGCTCGTACCGATAAGTTACGGAATCGCGTTCGACGTCGCTCGCGACGACCATGGCGCGCGATGAGATACAACTACTTACGCAATTGAAATTAAGAAAAAAATCGAGGTTAGTGTGCTTAAATCTTTGACGAAAAAATCAAACGTAAAAAGAGCGAATTAAAGGTGGGGGGAGACGGTCTCTAGACTTACAAAAAAAGTTTCAATTAAGGATTTCTGGAGAATTTAAATGAATTATGTGAGGCAGGTGAAGTCGTTTTATCCCAGCGGCGGATGTGAGGTTTCCAATATTTTTTAGCTCTCTTTTTAATTCGCCAATAAGAAACGTGTACTTTTCAAAAACAAGTCTATCTCTTATATTAAACTTAAACGATAAGCCATTTTATATTGTCCAAAACTCCGGTTATATTAAATCGCGATTTAGCCAGAGCACGCGTAGTACGACGTTAGAAATAATGTAAAAACTATGGCTGAAAAAAAAGTTAGTGGGTTGTATAATTTATTAACTAATTTTCGGGTTAAAATTTATGGCCTTTTTTATACGCTGGAACATGTTTTGTTTTCGGAATTAAGATGTCTTAATTAGCGAGAGTTGACTCTTTTTTTTCGCTCTCTTTATAAATTGAGCCTCGGGCTTCTTTGGACTTTAATTTAACGATAAAAAAACCAAAGCTAATGGCTAATCACAGTTTTAACGCGCTCCGGCAATTTGGCCAAACATCTCTTTCGGAGGCTATTTTTGCACCAGTTCTATACGGCAGCGATGGTGGGATGGAGATCGGGAGGAGGAGCCGCCCTCGGAGATTTATGGCCAAACGAGCGGCATTTTTTTACACTACCATCCTCTTCTTTTGACTCTATCATAATAAAGATATGTACCGCGGTCCTGGCTCGCGTATCGGTTGAAAGACGGGGTTGTACCGCGCAGACTGGGCCTACTTACCACCTTCCGCTTGAAGTGTCCGGCGCCGTTCGACGGGGCTTAGACGGGTACCCGTCGATTGAAACATCAACTATGGCTAAAAAAGAAATAGATCTTGGTGGTTTTGGCCCCGAGTCTGATCTCCGCTAGCCGAGAACGGTGGGCATCGCTCGGGTACGTGTATACGGCGGGGTATTTGTCGCTCGCAATCGGGGTCTGATCGTGGCTCAATGGCCATAAATTTCCTTTTAACAGTTTTATAATCACCCCCGGCTTAAGCGTAATACGTTTATTATCGGAAAATAAGGCGCGCTCAAAGAGCGAGCAGCGAAAACGTTTTCGGCGTATAATAAACTCTTTAATTAAGTCGTGGATCTACGCTTAAGGAGATTTTGATTTAGATATTATTGGAGGCTCACGTCAGCCGCAATATCCGCGCCGTCGCTGCAGACTTTAGTCGGCGTTTTCTGGTCATAAAGGCGACGCAGCCCCCGTTTTGGGCTACCAAATTTATAACGAAACCCAGCTGTAGCCACCGGGAGAGTATGGAATATAGAAAATGGAGGGGTAGCCGGTAATAAGGGGGTACGATCGCCGAGCCCCGCTTCGAAACCGTAAATTGACGATTTTTCAAACCTGTTTGGATTTTGCGCCTTTTTTGGATCGCGGTAAGAAAAAAAAATAAAATTCGTCTGTTTATTATGGCCGGTCGAGGGTAATCCATTTACCCGAGCCTGTTTGAAGAAGTCAAGACGACGTATCATTATCAACAACACTTCGAGATCCTCGACCCCCCTCTCGCGCTTCGTAGATCCTTATTTCTTCTTAAGAGCCAACTTTAGCCATCTACGCCAATTAGTTTAAATTAATTTTGAGGTCAAGTAATGAATTTTCCTCGCTCAAAAGTACCCACTCGATAATTTATAATTGCTTCGCCGTAATTTGAGCTACTTTTAAAAAGATTATCGTCGTTTTTTAGTCGACACTTATAAATCTCGTTGAACTTAGAAAATTGTTGTAGAAAAAACATTAACCCTTTCGATATAGGTAATCGTATCGTAATTAAGATCAATCTGGTACGACCACTCGCAGACTTTACCGTCGTTTCGACGTGGCGTCCACCGTCGTCTGTAATCTAATTTTTGACGCTGTTTGGTCGCCGTATTAATGATCTCTTCGCGAGTTCGACTCGTTTAATTGCGAAGCCGCGGACTGATGAAAGTCTATCAAATTAGAGAAACGCAACAACCGTAATTATCGGGCAAAACTCGATTGCTGAGGTGAACAATTTTTCGCTTCCTAATGTTTGGATAGCAAACGAGGTGAGAGAGGGTCCTCTGCGCGGCTAATGAGGTGAAGGCGCGATGTTTTTGGGGGCGCCCATCCACGTCCCTTTGTTTTACCCGTAATTAGTTTATTACCTAGTTGAGACTTTCAAAACAAACCCCCTCCCTTAGTTTTCTTTCCCTTCGATGGGAGTTTAAAGACTTCGTGATTGCCAAATCCCTCTCCAACCGAGCCACGGAGAATGATTAGCGGGGAAAACACTATAACGCCATCCAAAAATAGTCTCCAATCTTCTTTTCTGTGTTTTGTTCAGTGGGAGGAATAAATATTCCTATTATTATGACGTCGGTGTCCTCTAGGAACGGTTTGATCCCGCGTTAATTACCATTAGATGGCGCTCGGTGTCATTTATTTCAAATGAGTATCATTTATTTCCGCGTGGGCCCCTAATGTTTCTTATGCAAATAAATCGACAAAAACAACAGTTTTGATTGCGTCAACTTTTAAACGCGTAAATTCGCCATTGTCAACGATTAAACGCTTTCTAAAGAGACTATTTGATCGGATAGGCGCCATTAAGAAATACCCTCGCTTAAATATCGGACCAGCCCACCTTTTATCTCGTTTCATTTTTGATGGTGGGACGGCCCGAGATCGCCTTCGTAAAGTCGGAGGTCATTAAGTATATATTTTTTTTTATTTTCTTAATTGTAGACCTACGCAGAGCCGGTATGGCCGGACACAAGATGGACCCCGAACGAAATTATCCTCACGGTCTATCTAGTCCAGCCACGGCGGGACGCTTCTATCAAGAAGGTCATCACACGAATTCTTTAAGGCCAGGGGTGATTGGTGGAAGTAAACCCAAGGTCGCGACACCGGTCGTAGTCGCCAAGATCGAGCAGTACAAACGAGAAAATCCCACCATTTTCGCCTGGGAAATCAGAGAGAGGCTCATCTCCGAAGGTAACACGATTTTACTTTTCTATTTTATTTTGGATTGGTATGACTGTTCGTATTAAAGTTGGGTGAAATAGGTTTTGGCACGTCTTCTTCCAGTATTTTTTTAATAATAATAATAATAATAATAATTATTATTATTATAATAATAATACCCAAGGCACCACCATAGGCCTAAGTCATCAAGCGACTTTTAAAGCCATTAATTCAGGTGGCCGGGCTACAATGCGTAGGAGGGTGGTGGCAATCCCTTCATGCCACGTGAGCCAACAGCTCCCTACACTAACTATTACCGTTAACCTCAGCAAGTTTTTATGGAAGGGAAAACCCCTTAAACAAGTAGGGAGATAACTTGCAAACTCAACGCGGAATGAGCTGTTCCGAGTTTTCACCCAGTGCCACAAGCTGGGATCAAACCCGACTCCTCTTGCTGCGAGGCGAAAGTGCTAACCACTCCACCACCACACTTAAGGCCTTAGACACCGACACTCCTTCCAGTATAAAAGTCCAGGAAATAGGATGATGGCTTATTTATTAGTATTTTCCGTGTGTCGCGTAAATATCCGAAACCATCGTGACAATTTCGTCAGTCGGTGGTAACGCCACCTTGGTGCGTGGGGCGCGAACCAATTAGTGGAAGAGTTTCTGGCTGTCATATTTTCTCGAGTCGACTGGCCGTTTAACCTACATAAATAATTCTCGCGCGCGGGGGCCCCGGGGCGCGCCATCCCGATCATTATTCCACACTACGCGGGGCACATCAATGAGGGGGCATCCCAATTTGGGAGAGGTTTTCATATCAGAAGAGGCGCGGAGAAAGCGTTTTCCGATCGGCCATCATTTGCCGCTACCGAGCGAGTTCTTCACTCCTACGTGACCTGGGTGCCAGTGAAACACTCGCGGCGCCTACAATCGTCTCCGGGATCTCTCGTCACTGGCGCGATAGCCTTTCGAAGGCAGCGCCCACTAACGTTTTACGGTCAAGCGAAAGTGGCGTCGTCGTAGAACAATGTTATAGAACAGATTTCACCGGAGGCGCCAATGGGCGATTTACGACTCGTAAGAATCGAGGTAGAAAGCGAAATGGTCTTTATTCGTGGAAGAGGGGGCTTCCACTGACTTTTGGGTAGTGAACCGATCCTCTTTCAAATTACTTGACAAGTTTTGTCAGAAACTGATAGGGCGAATAACGCTTTATCTGAGGGTTTCGCGGTCATTGTCTTATCATCGTACATAAAGCTTCTGTTATGGATGCCTTTAGGAGTGCTGTATTAAGTTGTATTTTAGGTGGGCCTCTCGGTACACTATAGAATCTATTACCTGTGCGTGAATGAAAACATATTAATCTCGTAGTCTAAAGCAGGGTTTATAGATGTGACGGATAATTAACGCAAGCATTTAATTTGTTCAAAACTGCGTATAACTGCCTTAATTTCAAATCAATTCCCATTATAAGATTAGGAATTAAATAAAATTACAGATTAGGATGAAAGCCTACAGTACATTTAACCTGAATTTCTAAATACATTTAGGCTTTTTATTCAAAATTAACCGAATGATTTCACTCATTCCAGGTGTCTGTACGAACAACACCGCTCCCAGCGTCAGTTCTATCAACCGAATTCTCAGGAATCGAGCCGCCGAAAGAGCCGCCGCCGAATTTGCGAGGGCTGCCGGGTATGGCATCTACCACCCATACGCCGCCGCCGCTGCCGCGGCTTTCCCGTGGAGCGCGGCGGCAGTCGCCCAAGCCGCCGCGGCAGCCGCCTCGACGCCTCACCTCTGGTCACCATTCGCCGGCTCTCCAGTACCTCAAACTGGAAACGGGTCTTCTCCGGCCAGCTCCGTCTCCGGAGGCAACAACATTGGCAACTCCGTCCATCCCGAAGCGGGACACGGACATCACCTGCACCTCTCGTCGCTGGCGCATCTACGGGACGATAGACTTATAGGTAAGATTATATCGAGGCTGGCTTTCTTCGGACTCGGACCGGGTACCAATTTCTCGAGATCGTGAACGTAATGAATATGATTTAGGCGCGTGGGTTGGTCCCTGGTCCTTTTAAAACGGGCCATGGATCCTTTGTCGCGTCGCGGAAGGCGAGAATCAAGTCCGCCACCCATCAGCGTTACTGCCTTCTCGTGATATGCCTTTTCTCTCTATCTTTTTCATTGGAATTGATTTTTAAATTGAAAAACCACGGTGGTTCCTCAATAGGATCTCTCACTATACGTGTAATGCCAAAGCGTATATCAGCGTGTGTGGAACGGTGCGCCCCGAGGCTCGATTTCTTAATAGGTGGTCTCGATTCGATTGGACTTCTCGAATTCAATTCGCTACCGTGTTGGCTTTCGCGTGTGCAGATTTCTATCTACAGATATTCCTACGTATCGGAATTAATAGAATGAAAAGAAGAAACCCGACCGTCCCTTTGATCGCGGTTCAAATTATTTTATGGCGAAAATTATACAGTGGCGCTGCCCTTAATTTCAAAAGAAGTGTATTTGATTTGAAGCGCGCATTTGGGTTAGTTCGTGACCGCGTTGGATTTATCCCTTTTTTCCGATATTTTTTACCGTTAATCCGTTAAAATACGACCGATTGGAGTCGTAAATAAAACCTTAAGAAATACCGAGGGGTTATTTGACACGTAATTTCAGCTTTTCTCTCCCGTATTACCGCTTTAGGCGGGTTTACGCAAATACAATAAATTTATTTTATGTCCCAATTCGGTAATTTTCGGTCTTAATTGCTTAATAATACGCGTAACTCGACAACGGCACTACTTGTCCGTTTATTAGTTATAAATTACTTTCACTTCCATCTGGATGTCAAATCACATCAGGCACGAATACCTCATCATTGAGCCGCTTTTCAAAATCACAAGTCCAAATGTTCTTATATAGTTTCGGCGTGGAAGGTTTATCACAAATCAATTTGAATCGGTTTGTAAACGCGTCGTACCAGGGATGGGTTTGTTGTTCGCGTGAAAATGCGACGTAACGAATCGCTCCGGGGTTTCTAAGCGTTTTAAGATGAGGTGTTACGTCCGCCGATTCGATATCATTTGGAGACAAAATTAGTCGATGATCTCGAAAGCGTCGGAGCCGCTCACGCTCAATTGAGCCTATTTACGAGGTGATGGAACGGGGATACTCATTCGCTTGGTTACATTTGCCTTCTATCCGATAATAAACACCGTAGAACGGGGTAATTGCCAAGCGACGTAGAATATATATATATCCAGAAGATATCGGAGTTTTGAAGTGATAAGCGTCGGGCCATTTTTGTGGCAAAGACGCAAAGTGGCACGCATGAGCATCCAATCGGTAATGACAGGGTTGACGGACAAAATGACGAGATGAAATTGGCGATTGCCCCGGGGCCAACCTTATATTCCACTATTTTGGTTCTTCTGGAAAACGTCTCACCTACTCGCCTACCGTAATTGATACCCCTTTCAGTACCAAGCAGACTGTACCTTCGACCGACGTATTTGTCAATAACCAGTTGTCCCTTCGGAGTCGCGTCGGACAAGGATTATACGTACCGCGAAGAAAGGAGGACCTGCCAGCTATACGCTTGGATAAGTTTCTGGCGGGAAGAAATTGAAGTCTAGTTTTATGTCGCGTTCAACTGACTAATTTATAGGCTCGGAGCTGCTCATCACCCGAGGCGATTATTTTTCGGCTCTTACAGCTATTTGACCACGCTTTCAACAAGTCTTAGCCCTTCCTCGGATAAAGTACGATACATTTGGCGGGAGACTCGCGGGGATTACGAGAAAACGAAAAAAATAATAGCGCAAAAAAGCGAAACTGGAGAAAAGGCTATCCATTAAGGGGGCTTTTAATATATACGTTTTTTCCTATAAATCTCTGGGCATAAAACTCGTTTTCTCGAGTTTAATCGAAATAAAAGGGCGAAAAAATAGATCTTCTTCTTTCTCGGCGTATAGAGTTCCCCCTTCGACAATAATAATAAAATGAGAACCCGACCAGGGGGGACCGCGGAATTCGACGGTTTTTTTTTATTCTGGCAATCTTCACTTAAATTACGAACAAGTTAATGGGGGCTCGTCTGATACGTAAGATTTAGACGAGGAAAAAAGTTAGCAAAGCGAAGGGGGAGGGGGGGGGGCGACCTCGGCGCGAAATTATTTCGGCTCTGAGGGCCTACACGACGATCCCCTTTAGCGGAGAAGATATAATTTGAACCGCGACACGGCATCAAAACCTTATCGAAAGCGGTTTCAAACCCAGATTTAATGGATTAATAAATACTGTCGTTGGAATACTCGCCGCTGGAAACCTACCTTCCAGTAATTATATCCGCGAACTAAGATAAAAAAGGGAGAGAGAAAAGATATTTTCGCCATTTCCCAGATTGATATTTTTTGCCCAAATCGATTTTAAGGAATCGGCGAAGGACATTATCCCAGGGCTACTCGTGTTTCTTTCAACCTCCTTACCATACCACTTATATATTATACGTTATTTTAATTATAAATTCTTCGTGTTTTTTATAATTCTTTCAGGAGATAAAGATTCGGACGAAGGCGCCTCTTCGGACAGCGGCGATCGTCCCAAGTTTCGTCGCAACCGGACCACGTTCAGCCCCGAGCAGTTGGAAGTTCTGGAGGAGGAATTCGAGAAGACGCATTACCCCTGCGTCAGTACCCGAGAAAGACTGGCCTCCAAGACAAATCTCTCCGAAGCCAGGGTCCAGGTGAGATACGAGTCAGTTTTCAATCTATTTTTTTCAAACCAAATCAATCGGGCTTTTCACTCCGTGCACGATGCTTTTGGTGTTGGTTAAGAATTTGGGTTTACACCTTAGCGCACACGCGCGTGATTTCAATTTAACCACCGCCTTTTCCCACTTCTCACTTAGTGGTAAAGGCCCGAACTTAGCCGGGGTCCAGTGGCGGAGATTAGTCTTTTTCATTATTTCCCAATCGTATGGGCGTCGAAGCGGAAACTCCTTTCGTTCGTGTTGGACATTTTGTAAAGTCGATAAAATAAGAGTATATATAGGTATAAGAATGCGGGGTGTGTAGGGTTCGAGGTAATGGATCTCTATCTCGAACGTTCTAACGGGCCAACTATTTAGAAGCGTCCAAGCATTGATTTTGTTCGGGCTTCTACCGCCTTATTTATCTTCTTCCAGAACAAACCCTCCCTCCTCCCCTTTTTACTTCGCGAAATCCGACATTAAAAGCCCTTCAATATTGTAAAGAGAGGTCGTTTATTCGGGAAACGAACGTCGCTAAATTACTCTTTCGTTCTTGGACGACATTAGTGTCCAGTTTCGATCGTTACCTCCCACGTATTTTAAGTTCGAGATCGTACCGTACGGGCGCCCAATGCGGTTCCGGTTTTTACGGCGCCGTTGTTGCCCGGGACCCGAGGCTAAGGGTAGGCGCGTTCCCCTTAAGAGTTTTTATTTGTAGTCGGATCACCATAGCAACGCGATGGTCACCTACGCTTTGAGTCTGCGCGATTTTCGGCGTCCTCTATTAAGGGAACCGGTGAGCGATTGTCTGGATTACACAAAAGCAATTCGTGGGCGGATCCAACGACGCCGTCCCCCACCCCCCCCCCCCCCTGTCGAATTCGCGCGACCAGCCTGGACGGCGGGAAAATGGAGAGGAAATTATATTGGTCTATGGCATGTCTTTTTATGAAAGGAAAAATGTCCGCGAAAAGAAGGGAAAGAAAATTGGCAGTCCGGGACGGACAATAGGCGGCCAAGAGCAGTGGCTGCGTTCAATAAACACGACTTCGTTATTGCGTCAGCGCTCTCTGGCGGCGTTCCCCTGGCCATTATTACGCCTCGCTATCACGCAGCCTCTTAACATTTATCGAGAAAACCTTTGGCTTCCTGGACCCCGCGTTCAAAAGAAAAGATCGCCTCACACCCACTAAATAAACGAGCTTGAACGGACCGACGATCGATATCCGAACGAACGGTCGCCTAGTTGCTAGGTGACTGACCAAACAAGGGCAACCTCCGGGTCACGATTTCTTACATACGTTTTCTTTATTTTGCAAAGTAAACTTTTGGTTGGCATGCGGTGTCTTTTTTGCTTCTTACATTCGTTTGGTATGACTGGTCTCATTTCGCGTAGTTGAGGTTTCGCCGTAGCTTTGTCTCTCCTTTTTTTTCTAAGTGACCTCTTAGCTAGGTTATTTTCATCTGGTTTATCGTTTCATCGGTAATGGTTTCATCAGCCTTCATCCGGGTCGTTCGGTTCTCGCACCTCACTAGCACCGCACTCCCGATTCACTATCCGTTTTAGCCAAGTTATCATAGCGTGCACATGGTCATCCTCCACCAATCAATTGTGATTGTTTGATATACAGGTGTGGTTTTCTAACAGACGAGCAAAGTGGAGACGCCATCAGAGGATGAATCTCTTGAAGCCCTTGGACGATCGAGGAGACTCTCACCTCCACAGCGTCCGGCAGCTCGACTGCCCTTCGCCGGACGGCCGCAGTTCCAGCCCTATCTCCCCTATTCCGGCTTCTTTGCAACTCCTGCACCAACACCATCGGCAGCAGCACCCGGCCGAACCGGCTCATTCTAGTCACCAGTCACCGCCCAAGCCACGGGAGTCCTCCTTCCCCAAGATGGGCGGTGAGAATTCGGCCTTCTCGCCGGCCAGACCGTCGTCGGCCGCCACCACCAACGCTTCCGACACGGAATAATCATCGGCTTATATCATTTAAACAATTTAAACGAACAAAGATGCCGGTTAATCTTTCGCGAAGCTTCGATCCTCGTTTCGATCCTAGCTTAGCGGAGAGAAGCGTTTTTTCTCTCGAAACGACAACCTCTTTTTCGATCTGTTTAGTAAGAAACTCGAAAACCCTCGCTAATCGTTCAACGTCTCGTCCGTGATAGTTTTACCCCTGACCACCACTCAGACACGGTGGTGTCCTTTCCCTCCAAAAAACAACTTATAAAATATTTTAATTTATCATTTGTTTTTCATTGTTTTTTACGAAGTGACTGTATCTCGAAGTATAGGAGCTTATCGAGATGAAACTAATCGGTGGTCTCGCAAAATGTAATTAGTCTACTCGTGGCGAGTATTAATTAACGATGGGAACGGAAGAATACCCCTTCCACGGAGACCACCTCGCGCGTAAATAAACGAAGCAACGAGGCTCGACTTCATTAGTTATCTTTATGATTAACGATCAAAACGGGAACATAGTCAGCGCATCTCCGGAGCAGCGCGTAATTAGTTTATAGATTGTATACGAGACGCTCTCGCGCGATGGCCGTGGCTCGGGGGCCAGGCACGTAGAACGACGCTACTCGTTCCAAAGTGTTAACAGAGTTCTTGAAATTTACTCGGAGGCGTAATCTGCCCGAAGAATCCGCTTTAAACTAGAGCCTCGTTACCGGTAATTTCTTAACGTACATTCTCGAAAGGCGTTCGAGCTTTTCCGGACGCTACTAAATGATGAGCGGTTCTATTTAGCAAAAATTTCAGGCCGATATATCCACGTACGCGTCGGTCGAACCAGTAAATGAAAAAAAATCCTCGAACGAAAAAGAGCCTTATCGTTAATCCGTCCAACTTGTATATAATTATAAACTGTTTTGCGCGTTTTGAAATAATGTTATTTATATATACGTTTTGTTGTACAATATATCGCAAGCACGCGCGTGTTGAAAACAAATTAGGCTCTGTGGTACCGGTTTCTTCGCTTGATATTACCTTTCTCCGATAATTTTCACTTTGGGCCTAATCGAAAGCAACGGCTTATAAATGGGCATTTTAAATGATTTTTTTGTCTAAGCTGTTACTGCTGGAATAATCATTGACTGTAAAAGACCACAAATAAATTGTATGGTTTTGAAAGCGTTTTGAAGTGTACAAATTTGACGATCCCTTTGTTCCTGTTCCTATATGTATACTATAAACATTGTTCTAGAGAACTTTTCTTAAACGCGCTTTTAAAAAAAAACGATTTGTTAATTTGGTAGTGAAGAAGGGTCATCGATGTAGCTGCTGGTTCTCTAGTCAAAAACCCGTGGCCCCTTTTTAGAATGTGCGCATTCCAAGTTTTTTTCGTCTGTTCATTTCTTTTATAAACTGTTATTCCACCGCGTGTTATACGATGATATGGCCACCGTCCAAAAAAGAAAAAAAAACATTGTAGGCATTTCTCGATATAGAATTAATTTTAATTAATTGAAATGACGCCGGCATTAATTTTACTCGCATTATCACGCCGCGGCGTCATCGACCATTTTCCATTCAAGTTCATTTAATTGTATTTTTGTATTATACGATTTAAGTAATGTAAGGATTTTTTCAATTTTGTTTATCCTCCCTCTGTCTCGACCAAATAAAAATGGTTTTGCAATATTTCTTTCACGGTGTCGTTTATTTTGGTAAAGGTTGAATGTCTATGACGTTTGCGCAGGTGGTGCTTTTTTGACGGGTACATTACGAAAAACATTTTAAGTTAAACGTCATGAAGTCGCTTTTGGGAAAGAATTTAGCCTGACTTTTTACGTTGAAAACAACGCTGACGCGATAAAGTCACTCCGAGTTAACCATTTGTCAACCTTATTGTGAGACGGATAAATATGAAAATTAATTCTAATCGCAATTTTTGTCACAACGCGGACGCAAAGAAATCCGTGAAAAAATTGACTTTGACTAGCTTGATAAATTGAAGTTGGCGTAAAATCTCTTACGAGTCATCTTCCGCTCGAGCAAAGAGCGGCAAACGTCGGATTGGGACTGTCTTTTCCCCCGAATATTATTCATTCAATTTCCCAATAGACAAAGGCACAGTTGGTTGAACACGTTTCTCGGCGTGTTTATTTTGCCTTATTACTCAAGGCGACAAAACATAATAGTTTTACATATTCGGAATGAAAGGTCTTTGTTGTTCATTTTTCACGAGCTTAGGAATTTTTTCAACACGAACGTTTCGTGTAGAAGGGTCGTTACTTAAGATTAGATCGGCGGTAAAGAGCGTTACCCGAGCTTCGGTGTCAGGGACAACGAAAACGCTTCCGTTCTTTTAGGGTTGATCCCCGAGCTTGGCCACGCAAGAACAATCTCGCTTTGAGGTTAGCTTTTAAAACGAGGAGGATGATAGCTTTGGGGTTATCCTTCATCCTAACGCGGCGGCCCTCTTTGTGGCTGACTGATCTTTGTTTATGGATTTAGGCGCGGAAAATCACACCGCGGCTGGAAATACTTTTTCTATTCAAACGGTTTTTTCAGACTGGGGTGTAACGGCATATCGGGGAGGCGTTTTACCCCAAATTATTATACGCTGTTTTTCTCTCGTCAATTTTCTTTGATCCGTGTTTATCGATGCTTACCCGACCAAGTGAATTGCGCTTTTCGCAAACAATCGTTTTCCAAACAGGATCGTTATCCCCCAAATCGGTCAGACAATAATCTAAATTACGGGCTTTATTACGCGCTTCGCTACTCTACTAAGATGACTGGTTACGCGAGAGTGTAGTTGGATCAGGTTAGAGACATTTAAACATACCGCAGTTTTTTTTTATTATAGCCTTTTGAATTTATTTCTTTACAATATAAATTACATCACAAACTCGAAAAACCAAAAAAGTGCGTACCCTTATAAGACCTAAAAGTGTGACAATCCCGTGTCATATTTATGTAATTTTACTTTCAATTTTTGGGCGGTTTCTTGGTTAAAAAACACTCGACTTTAAAACGAGATTTTTGTTATTTTTGAATCAAAAGAGACAGTGCGACTGCCTCGTGGAAAAGAGACCTCGATAGAAATAAACTTAAGTCGCTACTACTATGGAAAGCTAAACGACCGTCGTAGGCGTAAGCTTTTAATTTCACGTAAATTTCATTTCTAGTGAAGCGTGTATAGGGCATTCTTCCGCGGGACAGCCGCAATTGCCACTACACACGCTTAGGCACTCGTGACTATAGGCATTAGGAAACAATTTGCCCCTTTTTTTCGTCGCGGAAAAATGGAAATAGAAAAATGAATAAGCCATCTGTGAATTTTTAACTTTTTCGACGAATGGCAATTTGTTTAACATAAAAAGGTTGGGAGGCTGTAATAAAGAATCGATTTAAATAGCGAACCCGTCGTTTGTTTCCGGTTATTAGTCTTTCACGCGATTGACCCACTGCGTCGAAGTAGGCGATTCAGCGTTGAGGGGTACCGCTGCGCTGGTAATCTGACTATATTCGTGGAAGGACTGGGATTTGACGCGATGAGCTAACCCTCGTTGATTTTTAATTAAATAACGTAACGGATGAGGTTATTGAAGTTGGGAGGGGGACGCGTAGATGAATACGAAACCCGCTCTTTTGGGTTTTTTGTTAATAGTCGTCCCTTTTGTTCGTCAGTAGGGCGTTGGAATCGTCTTCCGGTCTATGACACGATTTCCCTAATACCTTTTTTTCATCATCTGTACTTTGTAAAAATTGTAATGTGTCCTAATAATGATACGGCTATTGGAGAGCGCCTAAACACACAAGCGGAGAGTCGAGTCGGCGGACAATTGATCGCGTATTCGTAAAACTGGAACCGCGCGCTCGCCAAAGAAAAATCCGTAAAAAGTAATCGCCCCGGCACTAGAATTACATACAGGTGTACATACGGAACAATGAGAAAAAAGGCATTCTTGGCGGCCTGGCTACCGTATTATTTTCCAAAACGTAACTCGGGTAGTCTTCCGAGAGGAATTAAATTCAAAGCGAGCGTTCTATAGAAAATGGGAGATAGATAGTTGGGGGGAGGGGGGGGATTGAGCTATACAGGATGTTGTAATGTACTGTCGCGTACAGGCCCTCGCGTCTTGTCTTCTTCTTTGTCGCCCTTTTCCTAATAACAGCGCTCAGCCCAGTATTATTTTATTGCTTTTCTCATAAAGAAAGGTTTCGTCGGTTGACCATGGTTGCGCCACCTACGCAAACGCGGGTTTTCGTTTCCTTTACTCGCTTTGATTCGCCTTTTTTGTTCGCTTCCGTTTTCGAGCCAAAACGTCGACTTTTCTTTCGCCCTCGCAGGGGGGAGCTGTTTAAGATTTGACGGGTGTGTACCCCCGCGCGCGCGTTTTGGCCACGAGCGCGACCCGGTCGACCATCGCCACGGAAAATTGCCTTCGAATTGGTTACGCCATCGCGGTACGCGTAATGAATGAAGTATTCGGCGGCTTTTTGCTCTGGCGCGCCAAAGGATATTACACGTTAGCTTACCCCTCGAGAATCGCCGCCCAATCGCCGCTTTTTCCCTATTATACTCCATCATCTCGAAGAGAGAAGAACCCTCGTTCTTTTATGTAGCTTCGATCCTTTTTTCTAACCGAGTTTCTTACGAGGAAATGACCGTTTATGTCCCAATCTTACTCAGTCTTGATTGTATGTTTTTCCGACGTTTTTTTTGGCCGGATATGTAACCCGTCATAATATGGTGATTTCGTTCTAGCTATAGGCAACCTGGGGTCATAGCGAGCGGGTCATTACTTGTACAGCCACACTCGAACCTTTTTACAGATTTACGTTGGTTATATTACTTTTGGTTGTCTACAAAGGCCATCTCTTCAAAAGTAGCCGAGATAATTTTAAACCAACGAGAGTGTCCCTAGGTATTGTTTTTAAAATAGATTTCAGTGCCATCTCTTGAAACGTAACGTAACTACTCGGATTCACTTCCATTATAACCTTAACTATGAGACCGTTTCAAATTTTAACAAAATATTTTAGAGGGACAGGGGAGACGCCAGGAGGTTTTTCTCGATTGTGGGTACCCTGTTCCTGAATTGTGGGGCCTCCTATATATGGACTTAAAAATTAAATTTTGTAAACTTTTATGTATAAATAGACTTAAGGAGGTCCCCCTCAAGTGGATTTGTGGGCCCCTAAATGAAAGCAAACGTAGGCTATAGCCTGTCTCGGCTACCCCTAAAGCCGCCCCTGTAGAGGGAATTAAATAAATTAATTAAGGGATATGTAAATTAATGTTTTAACTATACAACTCTCATTGGTAAGCATAATACAGGGTGTTTCAGAAGGTTATGCAAAAATATTAAGGAGTTGTAGGGGGTAAGTTGAGAAGTATGCCTGTTTTTCCCCATTTTTTTACGATGAGTTAAAAGAGCGCCAAAGAGTTTCAAAGTGTGGCCTACTAGCCCCTGGAAGTAGGCTGCAACAAGCACGGAGATGCGCCGGTTCGGGTACCTTCCCTGGTAGAGACGTTGAGCAGCCAAAGCATTGCCATCCGCTGTCCATACTTGAAACGAATATCCGCCAGTTCTTCCGAAGTAAACTCCATTTTGAAAGTGATGAGAAATCGGTGTTCATCACGACTTACACTGGTTACCTCGATTGGTTTACAAAATCCTTTTTCACCCCTCACACGAACCCAAACCTTAATATTCGCATTTCCCTGCTGCGTGGTTTTGCGCTTGTTGCAGCCTACTTCCAGGGGCTAGTAGGCCACACTTTGAAGCTCTTTGGCGCACTTTCACTCATCGTAGGAAAATGGGACAAAAACAGGCATACTTCTCAATTCACCCCCTACAACTCCCTATAATTTTTGCATGACCTTTTGAAACACCCTGTATATTTGACTAAGGAACACAGACATTTCAGGAATTATAACCTTAAGATTAGGGAATAATTGACGCAACGGATATTAGGAAACAAGTACAATAATTTAATTGTTGATTTTTGTGACAAAATTATCAAAATTGTTACAACTATGAAGATATTTTTACGATACAATAGAGGAACTCATCGCTCTAGCAAAAAAAAAAGGAAGAAATCGCGACATTGTAGTTCATTTCGAAAAAACTTGTTGTCACTCTATAGATTTTTTTCCATCTTGCGTTACCGTCAGAACTACCCTTCTTGATTTGAATACCGTGGCTCGCGTGGCATGAAGGGCTTGCCACCTCATTCCTACGCATTGTAACCCGGTCACCTGTTTAAAGGTGTTATAAGTCGCTAGATGACTTGGGCCTAAGCTGGTGCCTTGAGTATTAGCCTAGCTGATTATTATTATTATTATAATCTAAGAACGAGTACGTACAGTAAGCCTTCTAAGATTCTTGGTCCATGAATGGTAGAGTCAAACATTTACTCTAAGCACGATAATCTTGCTACGGCATAATAAGAATGGTTACGAACGCTCTTTCTATTCCAGAGTCTGTTTAAAGAGATCCCACCTATTCTAATTGAAGATAAATTTGCCTCGAACTGATAACATTTGTATTGGTAACTATCCGCGAAAGAGGCAAATGACAAGGTTCGTCAGACTGGGAGACGAAATACTGCAAGGAAGACGCGATAAATCGAAGCGCTTTTCAACAGATAGTCTTAATTGGAAGTCTTTTTCGGAAAGGTGCGCGCTATGTACCCCATCCGCGGTTCTTTCGAATGACACGTCCGCTTTTATCTGTCTGCGCAAGCTGACAAGCAGATATTTTCTCTCATTTCGCGACGTACACGTCCTTCCAAACACCAAACTTTTCAACTTGAATTATTGCCATCGTGGGCTCAATTTTGAGTGTGATTTCGAAGACGCGTATATTTTTCGTAGACCTTTTTAAGGCCCCAGTTTTTGGTTCCAAAACGAACTTAATTAAGAAATCTGGGAATCGTTTTGCCGAATTTAATCTCGCGCAAAGAATGGCCCTATAGCCGGTACTTTTAAGAGAAGTCGCTGGTAGGGTATAGTTTGCGCCAATCGTTTAGACGAACGTAATCAAAGAATAACCTCAAGGTCCTGTTCGAATGAATTTGAGAGAAAAAGAAGAAATCGAACTCTGATTTTTGTCGTAGAACACGCGATCTTCAAAATTAATTAAACGGCTGAGCGGCTTTTATTTATCTCTCTTTGCTGAACAAAATCGCTTCGGGCTGCGCAATTTATAGGAGTTACGTGTTACGTATTTCTGTAATTTTAATCGTGCGCGATTTTGGGATGCAGATATGACCCTATTCAAAAATTGGTAAACCTTTTTGGCTGTTTCAAATTTATTTCTTTCGTTCAAAAATTCTACTTTTATTTTTTTACCACGATTTTCCGTTCACATTTTTATTACTATTTCATATTCTGATTTTTATTACTATTTCATATTCTGATTTTTATTACTATTTCATATTCTGATTTTTATTACTATTTCATATTCTGATTTTTATTACTATTTCATATTCTGATTTTTATTACTATTTCATATTCTGATTTTTATTACTATTTCATATTCTGATTTTTATTACTATTTCATATTCTGATTTTTATCACTATTTTCCGTTCGTATTTTTATGACTATTTTCCGTTGATAGCTTTATCACTATTTTCCATTCTCTTTTTATCACTATTTTCGTTCATTTTTTTATCACTATTTTCGTTCATATTTTTATCACTATTTTCCATTCTCTTTTTATCACTATTTTCCGATCACATTTTTATCACTATTTTCCATTCGTATTTTTATTACTATTTTCCGTTGATATTTTTATCACTATTTTCCGTTCGTATTTTATGACTATTTTCCGTTGATAGTTTTATCACTATTTTCCGTTCGTATTTTTATGACTATTTTCCGTTGATATTTTTATCACTATTTTCCGTTCGTATTTTTATGACTATTTTCCGTTGATATTTTTATGACTATTTTCCGTTGATATTTTTATCACTATTTTCCGTTCGTATTTTTATGACTATTTTCCGTTGATAGTTTTATCACTATTTTTCATTCTCTTATTATCACTATTTACCGTTCAGATTTTTATCACCATTTTCCATTCTCTTTTTATCACTATTTTCGTTCATATTTTTATCACTATTTTCTATTCTCTTTTTATCACTATTTTCGTTCATATTTTTATCACTATTTTACATTCTCGTTTTATCACTATTTTCCGTTCACATTTTTATCACTATTTTCCATTCTCTTTTTATCACTATTTTCCGTTCACATTTTTATCACTATTTTCCGTTCGTATTTTTATTACTATTTTCCGTTGATATTTTTATCACTATTTTCCGTTCGTATTTTTATGACTATTTTCCGTTGATATTTTTATGACTATTTTCCGTTGATATTTTTATCACTATTTTCCGTTCGTATTTTTATGACTATTTTCCGTTGATAGTTTTATCACTATTTTCCATTCTCTTTTTATCACTATTTTCGTTCATATTTTTATCACTATTTTCCATTCTCTTTTTATCACTATTTTCGTTCATATTTTTATCACTATTTTACATTCTCGTTTTATCACTATTTTCCGTTCACATTTTTATCACTATTTTCCATTCTCTTTTTATCACTATTTTCCGCGAGAGGCTGATCACTCCGCGTAATCGGTGTACAGAGTCGTACCTTTGACTGTACTAATGGGATTACGCGTAATCTTTGAAGTCCCTGCCTTTGGCAGTGCTAATCTAAGCGTAATCCGGTGTACAGACTTTCTAAGAGTGGTTAGCCCCTCGATTTTCCGTTCACATTTTTATCACTATTTTCCATTCTTTTTTTATCACTATTTTCCGTTCATATTTTTATCACTATTTTCCATTCTCTTTTTATCATTATTTTCCGTTCTCTTTTTATCATTATTTTCTGTTCTCATTTTTTCCAGTTTTCTCTTTTATTATTTTTATTTCGTTCACATTTTTATAATTTATCCTATTTCTATCACACTTCTTACATCCATATTTTTATCACTATTTTCTGTTCATATTTTTATCACTATTTTTTGTTATTATTTCGATCACTATTTTCTATTCGTATTTCGATCACTATTTTCTGTTCGTATTTCGATCACTATTTTCTGTTCGTATTTCGATCACTATTTTTTGTTCATATTTCGATCACTATTTACTGTTCGTATTTCGATCATTATTTTCTGTTCCTATTTCGATCACTATTTTCTGTTCATATTTCGGTCACTATTTTTTGTTCGTATTTCGATCACTATTTTTTGTTCGTATTTCGATCACTATTTTCTGTTCGTATTTCGGTCACTATTTTCTGTTCAAATATCGATCACTATTTTCGGGTCAAATTTCGATCACTATTTTCGGTTCACATTTTTTCCAGTTTTCTCTTTTATTATTTTTATTTCGTTCACATTTTTATAATTTATCCTATTTCTATCACACTTCTTACATCCATATTTTTATCACTATTTTCTGTTCATATTTTTATCACTATTTTTTGTTATTATTTCGATCACTATTTTCTATTCGTATGTCGATCACTATTTTCTGTTCGTATTTCGATCACTATTTTCTGTTCGTATTTCGATCACTATTTTCTGTTCATATTTCGATCACTATTTACTGTTCGTATTTCGATCACTATTTTCTGTTCCTATTTCGATCACTATTTTCTGTTCATATTTCGGTCACTATTTTTTGTTCGTATTTCGATCACTATTTTCTGTTCATATTTCGATCACTATTTACTGTTCGTATTTCGATCACTATTTTCTGTTCCTATTTCGATCACTATTTTCTGTTCGTATTTCGATCACTATTTTCTGTTCATATTTCGATCACTATTTACTGTTCGTATTTCGATCACTATTTTCTGTTCCTATTTCGATCACTATTTTCTGTTCATATTTCGGTCACTATTTTTTGTTCGTATTTCGATCACTATTTTTTGTTCGTATTTCGATCACTATTTTCTGTTCAAATATCGATCACTATTTTCGGGTCAAATTTCGATCACTATTTTCGGTTCACATTTTTATATCTATTTTATTTCATGTTTTTAAATTGCTCTTTCATCTAATTTTTCTGTTCATACTTTCATAGTATCATAGCTACTTCTTGTTTTTTGTAACAATATTCTGCTCATATTTTCATCAATATTTTCAATTCTCTTTTTTATCACTATTTTATGTTCATATTTTAATCATTATTTTCGGTTCCATTTGTTTCATTACTTAAATGTAACTATGTAACTAATCCTATATCTCTGTCTAAAGTTCTAAATCTTTGAGAATGTTTATCTGGGGAAACAGGGCTGACTGAGGTCCAAAGATTTCCTTGGAATCTATCCCTTATAGTACGTGCCACGTGACTCTGACTCGAGAGCGATAAGGGCTACTGGAGAGTGGAAATCCTTATTTTCGGAGCTAGGCATCGATCGTTAATTATATCGAAATCTCATAAAATGCGAGGTACCTGGCCACTCTCTTAAAAATGCGCCACTACCTTTATAGAAACCAAAAACAGCAGAAACCTGTTCGTGTTTATCGCGATTAAAGATTAGTCGGGTAATTCGCCTTCATTTGAAGTTATTTGGTTTCTTCAAAGCGCCGCCGCCTCTAGGAAGGAGGCGGGTTCAAATTAGGGGTCGAGACGGCAAAAAAAGCTAAAGCTCGCGTCGGAGCAGCTTGGACTGTGACACTAATCTTGACTAAAACGACGGTTCGTCCTTCCCCGACATTCCTCCGAAGACGAGATCTCGCCTCGGGAAAAGGCTGCGTCCGATTTTTTCGTCTTCCACTTTCGCATTATCTACTTTAGGCTGCCTCACGCATTCTGAACATAATTCGGAGTCTCTGGTTGTCATTAGACGGGTTAGCCCCGCTCTAGGAAACGCCTAGGGGAAACGTGTAGACCTAGCTTCAATTTGGCGCGGACTGTTTACCCTACACGTTCGCCATAGGCGTTTCTACGGTGGATTTAACCTGTCTATAGAGATTCCAAATCCATTACGACGTGACGGAAAGTTGACGTGGATTTATGAGTAGCCGCGTCTTTCGACTCTCGGTCGCTCCATTAGCCGCCTAAATCCGCGAAATTCAAGCTTTAAGTCGACAAGCCGAGTCTGTGTAATGAATTTCTTCCATCATTAATTCTTAATCCTTCCTTTAAATTTACGAAATGGGATAAAGGCACCGTGTTTGCTTTTACCCTAAAAGGCTACAATGTACAAGCGTGCCGAAACGCGGGTTACGCTTGTTTCGGGTAGCGTAAGAGCGTAGATAATTAACTAGTTTCTATTCGAGTCTTTAAACTTATTTTGAATATTTTGCTCGCTCTGGAATCCAATTATTTATTCTACTAATAATTATCTTTTTTCTCGGAGTCGTTTCTCCGCGTTTCAACGTTGAAATTTGAACATCGATAAACTCACGAGAATGAACTCTTAAGAAAGGTGCGGTCACTCCTTAGATACGTTTCAAACCCTCCGGACCCCACGACTCGGGTTCCTCATCTGACGGAACGACGGAAGCCTAGAGGATGGTACCGATTACGCCAGCGAGCCATTGTCTTATCTTCCAGCTAACGCGCAATTTGGCGAGAATTGATAGGAGGGGCATTCCTCTAAAGGGAGCGGTACTCGCGACTACGTTCGATTTCGTATACGACGTAACTTAGTGGCGGATCCCCGGAATTTGGCAGCCCTAAATCGGGAGTGATTTCGGCATGAGCCGCGCTATCTTCTCGATTCCAGACACGTAGAGGCATCTAACTACTCCGGGGGTAATTCCAGGAGCGCTTTAACGTTTTTCTGCAGAAAAGGGCGACTCCTAATTAAAGGCAACGCCGTAAAGGCCACTTTCTAATGACCAAAAAAGACACTGCGCCCATGCGCGAGGGTAGCCATTCGAACATTCCTCACGGCTAAAGCCGAGGATTTATGAAGAAGAGATCTCGGTGTAGGCCTTGATAATCGCCGGTCATTGCGACCCCTCCGCCGCGTTAGGATTATAATTAGCCGTAGCAGCCAACGGAATATTTGTCCCTCTGTCAGAGTTAAATTCTTGCCAGTTTTTCGAGTCGATTTATCACGGCTGCAATTACGTAAACGATACGATTCAAAGGAGGGTCATTATTTTAACAAGAAAATAGAAAGGCGTCTCTCTCGCATTTTTCTTTCGGCCGATCGAGCGCCGAAACGCTGTTTATTTTTTGATCATTCCGACGCGCTCAAACGGGTTTCGACGAAGTTAGCGCACCGACAAATCGATTTCTCCAAAAGCGAGCCATTTCACTCTAAAATGGTTGAATTCCGTAGGTGTTCTTTTTGGATTAAGAACTTTATGGTCTGTACTTCACTAGTGTCGCTAGAATAATTTTTATTGGGGGGGGGGGAGACTGTAGCCCCTCCCCAAATTCAAAATTACTCCCCCAAAAAACTAATAGTAGGTCCTTTAAAATAACTAATACTAAAGCCCAGTTCACACTATACAATTAATTAGGCCACTTAACTGTATAAAACCAATTTTAAGGAAGAAAATTGTATAGTGTGAACAGAAAAAGTGGGAACAATTGTTACAATTTTTCTGTTCACACTATACAATTTTCTTTCTAAAAATTAGTTGGATACAGTTAAGTGACCCAAATAATTGTCTAATGTGAACTGGGCTTTACTTTCTTGCTTTGTAGAAGAACAAGTCAAATCTGCGACAAGTTAGACTGCAAAAAAAATCGTATAAAATGGTTTAATAGTATAAGTTAACATAGACTTCAAAGATTTAAAAAATACCTTTCTAAAACCAGTGTTAATTATGATATCACTTATATTGAACACGTTAGTCCTTTGAATAAATTCCTAGCTAAAACTGGCAACTTTTTCGCTCACTCGAACTAAAGGAAAATTCGTTTCGTAACCGAGAGGCAGATCACTTTATTACAGCGTGTCCAAACAATCAAGATTAAAATTTTAGTGATTTAATAATTTTTATCTTTTATCAGATTTAATCACACGAGGGAGTCCAAATAATAAAACGAGAAAAAGTACCAACTTTGATAGGTTTCCAAAGATGGCACCCCCCACCACCATGAAATTGTTTGCCCACATTAGCCGCCCTCCACCCAAATGGAAATCCTAACGACGCCAATTCGTTAAAGTAGTTGATCAGGGGGTGATGGAAAATATCCTGGTTTTAAGATAGTTTTGATCATTCTCAGCCAATCTATATGCGAGGTAGAGGAGTGGTTAGCTTTTTTGCCAAGCAGCAAGTGGAATCGGGTTCGATCCCAGATTGTGGCCCTGGGTGAAAACTCGGAACCACTCCTGCGTTGAGTTGGCAAGTTCTCTCCCCACTGGTTAAAGGGGTTTCCCCCGACATCTTTGGTTATCCCTTTCGATAAAAACTTGTAGAGGTTAAGGGTAATAGTAAGTGTAGGGAGCTGTTGTCTCGCACGGCATGAACGCTTTGTAACCCCCTTACCGGAATTAATGGCATTAGCCTAGCTGATTATTACTATAAGTCTACTTTGACACTTCATTTTTATTAGCATTGCTTCCGGTCAAATTCGGGGGATAGAGAGTAGTATTTGTTTTTCTAACTGACCCCCAAGTTTACCCTAGTTTCTAATCGGATGCGCACTCACAAGGAGACATCCCGAAGTGTAACCCACCGATTTTGTTCAAACTCGGGGGATTGGTAGACCTTTATGTATCATGAAAAATCCTAAAGGGAATTTATTCAATGGGCAACCGTTTTGCCATGGCAACGAAAAATGTTAATCACAACACAAAATATTAAATTTTACCATTGAAAATAACATAGGATTTTGACCTCAAATTGATCAACAGTTGATCAATTTTGATGTTTTTTTTGTCAATTTTTATCTATTTTTTCTATTTTTGGCATTTTAGAAATTTAGAAATTTGTTAAATCGGTCAGAATCCCATGTTATTTTCAATGGGAAAATTTCCATTTGTTGTTGTCAAAAACATTTTTGGTTGTCATGGCAAAACGGTTGCCTATGGAGCCATTTCCCTTTAGGGTTTTTCCGGGTTTTTCAAGTTACATGAAGGTTAACCAATCCCCCGAGTTTGAACAAAATCGGTGTGTTACACTTCGGGATGTCTCCTTGTCAGTGAGTATATTTGGATCGCTTAGCCGCTAATGGAGTCATTTTTGAGTGAGATCGGTCCATCTACCCACTCAAATTTCGTACGCCAGTATGTGGCGTACTATCGCGTAAGCGAGGTACGGCGAGAAGTCCTTGGTGGCGTTCGTAATGGAACCGTCTTCAAATTGCCTCCGGATTTGATTATCTAAATTTGGCCGCTTTCGTAGACACGTAGGAGATATTTACGGCCATTTAGTTTCAATGGGACGATTGGAAACCATAAACGGGGTGTTTATCTTAAACGCGCAGCCTGATTCGGATACGCGAGACCGAAAAAACTTAATAAGGGCCCACTTTTTTTTTATGTCCAAGAAGTATAATTACCGGGATTGGATTTTGGCGAACATCCGAAGCCCGAAGGCTCCGTGTCTCATCTATGGCCGCTTTCGTAAGAAACGTTAAATTTACTCGCTAGATAATTAATAAGGGGTCACGGGCCAACTCGGAAAGTTTTCGTTACCCGGCGTCGTCTACGTGCATTTTTCGCCGCGCGTTCGTACACTCGTTCCTCGATTTAATAACAAAGTCCGCTGATGCCCGCTGGATAAATTAGCTCACGATTCTTGAATTAAGTCGTTATTTTTCTATTACTCGAATACTCGCTCTGGCTTTCTCTCTAACGGATTTCTTCCGTTCTAATTAATGTTTTTTCTTTTCTTATAATCCCAGTTTTCCTAAGGCTAACATCTTGCTGCTTTTAATATCTAGCCGTAGCGTAATTACCATTAACTGTTGAAAGGCGATACTTATAGTCAAATCGTGGATTAATAGACGGGATGACTTAAGGCGTGAATTGGGTAAAATCTGTACTTTGTATCGTGATTTTCCTTCGTTGAACTTTCTAAGCGAGCGGAAGTTAATAGGAGGAGAAAGTCTTGGACTTAAGACCAGTTAGCGTGGCGACTGGCGAGATATTAGCATACGTCTTTCGCACGTATTTACATGGATTTTATCTAAACATCTACTCCGCGGTAAAAAGTAGTTAGCTTCTTTTTGAAACTTTAAAAAAGTAATCGAAACTTGTACGTGTTTATAGAATTGCATTCTACCATTTTTACGCATTAGATCTTTATTAATAATTTTAATTGGCATTATCTAATAGCAAGAACCCATAGACGTACTAAGAACACGTAATCATAGCTTTAGCCCGTCGTGGAGCCTCCTAATCTATATTTTCAAAATAAGTCCCGCCTTTTTATATTTTCCGCCTGTAGTAACTTAAGTAACCACAAAAAAAGCGGTTTAAGAACTAATTAAACTAACTAAAAACCTACTTAAAAACTACTTAAAACCAACTCTAATTTCGCTTAATGGACGACACTTAGAGCCAACTTAGAGCCAATTTGAAACCAACTTAAAAATAATATGTAATTTTCTGTATATGTAAGGGTTCGCGCCTTCTTCTTAGAAGTAACAATAGTGGGAGAAGACTCAATAGCTACGCCTCTGTAAAAAATCGATTAGGAGGCGATCCAGCAAAATTTCCTTTTCTCTGTTCTTGGTATGTCTATGGGTTCTTGCTAATAGGTATCAGATTCCTACACAGAAGACTGTAGAAAAACGCAGTTTTTTAAGAAAAGGGAGCGAGTTTATAGCAATTCTAATGGCTCTTTGAGTCATGTGTTCTCAAGCTCATTAAAAAAAACGTGTTCACCGCAGTTGTAGCTAGGATACGCTATTAGTTCAAGACTTTCTTAATATATTTTCTTTTGATACAAGCATCCATAAAATACTCAACAAATTAAAAACTTGGATTTCAATTTAAACATTATTGGGTCAAGTGTGAAGCACATTGCAAAAGAAATAAAATTAATCATTTTAAATTTATAATAAAACTTAAAAATTCAACCATTTTGAGGCACGTTTCCCGCTTCTTTTTGATATTTAAATTATTTTTATTTTATATTTCATAAATTTTATTGTGATTTTAAATCTTTTTTAACTCTTCGTCAGGGGTATCAACCCCCCCCCCCCCTGGATTTTCAGTTGGTAATATGTTTTTTTACAAATATTTCCCAGATTTAAGAAAATGCATTTATAAAAATAAATGCAAATAAAACCAAATGTTTTATACTGGGTGTTTCAAAAGGTTATGCCAAAATTTTAAAGAGTTGTATTGGATTAATTGCGAAAAATTCCTGTTTTTTCCCCATTTTCCTACGATGAGGCCTACTAGCCTCTGGAAGTAGGCTGCAACAAGCGCAAAACCAAGCAGCAGGGAATTTAAATAGTGTTTCAGTTTACTTTTTTACGCTGGTTACCTCGATTTTTTTACAAAGACCTTTTTTACCTATCACACGACCCCAAACCTTAATGTTCGCGTTTCCCTGCTGCCTGGTTTTGCGCTTGTTGCAGCCTACTTCCAGTTGCTAGTAGGGCACATTTTGAAGCTCTCTGGCGCTCTTTTAACTCATCGTAGGAAAATGGGAAAAGAACAGGCATACTTCTCAACTCACCCCCTACAACTATTTCAAATTTTTGCATAACCTTTAAAAACACCATGTATATTTATATTATCTAGACTTTTGGCCCAAAATACACTGCTCCTCATTATTAATTTAGTCCTGTTTCGATTTGCAATTTCTATACACCTGAAGCGTTAAACCTAATTATAGTGGGGGGTGGGGTGGGGGTGGCATAATGGCTGGTCTGAACTGCTATCACGAAATTCCGCAACCCTTTCTACTCTTTGTCTAAATTTTTTTTATTTGAAACAGAGTGTACCGCGGTGTGGTTTGTGTTTAACCGACCAAAAACTTCGATCGTTAGTTTCGAGTTACAATGGTGTTTCTTCGCGATTCTTCCTAATTGGAAAAAGCTCAATCATTTCGGTTAACTCGGTGAGCGCAATTATTTCAATTAGATCCAAAAAGGAAATAACAATCTCGGAGGAAACCCTTTTGTCTCTCTAGCGTCGGCTTCGCGTTGAAAAATGACGCGCGCACTCCGTTGGCTTTCGTGGAGATGTAGGAAACGAATTAGCCCAGCTCAAAACGTTCGAAATCTTTTTCGGCTCGTTCCTGGAACAAGAGGGAGAGAGCCCAAATTGGAGGCAAAGGGCTGCTCGTGACTCTCCTTTTGGTCACGTTCTTCCGACTGTGAACATATTAAATACTGCCCACCCCCTCTTTTTTCCTCTATAATGCCTAAACACATTCAACGTGGCTAAAATTACCGCACGTTATTGTTCAAACATCCCGCGTTTTCCGCCAAAAACCGCCCAAAACTATAAAGGCTGCTTTTCACTAGAGAAAAAATGCTACAACGGCGAGCGTCGACGCAAATATTAACCATTAGGCCTAACATAAGTTTTTCACGTCGACGCAAATAATTCCCATTAAGCCTAATATACGCTTTTCACGTCGACGCAAATAATTCCCAGTAGGCCTAACATAAGCTTTTCACGTCGACGCAAATGATTGCCATTAGGCCTAACATAAGCTTTTCACGTCGACGCAAATAATTCTCATTAGGCCTAAAATAAGCTTTTCAGGTCGACGCAAATAATTCCCATTAAGCCTAACATAAGCTTTTCACGTCGGTGCAAATAATTATCATTAGGCCTAACATAAACTTTTGGTGCTTTTCACGTCGGTGCAAATAATTCCCATTAGGCCTAACATAAGCTTTTGCTGCTTTTCACGTCGACGCAAATAATTCCCATTAGGCCTAACATAAGCTTTTGTTGCTTTTCACGTCGACGCAAATAATTCCCATTAGGCCTAACATAAGCTTTTGCTGCTTTTCACGTCGACGTAAATAATTCCCATTAAGCCTTACATAAGCTTTTCACGTCGACGCAAATAATTCCCGTTAAGCTTAGTTTCCACTAGTTTTCTTGATAATGTATTTTACTGTACGAGCGTAAAAACATTTATACATCCAAAAGTTAGGTGACTCGCCTTTACGCGCCCTAGTGGAAACTAGACATTAGGCCTAATGCTTGGTTTCCATTAGCCCGCGTAATAGCGCGTCATCCTTTACGCCTGTAAAGAAAAATGTATTATGACGCGCACTAGTGTAAACCAAGGCTAAATCTTGTTTTCCACTAGCGCGCTTCAAATTTTTCATTAAGCGCGTCATAACGTTTGTACGTCCCAAACTTGAGAAAATCAAGATTAACATATTTTTGCGTCAAAGCCAAAAAATTCCGTTAGGCCTAAAACAATTAAAGCGTTTGTTTCCTAGTGAGAACCATCGTTTACTAGCAAAAAGCCAAACTACAAAATAAAATGACTAATTTGGGAAATAAAACCGCGGGTATTGGCTATTTTGAGGATCGTCTGGCAACCCCTGCCGATTACTATCGGCCGTCCCGATTATACGCGTGAAAGGGACCCTTTCACGCGTATAATCGGGACGGCCGATAGGTGGGCAAAAAGTTGCGAGCGTTCGGAAAAATGAGCATATAGAGTTTTAAACACGGCTTGCTCAAGTGAGCGAGTACTCAAGGCAAACGAGTTTATTTTCTCTATCTCTAATTGAGAAGCCTCTGGGCGAGCGCCGAATAGTTCGCTCCGGCGTTGATGGCTGACGGCGCGCTGAGGGAGATTCTCCCCTCGACGGGTTAGTTCCCTCACTTTTAAGCGCTCACCGCGCGCTGAGCGAGATCTCCCGATCGTCGGAATAGCCCCCTCACTTTTAAGCGACGCGTTAGTACCCTCAGTAGAAAGCGCTGACGCAGCGTTGAGGGAAAATTACCGAGAGAAGGAATAGTTCGCTCAGATTTGAGCGCTAGCTACGAGCGGATTTTGATCATGGTGAGCGACGGTAAAGTTCGTTTACGCAAATCGCTCACAGCGCGGCGAGAAAAAATTTCAAAAATCAAACATTAAACTATTACTCGGCTATGGGTTTATTATTTACTTTTTTTATTAATAAAATGAAGGGTACTCTAAACGTCGGGAGTTAATGATATCTCCGATTGAATAAAATTCAAAGGTTCTTCCGAATTTATCCAACGATAAACTAGACTGCAAATATTCCGTTTAGTGTTAAAAGAGCTTTATTAAATATTAAAAGCCACAAATTATAACAATAAGCGCTAGTATACATTCTTTTGGTCTTGACAAACTTGGCAGGTGAAATGGGCTACGCGGTACGCGTTTCTTCATTTTTAGGGGATTGTGGCTCGCGCTACTTTAAAGGAAAATATTAGCGCGCTCTCAACTTAAATTAATGATCGGTACCATAAAAACAAGTGGACATTTACTAACCCCTAATCCAACTCATTTGTAAATCTCCAGAATTTAATAGACAGTTTTAGCAACTACCTACAGGGGCGGTGCCAGAAGATTCTTAGGTGTAGGCTAATAATGTTTATCATTTGTGGGCCCCCTGTTCCTCAATATTGGACTTAAAATTAAATTTTGCAAATTCAGGTAATTTATTTATTATTTGATATTAGTGCGGTTTTTAAAATTTTACAGTATTAACTATCATCACATATTTTATTTGAATTTAAAAATCGACTTGATGTGGCCCCGTCAGATCGATTTGTGGGCCCCTATTTGAACACAAAAGTAGGCTATAGCTCGGGTTGCCTACCCCTAACGCCGCTCCTGACTACCTACACCGGGATTTTATTCACAGTGAACGACGACAGAGTTCGTTTACGGTAAATCGCGAAGAGCAAACATTTCAAAAATTAAACTTCACATTTGACGGTATGAACAAGTTAATAATAAGATTATTTTTAATGTATATGTAAAATATAATACAATATCTTTGCATATAACCATCTTCGATTTTGTCCATTGTTTATGACATCGACAAAAATAACCATATCATCAAATGATCAAGCTAATTGCGAAGATTCACGGTTTTTAAATAATAATTTTTTTCAGAAAAAAAGGGAGGGGTTGGAATTAATATAATGGCCAGCCTGTGCCAATATTAAAACTGTTTTAGTTCCAAATTGAGGTAACTCGATTTACGCGAATTTTCTTTTTTGCCGTTTTTCAAACTTCCTTTACACTAAAAATATAAATATTACAAATAGCGGCCAATGTATAGTTACAAAGTTATCGATTATTTTCCATTTTTAAAAAGCATTACGTTATAATTTTTTTTCCAATTTAAATAATATTTTTTAGATACCTGGTTTTGAAACTAATAGCGTTCTTTTCGTTTTTATTTCACACCGAATTTTAGAAATAATAAAAATGTTTGAATAATTCTAATGTCTAGTTTGTGCGGGTAACAAAAATCAACAGTGAAGAAGCTGTCAACGATCACCGTCAAGCTCAGCATGTGGGGAGTGGGGACCCGCTGGCTGCCGGTGAGTATGAACAAGGAATAAGGGGGGTGGCATTACCAAGGTAACCTATTTAAAGTTACAATAGACAGTAGGCTATAATCACTATGCTGTAAACATCTGTGTCGCGCGAAAGCGATCCAAATGTAACGACTGACGATTACGATAAAAATTACATCATTCTTCCGAACTTCAAAAGGGCGTTATTTTATTTCTGGGGGGGGGGGGATTTCTATTTGAACTTGTAATAACTTACACACAAATATTTTCTTTACATTTTTCTGTTTTTATTGCTTACGATGTTACACTTTATATACAATATTGGAAGTATTTCAATAATTGATACCTACAAAGATTCTCAAAAAAAATTGTGTGGATCGTGTCATTTTCGCCTAATTTGGTATGCATATGTTTCTTAACAATGAAACGAAACCAAAATTAGTTACAGACATACGCCAAACGAGGAGGCAATGAACACCGCTAATGCCCCACAATGGAACATTTTGAAAAAAAAAGGATCCACCGTGGAACTTCGTATGTCATTAGAAAGTGTTCATCTTGTAAAATACGGAAGCGAACTTAAAGCCTGAAACTGAATAAAAAAACTCAAGCCACAGTCGAAGTACTATAACTCCAAAACTATGGACTCGAAAAAATTAAACTTCGAAGGCGAGAAAAATTATGAACAGCTAAAGCAAAAAACACGAAAAAATTAAACTAAGGAAGGACCGAAATACGAATCGAAAGACGCAGACTTGAGAAAAGTCGACAAGAAACTGTAACGAAATGAGAAAGGAACCTACTATTTATACTATTATTGTAGAAAGGATTACGAAGCGAGGTATAAGTATAGGAAACTTCGAAATTGCCCTAGCATTGGCTAAGACCCAAGGGAGGGGCGACTCATTGGCGTCAGTTCGGAATTCTGGCGTTGACCCCCCGTCATATGACGTTAAGAAGTACACGCTATTGTTGAAATTGAAAACTGCGAGAATGAAGAAAATGGGTTCGATGCTAAATAGAAAAAACCCTCCATCGACTGTCCCCCTATTTTAATATTTTTGTCAGGTGCAGTAACGAGTAAGTGGCGCCCTTGCTGTCTGGAATGGGCAGTGTTGAAAAAAAAAAGCCCAAAGTGGGAAAAAAGGTTTGCAGAGCCAAATAGGATTTTATGAATCGGGCCAAGCCGCCAATTCAATGCTTTTGAATTAACTAATATTATTCTAATGTCTGAATATGTCGGCTATAGATTCCAAGGTTCAATAATATCTAATCGGCCCGATTAGTCGCAACTTAGTAAATAGTAACACAGAATAAATAAATATTGTAAATAAATGTAGTAAAAATAGCTAATAATACCATTAGTTAATAATATTGTTACATAAGTATGACACGTCTTATTCTTTATATGCAAAACGTTTACTGATAACTAGCCACAAGAGACACTCTATACAGGGTCTTTTTTTTTGCTCGGAAAAGTGTTTTTTTTCAAAAACTATTTATAGTACCGATTTCAAATTTGGAAGGTCAATTCTCTATACCGGGGGACATCAGTTTGAGAAATTTGAGCGTTTTCGGTAATGTTTTTCACCAATTTTGAAAAATTATTTTTCGACCACTAGGTGCGAGATAAAAAATTTCTATTATAAAGTTGTAGGCCGTCATCGAAAACCCTTAAAAATTGTTCACTCGACGAAAAACAATTTATTTATCAGTGAAAATTCGAGCTTGAAAAATTTACAAGTTGGTGAAGCCAAATTACGATTGTTTGAAACGATAATTGAAACCGAATTACCTAATCCAGTTGAAACTTTGGTTAAAAAAACGACCGGATTTAAAAAACACGAGGCTATAGGTCAATCCTAAACATGCATTGGGTATTTAAAGGAAAACTTTGGGAGATTATTATCAGTGTTTGATAATATTCCGAACTATGCCTCGTTATTCAGTAGCTGAGCGTACCGAGATAGTTGCCATTTACTATGGAGAAGCAGCGCAAAACCTTAGAAGAGTGACTGAAATCTTCGCAGAAAGACATCCAAATGGAGCACCATCTGTAAATACAGTAAGACGAGCAATTCACGATTTCAATCAATTTGGTAACTTGCAACCTAGGTTTCGCGGATTGGGTCAACCGGATTTAGACTTCGAGAACAATGTACTCGCGTACTTTGTGGCATATCCTCGTCACAGTTGCGCTAAAGCCGCTGCTGATTTGGGTTGTTCTGCAAATCGTGTGTGGAAAATTCTTCATAAGAATCGCTATCACCCATACAGAGCTACGCTCCACCAAGGACTAATTGACGGAGACCATCAAAGACGTTATGAATTTAGCAACTGGTTACTAAATGCTGTCCAAGAAGATAGACAATTTTTGCGCCATGTTTTGTTCTCCGACGAAGCGTCATTTTCTAGAGATGGGCCCTTTAATCATCAAAACAGCCATCTTTGGTCTGACATCAACCCACATTGGGGTTTTGAATATCATCACCAGGTTCAATTTGAACGGGTCAATGTTTGGGTTGGACTTGTTGGAAACCGTTTGTTTGGTCCCTTTTTCCTGCCGACGAACCTCAACGGCCAAAGGTATTTACATTTTCTACAGAACGAACTGAGTGACGCAATCGACGACCTTCCATTGGCTGAAAGACGTCAGTTGTGGTTTCAGCAAGATGGCGCCCCTCCGCATTTTTCCCGGCAAGTAACTGAGCACCTCAACAACGAGTTTCCTGAAAGGTGGATAGGGAGAAATGGTCCAGTGCATTGGCCAGCAAGGTCACCTGACCTAACACCGCTGGATTATTTTCTCTGGGGATTCGTTAAAGCAAAGGTATACGCCATGCCCATTGAAACTAGGGAGGAACTCATTAGACGAATAATCAGTGCTTGCCGAGACGTCACACCAGAAATGGTAGAGAAAGCGTTTGAGAACTTAATTGTCCGCGCACAAACCTGTGTTGCAGCCAATGGTGATATTATTGAAAATGTTTTGTAAAAATTTATGTGAATAAAATATCTGCATTTAAAAACCAAACGTGTACATTTTTTCAAGTGTGAAAACTCTACTACGTTTGTATTAGACTTGTTCCCTTTTCAATTATCGTTTCAAACAATCGTAATTTGGCTTCACCAACTTGTAAATTTTTCAAGCTCGAAGTTTCACTGATAAATAAGTTGTTTTTCGTCGAGTGAACAATTTTTAAGGGTTTTCGATGACGGCCTACAACTTTATAATAGAAATTTTTTATCTCGCACCTAGTGGTCGAAAAATAATTTTTCAAAATTGGTGAAAAACATTACCGAAAACGCTCAAATTTCTCAAACTGATGTCCCCCGGTATAGAAAATTGACTTTCCAAATTTGAAATCGGTACTATAAATAGTTTTTGAAAAAAAAACACTTTTCCGAGCAAAAAAAAAGACCCTGTATAGAGGGCTTCTCGTGTATGACGTGCCGTTTATCAGCATCTCGCTAGGGGCGATTTTTTACCGTGATGACGTCACTCTGTAAATAGCTTTTAGTGAATTATTTCCATTAAATTATGGATTTATGATATTACGTAGTATTTTTATTTTTATTGATTAACGTTTTCATGTTAGTCTATCCGTAGTCCAGAAAAATATACTTTGGAGCTAACGTTCCGTAGACGCGGCCCGAATATACATGGTTTTCTCCGTTTTCCTATATACTTATTTCGGTTTCAGAAGGGCTAGTTTTGATCTAGTCTATCTATGAAGCTATACGACTCATTTTTAGGGGGAGTTCAGTTTAGCGAAAAGTATATTTATATATGTATATTATAAGTCAAGCCTAAATTAGCGAGTGAATGCCTATTTCGGGGAAATATTTGGTTAGTCATGTCCCGCTGCGACTAAGAGACGTTTCCTATGAGTGGTCAACCTTTGCCTTTTCGTTAAGATGCCGAAAGAGACGCCTTCGTGTCTGGACTCCACCTGCGGGTCCCAAAATTGAAACGATTGGCATAGTTTGGAAAGGGGTTGAGGTTCCACCCCCCCCCCCCCCTCTTTTCAAGCTTCAAGTTGAAAGCCGATCGCTAAAACGTAAATACAGCAACTTAGTTTTACATATAGTTATTATTATTGTTACTAATTATTGATAATTTTTGTTTTTTTATTTCTTAGGACGATTTACAGAAAAATATTTTGATATTTTCTGTAACGAACAAGAACTCGCCCAAAGGCCAGACGAGCTGATGAATGCCAAGTTAAAGAACGGGGCAATGGAATTTGAACTCCAGTTGTATAAGGAGCAGTTGGACAATGCCAACAAAGCCCCCTAAGTGGCTGTAGCTGGTTGTTCTTGCGTAAAGGTCTCAAAAATTCAAAAACCAGAAGAAGCCAAATAATTGGCTAAAACCAAAACGGTCCTTTTCAGGACCACCTTCGTTTGGTCTAAAGACCATTAGACTGTGTGATTCTAAAATGCTGAACTATTGAAACTAAAATATATTCGCTGTTTTAATTGTTCCGTATTTTACAAGATGAACACTTTCTAATGACATACGAAGTTCCACGGTGGATCCTTTTTTTTTCAAAATGTTCCATTGTGGGGCATTAGCGGTGTTCATTGCCTCCTCGTTTGGCGTATGTCTGTAACTAATTCTGGTTTCGTTTCATTGTTAAGAAACATGTGCAAACCAAATTAGGCGAAAATGACACGATCCACACAATTTTTTTTGAGAATCTTTGTAGGTATCAAGCAAGAGCGAAGATTTAAATAAATATTGAAATACTTCCAATATTGTATATAAAAACAGAAAAATGTAAAGAAAATATTTGTGTGTAAGTTATTACAAGTTCAAATAGAAATCCCCCCCCCCCCAGAAATAAAATAACGCCCTTTTGAAGTTCGGAAGAATGATGTAATTTTTATCGTAATCGTCAGTCGTTACATTTGGATCGCTTTCGCGCGACACAGATGTTTACAGCATAGTGATTATAGCCTACTGTCTATTGTAACTTTAAATAGGTTACCTTGGTAATGCCACCCCCCTTATTCCTTGTTCATACTCACCGGCAGCCAGCGGGTCCCCACTCCCCACATGCTGAGATTGACGGTGATCGTTGACAGCTTCTTCACTGTTGATTTTTGTTACCCGCACAAACTAGACATTAGAATTATTCAAACATTTTTATTATTTCTAAAATTCGGTGTGAAATAAAAACGAAAGGAACGCTATTAGTTTCAAAACCAGGTATCTAAAAAATATTATTTAAATTGGAAAAAAAATTATAACGTAATGCTTTTTAAAAATGGAAAATAATCGATAACTTTGTAACTATACATTGGCCGCTATTTGTAATATTTATATTTTTAGTGTAAAGGAAGTTTGAAAAACGGCAAAAAAGAAAATTCGCGTAAATCGAGTTACCTCAATTTGGAACTAAAACAGTTTTAATATTGGCACAGGCTGGCCATTATATTAATTCCAACCCCTCCCTTTTTTTCTGAAAAAAATTATTATTTAAAAACCGTGAATCTTCGCAATTAGCTTGATCATTTGATGATATGGTTATTTTTGTCGATGTCATAAACAATGGACAAAATCGAAGATGGTTATATGCAAAGATATTGTATTATATTTTACATATACATTAAAAATAATCTGATTATTAACTTGTTCATACCGTCAAATGTGAAGTTTAATTTTTGAAATGTTTGCTCTTCGCGATTTACCGTAAACGAACTCTGTCGTCGTTCACTGTGAATAAAATCCCGGTGTAGGTAGTCAGGAGCGGCGTTAGGGGTAGGCAACCCGAGCTATAGCCTACTTTTGTGTTCAAATAGGGGCCCACAAATCGATCTGACGGGGCCACATCAAGTCGATTTTTAAATTCAAATAAAATATGTGATGATAGTTAATACTGTAAAATTTTAAAAACCGCACTAATATCAAATAATAAATAAATTACCTGAATTTGCAAAATTTAATTTTAAGTCCAATATTGAGGAACAGGGGGCCCACAAATGATAAACATTATTAGCCTACACCTAAGAATCTTCTGGCACCGCCCCTGTAGGTAGTTGCTAAAACTGTCTATTAAATTCTGGAGATTTACAAATGAGTTGGATTAGGGGTTAGTAAATGTCCACTTGTTTTTATGGTACCGATCATTAATTTAAGTTGAGAGCGCGCTAATATTTTCCTTTAAAGTAGCGCGAGCCACAATCCCCTAAAAATGAAGAAACGCGTACCGCGTAGCCCATTTCACCTGCCGAGTTTGTCAAGACCAAAAGAATGTATACTAGCGCTTATTGTTATAATTTGTGGCTTTTAATATTTAATAAAGCTCTTTTAACACTAAACGGAATATTTGCAGTCTAGTTTATCGTTGGATAAATTCGGAAGAACCTTTGAATTTTATTCAATCGGAGATATCATTAACTCCCGACGTTTAGAGTACCCTTCATTTTATTAATAAAAAAAGTAAATAATAAACCCATAGCCGAGTAATAGTTTAATGTTTGATTTTTGAAATTTTTTCTCGCCGCGCTGTGAGCGATTTGCGTAAACGAACTTTACCGTCGCTCACCGTGATCAAAATCCGCTCGTAGCTAGCGCTCAAATCTGAGCGAACTATTCCTTCTCTCGGTAATTTTCCCTCAACGCTGCGTCAGCGCTTTCTACTGAGGGTACTAACGCGTCGCTTAAAAGTGAGGGGGCTATTCCGACGATCGGGAGATCTCGCTCAGCGCGCGGTGAGCGCTTAAAAGTGAGGGAACTAACCCGTCGAGGGGGGAATCTCCCTCAGCGCGCCGTCAGCCATCAACGCCGGAGCGAACTATTCGGCGCTCGCCCAGAGGCTGCTCAATTTAGCCCTCTCGCTGAACAAGAGCAGCTGGAATTCGAATTTGAAGCGCTCGCTCATTACTGCAGGATTTTCAAAAACGAGTGCTCACTATTTTTGCCCACCTCTGGTTCAAAGGGTTGCCCGTTGAAAAAGATATTTTGACATTGATAGGCGCGCGTCTTTCTTTTCTTCGAGGGTTTTGTTTCGTTACGATTCTGAACGGGCGGAATACGCTTTAAGCGATCACGAATTTCCTTCCAAATTAAATTAAGGTCTCTCTCCGTCCGACCGCCGTCCCTCCTGTTTTTTCCGGGGGCCCATTCGAATCGACGGCTGTGTAGTAACTGATCCGGGACACACCCTCGCTCCTTTTACGCGATATTAGGCTTAATTAGCCGCTCTGTAATTTTATTTGCGCCCAACTATTCGTTACCCTTTTATCGAGGAAATTAACGCTGCACTTTTTTTCGTCGCCGATTACGTTTAAAAAGTCTTTCATTTCATCGAATGTGTCGAGTGAAATGGCTTCGCGCCGGTTTCTAACTATCTTCGGAATACTCGAGGATCGTGATCGCCGGTGGTGTCGGTTTCTAACAGCGTCGCGTTCGAATAATTGTCAGATTTTCGTCTGAGAAGCTGTTATTAAAAACTGGAATGTTTCGAGGTATGGCAATGCTAGGTAGCTCCCGAGTTTCAATTTAATAGTTATTTGAACACGAATTCCCCTAAATATTAATTTTTGAATTTGGCAGTATACATACGCCAATTCATTACAGAACCACCCACTGGAACACGGTTAAACAACATTCAAAACGTCTTTATATCGTTTGATAGTATAGAACCAAAACTTTTATTTAAGATTTATGATAATATAAATATCCGTAAAATAACATAATAACAATTCAACGTACAAATTAAAGGAACGAGTTAAAGTTTGAATATAAATATTTATAAAATAATTGAATGTTTTAAAAAAAAAGAAATATAAAATTAGTTTGATTTACCTATTAAAACCAAAAAATTAATTAAGTCTAATTTTTGGCACCCAAGTCGCATTAAAATAATAGTTGAGCATTAACTGTAACCTCCCAAAATTGGACTTCACCTATATGTCAGAATCTGCGTCTTAATAAAGTGTTAAAAAATGTGAATATTAAATTTAGTAACAGTAAAAGTGTTTAAAAAATTCCAATATTAAATAAAGTTACAGTAAAGCCCCATTTTCATGCTCGCTGGTAGCGGGTAAAAATCGACTAAATCCGCTTCAGCTATACACTTTTTCACTTTCCGCGTCGATCTGTTTCAAACAGATATTTTCGCTTTATTTTCACGCTTGCGAGTGGCGGAAGCGAATTTTGACGATTTTTATCCGCTACCAGCGAGCATGAAAATGAGGCTTAAGTGTTTAAAAATTTCAATATTAAATTTATTAACAGTAAAAGTGTTTAAAAATTTTCAATATTAAACTAAGTAACAGTAAAAGTGTTTAAAAAATTAAAATATTGAATTTAGTAACAGTAAAGGGTTTACAAAATTAAAATATTGAATTTAGTAACAGTAAAAGTGTTTAAAAAATTCCAATAATAAATTTAGTTACAGTAAGTGTTTAAAAAATTCCAATAATAAATTTAGTTACAGTAAGTGTTTAAAAATTTCCAATAATAAATTTAGTTACAGTAGGTGTTTAAAAAATTCCAATATTAAATTTAGTTACAGTAAGTGTTTAAAAATTTTCAATATTAAACTTAATAACACCGTCACACTTAATATGTATGACACTTCTTATGGTTTTAATGGTACTAGCTCCGACTTGGACTTGCACTTGAATTGAGTAGCGTGTTATCGTTAGTAGTATTTTTCTCTTCAGGCGTATTTAGACACTAGGGGGCTCTGTGCTGAGAGCTAAACCTAGATTTTGCAATAGCTCTGAAACTTTGTTCTGTTTGATAGGTGTAGAAATAGCGTTGCAAGTGGCTAGCTTTTTGCGTATAATGGTTTGCTTTCAGGATTCGTTTAATCGCTTTATTTCGGCTCTAATTTTATAATTAAGGATTTTAATGGAAAATTGTTTTGTTACTAAACCCCGTCCTTAGTTCAAATATGGGGGGGGGGGGGCTTACAGAAGTGTCTTTACGGGGCCATTTTGGGTAATTCTTTTTCTTGCGGTCGTAAGAGTGGCTTAAGAATCTTGAAAGCGAAAAGCGCGTCGAAATTGACGCTCTTTTATGACGTAATTACGTGGTGCATTTTTCAAGTCGATCGCGCGTTTTTTCTTCGGGGTCTTCTTCGCGCTTATTCTTCGGATTCGCTGGCACGAAAAATGAAAAGGCAATGTTTTCGTTCTGCGTTATCCGCCTTATAAATTATTTGTCTCGAGGCCCATTTCTTAAAAGAGACCAGAATTGAATTTCCCAGAAGAAACGCCGAACAAAGTCAGCCGAAACTGTACCCAGACTAAGCCGTATTAAGCGTGCCATTGTTTGCCCCAGCTTTGTTACTCATTCCTACAAACCGAAACGACTCATTTTCTCGTAAGGCTTATAAGTTTTGCTATTTGTGTCAGTCAGTCAGTCAGGGGGGCATTTTAGTCATCCGTCAAAACGGGATATGTCCGTTGACAGTGGGGGAGATTAATGAATTTTTTGGCAAAAATTATTTTATATTTTTTTATGTTCTATAATATAAAAAAACACAGAATAAATATTTTTAATTAAAAAAACAATCATGCTCTTTATAACTAAGCCTTAAACAAATTTCCAACATAATGTATTTACTAAGGGAAATGTGGGAATCATTTAAGGTAAATTATGCGTTTATTCCCATTCGACCGAAAGAATTTTAAAATGTAGCCCAATTGGCGGGGTGATTTGGTATTTTATTTATAAGGTATGTGCTATCGAAGATCCATGTTTAGGTTAGGTAAGGTTAGGTTAGGTTAGGTTAGGTTAGGTTAGGTTAGGTTAGGTTAGGTTAGGTTAGGTTAGAGTTGGTTAAGTTTACTATTTCAGTAACTAAATTGAAAACATAGCAGCGTTCGGTCGAATGGGACACATAAAAACCGCACGTTTCGGCGGAATTCGGTCGAATGGGACACCTCAAAAACCGCCTTCGGTCGAATGGGACTAAAGCAAATTATGCGCAATTTTTCTTTTGGAATTCTACGAATACAAGTAATTAAGATTATTCTAAAGTGAGAGCCACAAACCTATTTTGCCTTAATATCAACTACAATCGAAATTGATATTTTAACGTATCAATACTTTCATTTTTAATTAATACTACCGCAACATGTTACGCGATTTTAATTTTTATTAAAATTTTAAATTGTACTGGTAATCGTTGTAAATTATTTTTAATTACTGTAAAATACTAAGGCTCACAAAAAATCTAAAAAAGTTGACTAGCCTTTTGGTTTTGTTGGTAAATGCTTCATATTGAAGACAGTTTTATATATATTCTGAAATTATAGCCAAAGTCGCCGTGGGTTAGAACAATCGCGAGTAGTAACAAGTGAAGATTGGTGCTATACGCGACAGAAACAACTTTGCAATTAATTTAATCTACGAATTTCGACATGTTTAAACTTGTCTGGAAATAGGCAGAGCTCTTCCCCCGTGGTTTTCTGTTCCGAATATGATGCACGAGATCTTTAATTATATTTTTAAAAGGAAAATTAAATTTAAATGGTAATTCGGTTTTTTGAGATTTGGCCAACTTTATGGTTACTGTGCGGCTGTAAGTGGCTGCAGTGGCGTCGCTAGGGGGGGCGGGGGGTGGTCCGCCCCGGGTGCCACCCGGTTTGGCGTTATTTGGGGGTGACACCCGACCGTGAAAACACACACTATAGAGACTATTAAGTAGCCGACCATGATAGCCGCCCCGGGTGTCACCCGTGCTAGCTACGCGACTGAGTGGCTGGCCTGAATAAATTTCAATTTACAGAATACAATTGCCAGTTCTACGAGATGTTACGTTATAAGATTTGCGAGGCAGTTTTCAATTGGAACTATTTTCCTGAAAAATAGGGGAGCATTAACCGCATCACAGCTAAATATTTAACGCCTGTATTACTCCGCCCACGATGTAAAATTTAATTTATATACTAGTAAACCATATCTCTTTCCGATAACAGTTTTAAAATATCACGATATTTACGAATCTTTTTAGCTGTATATAGGAAGACAAATACTTCCTTCTCAAAAATATTATATACTTCTGGTATACGTCATTGTGACTAAAGTTATGGAAGTGTGAACGACCAAATTGAGCATTATCGGATGATGTAAATTATGTCAATGTTGATGAAAGAAAATGGATCGAGCAAAATTAGGGTGGTGAGTGCTGTGGGTCCTGTTACAGTTACTTCGTATAACAGTCGTTGCTTGTGTTTTTGAGGAAAAATATGTTTTGAAATGTGAATATTCGTTATAGAAATGGTGCTACTTGTTTTGAGCGCGGTAGCTGTTCACCTTGCGCGTTGTAGCGGCTCTACAGGGCTCCAATTATTGAAGAAGAAGCGAGTACGTACCCCTTTTGGCGCACCAAAGCAGCTTTTAGACAACATTAATCTTAATTTTTTTGGTGGCTGTATCAAAAGTGGTTATTAGCCACGGGAATTACGCAAAAATGCGGCATTGCGCCTTTTCTATCAATGCCTACCCCCGAAGAACCCTTCCTCTGGCATTTTTTTCACCGTCAGCTAATATCAAAAGGCGTATCGTTTATCAGATTCGCGTTTTTTGGACTCTCCCCCCTTTAGAAAAGAACTAGTTATTTTTTTGCGGCGTTTAAACGACCCCTCCCCGTCATATCTACACAGCCAAGGAGGAAACTGAACAGGAATTTCTAATATAACCGAGCAAATTAAATTTTGAGCGAACTTTTGAATGCCTGTCTGGCGATTCCATAAATTAAGTCGTGACGCTCTTCGTGCCTCTACGGACCGCGGTGAGGCGCTGCCTCCCTCCTCCCTTTCTTGTGGTTATTTATTCGACGCATTTTGATAGCCTTTAAAACTTCTCACAATGCGAAGGCGAATGCGCTCCAGTATCTAAGAGGAGCACCTCTTTAAAATCTGGCGTTTTAATTACGAGCTGCCAGCTTAATTTTAAAATATATATCCAGCCCATTTCTTTAAAATCGGTCACCATTTTTACTCTATTGGTGCCCTGGTTCCTTTTTTTTTACTTGTAGATATTAATCTAAAAAACGTAGTCTTTTTACGGTCCGTATAGATGAGGGGTTACTTGGAAGTAACGTAGTAAATCCGAATGGGGTAAAAACTGCGCTTTGTATTTCACTTTACGTTATTAGCAGGGACTTTCATTTCGCCCTCGCGCTGGGCCGCCGCGAGCCTTCTAAATAACAACTCTATACCCTTAAGGTCAAGAAAGAAAATTGAGTTATTTTTTTCTTCTTCTGACAAATGAACTTGTCATAAGTTGCCATCCATATCCTGATCGTTCTGTCAAATTTCTCGTAATTTTGTTCACCGCGCGCGTTGGAACTCTTCGAGAGAGACGTTTGAGAAAACACGTTTCGCACTCAACTCGAAGAAACAATATGTAATAAATTGTTATTACTTTCGTTTTCTGGAAACGAATTACGGTTTGCGTTGGATGTTTATAGGTTTCAACGTAAATTGTAATTTTTCATAAGCAATTCGGCCGTATAGGTATAGAACCTGATCTTGGATGTTCCCGCGTAAGAAATATTCTGGGGTAAATCCGATGGCGGGGACTTATCTTTTGGTTTATGGTTTCGGTAGAATATCTATGGAATAAAAGTGTTCCTAGCTGGGTTCCGTTTCTTAGATTCCGAGGCGTATATGGAGAATGGTCTTTTACCCTTAAAAAAATAGCTTCTGTCAATTTGACGGTTTCCGTCTTGTATTTGGCAGTCAATTTGCGAGTGGCAAATTGGATCTGAAGATTTCCAGAGATGGATTTCGGCGATAACCCCCGGCGGAGAGCGAAATGCGTTGCCAGTGTTTGAACAAGAAAGTAATATCAACCCCGAGACGCCTACGAATTAACCTTTTCCGTGGCAGCTCGCTTTCGCCCAGCGCCACGCGATCACTCGGCGCTACGGCCGAAGCTGGAAACGATAGTATTCGAACGCGGCTGCATTTTCCTATCAACTCTCATTGTTGGCGCTGTCACTCGAGGTCGGATAAAGCGGGTAAGTATACGATTGGGACGAGGACGGAGGGTTGGAATATCGTAATGGCGGCGCTCGATGGAGGATGGAATGACTCGGATGATTTGTAAGCTTTTAATCTGGGTAAGGCATCGAACGGACAAGCTCGGGCCTTCCACGCCCATGCGGAACCCTGTCTGATCGCGTTAGCGTCGCCCGCCTTCCGCGCTAGCGTTGTCTTTGCGATTCTTCACGCGCGCCCCGCGTCACAGCGCGCTCCCATTCGGCGGTGGCCGCGAAACAAACTCATCAAACGGGATCGACACTGAGCCCAGCGCCGAATCAATCATCTTTTTTTGAGGCAGTGGCCGCTTAAAAATATATTCCACCCCGATTATGACGAAAGACCCACACGCGGCGCCGACACTCGCTTTAAAATGTTACCCCACCGTCGTAAGACGAAATGGAGTTCTCTCCCTCCATCTTCGCGTTCTTGTTCGCACTCTTTTACTAACTCAACGTGAGTATATCGTAACTGACAGCGTCGTCACGAAGCTCGTCTTATTTCGAAAGAATTCCCGCTAATCCCCAACGCGTTGCCGATAGCTTACGGTCTTAAGTCTGTGTATCGGAGAAATTGTTGTAGATGTTAAAGAGCCAGTACGGTCTGAACCCCGTCCACATTTTTAATTGGCGTGGATTTGACTTCACTGACATTTTGGGCGAGACGTTTTCGTGTGTTTTATTTTATCTCTTAGACCCAATTAATATTATCATCCGACAAAATCTACTTTCGCCTGTCTCGGAGGTGTTCGAGAATCTATTCCGCGAGCAGCCCTACCACTGCCCTGATCTCTTTATTCTTGCCAGTTATAACTCTTATTATCACAACCAACAGAGCGGCGGTAGCTGGGATTCTCGCTTACTTCTTATCATTGCCAGTGTGTAACTCGTTGGCTCGCTTCAACACAGATTCGTTGATGTCCCGGGTGACAATACCCATTCCGGGCTAGACGTAACTCGTAACTAAATCGCCCCTTTCACTCGAGTTAGTAGTCTCGCGCTCGTCAATTGGTTCCCCCCCTCCCCCCAAAGTACTTGTTAGATCATCCTTCGAACCTATGCCGGTAATCATGGCCCACTCTCTATTCTTATCAGTAAAAGACTAGTTCTTTCTTTTAGGAAGTCGATTCGTGGGTTTGGCTCCTTCGGATTTGGGCGTTTGCGTCTTATACAGATTTATACAACGTAAAAATCAAATCGTCTTGTATTCTTTGGTATAAAGTAATCGCGATACGCCCGCCAGATCGCCGGCACTGATAAATCCGGTGGCGAGCCCTTGATGACCCCCCGGCGACCTTCCCGGAAGACGATGTTGCGCCTAAAGTCTATTTCTCGATTATTATTATTGGTAATTGTGTGGAATCTTCCGGGACGAATACAAAGTCGACGCAGCTGTTGATTTCATTTTGAAAGAAATAATAATAATAATAAAAGCAAATAGAAACAGCGGTTCGTGTCCGTCGATTTAATCGTAGGTAGAAGGAAATTAATCGTAATCTAGATGTAGAAGGTCTGACGCGACCGAACCCCGGAGACTGATTGATAAACCTAATTGAAGAGCGTTTAATTTAACGAGGGGTATATACGTATATATTTATTCATGGATCGGCCTTTAATTGGTTGCGGTTCGTAATTGATCGAGGGAAGGCTAACTTTGGATAGCGCGTGGTAGTTACGCCGTCCACTGTTTTAATAATAATCATAATGATGAAGCTATACTTCGTTCTAATTTATAGCGCGCGTTCGAAAATTGGCCCTTCGTGTGTTGCCCCTTTAAATATAATAGTCGCGAGGAGAACGGTAGCCGTAGATAGCGATCTGACTTACGGGTGGGCCCGGGCTCAGGTACCGTCAAATTCGTCCGTGAACCGATCACGACTTATCTTTTTTCCCGTTTGTTCCACCAGCGAACGCTGTGGTCGCCGCTTACCCGATACTTCTCTCGAAGCTGACAGTACCCGTCTCTCGCCATCTTCGAGAGCGTGTTCCGGCGACGCTGGGGACGAGGATGTCAGTCGCGACCGTGGGCTGCCTCGCATTCTTTCGTCCCATTTAGCAGTCGATATTCTTCCGATGACGGCGATACCTTCAGCCTTTGCCGCTGTTCCTCCGCGGGAAATTGGACTCGAAACAAATGACCTGTCGCTTCGGCCAGCGCCAATCCAGCGGAGACACTCGAACCTCTTTCAGGGTGTTCCCTGGCCCGTAGTGTGGGAACGCTTGTTGGGGCGTATGGTCAACGAGCCAGGGGTCAAGAAGGGTCAATGCGCGAGCACGGATCACTTCGCCGGGGACACCGCGACGAAATTATCTTGGTCATAAATCCTACTCCATCTCCTATTTTTGAAGGAATTTCGTTTACAGTCTGACTCTGGGCGCGCTGATATTTATCACCGTTTTCGATTATTTGAGAATGAACGATGACTTTTCGAGTATGGGGCGTTGTTTTCCAAGTCTATATTCCACGAATAGGCTAAAATAAATTATATTACATATCGTTCCCAATCTTTATGAACTGTCCCCTTTCTCTTGTACGATTGTGCATTTTGAGTGGAGATGGTAGCGCCGTCTATCCTCGAAAAATGGAATTCAATATTTGCAATAATTAAATAAATATATGATTAAGACTCTCATAAGTCAGAAGTTATAAAGAACGAAATATTTCTGTTATTTCTGAGTAGATTAATATTAATAAGGTTTCAATGGGTTTGTTAATTAGTTTTCGTTTATCTCGGTAGGTGGCAGTAACTGCCTACTGAATTTTAAGTTTTGGTGGGAAATATAAAATGTAGGTACCGGATTACGGTATTCAATTGAAAGCGTAACAGTAAATTCGATTTGTGTAGTTGGTTTTGTATATTCTGGGGTGACATTGCTATAGAAGTGAAACTGAGGTGGCACTCAGCACCCCCAAAATGCCCACTTAGGCGGCACCAATCAACCCATATAACTTTTATATATGACCAGAATGATTTATATAGAGTGTTTTCTTCTGATACGATTTTGAAACTTTGTAACGTCACAGCTGTAGTGTTAATAGTGGCCGCCATGACAGTTACCGTTTTTTATCAATAGGCAAATTACAATGGTGACGTCGCAGGGTTTCAGACGACAACACTCTATAGCAAATAATATATTATTAATATATATGACCAGAATGATTTATATACCATATAATTTATTATTAATTTGGTTAATTTCTCTTAGTCTCTATAGTTATCTAAACATTTAATATTCGTGCTAGAGAAATTAACGCAAACATTTTTATTATAAAACATTTTATTTCGAGTGATTTAGAATTGCGAAATAATTTTCAGCCAAATTTGTTATAAAACTATGTTCAATATCGCTGATATTAAATCAGTCTTTTGAAACTCTCGCGAAATATACAAAGTATAAAAAAACAGTCTTTTTATCTCAACAAAAAATCAGTCGGCATCTTGGTAAATAAATAGTTCTTCAGCTTGGAATGTACTAGGTCCTTAGCTACTCAGTTTTATTTTCTCAATTGGTGCTTCGCTATTGCCAATTTTGTCAAATTTAAATTTCGAGTGCCGGGAACCCTCATGACCATCCATGACCCATAGTGGTTGCGCGTGAACCCAATCTCGGCGTAATTAGACGAATTGATTTAAATGTCGTCTTCAACCCATCCGATAATTTTATTATCCCAACCAGGCAGGATGTCATCGTCGTGCGTAACCTACAATAAAATATCGAAATGTTAATATGGATTACGTTTAATAGATACAGTGGCGTAGACAAGGGGGGGTTTCCGTGTCCAAACCCCCCTTGGGTCCACCTTTGACTGTACTAAATTTCCACCCCCTTCTTGACCCCCCTCTTAACATTCACATACTTCGACCCCCCCCCTTGACGAATTTCTGGCTACGCCACTGAATAGATAGATCAGAGAAAAGGATGAACCCACTTCTTCTTTGACCATTCCGTAATCGGGATCTAACGTTTTAAAGTGAAACCGAAACTTGCCAGGCCGGTCGAACAAGATTTTGAAATCTCTTAAAGATACGTCGCCGATTCTGTATTAAAAACGAAAGTAACGTTACATTTATTAAACCGAAAACAAGTCGATACCATTTCTTGGATTTTATTTTTACTTTTTCGGTACTGACGTGATGAAGGGCGTGGTTGATTTGTTCAAGAAATAAATGACTTTGGTGTGCCTTTCGATGTACGTCCTCGAGTGACCTCCTACGCTGCTGGCGCCGTAAAGCGAGGCGTCTGAAAAACGGAATCAATTACTTTGGCGTCAATGCGCTCGTGAAGTTAATTGTTTCGTATCGGTCTTACCGCTGGTCGGACTCGCGACGGATCTCCTGTCATTTCTAGAATCCATGTACAACCATTCCTTGGGGGATGTCGCTCCGTCCATCTAAATTATATACGAAGGTTTAGTTTAGTAGGAATTTATCACTCGTGCAGGCAATGAATTTTACCTGGAATGAATTATTAGCGATGGCTTCGGCCACCGAGACCCGCTCGAGTAGCGTCGCCATACTCTGTTCTATCGTGTCCAGAGTGTGCTGGTTCGAATCGGTCGAAGGAAAGCATTTTCTCAAACTAGTCAGGGCGTCTTTGACCACCAGCAGTTGGGAGTCGTGAAACTAAAATAAATTTTATTTTAGGTCAAACGGAATCGGACGGAGGGTCGGGGTGGGGTCAAACTCTCCTTACTCGTGATCGATACGGTAAAGGTAGAAGAACGTCTTGGCTCTCGAGTTGCGCCGCATCCTTGGCTCGCGCGTCGTCTTCGTTCGCTTCCATTCCGTCTGGCGCAGTCTGAGACGTCTAAAAGGAAACCCAAAAAGAAATGAGCGTAAAAGGGGGTTACTTTAGTTCCCCATCACTCCCCCTCCTCGGATAAACGGAGCCCTTTATGCGGGAATGATAGCCGGGAGAAATCGACCCGCCACTTACTCCGTTCCTTTCGCGCTGCCCGACTTTGCTCTTCCTCGGGTAACTCCCTTCGGCCTTTAAGTCTTCCAATTTCTCCTCTAACAGTTGAACTTCATCCTTTAAATTACGGAGTTTTATCAATTTTTATTCTAAAATTGGGTCCGTTCAATTTGGGTCATCCCCGGATTTGGAAATACCTTGCACCGCGACAATTCGGTGTCTTTCTTTTCCGCTTGTTTCGTCAAGTTTTCCTACGACGATCGTCTTTATTAATATTTATAGAAATCGATTTCGGATGATTAACTTTTTACTCACATTTTCGAACCTTAATCTCTCGTTTTCCTCCAAGATGTCTCCGATGTGAAAATTATCGTCCAGTTTCAGCGACTTTATGCTCTGTATAAAAATCTGAATATCAATATTTTGGGTGTATAATCAGTATGTCTAGATGCTGGCAGGATTGACAAATAACAGTGTTTCGTATTAAGTAAGCCTAACACGTACGTCCACCGTGAGGTGGTCTTCTTTCCGTGAACGTAACTTGGCAATGTATTCTTAAAGAGAGGCGAGGGGTAAAATCTGCGCGAATTATAAGCTATTATTAATTACCATTCGGTCGGATCCAGCGATGCTCTTGGATTTCTCATCAACGCGTAATCTTCTACGAGGATCATTATATCCACGCATAAGCTAAAGAAAAATATTAAAAATTTTAAAATATAATTTAAAAAACCGTGTCGTTGATTAAAACTGGAATTTCGAAACGTGTAATTTGCGTAATAAGGTCGTTAGATAATTCTTATTAGATAATTATAATATTTATTATAATTTATATAAAATATTAAAAAAAAACCGTCCTTATATAAAAACCTCCAAAACGAAAATTCAAATGAAGCATTTTTTGTACGCGTTAAGCGGGGAAAGTGTGAAAACCGGTCTTTTAGACTGCGCCCATATGTATTTAAGCTTTACTCACGCTTTTCTTTACGACTTTAAAGTAGCTGCAAAACATTCCTAATATTACTAAAAGGAGATAGACTTCTTCCACCCACGAACAATTTTAAGAAACATGTATCTTGAAAATGGGCGTTTTATTAACGAATTATTTTTGAAGGAGAAGGGAGCGACTTCAGTTTCGAGTGACAACCTCATACATTCACTCATCCAGTAACTAGATTTGAAGGAAATGACGAGCGATTTATTTAAAAAAAAAGGAAATTGAACAAAATACCGAAATAAAAACAGATTCGCTTTTTAGATGCGGATGAATTTTTGGGTGACCCATTTCGCTTGATCGAATTATGGAAATCGAAATTAAAAACAGAAAACCACACGTACAGGCTAGGGCGACAAAAATAGCGTGCCAGATTGATTTAAGAAATTAGATTTCCGTCGAAATAAATACAGAAATAAAATATTTTTTCCCTTACCTTATAAGCTAAGTGATGCATAGCGATGATGTTTGATAATTATTGAGGCGCCGGTTTCATCAAATATTGATATTCGTAAAGGGACTTAGTCGCTTAGATCTTCGAAACTCTTTACCGATTTCGTCCTCACTGAGAGTGACGCGGTCCGAGGGGACTAATATCGGTTAGGAGCGCCCTCTACTGGCAATCGAAGAATATAATTTAACCTTTTGCCGATCTCGTTCCTACGTTTAAATTCCCCCGAGTTAATGGTCGGCCCCGGGCAAAGCCACCGTCGAAATGGGTTAAGCTAAACTAGCCACGGTTTCTGGATTATTGCCAGCATCATATTGTTCCAGTCTCGTCCGCTCTCTATCTATAGTAGAATCGATGGTTAGTTGACAATTCGTTCGGGATAAAAGCGAGGGTAAAGCTTGCGCCTTTAAGCCCGCCTAAACTTTCCACCGTCACTCGCGTTTAAAACGGGAAAATATTACGGAATAAACTGGAATTAGGTTTATTAAACTGGCTTTTTAGACGCGAATCCGAAACCGTACGTGGAATGAAAATACCGAGCAATTATACCCGTACCGAACTCTCAAAGACGATAACGAAATTCAGCCGTTTCTCGCGCGTACCTGGGAGAAATTGTCCCAGCTATCTTTGAACTTTGAAATGGCTGATAAAAGTGACGCTTCGGGGAAAAAAGATATTTAAGGTTTCGTCAGTAGAAACAACGCGATGTCAATGCCAGGGAACTTCCTCGTTTTGCGAGGCAAAAGTCGCGACTAGAACGAATGGGAAAGGTTGAGTGACGCGCCTTCGTGGCTTCGGCTTCACGGCTGGTTGCACTCCGCTGGCCCATCGCATTGTTTCCAGAAAACGTGGATCCAAATAATTGCTGCCATTTATGTATTGCACTTTGACGCGACCAAAAAATGTGCATCGCTCAGACTTTTTCTTTTGTAAAACCTCCATATTTTGTCCCGAAATATCGTTTTTATCATAACTAACATAGTGGTAATATAACACTTCCTATAGTTTTAATGCTAACTTTCTTATCGATACATTTGTCGATATTGCCCGGGTACGATTTGTAAATAATAATAATAATAATAATTATAATTATAATAATAATATAATAATAATAATAATAATCAGCTAGGCTAATACCCAAGTCACCACCTTAAGCCCCATTTTCATGCTCGCTGGTAGCGGGTAAAAATCGTCAAAATCCGCTTCAGCTATACACTTTTTCACTTTCCGCGTCGATCTGTTTCAAACAGATATTTAAGCTTTATTTTCACGCTTGCGAGTGGCGGAAGCGAATTTGGACGATTTTTATCCGCTACCGTGAACATGAAAATGGGGCTTTAGGCCTAATTCATCAAGCGACTTTTAAAGCCATTAATTCAGGTGGCTGGGTTACAAGGCGTAGGAGGGTGGTGGCAAACCCTGCAAGTCAGGCGAGCCAACAGCTCCCTACCCTAACCTCAACAAGTTTTTATGGAATGGGAAACCGAAGAGCTCGGGGGAAAACCCCTTAAACTAGCAGGGTAGAGAACTTGCAAACTCAACGCGGAAGGAGTTGTTCCAAGTTTTCACCCAGTGCCACAAGCTGGGATCGAACCCGGCTCCTCTTGCTGCGAGGCGAAAGTGCTAACCACTCCGTCACCTCTCCTTGGTAGTCGAATATTTCGTTGCGGGCATATTTAGACACCAGGGGGCACTGCCCTAATTAAACCTTGATTGCGTAACAACTCTGAAAATTAGTTTGATGATAATTTTCGCTAATTATCATACTTATTTTTATTACGTTACTTATGCTTTTATTAAGGTACGTTTTCTGTTTATAGATCATTAAGTTTGGGGTTTCTAAATCTCGCGATAAAGCGTGACCGTGAAATTCTTTGGCGAAATTATGTCTACTGTGTCGCGTTAGTTTCGGCTTTTCGAGGCCTAGATTTTGGAACGTAATTTGGGAGCAATTTAGCACATTTTGCGTTTATAGGGGTGGCGCAAATAATTGTTTTTACGTTTCTCTTCCGTTATTATTTTCTGAGGGTGGCCCAGTACGCTTCGTTGAATCTGGTCAATTTTAATGACGAAAGCTCAAGTCGGTTTTTCACTAATCGATTTACAGTTGAATTGACGGAAATATGTTAGTCAATACGCAAACTCACGCGTTACCAGACTGTTCTCAATTCTGTAAACTCTCAATACGATTCAACGTCCAATAAAATGACAGGTTGCGTATGGACGCGTTTAATAAAAGCACTTGTTTGTACAGAATTATACGCGTACCTCTTTTAAAAAATTTACGAAAATGCCAGATGCTCTTTTTTTGCTTTGTGCTATACGGTTGTATTAACCTATTTTCAGACTAATATTTTCATCGTATTCGATTAATACGCGTAGACTTAGGAAAGGTGAATTTTTCCGAGAAAATTTGAGTAATTTTCTATCATTTCAATCGCGAGCAATTTCAATTTAATACGTGTTTTTCTTCTTTTTGTTGAAAATTAAATTAGCGGGAGGCCCCATCTTTCGTTTCGTATTTCTGTCCGGGCTCTCGAGAATGCGGATGATGTAATAGTTGAATTATCGACATTCAAAATAACGAAATTTTTATACCTTCGTACATCTTTTGTCGAACGGAATTGTAAGTAATTTGGTCAAGAGTCGAAAAACCAGTTTGCTCCGAGAGATAAGCCGATAGAAAACTAACCGCGAAATAAATTTATTCCGTATTTTGATGGATAAACGTCGTCCTTGTAGCCGTTACTAGATTAAATCTTACTTTTACCTCTATTAATTACGAGTTTAAGCTCTCGGAAGTGTACTCATACGGGTACGTATACGTATATGGATAAACCACCTCTCTGATTTAACGATTACGTTAAGATTATAAAACTTGTTTGGGATATTGAATAATGTAAAAAAAAATTAAGGGGGTATAGGAAATATTTATCGTTATTTAACTTCGCGCGAGTTTCCGGTGTACGCGGTCGTCTTGGAGCCGTAATCGTCCAGAGTTGTTGAGTAGAGTTAAATGGAGTAATGGCATCTTTTTATAATGACTTCCCGTTGTTCGGAATCGCATCGTGTCTCAAACTCGTTTCTTACCGAATATTGTATTGTGTTTGGATTTTTTATTCTCGCGATTGTTGGATTGAGTCGTGCTCGATTTGATATGATTCTTAATGTAGTGTATGGGTGCATTTAATGTCGTTGTAAGGGCCGCTTTTTCCGGTGCCATACCGGGAAGTAAAGTACTTGTATAGCCGAGACCTGGTTAGAGAGAACAAAGGTTCTTTCGAGTCCCCCCCCGCGATTACGGTAAACTACAGTCCGCCCAGCGGGGAACCTCATTATTAGACGGAGGTATAGGCGTACAGGCTGATAGAGCTTTAAATTAGTGTAGCGTGGAATGAGAGTCAAGTTCAATTACAAGTTTACCGAAGCCAGCGATTCGGGCCAGGTTCAACGCTCTGTTTGACTTTTAAGAGTTTTCCCGAGATCAGAAAGGCCAACGAGAAATGGCGAGGGTGAAATCGCGAATAACAACTTTTTATCGGAATAAAGTTCTCACGCGTTTCAAATCATTACCGCAACAAAAAATTGTATTGAAGTTTCTATACTTTTTCACGGCGTTTTTTTTTCTAAGAGCAAAACCAACTTAACAAGAATTACTTGATTTTTTCTTTAAATAGTTATTTAATTTCTATGATGAATTTTGTTACCATTGCCGAAACCCGTAGACTTTTATCACAAATATTGTTTTTATAACGCGCATGACTTAACTTTTTCAAATATATAAATCAACTTTTTCTCAAAATTCGGGGATTTATACGTTACGTGGTTTGTGCTTTCAGACGACGACTTCTTTAGAAAATTCAATAAATATTTTCCAATATGTAAATGCGTGTAATAAGGATTGTGAAACGAAGGCAAACCTGTCTGTTATTCGCTTCACTGAACTTACAGAGTAGGATATTATTCATCCTTTATGATTATACATGACGTGCCGCTGCGCGAATTTATAAATCGTACGTACTAAAAAAAATTATAACGATACTCACAATGTCGCGTAAATACAGTAGTTGTTTCCTGGCTTGGATGACATCCTCGGCGATGGACCTTCTTTCGTCTTCGTCCCACTTTTGTTCGTTGAGATTGGATTTCCCTGTATTTAGAGAGCCTATATATAGTTTCTATCGAGGAGAAAGTTAAAAACCGGGCGTGAAATCAATACCGTTTTCTTTGGAGTGTTTCCCGGTGTCAAAGAGCCGGCAACAGTTCATGTCCCGTTCTGGGTTTTGACTGGTTGTATCGAGGCGGCGCTCGGAGCCATCAAGTACTTGTCCTCCCTTCGCCGGCGCTCCTCTGACGCTTGGCAGTGAAGTCGATCCGACGCTCTCGTCTACTCTCGCCGCCGGAGTAGTCAGTCGGCTCTTGGGCGTGGTTTCGCTCCTCGATATGACGACGGAGGAGACGTGTAGCTCGCTTTCCCGCGCGTTCGACGCGTTCTTTCTGCACGCCGCCAAATGGAGAAGAAAAAGAGAAATACACTTTTATATTTTTTCCTTTAATATACTTCGGGAACCGGTTTGAAATCGCTGAGCAAGTACACTATAAAGGTCGATTTACCGAACTTTCTCGCTTATAGTATCTTACAAACCGCAACAGAGAGAAACGGAGCTCCGGAATGAGACCCTTTCGAGGAATTCCGTTACCTCCCCTCTCGTGATTAATTGTTTCGATAAAGGGCTACGCGTTAGCCGCCACTTCCGACGACCAAGGACGGAAAGACGGGGAACAAACTTTACCCTCACTTAGAGTATAACTAAACCGTCTGGTAAGCCACGCTAGTTCGGGTATACGACCCTTTAACGAATAAAAATCTCCTACCCGGGTTGGTTGTTGGTCTTTTTCGCGGCCGGAAGTAGTCTCTGTTGGGCCCTGAAGACGCCGTTCCTCTTTTCCGGTTGAATTTTGATATTCGACTCCTGATTGGCGTTCCAGACGTTGTTGGGGTTGATCTTCTTCTGGACGCTGCTGGGTTTGAAGTGCGCCGCCACGGCGTGTATCAGTTGAAGCACTCTGCGAAGATCGCCTTCTATGATACCTGGAATGGAACGTCCCGTTCTTATCGCGGTCTCCTTGATATTCGGTGACATTTCGGTGTCGTTGAAATCAATTTACCCTTTCCGGACGCTTCGGGGATGTTCACTTTGCTGCTGGTGAGATGATGGATCAGTCGTTCGACATTCTTCCTTCTGGCCACGAGCGTGCAAGGAGCTTCGTCCAAATCAGGAACTCTTTTTCCTCCTACGAATACGCCATCCCCGATTTCATTTCAATTTAATAGGCGCTTAAATAAAACATCTTCCCAGAAATTGCCAAGAAGTAATATTTCCGACAGCCAGGACTCATAAGATACTATTTATATAGTGCTTGTTGAAATATTAGAAAGCTGGAAACTTTTCTCGAACGTAACATCGGTTTTTTGCTTAGCCGTAACATGCCAAAAAAGTTACCTGGTTAAAAGGAAACACTTGTTGCATACCGTACTGCAAAAGTAATATGTTTAGTTCTAAAGGAATGAGTTTTCATCTTTTTCCAAAAGATAATTTTATACGAAATGAATTAACTCTGCCTCCATGAGAAGCTTTAAAATTGCCCGGTATTATAAAAATATTACATATAATTTTAATTATTTATACCATAAGATGATAATAATAATAATATTATCTTCTTATACTTAGTTTTAGTAACATTATATATTTTACCTTAAAATATATTATCGAAAATTAACTTATCCTTATACACGTGAGCCGACGCGTTTCTTATCTGACGCAAAATTCTCACGAGGGCAAAAACGCGTCTAAACAGGCTTAAATATGACTTTTTGGCTAGCCATTCTAACCGTTTAACCGACCGACCGGAAATAGCTCCTTCCCAGATGAGTTTGGAGAGGGGAGTAAAAACCGAGTATCTTTTATTGAAGCGTCCATTGCAACCGTTTAAATATTCTATTCCGAGCTATTATTTTGTCTCGGGCTATCGACTATATTTAAATGTAATAATCCGAGAACAAGTAGTTTTAGAAAATGACCGAGAGAGAGAGAGAGAGAGCGAGTTTTCCTTACCGAGTATTTCGACTAATTGAGCGAGTGCAACGCCATCCTGCAGATCCGTTCTGAGATCCAAAACCCGTCGGTAACCGGCCTTCTTTCTCAGCTGCGAGTTCATCCACGAAATGTAGGCTTGCAGAAGAGCCTGCGTTTTTATAGATTCGAAAGGCATCGCGGCCCATTATTAGATCCTCTATTCTTCTCACGGGGTACGCTTGTATTCTTATACATTCTCCCCAGGTAGCGTAATGGAGGCCCCAGTGTTTTAGACCGCGGACGACCAACGCAACTCCGCGTCTTTCGATTGCCACGTTTATAGCGGTTGTTTAGAGGAGAAATTGCTTGGCCGTTCGAGGGGTTTCCCGCTTACCGTCCATTCCTGCCACGACATCGTACATGTTGCTGGCGTGTTTCCTGTCGTTTCCACGCACTCCCCTTCTCTCATTTTCGCCTCGATAGAAAACACCTGCTTCCGACCCCTCGGTGTGGATAGCTCTGTACATATCACCAAGATATATTAATCTTCTCTATCAACCGTATACGGTCGGGTTATTAGTTGTCAATAGGGTATCGGAGCTAAGCGGGGCTGGATTAAGACTTTATGGGGCCCTAGGTCCAAGTTAATTTTGGTGCCTTCTTTCAATTTATAATTGAGAAATGGACGGAAAATTCATTTTGCTGCCAGATTTAGTATGTCGTCAGGGGCTAGATGGCAGTCCGTCAGAGAATGTGACAATCCGTCAGAGAATGTGACAATCCGTCAGAGAATGTGACAATCAAACGTTTTTGGTTCATAGGGGTGGACGCATTTACTAAAATTACCTCGGAAAATATTTTGTGAAAAGCAAATGATTAAAGTTTTGTACTTTTATTTTTTTTCGATCCCTCTTGGTGCCCCTTGTAGGCTTGGTGCCCTAGGCCCAGGCCAATTCGGCCTATTGGTTAATCCGGCCCTGGAGCTAAGGCGTAAATTTGTTAACTGTCTCTACGTTAGAGTCACGTCAAATATCGATGAAACCTTCTTAAGGCTGAAATCTAAACAGTTAAGATTGGTCTTTTGTTTTTCTTTTTCGCGTCACTATTTGTTTTATAATATTTGTTCTATTTACTTCGACCGAAACCCGAAATAACTTTGACACCAAACCGTTCCACCTTACCTTTAAATTTCACTCGTTCTGACAAGTTTACCCGTACGTTTTTCTCTGTAGGGTAAACAAACTTTGTTTTTCGTTTATGTGGAATTTTTGGGCGATAGTTTACACATGGCTAAACAAAAATGCGCGAAAACTGGTATTTAACCGCTTTCCTATTTATATAACTTCAACAGAAGGTATTTCTCGAAACCTTTTTCGGGGAAAAACTAAAAACTTCACGAGTCGATCGGTGCGTTATAGAACTAAAGCGAACTGCGATTAAGAACTTTAAATTCGAAAAGCAATTAGCAGCGAAAACAAAATAGGGAAGGTTGACCGGATCGTTAAACCCCGACTACCTCTATATGGATTTTCAAAAGTCGAAACAATCGAAGAAATGATCTATAGACGGAGAGAGAGAGAGAGAAAGAGAGTACTTACAACTTTTTGTTGAATGGAAAAGCGCACCTTATTGTCCATTAATATCCGCGGAACAATGACGACATTAAGCGGTTCTCATTAAATAGAAATCAAGAACAAGAACTCTTAATTCCGGTATCGTCTTCCCGCCCGATAATTGACCCGTTATTCCACTTTAGCGCGCGTCGTCGAAGAAACTCGTCTTGGAAAAAGCCCGCGAACTGACTGCGGGCGAAATCGGAAGCCCCGCTATAAATAAATCTTATTAGTCCCGAAGCTATAGTTCGCCGTACACGACCACGACTATCGTCGATTTCATTTAAAATAATCCCTCGAGGAATACCATTTTGGTTCCGTTTTTTTTTTGGGTGAGATCCGCGATATTTTCCAAGATCAAGGCGACGGATAAAGAAATATGTCACACGCGCTGACTACGAACAGCTGGGAGCGGTAAGGCGAAGCGTTTGTAGAAATAATCTTCGTCGACGAATGACGCTTTTAATATAAGCCGAGATCCGAGAGATTGAATTTGTCGTTGCGGGTCCTTTGGCTGCCCATTCTCGAAAGAAAAGTTAGCAGTTGAGAAAGCGGAATAATTGTCCCCAGCACGCGAACGCCCGCGACTGCTCGGATTCGGTTACCGTATGCTCACGTACGGAACCGAAGGGGAGGCAGACGCGTTTTCTCAACGTATCTCTGGGCAAAAAAAATAAATAAAACCGAAAGAAATAAAGTTGGAAATTAGGTTTTGAGGAAGATACGGTTCAGTCCACCATCATGTAGCGTGACGTTTTGACGGGGGAGGTAATCGCGCAACCGCTGTGTCTTTGCACGACCATACCCAACCCGATACCCTGTTATCATCCATTAACGACGCAAACTGTACTTTCCTCTTCACCCTTTACATCGCCGTCAGGTATCTCCGAAATTAGTCTCGGTGGGTGGTGGTCGATTACGGACTGTCTTTCGCGAGATCATGCTGGGACAGCGCGGTTTTTCTAGCAGAAATAGTATACTTAAGCGGAGTTCCCACACCCCTCCGCCCGTGATTGCTTATACCACGGTGCAAATTTCGAGTCTAAAAAATACAATCGCATCATCCTTCACTTTTTTAAGGAAAAGAAAATGGATATCAACGCTTGGAAATAGCCATTTCATGTGTCACTGTGTATTGAATTAGGAAGAAAGAATAGACTTTTGCGAGCATTATTCTATTGTTCCCACTCAATTTTCGCACGCAAATTTTGGGTGAATTCGGGGATCGTTTGGCAGAATAAAAAATTTTACTGAATAAGTTATAGCAGCGTATACATAGTTTTTATTTCGGAAAACTCTTTCCAGTAGACAACAATTCAGATGAAAATAGGAAGGCGGGAGGCAAGAAAGCGACCATCGCGGTTCGCTTCACTCGTTTCTTGTTTTCACAAATAATACAAAGTAAACTAGAGATTTTGTCGCGATTGTAAGCGCAACGAGGTATCCAATGTTTTGGTAGTGATTTCCCTGAAGACAACAGATTCGTATAATAAGAACGACTCGAAAATTATAAATATATAATTTTTTTTTAATTTGCGGTCTCACTTCGTCGTACGAATATTGCTTTAAAATATCTCGTCCGTTATGGAAACAAGTGTTGTTATTCTGTTGCTCGCAAGCTGTAATGGATTAATAAGATTTTAACGGATAGGCTTAGATTAATGCCTTTTAGTTTATAGCTATTCCTATTCAGATAACAAGATTAAGACGTAAGTGAGTGGGTACACTCTTAAGAAAAATGGTATTTTAATGGTATATTAAGGGACTAAAATATATAAAACAACACTATTTACGGTTAATACATACACCCTTAAGGATTTTTTTTCGTCCAAAATTTAAAACTTGAATAGGTGTATAAACGGTGTTATATTAGTCCGTATATAGAGTGATTTAACACCCGGTAGGGTGTAGCTCCCTTAAAGCAATAGTTTAGTAGCCTAAAGGGAGTAGTTTAACACTTTAAAGGCAGTATTGTAGAACCCTTGAGGGAGTATTGTAGAACCCTTGAGGGAGTATTGTAGAACCCTTGAGGGAGTATTGTAGAACCCTTGAGGGAGTATTGTAAAACCCTTGAGGGAGTATTGTAGAATCCTTGAGGGAGTATTGTAGAACCCTTAAGGCAGTAGTTTAGTACCCTAAACGGAGTAGTTTAACACTTTAAAGGGAGTATTGAAGAACCCTTGAGGGAGTATTTCGTTGCATTCCTGTAAGGTTTATAATTGTATCTCCAGTATACTTATGATAATATTAAAAACAAAATGTCCTACCTCTAAGCCCAGTATATAATGGTGCGGAAGATGACCGTATCGGCGATGCACACCGATATCTATTCCGGAATGATATCGTGGTTATTATATTTTATAACGCGTTAAAATTACTATTATTACAATCAGAAAAGAATAGAAAATTCTCAAACCTGGGGCGCGTCAAGTTATCGAGATCTAAATTTTACCGTAAGATTTTGTTCTTGCAACAATTTAAAAAAAGTGTCAAGTTGTCTATCAATTTTCTTCGATAAGCTGGATTTTTAAAATAAGTAATACAACTTTAAGCCTTTTTGGAAATAATAGTTCGAAACGTTGCTTTAATTTAAAAAAAACGACAAAAACAATTACCAATATATTTACCTCAAAATTATAATTTATTCCCGTAATATCATCTTTTAGAGCTACGCCAAATAATTCATTGGCATTCGACGCCATCTTGAATCTTGTTAAAAACTACCTCGAAAGCGATCTTGGGAATCTCGCAAGATTTGTGAGATCAGAAGTTCTTGTTTCCGGTTTTGAAAATCGTCAAGTTAGCAAGATCGCAAGAAATCTTGCATTTCTTGCAAGAAATCTTAATAACTTGACGTACCCCTGATATATATGCTTTTGACAATTAGGTAAGAATGAATGGAGTACAGTCTCGATTTGTGATCTCTTAGAAATACGAACGTGTTCATTCTCTGCAATATTTTAATACATTGAAATACTGTATACCGTTTGAAATTAGCCGTTACCCTTATATTCTCACTGTAGTATACTTATCATAGACTATAATTGTATAATTGTGAACACGCCCAAGGGCGTATCCAGGATTTTATTTCAGGGGGGGTTTTGAGTGGAAAATTTCAAGGGGGGGTGCTGACGGAAGTTTCACTGATTTTTACTAGGCACCCCCCCCCCCGTCATCAGCATTTCGGGGGTTGGGTTTGAACCCCCAAACCCCCCTCCTAAATACGCCCTTGAACATGCCCAAAGATGGCGTGAGGGAGTAAGAACAACACAAAAAATATAGAAGTAGACTACCAGCAGTCACTACCTGAGAGCAAAAGTCAAGTAAGTCGAGATACGCGACTATTGCAAGAAATTCAAAATAAGAATCCTTGGGTGTTTTTAAATTAAGATGACTCACAATTTTCAGTACTATTTTTATCAATTTTCATTATTAGATTATCATTGTTATTATGCTAGATTTCGAACTTAAAACTGATTTTTCGCAAATAGGGGTTTTCAGACTTGCTTGAGTCTTGCTCTAAGGTAGCGAGCTAGTGGCTGCATGTAGAAAATGTTAATAAAGAAACAGTTACTCCTAACTAAAGTAATAGTAATTTAATCTGAATAATAACCAATAACAATAAAAACTACAACACTCACGCGACCAGCGATGAGCATGTGTTGAGTTCCAAAGACGCGGGGTATTTCGCTAATTCCACCTGTTAAGTTTTGCGCTCCTAAAAATACACGCCATGCACAATGAGAGACTCTACGTACATAATCGCGATAAAACCATTTACGCGTGATATTTTACTGTCAATGACTCTTAATACCATAGACGTAAGTGAATCTTTCGCTAAACGCTGAGGACATCGCGCGACGAAAATAAATTCTTTCCATAATAAGACTCTCAGTTGATTCCACGTTGAAGTGCGAAATGCTACTTTCGACTGTAATTGTTTTCTGTCGATAGGAATCGTTTCGTGAATGTTAGGCGCATCTCTCATTTTTTTTTCATTTTGCGATAGCTTTCACATATGAACTTTAAGAAAAACATTATCTGATAAATATACAGGTTCATTTAGTTCGTTAATTTCTTTTCATACTCTAATTCTGGACTCGGCGTTTTCATAACCTTCTCCTTCTTTACGTTTTGATGAGATGGTCGTATGCTTCAACATGAACTCGCAAGGATTGTATTGATTGGGGTAATCTAAGTTCAGTCTGCAAATGGTATAAGGCTTCAAATAATGGCTTTGAATTCGTTTCAAGAAGCGTATTTCTCACTTTTCCTTGAAAAAGCGGAGAGCCGACTGAATGTCACCCTGATAAGCGGTCATTCCCGAAGACGTCATCAGGATTATTCTGTCGAAGTGTGTCAGTAGCGAAGATGACGGTTGGTGTACGCTACACAAGCTACAAATGCCCCTTTCGCGAACCAGGTTCTTCAAAACGCTAACGCATTCTTTGGCGGTAAAACTGTCTAAACCGGAAGTCGGTTCGTCCAGAAACAAGAACGCTGGGTCTCCGGATATCTATAAGTACGGGTCTCCTCAAACTTAATTCTATCTGTATGTCTGTTTCGTTAATTTATTACTCCCATACTATAGTATGGGAGTTAATATACTAACTTCGGAAGCGAAAACGAGTCTGCGAAAAAATATATGAATAAAATGAAATGACTTCGGATATTGCTTGGCATAGGAGGTACCTCTTTCAACAAGCGTTCTACTTCAACATTTACCGCTACACGCTCTCTAAATTGATTTAGTTTTTGCCGCGGTAGCCGTACTCTTAGTAAAACCTGTTGAAAATGGGGAACTATGTATTATGAAAACTATCTCTTGCTCGAAATCAATCGTTCTCTTTACCTGATACCGCAGAAACTCTCTGACGGTCATCTGCGGTATTAAAATGCTGAACTGTCTCAAGAAGGAGGAGTTGTTGGATACAAATGTTTTGGCATTTTGACCGTTGACTGTTATGTCCCCGGTTACCTTGTAGTTTTTCGGGATGCAATTTGAGAGGACTTCCAACAGGGTCGTCTTCCCGGATCCGCTACTGCCGATTATTCCCACCAATTCTCCAGATTTGACGTCTCCGTCGACTTTTGAATGTATGGCCGAGTTAGGCAACTCAAAATTAAATTAATTATAAGCTCACCATTATTAAGTAAGGCTCAATTTGTTCGTTTGTCTCTTGTTTTGAAAATATCTAGGGCTGTACTAGCGCTTTGCACCGTGACATTCTTCCAATCCAGAACTAGACTCGGCCTTGTTTTCATGACGCTGTTTGTCAAAATATATGCTACCAAAAAGTATAGCTCCAGTGTTTGACATGTGTTGTATGGATGAAGCAAAATACACCTATATGTCTTATCATTATTTGCTCCAATCGACGAAAACAAGCTACACCTGGCACCTGCGTACATCTAAAGGAAATGAAATGAGCTCTAGCTATTTCTTTCGCATTATTGTTGTATGTTTTCGCACTTCTGCTCGAGGAATATCAATTACCATTTTGTAAGAACACCGATCTGAACACTTGTAATGTAATTTCGAAGGATACAAGGTGGACAAAATCTCAGATCTTAAAATCCTGTAACCGCGAATTTTTCTAAACCACTTTCTCTTCGTGATTGTTTAATTATTTTATATTTAGCACATTTCGACCCTATTCCGATCTTTATCGTTTGCACTTGCTTGGAAGTTTGTTTTTAGATTCCCTATTAATAAAAATGGTGTAACTTACGTGATTAAACAGCTAAAAGTTAATTGAAAAAGATGTTTCGCTTCCTTTTCCAAACATTCTACTATTATGTAACGACACTTTGTACGGGGATTTCCTGTGGCTGTGAAAATGTTGAATCGTAAGCATGTAGTTGTGTAGTTTTTAATGTTCAGCGCACTTTTAATAGCAAGTTGTTTAATGTACAAAGCGTAAATTTCCTTTTACATTTCCACAAATGTTGGGCGTAAATCACGATCTTCAACGCCAGTGTAAGAATCACGAGGATGTACAAGTTAGAGTGAAGAGGCCAGGACAGACGGGGAATTGTAGGTAAAAGCTGGATTTTGGAGTATAAATATTACTTCAAGATGGCCGACGCGCGATTTACTTTTATTGCTTATAACTTCGGTTCTAATTGCCGGAATGATTCGTACTATACATCAATTTAAAGCTACGGCCATGCACTATATTTCATTTAATATAATGCTATTAGATATCTTTAGCCATTTGTGAAATTCCACGCATTTACAATTGACCCACCCACTTTTATTTTGACAATTTTGAATATTATTCTAAACCCACATAAAAATTGAAATATTCGTGTCCATTGACAAATATAATTTAAAATTATCTTTCATTTCAGATATTGTGGAAGAAAATCCAACTAACAGGAGGGAAGATATTTGAAACTTAAATTGTCGAAATTTCAAAAACAAGTTGGTCAAAACCAAAATAAATAAGGCCAGTTGATTAATTAATTAACGAATTAATCCTCCTAAAGATAACATCAGACTATTGTATTTATATACCCCGTGCACCGCCTAAGCATTGCAGGGGTTTTTCATCATTTGTTCCGGCCGAGCCGTCGACCTGTATACAAAATTAGGAATCACTTCCTAAAAGACGTACACAAAACAGATATACACCCGTATATTTGTACCACCTACTCACGAATCACTCGTGAGTTCGTCAAAATTTACAACGATATAACGCATTACGCGTTCAAGATCGTTGATCGTTTCGTTATCCAGATTTCCACTAGGAGTGGTCTTCTTATCAAAGGGTTAGTTTTGGGACAATTACGAACATAGTGCTCTGAGTCGGCTTCCAGAGCACCGCATATGCATTTGGGTGATGCAATATGCCCCAAGTTGAACAGGTAAAGTGGGAACTTACCGTGTCCACTTAGGATTTGCGTCAAATAGTAGTTCGTATTGAAACTACTTTTGACTTGAGGAAGGTACTTCTTAGTTACCTTACCTTTCTCACTTACATTCCACGACTCCTGCCGCCTTTGAGTCGTCACTTCGTTGAGCCACCTTTTAATCGCCAACTTAGTTGGCTTCATTTCCTTCTCCTCTGGAATTTCGGTTGCTGACTTTGTAAGAAAGTCAGCCCTTTCATTCAATGCGCAACCCGTGTGCGACTTTATCCCAGTAAAAGTGACCTGCGTCACCATCCGTTTCAACACCTTACGGATTTTATGGCATAGGCCATGACTGTTTTTATTATTGCTTATTGCGTTTATAGCAAAAAGACAATCCCTAAAAACAGTTGCACCAGGACGTTGACCTTGCGTCCTTAACCAGCAAATACTCTCATGTATTGGTAAAAGCTCAAGAGAAAACGCATCCACCTTACCATTAATGCGAGTGACCTCGTTATACACTTCTACACCATCCCTGTACACAGCAAATGCCACCCCGGCACCTCAACTGGACAACGAACCGTCAGTAAACACCTCTACCCCATTGCCATTGGGTAGTAGCTCTTTGATGTTTATGATACCCCTGACCGCTGGGTTGTCCTCCTATGGGTCACCTGGGTAGAGGTAGTTACCACCTCGTAACTCCACCTCACAGTGCTTGCTGTCTTCCCTGAAAGAGAAGGACCTGAAAACAGCAGCTTCCTGGCTCACCACCAGGTCAAACGGTTGTATACCAGCAAGGACCCTCAGTGCATCGCTCGAGACAGTCCGGTAGGCACAAGTGATACGAAGGGCAGCAATTCTCTGTATTGAGCTCAGCTTCCTCACCATAGCACTATTCTGCGTGCTCTTCCACCAAGTACCACAAGCGTAAGCCACTACTTTGACAATGCAGCCATTGTAGATAGTCCTTAACGCTTTATGGTCGAGGCCCCACTCAACCCTTGCAAAACAGGCAATGTTTTGCACAAGCTTTGTCACCCGGACACTAACTTCCTCAAGGTGAGGAAGAAAGCTAAGCTTGTTGTCGATGGTGACACCGACAACCTTCAACTTGTCAACGTTTGCAATGTTGACGACTCAAATCTTATAGATTGGGAGTCTTTTCATAACACTCTTTGCGGTGAAGGTGATTGCCGCCGACTTTTTTATGGAAAATCTCAGCTAATAGACTTGGCTCCACTTACGAGGAGACGACCCGAGGTGGTTCTCACCGATTTGGTTCAAAGTTGGGGGATTGTTAGACCTAGATGTAATATGAAACCCGTTAAAGGGAAAAGTTACGCTGGGCTTCCGTTTTGCCATGGCAACCAAAAATGTTTTTGACAACATAAAGTAAGAAAATGTCTATGTAAAATAACATGCGAAGATGACAAATTCTAAGGGTCCCCCCTTTGAAAAACTCCAATAATTCAAAAAAAAATCTTTATAAGAAAATTGTAAATTTTACATTTTTGGATTACTTTGGACCAATAGGGGGGAATAAAAACCATTTTGGGTGAACTCGAGCGAATTTGAATAAATACGTCGAAATTTTAGGTATAATACAAAATATTTCTAAAACTTATGCCGTGATAACTGCCATATATTTTCGCAGATAAATCTTAAAATTTCTACATTACATTATCTGAACGATGTAAACAGAGTTTTAGATTTCGATAGAAAAACGACGCCATTTTATAAAATGGCGGATACAAATATAAATCATGGTGCAATAAGTTACGTAATTTGTATCCGATTAACCTAAGACTTTCTACGTTACATTATCTGCCCGAATGAATTCGTACTATAGATTTTTATAGAAATCCGACACCATTTTGGAAAATGGCGGATATCAATAAAACTAATCGTGCGATAAGTTCCGTAAATATTCGTCGATTTATCAGAAATTTTCTACGTTTCATTATCTGCCCAAGTTAATTAGACCTATGGGGTTTCTAATAATCCGACGCCATTTTGAAAAATGGTGGATATTAATATAACTTATGATGCGATAACTGCCGAAATTATTTGTCGATTTACGTGAAATTTTCTACATTACATTATCTGATCGAATAAATAAGCCCCTTACACTGTGATAGAAATATGACGCCATTTTACAAAATGGCAGATATCAATATCTCATATTGCGATAACTGCCGAAATTATTTGTACATTAATTTGAAATCTGCCGTATGCAAAATAGCGCATAACAATATATATCTTGATTGTTATTAGTAAAATTATCGATTATCAATAATTTCCCGAGTTATCAATAATTTCCCGAGTTATCAATAATTTCCCGAGTTTCCAATAATTTCCCGAGTTTCCAATAATTTCCCGAGTTTCCAATAATTTCCCGAGTTTCCAATAATTTCCCGAGTTTCCAATAATTTCCCGAGTTACCAATAATTTCCCGAATTACCAATAGTTTCCAGAACTACCATTAGTTTTAAGAATTATCAATAGTTTCCAGAATTACCATTAGTTTCAAGAATTACCAATAATTTCCAGAATAACAAATTATTTCCCAAATTACCCAAAATTTCCTGAATTACAACCATTTTCTTAATTAACAATAATTTCCCGAATTACCAATAATTCTACAATGCCAATTGAACTAATTTAATAATATTTCAATTTACCCAACTTATGCCTAAATGATAAATTTAACCATAATTATTTTCTATTAATCCAATGGTATAAGAACTTACCCAATATTATTGGATTTTGCCGAAATGTATTAAAATTTACCCATTTTATATGAAGTTTCCTATAATTTTTTTTTACAATAACAATATAGAATTTATCGCACCAAGGAATACATTGATGTGCGTTATTTGGAAAAACGGAGTATTTCTCTCAAAAGAAATTGGACTAATTTACTCGGTCAGAAATATAAATTTTCAGAATAGTTGACGAATAATACGGAACTTCTCAGACATGCGCCATTTTGCAAAATGGCTTCGGAATTCTTTCAAAATAGAAAGGACTTTTTTATTCGATCATTTAATGAAACAGAAAAATTCTGATTTATCGTCGAATAATTACGGAACTTATATGACATCCGCCATTTTCCAAAATGGCCTCGAATTTTATTAAAATTAATAGGATTTATTATCTTTCATAGGTAATGTAAAGTAGACAATATCAAGTAATTGGACCAATAATTTCGGCAGTTATCGCAATATTAGATATTGATATCTGCCATTTTGTAAAATGGCGTCATATTTCTATCACAGTGTAAGGGGCTTATTTATTCGATCAGATAATGTAATGTAGAAAATTTCACGTAAATCGACAAATAATTTCGGCAGTTATCGCATCATAAGTTATATTTATATCCACCATTTTTCAAAATGGCGTCGGATTATTATTAGAAAACCCATAGGTCTAATTAACTCGGGCAGATAATGAAACGTAGAAAATTTCTGATTAATCGACGAATATTTACGGAACTCATCGCGCGATGAGTTTTATTGATATCCGCCATTTTCCAAAATGGTGTCGGATTTCTATAAAAATCTATAGTACGAATTCATTCGGGCAGATAATGTAACGTAGAAAGTCTTAGGTTAATCGGATACAAATTACGTAACTTATTGCACCATGATTTATATTTGTATCCGCCATTTTATAAAATGGCGTCGTTTTTCTATCGAAATCTAAAACTCTGTTTACATCGTTCAGATAATGTAATGTAGAAATTTTAAGATTTATCGGCGAAAATATATGGCAGTTATCACGGCATAAGTTTTAGAAATATTTTGTATTATACCTAAAATTTCGACGTATTTATTCAAATTCGCTCGAGTTCACCCAAAATGGTTTTTATTCCCCCTATTGGTCCAAAGTAATCCAAAAATGTAAAATTTACAATTTTCTTAAAAATAATTTTTTTTTTGAATTATTGGAGTTTTTCAAAGGGGGACCCTCAGAATTTTTCATTTTCGCATGTTATTTTACATAGACATTTTCTTATTTTATGTTGTCAAAAACATTTTTGGTTGCCATGGCAAAACGGAAGCCCAGCGTAACTTTTCCCTTTAACGGGTTTCATGTTACATCTAGGTCTAACAATCCCCCAACTTTGAACCAAATCGGTGAGAACCAAATCGGTGAGAACCACCTCGGGTCGTCTCCTCGTTAGTCAATTTATCCACGATCAACTTACCCGTGGTTTCGAGAGCCCCAAAATAATGACTGCAAGTCATCCGCGAAAGCTTGGATTTGAGAATCCTCTGGATACTCAATCCTCAGTACGCTATCCATTACCACATTGAAGCAGAGGTCCACTGCATGAACCCTGAGGGCAGCCGCGGGTCAGTACTCTCCGTACACAGGTACTACCTGCCCTCACCATAAACATAAACCTCATAAATGTTTTTTTGACACTTAAAGTTCCTTAAACCGTGTAAGATTCCTGGAATCCACACATTGTCAAAAGCACCCTCGATATCTAAAGATATCAGACTGGTGTGACAATTATTTGCCTTGTTATCCCTGATTCGGTTCACCATATTGGTAAGACAGTGAGTCGTGGAGCGACTATGTTTAAACTCATATTGCTTTTCGCTAAGCAATTTGTTGCTGTGTAGAAAGTAATACAACCTTCTTGACAACAGCTTATCAAGCACCTTCCCTACCACCGGAAGTAGCGAGATTGGCCTGTAGGCATTAGCGTCCTGCCTGTCTCTGCCTTCTTTATAAAGAAAAACTAGCTTAGCAACCTTCCAAAGCTTTGGGAAGTATCCCATGCTGAGGAAAGTGTTGAAAAGCCTGACAAACAACGCTGGGCAAGCTAAGAAAACGATCTTGAAAAGCTCAATGGTAATACCATCTTCACCAGGAGCCTTGCCCTTTTTAAAAGAGTTGATAGTCTCCAAGACCTCATCACTCGTAAGCGGTTCATCGTTCTGACTCATGAAGTCTTCGTGCAATGACTCCCTTATTGTCGTATGAACTTCCTCATCATCATCCACGGAGTCCTCTTTAAAAAGAGTATCCAACAGAGTAGACCACGTTTCTTTAATACCTGAGGTTAAGGAACCATCAGGTTTTTTGATGCAATTTAATGCATTCTTGCACTTGACCTTCTTAGTGGCCAACTTATAAAGTAGGGAGTAAGGATCCTCCCTTGAAACCTTCGTGCAGAAGTCTTGCAGGACTTAAGCTTATAGTCAGCTATAAGTGCTTTATAGCTTTTTGACTCGCGACAGTACTCGACATTAAGCGCCTCCCTGGCTGCTTGGTCCTTGGTTCTTTGGAACCTCCTCTTGAGCGTTCGTAACTCCTTCCTCTTTTCAGTGAGTTCACTCGTCCACCAGGGAGTGGACTTGTGCCCCTTACTTCCACGCAGCTTTGAGCATTCTTTCAAACGCTCAATAATGGGATTATTAATCTCTACTGCACATGCCTCAACCTCAATCTCATTGTTGAGAGGAGACTCCACCAACCTCTCCAAGTCAGACCTGATATTATCTTGCAACCTCTCAAGATCAATATCCTTGATACGAATTGCATTCGAATCATTCTCCAGGACAAGATCACCAATTTCGAATAAAATGTATTTGTGATCACTGCAGCTCTCCTCGTTGCTGACACGCCATTCAATTACTCTACTCGCAATTGCCATACTGGATACCGTGGGATCCACCCAACTCTCACCATTAACGGTCCAGAACGTCGGGCCACTACCCGGGTCGTTCTCGACGTTCAAATCAAACGAGTTGAACAAGTCGATTGACAACATACCCCTCTCATCGTGGTGCTTTGATCCCAAAGCGCGTGATGGGCGTTAAAGCTTGGAGGAGGGAAGTATTCTGGAGTGGAAAATCCCATAGCGGTAATAAGAACGTCCTTTCCCGCCTATTGCTGTTAGAATTACCCAGACTACCCCGGTTAAACCGGTTTTTGGTTGGACGTCAGCTTTATCTGCCATCATTCTGGCTTGATGACGTCCGACCAAAAAGAGCATGATGGGAATTTTACAAAGCCGCAGGTGGCACCCGACTTTTCCACTCCAGAATACTTATCTCCTCCAAGGTTAAAGTCACCACACAAGATAACCTTTTTCCCGCTCTGTACTCCTAATTGATTCACAATCTTATCGATATGGAACTCAATGTCATCACCTGGTGGTATGTAGATGGTGAACAGGCATAAGCTTAGATTCCCCAAAATAACATCCACCACCACCATGTAAGAGAGAACGATCACTTGTGCCTGAGGGTTGAAGACAGCTACAGCTGATTTTGGATTGTCTTGGGAACAGACAATCCTTGTTCCCATGGTAGACCTTTTACCCGACCGTTAATTGCATATGGTTCCTGAAGTAAGGCAATGTCTATAGAGCCTTCCTGGCAGCATTGTCTAAGCGCAGAGGTTGCAGTTTTGCCCTTGCCTAAGTTGACCTGCAGAAAACTTAGGTTCCTACTCTCCTCCATAGTTGGTTCTACTATTTAGAAACTCCAACTCCTTCTTATACACAGTACACTGGCCATCCAGGGCTGAATGCGCAGTGTTGTATTAGGTTTTTTTGTCCCTACTCGGGGCATAATTTCTGCAAGTTTTAAGATCATTCTTACAATCCTTGTAGCTGTGATCCTCTGAGCATAGGGAACAATACCTTCTATTTTCAATGCACCCACCTTCTATGTGCCCAATCTTCATGCACTTAAATCATCTTGGAAGATGCACATACTCTCTGACACCAATCACTGAGTAGCTCAAATTGAGCTTCTTCTTCGCCTTCCACGAATTAAGCAGGGCTGGAGGCCAGTCCAGCACCCAGTTAACACCACCCTTTCTGTTCCTCAGGGATAACTTTGGGACAAGAAGGTAAATTTTAGGAAAATTTCGTCTATCATTGGACATTTTAAAAAAAATAACTTAGTGGAAAATTTTTAAAAAAAGATATTTTTAAGATGAAGCCTAATTATACGGTAAATTTGTTTTAAGAAGTAATTTTAGGCAAATAAATAATATGGAAACAAATATTTTAATAGGGTAGATATTGTAATATTACAATATTAATATATAAAGATATTAATATATTACATATTACACTTCTGGTGTGCAGTTATTACAGAAATAGTTTACAGTATCTTTGGAAATTTATCCTTCAGGGCTTTTTGTAAATTTGTAATTTTTGAAGATTTCTTAAATTTCCCGTACAAATTTATTAATTTTCTCACGATTTGCTAAAATTTCAATTCAAATTTACAAATTTTTGCAAGATTTCATAAAAATTTGCGGAAAACCATCAAATTTCATAAGATTTATTAAATTTGAGAAATTTGTCGGAATCGATAAAAAATTTAAAATTTGCCAAAACATTTGAGAAATTTGAAAAGATTTTCTAAAATTTAATAAGTAATTTGAAATTTGGAAATTTTTTAATTACTGGCGTGTACGAAATTTTAAAGAGTGTCGGACCCCTCGACTCTCCTTCACTAACAATGTAAGCGAGGCAGCCTCATAGAGGGAACTAGCTACGTGTTTCGTTGAGCTACAAACTCACAGCCGTACGCAGTCAGCCGTCTGCTTTCCCGGGAAATTTGAATATGAAAACTTGTTTTTTAAGTTTCCTTTCAAGCAAAGACCTAAATCCTACCTCGTTTAAAATTGAATACAATCGACATGTGATTGATCACAAGGTAGGCTGTCCAATCTTAAACTTTGCACTAGTTAATTTAAATGCTTATAAAAAAGGCAAAACCTTCATTAAATTATAAATTTCGTGTACTAGAAAAACGAAAAATTGCTTAAAATAATACTTAAACAATTTATTTTTATCTCACCATTTCATGTTTGCATGCTATATCTTATTTCCTAAGCCACAAAACGAAATTTCCAATGAAATTTCAAGACTTTTTTCGATAATTTTAATGGTTTTATTTCAAGACTTGCTGTATAAATTGTCGCGGTGTAAATATTTAGTAATAAATTGCATGTTTAAGGGTATGTTTAAGGCTTCAAAATGAGACCAATTTTGCGCTTTGGCATCAAAGAATACATTTTCAAATAAATATTTTTCAAAAATGTCCAAACTTCGCCATGTCCATTCTTACCCTCACTCACCATATATCAAAAAATGATGAATGCGAATATTCTTTAATGAATTCTATTACACCGAACGGAATTTCAAAGACAAGACACTTAAAGATAGAATTTTGTTCACTGCTCACCCACGGAAACCAACTGTAGTTACGTTTAAAGAAAGAGCGCATCCGTTTCTTTTGGCTTCCAAAAGCTTCCCCTACTACTAACGGATGCTTTCCCAGGTCAATTAAACTCCTCTTCCATAACGACTACCAACAACAAGCATTTCTAAACCACCTCACCACCAGGAGGCAGGACCCCACCTTTTCTCTGGTTACACGCCCGGACCGTACAAAACCCCAACAAGCTCGTCACCAAGAGGCTGTGGCACATAACTTTCTTAACCCCTTTGCATCAGCATTTATTCCTTCTGCCGGGGCTCTGCTCCGCTTCCTATTACAAACCCGGGGTCCTTAATCAGTAAAATTCAAGAGCTACGCTCCCTCGCATGGCGACTTGTTCCTAACTGTATTGCAATCACTGACACTTGGCTAAACAAAGACATTAGTTCGGACCTCTTTCTCATCGAAGGGTATGATTCCGTCCGCGCCGATTGTGAATCGACCAAATGTGGGGGTTGTGTCTTGTACAGTCGTTCTACCCTTGCAGCCACTTTGAATCGCTATCTAACTTCGCCTAACATTTTAGTCTGTCAGCTGAAAATGGACAGTCAACGGTTTCTCATGCTCTGCTGTTATCGCAACCCGTCCGCTTCCCTTGATTTCCTGAAGAAGTTGCTGAGGACGATCGAGAGAGCAAGCAAGTTGGCAGCTCGCATTACAGCTGTTATGTGACTTTAACGCGCCAGACATCGATTGGTCCTCTTTCACAACGATAAAAGTCGTAGGTGCTGTTGATAAGAGACTATTAGATATGGTATCGGATTTCAAATTGCGACAGCATGTCCTCTCTCCCACTCAAAAACGGGGAGACAACCGACCATCCCTCCTGGAGCTGGTCCTCACCTTTGACTGGGATGCTGGAGAAGGACCGACGCAACATGTACAAGGCTCTCATTCCTCGGGCAGACGCCCCTTTACTATGTGAGGTCCCCAACATGTTCCCAGAGAGCATGACTCCTAAGTCACGAAATTTCAGGTTATTCCCCCTCGCAGTGGAGCACCATAGATTTCGTTGAGTTGAAGCTCATACCATTGGAGAATACCCAGCAATCAAGGGCATCTATGTCCCTCTGGAGGGAGTGTGCATCGGTAGGTGAGGCGATCCTGTGACCAACTTTATTGTCGTCCACAAATAGTTTCAAGAGAGATTCCCGAATATCAAGGGGAAGATCATTGATAAATATCACAAATAGTGTAGAGCCAAGGCACACCGCTAGTAACCTCCGACCAAGCAGATCAGACACAACCAAGAACTAATCGTTGGAGCCGACCACTCAAAAAATCGGCAATCCAGTTAACGATCCTATGTGGGAATCTAAGAATTTCCAGTTTTCGGATAAGCAGGGAATGGGGGACAGTGTCAAAGGCCTTCCGTAGGTCGAACTAAATGAGATCAACAGAGTTTCCGTTATCTAGCTACTTAGTTACCTCCTCCAGAGTAGCGAGTAAGTTGGTGAAACAAGACCGTTTTAGAAGAAAACCGTGTTGGTCATTGGAGAAGAATGATCGCTTAGTGAGGAATGAAACCAAAGTGCTCATTATCTTCAATCTTTTTTACGTGACGTAGACAAAACATTATGTATTTTCTAACTCTCTCTTTTTTTAGGTTACGTTTGCAGTATTAAAATTACGTTAAATAAGCTAAATTTACAATACGGACAGAGTCAAATTTAGTAACAACTTAAAACGACTTTAAGTCTATTTTTCCTTTTTGGGGAATATATTTTTACATGAAATATTTTTGACTGCTTTCGTATTACGGAGTCTTTCGTTTCCGCTGGTAAGGCTGCTTCGCCCCCTACTTCGTTTGGCATTTTCGTTTCGTTACGTAATTCCACTAACCTTTAAACTTGATGTTCGTAATTGAGACCGTCGATTGATCTGTTGAATTTCGTTGCGTTATTTTTTTTTTTTGAGATACACACACATCGGTGTCGACCCGAGGCCTTAGACACCAGCACACACACAATAACTGATTAATCAGGGCGAGATATGTGTAACGGCCACGCCAACGGGGGGATACGTGGGGACAGGGGTGGGGATACCCTTGGCGGAAGTATTCCGAGCACCCGTTAGGGGATTGGTGGTCGTCCTCACACGGCTATCCACAAACTCTGCCTCCCGGACGCCTGGGATTACAGGAGTGAGCCACTACTCCCGGCTTTCGTTGCGTTATCAATCTAAGGTGCCGGGTTTCGGCACCATGAAATATTTTTGAGCGCGTATTTAGTTAAAATAGTAAAAAATACAAAAATTATTTTTAAAATAGATACTTTTAATGTTAGTAAGAGATTAAAAATGCGGATAAATACAAAATTTAATTAGGGTTACGGAGAGAGAGAAATATATTTCTTTTTGACGGTTGCTAGTACGTTTTTATTATTACTTTTTGCGCGTGCACACATTTTTTTTAAACCACTGTCAGCGCGTGCTTATTATCTTCAATGTTTTTTACGTGACGTAGACAAAACATTATGTATTTTCTAACTCTCTCTTTTTTTAGGTTACGTTTGCAGTATTAAAATTACGTTAAATATGCTAAATTTACAATTGTTGGATCTTAAAATTAATTTTGCGCGTGAAAATACGCCGCCATGTTAGGGTATAAAAGTAGGTAAGTAAGCCGGCTATACCTCACAATACAAAGGTACTGTCATGCGCAAAAACGTAATTTTGAAATCGGTCAATACGGACAGAGTCAAATTAAGTAACAACTTAAAACGACTTTAAGTCTATTTTTCCTTTTTGGGGAATATATTTTTACACTGGGCAAATGTTACAGCGATACGAAAATCACCCAACTCTAGCGCGTTCGACTCCTTCCGCGGGATTAGCCTCACTTGCCGCGCTTGTAAGGAACTTGAAACTAACGTCCGGGACACTTTGGTTTCATTCCGCACTAAGCGATCATTCTTCTCCAATGACCAACACGGTTTTCTTCTAAAACGGTCTTGTTTCACCAACTTACTCGCTACTCTGGAGGAGGTAACTCAGTAGCTAGATAACGGAAACTCTGTTGATCTCATTTAGCTCGACCTACGGAAGGCCTTTGACACTGTCCCCCATTCCCTGCTTATCCGAAACCTGGAAATTCTTAGATTCCCACATAGGATCGTTAACTGGATTGCCGATTTTTTGAGTGGTCGGCTCCAACGATTAGTTCTTGGTTGTGTCTGATCTGCTTGGTCGGAGGTTACTAGCGGTGTGCCTTGGCTCTACACTATTTGTGATATTTATCAATGATCTTCCCCTTGATATTCGGGAATCTCTCTTGAAACTATTTGTGGACGACAATAAAGTTGGTCACAGGATCGCCTCACCTACCGATGCACACTCCCTCCAGAGGGACATAGATGCCCTTGATTGCTGGGTATTCTCCAATGGTATGAGCTTAAACTCAACGAAATCTATGGTGCTCCACTGTGATGTGAATAACCCGAAATTTCAGTACCGGCTGGTTGGCAGAGCAATCGAAGTTCATGCCGTGGTTCGTGACCTATACTCTCTGGCCACATGTTGGGGACCTCACATAGTAAAGGGACGTCTGCCCGAGGAATGAGAGCCTTGTACATGTTGCGTCGGTCCTTCTCCCATTTTAGTGGTAAATCATTTAAAATCTTGTACCGAACATACGTCCGTCCTCACCTCGACTACTGCTCCAGTATTTGGTCACCTCACCTGGTAAAATACATTACGAATTTGGAGAAGGGTCAGCTAAAGGCCACGAAACTTGTATCTGGTTTACGCAAACTGATCTACCCCAATCACTTCAAGCACCTTAACTTCCTGGCCCTTGAAGATAGGCGTCTTCGAACGGACCTCGTGGAGGCCTTAAAAATTATTTACGCCCACTGCAACATCACAGCTGATAATTTTTTCACCATAAATGGACTGGGCGCAAAGCCCCCCTTATTGTTAAAAAAACGATGTTTCAGCGCGTTTCGACGTAATATCTTTACCCAACGGGTGGTTAACGTTTGGAGTAGTCTTCCCTCGGTTATCAAAGCTAAATCATCCGTGTCTGCCTTCAGGGCCTGCCTCGATAAGTTTCCGGGTTGGCGCTAGTGTCGCTTGCCCCATTTAATTCTCGTTTCTGTAAATTTCCATGTACATACCTCTGTAAATACCTTCGTTGAACCCATTGTCAAAATAGCCTTATTTGAAAATGCCACGAGTATCCTTGACTTTTGCTTGTCTGCATCGCGTTGTCGGGGCACAATAAGTGTATAGCTTTCTTTACTTGCCGAATTAAATTATTTTTATTATTATTAGAAACGTGGCACAGCCAAAGAAAAGAAAACGATCACGAAGAACGCCTATATGGATTGTGGAAACTGCTGCTAAAATTATTCGCGAAGACATTAGATTCAAAGCTTACGACACATCAGTTTATCCTAATGAATTAGGAATTAGAATAGGTAGTCCCAAAAACATTCAAGAGTCTCTTCGCCGGATAAAGTAACGAAGACCCCAGGAAAGAAGACTATAACTATAGCGCATGCAATTATAGCCGACCTCGGTCTTTTGTGTCTTCTGTATATATCTTCAGGATATATCTTCATTGGAATTTTGGTTTTCGGCATCTCATAGATGGGATCGCGAGTAATGGAATTTGTTCAAGCTATAAAGAGGTTATTCGGAATGAAAAGGGCAGCGTGTCAAAATTTATAGCCCGGTGTACCTAGTAACAGAGACCATACCACCGGAGGCCTATCCTCATAGTGCACTACGCCAGCGTCCACATAGCCCAGACAGGTGACAAATCTAGCATGGGTAGTAGTACCCTACTCAACCCAGCAGAAGGAGCAGCAATGGGTGGACCAATCCCAACTTCGCACACATTAGTGGGAGTAAGAGTGTATGCTACAGCCGACACCCTACCTACGTAGGTAAAGAGCCAAACCTTTTGGAGAGAGCTCCTAAAGGGGAACGACGAGCACACAGCAGTTTAAGTAACGAGCCACAGCTGGCACCGGAGATCCCAGTGTGACTCCAAAAGGCCGGGAAACAGGACCGCCGTGCCCGCATATGGAGGCCCGCCGCCCCACAGCAGGCTACCCAATCCGCCGAGGCGGCCAGTTTGCACAGACCATGTCCGTTAGCCTGAGCCGAAGCTCAGTATCCAGCCCAAACCTGACCGAAGTTGGAGGTGGAGATAGGACCATTTGATCAGAGCTTACATCTCCCAGTGCGCCGGACCCCGACTTCCCGGTAAAGCCACCTGTAATTGCACACTCTAACCCATTTAGGGCCGATAGGGCATGTTGTCAGAATTTATAGCCCGCTGTACCGGTAAAATCAAGAAACCACACCAGCGAGGCCTATCATCAGAATGCCCTACGCCAGCGTCCACAAGCCCGGACAGGTGACAAAACCAGCATGGGTAGCAGAACCCCACTACTGATGGTCGCACCCTCGACGCAAGCCGCTCAACCCAGCAGAAGGTGCAACAATGGGACGACCAAAAATACCGCCAATTGTCTATAAGTATATTAAAGTACCAGGTTTAAAAAATATGGTCGCTAAAGCCCAATACATAGTTTGCACCGAAGGGAGGGGCCTATGGTCTCCAAGGAAACTGGGAGGGCGATCAAAAATTCAAACCATTTCGCTCATAGCTACTAAATAGGTAGCCATTTTGTTGGTAATCTCGTCAAAACTACAAAACGTATTAGATTTATGCTTTAAAATTTTAAATGGGCCCTAAACAAAGCCAGATAAGATTCTAAGGCCGGGTTATTTCAATAAAATATCAAATTACGACAGAAATATCTACGAAAAGAAGTTAACAAAGCTTATCAAAGTTAGGTCTTTGCGGTCATCCTTTTTACAATTACCTTCGCTATCGAATAAAATAAACAATTTTCGCTCTCCCTTGGTAATTGAACTACTGGAACAATTTTTAACCAGGCAGATAACCATTTTAACGTTAAAATAATTTCTTAATCATTTGAAAATAATTAAAATCCGCAAACAGACGATTGAAACTGTTAAGAAATCTACACCAGCAAAATGTCGGCAAAGAACCGTTCATTCTTGCTCAAATTAAATATCTAGTCTTGGTTCTTATATCTATACTTGGAACTGCGTCATTGATGACGTAGGGATGCAAACTATGTATTCACTGAACGAGAACCAATTACACAAGTTGTCACTTATAAAACACTAGTCGATCGTTTATGGGCTATGGTTCCAGACAACAATTAAGATATGGAAACTCCTGGGTGGAATAGATTTATGCAAAAAGCATTATCCGCAACACAAACACCTTATCAGACATCAAAAGTCATTGCTCAACCGTTTATTACGATGGATCCAAACAACCCAGTGGGGCCAGTGTAACGTTTATTAACATTACTAGCTATATATTTAGGAACGACCGTTTCAAGAATATTCACCGCGGCTCTGGCTCACACAATACACTGCTCTGGACTCGCATTACTCGACCTTTCCAGGGAATTTCCCATTGCACCACGTGAACTAACGGCAATATCCGACGAGAACTTTCCAAACATGGAATTACAAACTCAAATTCGAAAACCAAATAAAAGTATTTATCCCTCATTTTTCTCGCCAAATAAGAAGATAAATGGCTTGGTAAAAGACATTTTAATGGCTCTAAGTTCATTGTAATATTTATTCAAACAGAGTACTTAATTTTGAAGGAAAGAATAGTGCTTTTAATCTGTCAAGACACACATTTTAGATTTAAAGCTAAAATCCAAAAAGAAGATGAAAATTAAATTACAGTTTAAATTAAGACCAGAATTGCTGTTATTTTTGCAAATTAAATTGGGACTAAAATACTCATTATTTTTGCTATTTAAATTGGGACTAAAATAATCATTATTTTTGCAATTTAAATTGAGACTAAAATACTCATTATTTTTACAGTTTAAATTGAGACTACGATATGTATTATTTTTGCAGTTTAAATAAAGACTGAAATAGTAAAATACGCATTATTTTTGCAGTTTAAATAAAGACTGAAATAGTAAAATACGTATTATTTTTGCAGTTTAAATAAAGACTGAAATAGTAAAATACGCATAATTTTTGCAGTTTAAATTGAGACTACAATATGCATTATTTTTCCAGTTTAAATTGAGTAAAATTAAATTAAAGTTGGTCCGAGATCGGAAATAATTTACGACAAGCAACTCTCGTCTAGATGGGTACTTACTGGGAAAAAAGCTTTCCACTTTCTACGTAGGGGAACATGTCTAATAATGGCTGCCATTTTGTCTATTTTAGGTTTTTTCATCGGTAAACGATACGAGGTACACCAACACTTCCTTTAGGAGAGTTGTTCTGTAGATGATTTCCCATAATTTGGCGTATTCCATGTCTATATATCGCTAGCGCCACATGGTGTACATAGATGGACCTGTGGTCTCAACATAGGTTTTGGCATTTTAGGTTTGAATTCTGTAACGGAAGATTTTAATTTTGAAATTGACATGGACCAGTTATCTATTTTGATATTTTCATAGACTATTTAAATATTTCGACTTTTGAATATACTATATTTTGAAATTTACACCTTGAACTAGTTATATATTTTTATATTTTCATAGACTTCAATATATTTTGAATTTGCATAGACTAATTATATATTTTGAAATTAACATCGACTAGTTTAAGATATTTTTGGTTAGATAAATTAGTAATTGTTTCGGTTTGGTAATATTCTGCATAATGTACATTTTCAATGTTTTCCTCAATTTCTTTATAAGCGTTTAGACCTCCGATTCCGTAGAGAGGAGTGTTACCGTCTGGTGATTGGAATAATCAGTCTGATATCTTATTCCAATCACCAGATGGTAACAGCAAGATCCTCTCTGCTTCCTTCAGCCCCCTCCCCCCTCTCAATCACCAGAATATCCAATCACCAGAATATCCAATCACCAGAATATCCAATCACCAGATTCTATCTGCTCTCCCATCCCCAATCGTTTTTTCTTATCGTTTCCATTCACCAGAATTTCCAATCACCAGATTCTCTCTCTCTCTTACCCCTCCCCCTTACCCCCACTCTAAACTCCATAAATTTATGTCTATATTTTCTAATATCTAATCACCAGATTCTCTCTGCTCTTCCCGTTCTCCAGAATTAGTTTTCCTAACACAGCTTTTTTTGGAGAATGGATTTCACCCCCTCTTTACTCATCCCCCTGATCACCAGAATTTGTTATCACTACCATTCACTATAATTTATCGCTATTTCACCCCTCCCCTCTCGTTACCCATAATTTCTTAAGCGCTGCTAATTTCAATAATTCCTGAACTCTAAAATATCCACCATCGCTCCCAATAGCTAGAAATCGGTTTTCCCCCATTCGCTATAAATCGCAGCAGTTTGCCAGAATTAGTTTTACCTCACCGAAATACTTCAGGTCCCCAAAATTGGACCGCAAATTGTTTCTTTTTAGGGGAATCTCTATGGGAGTTTAACATTACATTAAAGCTAAAGGGTACAGTTTGGGGTACTTTTGGTCCGAAATGGGGTACATAGGGCCAAAAATGGTGATTTTGGTCGTTTATAGGGTACATTGGTCCATTTTGGTCCGTTTTTGGGTACATCAGAAATGCAGTTAGAAAAACGAAGAGCCGTAATTTGTTCCACCCATCCCCAAACTCCATAAATTTATCGATATAATTCCGAAACTCTATAATTTCTTTATCGCTTCCCAACCCCTTAATTTTTAAGCTATAGGCATTGTACATTACACAATGAAAACAAATTTAAGTAGCTAAGTTTACAGGTTAATTGATTATCTACGAGTAAATTGGTAAAATCTTGTAGTACTTCCGAGGGTGATTTAAAACAGCCAAAATAAGATTTTACTTTATGGTACGAATTAAATTGATCGGGGTATAAGGGTTGAAACGAACTACCTTCTGCAACTTGTATAAATAATTTAATTAAAAGTTCTAACTTACGTATTTGTAGTGTCTAACAGCAGTATCGTCTCACATACGAGGGACAGTCACAAACGTCGTCTTCTTCAGGTGCAGGTGAGATGCATTTGTCAGCGATAGTAGTTGCTTTTGGCGTAGGTGGAATATCCCATTCTTGCGAGAGAAACTTTTTTCCGAGGGTGAATTATCCCTTGACGGACAGCGTGGGAAGGAAATGGCGTGTTCAAGTTCTGGTACGTCTCCTGATTCCCAGTTTCCTAAGACTCCATGGCACTTGTAACATCGTACATCATCGCCACGTTGAATATAGTAGAATCCAGCCTTCGCTAGTTTATCTTTAGTGACGTTCGGGTTTTTCCAGTGGTGAAACGTTTCAAGTCGATACGCTTCTATGTCCATAACTGATCTAGACCAAATATTTTTCTATAGTTTCAAATGATACATTCTCTAAGCCTACATTTATCACTAAGCCTATTAAACTTAATTTTATCAATATGGTTAAATTTCTACGCTTTTTTCAATATGCAAATTGTTTTAAATATGTCTAAAAATATAGTTTTACTTTCTACGCTAATCTTACCCCTACACGACCTAATTTAGGCCTAATTTTCTGTCTAATACATTTCCAATATATAAAAGAACGCCTAAAAATTGCATTTTAAATATAATAAATAGAAACTTACTGTTTTTTCTCTTTGACGGTCGGAAACCCTAAGCCTACGCCGTAAAATAGAGCTCACGAACGGCTGAAAACGGAGCAAAAATTGCGTGACCTTTAATGACTATTCCCAATGAGTGAAAGTAAGAACGCTAAGTGACGTGCAGATAAGACTCTTTATTGAGATAACGAAAACTGTAACTAAGAATTGATTCCCATGACTACACTGACGTCACATATTAACCCACTTGAGTATTTGGAGAAAAAAAAACCCCATTGACGGTTATCTTATTAAGCGTGCGTGCGCACAGAAAAATGAACTAGTCACGTGAGAATCGGGTCAAAGTGCAGATATCTTATCAATGGTACGCACGGAAAAATGAACGAGTCACGTGAGATACGGTACGTCACGGGAAAATAGGAGAAGTGTTATCACTTGGGCCCTTTTTTTCATTATATTTATTTATCTACGGATTATTTCAAAGTTTAGATGGCGCCATGGTTCTCAATACAGTAAGCCCAAACTAAAATATGGTAATAGTATGCAATAAAGAACGCAAAACGTATTTAAAGGTTTATTATTTTCGATCGCGTTGGTTCTTTTTCCTCTGATCTCCTAGTTTCTGCCTCTGTCTTTAGTATTTATAAACATTTTCCTATCCATAAACCATTTCCTAACTGGTGGACTTTGTTAAGACTAAAATTTTACTTATAATAATACGCTGAAATACATTTTCCAATACGTAAAAAATTAAAGCTAGACCTAAAAACCTGTAAAGTGTAAAAAGCTAAGACTAAATTTCTAGGCCTAACCCATGAAAGTACATTTTCCGTAAATCATATCCTAACATGAATGCATTTGTTAAGAATAAATGTTTTTTAAATACGCTAATTAATTTCGTAAACAAGCATAAAATTTAGTTCGCCCTTCCTCCAAAATATCTAATAGAGCTAGTACATTCTCGATAAATATACATGTTCTTGGGGAATAAGAGACTTTTTTTATCAAAGATAGTATGAATCCGGCGATTGTTATCAGATCCATGCTGCCTGGTGTATCTTTGTACCAGCCAGATGTCGCTAGATCCTTCAACGAATAAATATTTCACATGGTACTATGAAATTCTACGTGTAAAGTTCAGTTATCTTATTAAACGTGAGCGCGCACAGAAAAATGAGGGAGTCACGTGAGAATTGGTACTTCACCGGAAATAGGGGAAGTGTCATCACTTGAGCCCTTTTATCAATATATTCAATTAAGGATTATTTCAAAGTTTAGATGGCGCCATGGTACTAAATACAGTAACCCCAAACTAAAATATGGTAATAGTATGCAATAAAGAACGCAAAGCGTATTTAAAGGCTTTATTATTTTCGATCGCTTTTGTTCTTTTTCCTCTGATTTCCTAGTTTCTGCCTCTGTCTTTAGTATTTATAAATATTTTCCTATCCATAAACCATTTCCTAACTGGTGGACTTTGTTAAGACTAAAATTTTACTGATAATAATACGTTGAAATACATTTTCCAATACGTAAAAAATTAAAGCTAGACCTAAAAACCCGTAAAGTGTAAATAGCTAAGACAAAATTTCTAAGCCTAACCCATGAAAGTACATTTTCCATAAATCATATCCAAGAAAAAACCTGAGGACGGCTATAATATGAACATATACCTAAAAAAATCGGGAATTAAACAAAAACAACCTTAAGTTTACTATTTTTATATTCACACGTCCTCAATTATGAAAATTTTATATTAACATTTCTACTATACATATTTCATAATTAATATTTACATAAATAATTATTTTTATATAAAATCGTACAATTCTATCAGAACTTAAACCGGAAGATTCAGGCATATAATTTCCAAATACACAAACTACATTTGGAGTACTAATATTTATACTCACACAATTATATTTCGTACTAACAATTTCACCATCTTTTAAACTTTCAAATACTGCCAAGTGTTCGTCGCATATTTTTGTACTTCTCAAGGTGTTAAAGAAAAAGTGGTTCACACCAGAGCAAACTTTTTTCAATTGAAAAAGCATTTCACTCCCCGAAACTGTCACTTGCTGACAATGTGTAAAATTGGGCTTACGGGATTTCAAGTAATTTAACATCCACGATTTTCCTTCATTTCCATCTTTTCCTATTACAAATATTATTTTTCGGTCTGAGAGAATTAAATGTTCCAATAAACTTTTCTGCCATGGTCTAAGTTCTATATCTTTGTTTATTCGTTTAGGGGTTTTCATTTGTTCCACCCAAGCACTTGTCAAATTTCCAAAGAGATGCGACGGTAGTCCAGATCGAGCAATGGCTTCTGCGCGGACTCGTTGTTTATCAATTTCCGCTTCTACTTTGCCTAAGTTTACTTTGTGAGGGTTTAGACTGCATCGTCTAATATGTCGACGATTTATTGCACTTTGTACACGATGTACGTTTACATTTATGGGTTCTTAATCTATAGCTACGTATTCGTTTCTCGCAACTTGGACACTGAATATATTTGTCGACGTCTGAAATGTGAAACACGGCACCGACGGGGATCGGGCAGTTCCATACTGGGCTATTTGACCATCAAAATGACCAAATACACGTATATTTGAACATTTCCTTGACTTTATGACTGAAAAATTGTTTAAAGGTCCATCTACTTGGTTACACAATTTGTTAAATACTTGGCTTTAAGGCCATCTAAATTAAAGTTAGAAGCGTAGCACTTTGAAAATGCGTTTTTCGGCTGAGAAAAATAGTGCTGCTGAAATTATACTCCTTGTATAGTTGCAACTTACCAAACACGTTTTTACCAAGGCTTAGTGTGTTATTTAATATTATAATTCCGACACCACACTGTATGATCTTCCCCAACGCGACCATAATTAACATTTTTCTATTAAAAATAAAGAATTTAACATTAATTATATTAAATCAAAATAGCTCATTATTGAAAATAGAAATAAAGTAAGTGAAACTATCAAACGATTTTGCACCAGCTTACGTGTTAAGGAAATGCGTTTAACTACCCTTTCACTTGAAATTAATTTAAACAATATCTAATACACTATTTTGCTGTTAAAAATAAACTAAAATAAACTGAAAGTGTTTGTTCAGAAATTGATATTAGTGTTTAACTAAAAGAAATAGCGTTTAACAAAAAAATTGTCTTATATATGTTAAAAATAATAGCATGTTTCTTAAATATTTTTATTATTAGTAAAAAAATATATGTTAGATTTACAGGTATAGCGATTCACGATTAGAATTTTATTATCAATGATCGTTATCTACTTATCTTATCTCATTGTATGCAATTTCTTATCTTGATAAGTTTATGTTTCACGGATAATTTAAATATCAATCTGTCAAAACCCGTATAATACATAGGAACGTAGAATTTCTTAGTGCCGAAAATTCTCGATAGGGGTAGCCATTATCACGTTACAACGTGGTTCTTGTTATGGAACTAATGACAATAAGGTATAAACTTGGCTTATCTTTGATAAAAACGTCTCTTATTCCAAAGAACTTGTATATTTATCGAGAATGTACTTGCCCTTTTAGATATTTTGGAGGAAAAGGCCCTCTGAAATTTATGCTTATTTACTTAAATATTCCATTTCAGTCTATCCTTAACCTAAGCAGTGTTTATCCTTTATATTTAAATATAGCATATGATGTTTTTTATATTGACAACATTCAGATTAATCAGAAGCGAAGATATAAGAAAAAGGTTTTATTGGAATATCCATTTCAGAAGATCCACGCCCGTAATGAATTAGACTGAATTTGGAATGATGTAATGAATAAGGGAATTGTACATAGCATAAAACTGAATTGTAGGAAGATACAAGGTTATATCAAATTAATGTGAAAATCGTGGATGTTAAATTACTTGAAATCCCGTAAGCCCAATTTTACACATTGTCAGCAAGTGACAGTTTCGGGGAGTGAAATGCTTTTTCAATTGAAAAAAAGTTTGCTCTGGTGTGAACCCCTTTTTCTTTAACACCTTGAGAAGTACAAAAATATGCGACGAACACTTGGCAGTATTTGAAAGTTTAAAAGATGGTGAAATTGTTAGTACGAAATATAATTGTGTGAGTATAAATATTAGTACTCCAAATGTAGTTTGTGTATTTGGAAATTATATGCCTGAATCTTCCGGTTTAAGTTCTGATAGAATTGTACGATTTTATATAAAAAATAATTATTTATGTAAATATTAATTATGAAATATGTATAGTAGAAATGTTAATATAAAAATTGCATAATTGAGGACGTGTGAATATAAAAATAGTAAACTTAAGGTTGTTTTTGTTTAATTCCCGATTTTTTTAGGTATATGTTCATATTATAGCCGTCCTCAGGTTTTTTCTTGGATATGATTTATGGAAAATGTACTTTCATGGGTTAGGCTTAGAAATTTATTCTTAGCTATTTACACTTTACGGGTTTTTAGGTCTAGCTTTAATTTTTTACGTATTGGAAAATGTATTTCAACGTATTATTATCAGTAAAATTTTAGTCTTAACAAAGTCCACCAGTTAGGAAATGATTTATGGATAGGAAAATATTTATAAATACTAAAGACAGAGGCAGAAACTAGGAAATCAGAGGAAAAAGAACAAAAGCGATCGAAAATAATAAAGCCTTTAAATACGCTTTGCGTTCTTTATTGCATACTATTACCATATTTTAGTTTGGGGTTACTGTATTTAGTACCATGGCGCCATCTAAACTTTGAAATAATCCTTAATTAAATATATTGATAAAAGGGCTCAAGTGATGACACTTCCCCTATTTCCGGTGACGTACCAATTCTCACGTGACTCGCTCAATTTTCTGTGCGCGCTCACGTTTAATAAGATAACCGAACTTTACACGTAGAATTTCATACTACCATGTGAATTATTTATTCGTTGAAGGATCTAGCGACATCTGGCTGGTACAAAGATACACCAGGCAGCATGGATCTGATAACAATCGCCGGATTCATACTATCTTTGATAAAAAAAACGTCTCTTATTCCCCAAGAACATGTATATTTATCGAGAATGTACTAGCTCTATTAGATATTTTGGAGGAAGGGCGAACTAAAATTTATGCTTGTTTACGAAATTAATTAGCGTATTTAAAAATCATTTATTCTTAACAAATGCCTTCATGTTAGGATATGATTTATGAAAAATGTATTTTCATGGGTTAGGCTTAGAAATTTAGTCTTAGCTATTTACACTTTACAGGTTTTTAGGTCTAGCTTTAATTTTTTACGTATTGAAAAATGTATTTCAGCGTATTATTATAGTTCTTTATTGCATAATATTACCATATTTTAGTTTGGGCTTACTGTATTTAGTACCATGGCGCCAACTAAACTTTGAAATAATCCTTAATTAAATATATTGATAAAAGGGCTCAAGTTATGACACTTCCCCTATATCCCGTGACGTACCGGTTCTCACGTGACTCGTTCATTTTTCTGTGCGCGCTCACGTTTAATAAGATAAGCTTTAGCGCACAGGAATATAGTTAATATGAAAAACTCCTAAATAATTTTTCTTTCGTTTTTGGTCATCAACAACGGATTAATTTCCAGGAAGTTTTTTTTTATTTCGGAATGTTTTCTAAGCTATTTGATTATGATGGATATTGAAGTACATGCAGTAGTGGGATCCCTTATTATACTTGTATTAATTTTATCGTTAACCCATTTTGTTATTCAATTACTTCAAAACGCCACAACATATCCTAAGTGTATAACGATAAACTATTTAAACAAGACTGCTTCCGGGATTTAAACGCTCAAAATAAACCATGTTCTCCCGCCGGAAAATATAAAACACTCTTACAACACTTTTACTAAAATCTAAATACGTACTACACTGTAAAAAATTACGGTTTTATAATGGTAAGGAAATGTTTTATTTAAATTGCGTAAACCGTTTTGTGGGTAAATTAAAACCATTTATGATTTATAAATTGAAGGCAAAAATTGTAAACCCGAAACGGTTTTTCATAACAGGTTTCATAACGGACTTAACAATTTGTTATTAGTATTTGAAATTTTTTTTAATCCATTTAATTTTAAAAATGCAATTTGTTTTTATCACACCGCGATCAAACCTTAATAAAATTAGAGATCTTTTAGTTGCCAAGTTAGGCATAACTTACTTCCTTCTAAAAAAACAATTAATTTCAAGACAATATTTCCTTAATATGCATTCATATAAACGGCGCCCCATACACAATTTGGTATAATCTATTTTTATTTATACTTAAGAATTCGAAAACCAAATAAAAGTATTGTTTCCCTTAGTTCTTTCGCCAAATAAGAAGATAAATGGCTTGGTAAAAGACATTTTGATGGCTCTAAGTTCATTGTAATATTTATTCAAACAAAGTACTTAATTTTGAAGGAAAGAATAGTGCTTTTAATCTGTCAAGACACACATTTTAGATTTAAAGATAAAATCCAAAAAGAAGATGATAATTAAATTACAGTTTAAATTAAGACCTGAATTGCTATTATTTTTGCAATTTAAATTGGGACTAAAATACTCATTATTTTTGCAGTTTAAATTGAGACTACGATATGCATTATTTTTACAGTTTAAATTGAAACTAAAACACGCATTACTATTGCAGTTTAAATTAGGACTGAAATAGGAAAATAAACATTATTTTGGCAGTTTAAATTAGGACTGAAATATTAAAAAAAAAAACATTATTTTTCCAGTTTAAATTAGGACTAAAATAGTAAAATAAGCATTATTTTTGCAGTTTAAATTGAATCAAATTAAAATTAAATTTGTCCGAGATCGGGAATAATTTACGACAAGCAACTATCGTCTAAAAAAAGGCTGCCACTTAATGCGTAGGGAGACATGTTTAAAAGTGGCCGCCATTTTGTCTATTTTAGACTTTTTCGCGGTCACCAGTAAACGATACGAGATAGACCAACCCTTCATTCAGGAGAGTTGTTCGGTAGATGATTTCCCATCATTTGGCGTATTCCATGTCTATATATCCCTAGCACCACATGGTGTGCATAGATGGACCTGAGGTCTTAACATAAGTTTTATATTTTGGAATTAATTTTTAATTTTACATGGACTAGTTATATATTTTTATATATACTTGGACTAGTTTTATATTTACATCTACTAGTTACATATTTGGAAATTTACATGGACTAGTTATATATTTTTATAAATACTTGGACTAGTTTTATATTTACATGGACTTAAGAGATTTGGTTGGTACATTTCCGCCGTTACGTTTCCAAATAATATTATTTCCATTTCGATTTTTGCTTTTTGAATCAAGTTTGGGTGATATGCGAAAGGTTTTAGGACTGTATTTTCGCCTTTCTTGTAGAAACCAGAAGTTGTGTCTCAACCGGAAAAGGCATGCCTAACAACTTTGAGCAATAAATGCCCTCCGTCAACTACGAACAGGTTATCGGCAGTCTGTTCAAAAATTAGACTTAAATGTTTAGTTTTTTTGCCCAGGAATCCATCTAGAAACATCGAAGGAGGGTATGAAGCCAATACGTATTCGAAACTTTCAAATCTTGTTGATCCCGTTTACGCCTCGACTCTCTAAGATCGACGTGTTGCTCTCTAGTCAGGGCCGGACTTAGAGATCCTGCGCCCATAGGCAGATAAGGAGTCTGGGCCCCCATTTCACGCGCTGCATTTACTCTTATCCCTCGAACTAGGCTGAATTTCCCTGATTCAGCGTAGAAGTTTGAGCTCTACGGTTAGATTAATTTTATTGTTGAGATACACACACATCGGTGTCGACCCTAGACCTTAGACACTAGCACACACACACACACAATAACTGATTAATAAGGGTGACATATGTGTAACGGCCACGCCAACGGGGGGATACGTGGGGACACCCGTGTCGGAAGTATCCCGAGCACCCTTTGGGGGATTGGTGGTCGTCCTCACACGGCTTTCCACAAACTCTGCCTCCCTGACGCTTGGGATTACAGGAGTGAGCCACTACTCCCGGCACGGTTAGATTAATAAAAATAAAAGCTTTTAACAATCGTCGATGGGCCCTAGGCTACGGCCAAGGTTGGCGTAGGCGGAAATACGGCACTGTCTCTAGTGGTTGAATGGAATCCACCGAAGCATTGCTGATCTTCGTACAGATAGGCATGACCGCAGTCCATCTCTAAAACCTCTCCCCTGTGTTAAACCATCTTTGATCTAACTTCATATGCCGCAATTAGTCTTGTTCTACAACCATATCAGTCCGTGTTCCACTGAAAAATTTATCGCTACCACGTATAGTAAACATTCCTTCTTGCGTTAGATTTTCGTAATCCCCGGGCTTCATTGTTAAGCGCATCTTTTTAATTTGATGTTGATTAGTAAAGATGATTTAGCGTTATTCAAATGCCCCGTGGCAAGGAAGATGGGAATCATTTTTATTTGGTCCCTTACGAAAATGACTGGTTCCAATTTTGGACATTGGATCCCATTTGTATCAAGCTATATCCTGAAGGGATCAAATAAGGATCAACTATTTCTTGATCAACTAATCTTTATCAAATTTGGATCCAAAAAAATCTTTCAACTAGGAACTGGATCCAAGTTTTATCAAAATTGGTTTGATCCAATAGCATTGGATCCAAATTTGGATCCAAATTAATTTGATCAATTAAAATTGTATCAAATTTAGATCCAAAAAATCTTTTAAATAAATATTGAATCTAAGTTTATCCAAATTAATTTTATCAAATAAAACTGCGTCAAATTTGTATCCAAAAAATCTTTTAACTAAGAATTGGATCCAAGTTTGATCTAAATTGTTTTGATCAAATAGCATTGGATAAAATTTGGATCCAAATTAATTTGTTCAAATAAAATTGTATCAAATTTGGATCCAAAAAATCTTTTAACTAAGAATTGAATCCAAGTTTGATCCAAATTAATTTTATCAAATAAAATTGTATCAAATTTGGATCCATAAAAATCTTTAACTAAAAATTTGATCCAAGTTTCATCCAAATTAATTTGATCAAATAAAATTGTATCAAATTTGGATCCAATTGATATTTAGCCGGGACACTTTCTTGGAATCGTGTATGGAATCTTGTACGGTGTCGTCATCTACCACCAGCGGTTAGAAACACTGAGAATAACTTAAGCCGGTGGCTTAGATATATTATTTCTAAAATAGATAATGATAAATGACAGCCGCCGTAAGTGTTTCTAGAAAGTGGTCCCAGCCGTGACACCATAGCGGATATCAATTGAGTGTTCAGGCATCTAGGGTACATATTCCTAACTCAATGGTATAAAAATATTTATAGAAGGCGTAGGTAGATTAGATGACTACTTTTTATGTCTGGCTAGACCGCCAGAACAATATCGATCTCAGTAAATATATTTTTATTTCAATGGTTAAACTTATCGAACAACTGGCAACATTTTGATAAAACTCTACAACATAAAAATCAGAATGTAACTAGAACGATTTTTGCAATGGACCACGCGCCGATTTTAAACTGGTGGATTATTCAGTAACGCCCAAGGTTAGTAAAAAATGCTATAAAAGGTAGCCTCGTTTGGGTGGTTTTGGTTTACGCGTCGTCTTATTTTAAGTCTGTTCTCTGCCGTCTACACTCTAGTCGCTTCTCTAATAGTTAGCCTTCTCAAAGTTGCAGTGACGTCACTCGGTTCTGGAAAATTACATTTGTTTGTTTTATTTAATATAATAATAATAATAATAATCAGCTAGGCTAATACCCAAGGCACCACCCTAGGCCTAAGTCATCATGCGACTTTTAAGCGGAACCAGGGGTAAAAACAAGGGATTTGGGTGGGGATATAATTCATTGTTGTTGAAGTAATTGCTCAACGGCAAACAGCAAAGCTCCTGAAAGGATGACGACGAGGATAAAATTACGAGAACTGGTTTATTAACATATATATACAGAGTTACAAGATAACGTTTAATTTAAACTGTACTACCGAAATGAGCGAAGCTAATGAGACAAGTTACAATAATAAAGCAGTTATTATATACGCATTAATAAAAAACATGATTATCGGGTTATTTAGTAAAAAAGACGTTTCCCGATAATCTATCAGGGTAAATGCATTGCGGGTCGAGAGTCCTCATCGCGTTATCTCCATCAATTGTTTTTGTAAATTTTTATGTTATATTTACCTCAATTATTTTCGTTTTGAGCACTTGGAGCACGTTATGTACCTGCCGTTTTTTGACCAGTTTCTTTATTTTAGGCCAAAGTAGACGACGTTTGGCAGATATCGTAGGTTTCCTAGGTGTTTGGCCTAAAAATTAGCTTTTCATTATAGTACCTTATCGTTTCTTGGCATGATTTGTTACAAGTAAGAAATTTTTCCACCAAGTTCGCGTTGTTCTCGTTCGTTTCGCTGTGTTAAATTGTATAATGTACATCACTGTGAGTTACGCTCACAGCTAAGAGAAAAGTGTAGTATTTGGATCCAAATCTCATTGGATACCGACTGGATCCGAATCTCATTGGATCAAGAACGGATCCAATTCTCATTGGATCATGACCCTTGGATCCCCAATAGATAACAGTTGGAGCCAATTCTCATTGGATCAAGACCCTTGGATCCCCAATAGATAACAGTTGGATCCAATTCTCATTGGATCTAGACCCTTGGATCCCCAATAGATAACAGTTGGATCCAATTCTCATTGGATCAAGACCCTTGGATCCCCAATAGATAACAGTTGGATCCAATTCTCATTGGATCAAGACCCTTGGAACCCCAATAGATAACAGTTGGATCCAATTCTCATTGGATCAAGACCCTTGGATCCTCAATAGATAACAGTTGTATCCAATTCTCATTGGATCAAGACCCTTGGATCCCCAATAGATAACAGTTGGATCCAATTCTCATTGGATCAAGACCCTTGGATCCCCAATAGATAACAGTTGGATCCAATTCTCATTGGATCAAGACCCTTGGATCCCCAATAGATAACAGTTGGATCCAATTCTCATTGGATCAAGACCCTTGGATCCCCAATAGATAACAGTTAGATCCAATTCTCATTGGATCAAGACCCTTGGATCCCCAATAGATAACAGTTGGATCCAATTCTCATTGGATCAAGACCCTTGGAACCCCAATAGATAACAGTTGGATCCAATTCTCATTGGATCAAGACCCTTGGATCCCCAATAGATAACAGTTGGATCCAATTCTCATTGGATCAAGACCCTTGGATCCCCAATAGATAACAGTTGGATCCAATTCTCATTGGATCAAGACCCTTGGATCCCCAATAGATAACAGTTGGATCCAATTCTCATTGGATCAAGACCCTTGGATCCCCAATAGATAACAGTTGGATCCAATTCTCATTGGATCAAGACCCTTGGATCCCCAATAGATAACAGTTGGATCCAATTCTCATTGGATCAAGACCCTTGGATCCCCAATAGATAACAGTTGGATCCAATTCTCATTGGATCAAGACCCTTGGATCCCAATAGATAACAGTTGGATCCAATTCTCATTGGATCAAGACCCTTGGATCCCAATAGATAACAGTTGGATCCAATTCTCATTGGATCAAGACCCTTGGATCCCAATAGATAACAGTTGGATCCAATTCTCATTGGATCAAGACCCTTGGATCCCAATAGATAACAGTTGGATCCAATTCTCATTGGATCAAGACCCTTGGATCCCAATAGATAACAGTTGGATCCAATTCTCATTGGATCAAGACCCTTGGATCCCAATAGATAACAGTTGGATCCACAATTTAATCCAGAGAAGTCTGTAATTGGATCCCCGTTTGACCTGTCCAATTGTTGATGAAATTTGGATCAAATTTGGAACCACCATTTTCGTAAGGGAAGATAGGTAGGAAAATTCGTGTATGATATTTTTCGACACTTCCTTTCCTTCGTAACGAAGGATAACATTTAGTAAGACTCGACTCTAGGGCTGTACAACTGGTGGCTTTAGGCAATAGGCAATCGAGTCGGTTATCAAGTATGAATTTTTTTTCATTGAGTAATCGAGTACTTGATTAAAGGGAAACTTTCTCTTATTTGAATCGAGTATATTAAAAAAAAACCCCGAGTAATATTTTTAACAAGTTGGGTTATCGGGTACTTGATTAGGAGCTGGTTTTATTCAAGGAGTGTAAAGTAACTTTCAATGATGAAAAATACTCCTTTAATTTAAATTAACCGCAGTTTTCATAACTTTGTAGGTACCGTTTATTGCACCCCAAAAAAAAACCCTTTTTGAACTTTGAAGCAACGAGGATAGAAAAAACAAATACCTGACGAGTTTAGCGAGCAGCTTATTCGAGTAATCGGGTACCCGAATATGCAATTTTTTGGTACTCGGTAATCGACGAGTATTCTCCATTTACTTATTCGAGTTCGAGTTCGAGTACTCACACAGCCCGACTCTACTCTCAAAATTATCTAGCAACTTCCAAGCCCCTTTGAATTACAAAAGCACCATGAACCTTAAAATTATTTTATTTATTTCAAATAAGTTAAGCGTATTTATTTATTTATTTATTTATTATTTTACCCAATTAAAATGGTTTATATTTTAGGTTTCGGTGCATAATTATGATATTTGAGGATTTATTTATTGATACATATATATTTATATATATTTATTTAGTTATTACTTTACCTCTTTTATGTAATTTATATTTTAGGTTTCATTATATAATTATGATATGTGACGTAACATTTCAGCGACGACACCTGAAACAATAAGTAACGCTTTTCCAAACCCTCCGTGGATGTAATTAGCCAGCCGCTCCGAATCAAAGATGTTACATGATGTAACATTTTCTAATATGACGTCATGAAACGTGTGTAACTCGTCAATATTTAAATAAAAGTATGTGAAATTAAAATTTCATTATTTAGTCAAAAGTAAATATTTTAAAATATGTATCAAATATTCTTGGAAAAATGGCTTAAAATGAAATTTACATCAATACCTTAAAAGTAATTAAAAATTTAGTATTTTAAATACTAACCAACACAGACGAACTTTATTATTCTAGACAATAGCGTGATGGTAGATTCAGAGAGCAGCAACATCATTAACACAATAGAGGGTTTAATACCACGCTAAGAAAGGAGTAGGGGAAAAGTGTACGCGTGCACGCGTAACATAATTGTCTACCGTTTATACTTCTACAAGTTTTTTCCCATTTAGCCCCTACAGATACAGCTGCTAATGCATGCTTACGAAACAACTATACTATTAGTTTCTCAGCTATGGAAAGTAATTCGCGTACGACGTTAAGCTGGAAAAATATCAAAGTGTCAGTACCTACGACAAAAAACTGCGTTTGGAGCCGAAATGTTGAATGGAAAACCGTATTGCACGAAAGTAAAATATTTATCGCTCATTTTGGGGGCTATTAGCAAATATTTTATTTTCATCATTGGCTATATCAGTAAATGGTCAAGCTCATTCCGCAGAATTGGTAGGCGTAATCGGCGCCAGCGGATCGGGCAAGTCTACTCTTCTGGATGTCCTGTCCGGAACCATCAAGAAATCTTACAGCGTCACCGGACAAATCAGTATCAATGGGAAAGATACGTGTACGAGGAAACATTCGGTATTGCTCAGGCAATTTCAGGACTTACTTCCTCAGATGACAGTTAAGGAGTATTTATGGTATCAGGTACGAGATTCGAAAGCTAATTCTAGAGATGTGGAAACTTTGACATTTCATTTCCATACCGTTATAGGTTTCACTTAGAGTTCCCGAGACGGGCGAAAATTCAAACGATATCGATTCCATTGCGCAAAAGCATCTAGGAGAGGTTTTTAATTCAATTTTGACTATAATAATAATTATTATTAGTGATAATCAAATAATTTAATCGTGACTATAGGCTGGGCTATTAAACGTTCAAAACACGCTTATAGGAGAGTCCTCGAAGGCCAAGACACTTTCCGGCGGAGAGATTCGTCGATTGGCTTTCGTTTGCGAAGTAAGCTATTGGCGTCAGCATAAGTAACATAATAATGTTACTTAAGGTGTCAGTTTGTGATAAATCAAGGCATCAATTATTCGTAATATGAGCGTCTACACAGATCATTGGTAGCCCTAAATTCCTCTTCCTGGACGAGCCGACAACGGGTTTGGACAGTTTCGCCGCCAAAGAATGCGTGACGATTCTCAAGGCGCAGGTTCTAAAACAGAACATTTGCTGCGTATGCACGATACACCAGCCATCGTCTTCACTTTTCCGACAATTTGACCGAGTCATCCTGATGACGTCCTTCGGAAGAGTGGCCTATCAAGGGGACATTGACTCCGCTTTAGCGTTCTTCAAAGAACGGTACGTCCATACACCCGAGCTCCATCGACTCCCGGAATCACCAGATTTATAATGCTTTCCAAGTACCTTTCAGGCTGAACTCGGAGTGTCCCCCGAACTGCAATCCTTACGACTTTTTCATACGACAGCTACGAACAGAAATCATTGGAAACGTGGGCAAGGACGAGGTACGTACTAAGTAAACGAACAATTTCATTACCGAAAATACTAAATACACGATTATTCATGCAGGAAATTACAGCGGAATACAGATATTTGACCAAAAGGGCTGACACTGCGCTGGGAAAACCATTAACAACTACGATGAACCAAATACGACTTTTGATCTGGAAGGAAACATTGGGTATTTCCCGATTTCCAGAACAATACCTTAAGAAATCGAGCAGATCTTTGGTCAGAAAAACCTTACAGAATTCTTAATGAAGAAATTCCTAAAGCAATATCGATTTAACGCAGATGCTGACAGTCGTGATGATGTGCGCTTACTGGAAGCAACCCTTGACTGGAATCGGGGTCGAAAACTTGACTGCTATATGGGTCGAGGCTGAAAGATATATTGGAATTCAGTTTCTATACAGCGCTGGTTTCGTACGTCGCAACGGTTCTTGGTCACGGCAATACGCCCAATATGTAATGACTGAAAACTGAAACAGTTAACGACTTATTTCAGGCCCTAAATGAAGGTCAGGCGATCCTGGATTTTAAGGCGAGGCTTTACGCGGTCCACTCTTTTATGATTGTTCGGACAATATTCGAGACGATGTACTGCTTTATTGATACTTTCATTTTCTGTTCGCTGATGTATTGGTCTACTGGTAATTTAAGTTTAGAAACTAGAAAAACAAACGAAACGTTCTAATCGTGGGTGGTTTCTTGAGGAATGCAACTGTCTCCTGAAAAATACGGAGTTTTCATCACTCCGGCATTTCTAACGAACATGGCGGCTAGCGCCACGGGTAATTATTTCTGAAGGTAACGACGTTTGACGACGATCCAACAAAAGTTTCTTTTTAGGAGAGTTTCTTAGACTGATTTTAGGGAATGTCCAATATTTTATAGCCTTCGTCAGTTTCTTTTTCAACTATTGCAGATCTTTAACGGGATTATACAACAATATTAAGTATATTTTGATACAATGTTGATAAGATTCCAATAAGTTAACATCATATTCGCCAATAGTTCTATTCCAGGATACATATCTTGGACGAAATACCTGCTATTCGCGTATTACGGAGCAGAATCGATAATTGGAAACCAATGGAAAGACGCTGGCCAAATTGGTAAGAATAAAACGCCAATAACCAAAGTTTGGTAATGTTTACTGAAAGATAATCTATTTCGAGTTTATATAATAATTGCATGCGTAAACGTAATGATAAAGCTAGCGGCATAAGGTCCGGGGCACTAGAATTTTCGTACACCCTACGTAATATAAGCAAAGGTAAAACCTAAAAATTCGGCACTTGTACAGACAGTTTGGGGGCTATGTTGAATGTTTGATCAAGATAATCAGCTAGACTATTTCTCAAGGCACCACTATAAGCCCACGTTATCTAGTGATTTTTAATGCTTTTAAATCAGATGGCCGGTTAAACCGCGTAGGAGGATAGTGGCTAGCCCTCCATGCCACGCGAATTAACAGCTCCCTACACTATTGCAGAAAATGACTTCATAGTAAAAGTTCATTTTTAATCATGGTATTGTCCTAACTCATTTTCTCGTCACGTTTCCGGCTGTACCAAAACCTTAGCATAAAATATCTCGTACCTCTAAAATGAAAGAGTTCAATTATTCGATGTCTTAGGGCTAGATTTCACTAGCACAAAACCGTGTGACGTAAAATATTTTACGTAAGGTGTCATTTCAAGCGTTATTTTGATTTCCTATCTTGTTATTGGGGATTTTACCTGAAATTATTTTCAATTTGACAATTTCGTGCCCAATATATTTTTATTTAGTAACTTAGATTTTTAAGTTACTATTTTAAACCCTAAGCTTCCGTGGGAAAAAGGCAAATTAACCACTAAATCTAATGAAAAATCGGCCCAGGCATCAGTTGGTGTTGATAAGCAATTACTTATGTAATTTGGAAAAACTCTCGCGAGTATGGTGGAAATTGTAAACGCAAACATTTATTTAATTAACTTTAATTAATGCGCTTTCAGTTTGCGATGTTAACAATCCAGCCATCTGTTACGCTAATGGCCGTGAAATTCTCGAAAAATACGGCTACTCTGAGGTAAAAGCAAAAGTAAATAGGGGGATAAAGTCTATCACTGCCTTCAGATTTTACCTTCCACCATGCTTAGAGCTAGTGATCACGTGATATTTATAACCAATAAGAATAGCACATTACGTGCGAAGTAGTGCATTTGTGGTATTCCGGTCCGCGCTCAAGATGAAAATTTTGAATTTTATTCCCTGGCAACCATGTCACCGCCTCGCGATTTCAAATAATCTCTCTGTCAAATGCTGACCATTATTTCCTTCGATAACGGTTGATTTTAATTAAGAATTTCTATATCAATTGTAAAATAAACAAAAAAAGCTCGTAGTTATAGCTATTATTTCAGTTAAACTTGCAAATTGTTAGGCCTTAACATCGTAGATTTACCAATTATTCCCGATCTCTGCTCTTAGATGGCGCCACGCTCTCCACGATTTGAGTGAGCGTTATTCTAGTTCCGGTTTATTTCTTTTCAAAAGTCGTGTTATTATTTTTTAAATGTCGCATTTTAGTTTCTATCATATATCTACTTTATTTAGGAACTAAATTAACCAAATTATCGAAAGTAAAAGTTTAATATTCCCGTATTTTATAGATAACTATTTTTCATCGTGGCGGAGTACAACCGATACCTTTGTGTCCCTGTAAAGAGGCGAGGGGGAAGTCATTTCCGAAGCCCAAAAATTTTACCCCTCAAATAAGATGTCGTGCGGTTGGACCCAAGTGCCAGACTTTCTCCCCCTATTTACTTTTGGTATAAGCCCACGTTTCGCAAATCCGTACTCGTAAAACATTGGTGTTCGTTATTTTTACACTCTTCTTACAGGGAAACGTTTACTCTAACTTGTACATGCTCGTGATTCTTACACTGGCGTTGAAGATCGTGGTTTACGCCCAACTATTGTGGAAATGTAAAAGAAAATAAAGTAAATTTACGCTTTCTACATTAAACACCTTGATATTCCAAGTGCGCTGTATTACACACCTTAATATTAAATGTGTGCCGTAGCAAAGTCTTGATATTGTGAGTTTCCTGTACATTAAACTCCCCCTTACCAAAATCGAAGCTGTATTTTTTAATATAAAAACAGACTCTTTTTAAGCTACCACTAGAAACGAGTCGGGCCCACTTTTTTTCTGGCCCGACCCGACCCGAAAAACGTAAAAATAAATTTTACCCGATCCTTTTTTCAGACTAAATTAATTCTTATTTGGAGTGAAAATGGAGACTTACTTAAGGTTGTTATATTTTGGTTTATGTTTCAAATAATTCAGCAAAAATAAAACTTGTCTAAGACTTTTATGAAACTGCCACTGTCTCAAATACATCCTTATTTTAGATTTATTTCAGCTCTGCTAGAGCCTTATTTAACTTAACGGTTAATTTAAGTTTAATTTAAGTCTGATATTCCTCCTCTAAATTTAGTCTTGTTTAAGACGAAAAAGAAGGCTTGTTTCAGATTAAATTTAAGCGTATATTGATAGGATTATATTAAACTTATTTTTAACTGCAAATATAATTCTCATTATATAATCCATATCGTGGTCTAAATTTAAACTGCAAAAATAATGCGTATGCTAGTAATTCATTTTTAATTTAAATTGGAAAAATAATACATATTTTAATTTAAACTGCAAAAATAATGCATATTTTAATTTCAACTGCAAAAATAATGCATATTTTAATTTAAACTGCAAAAATAATGCATATTTTAATTTAAACTGCAAAAATTATGAATATATCGTAGTCTGAAATTAATCTGAATAAATGACGTGTATTTTAGTCTCAATTTAAACTGAAAAAATTACGTGTATTTTAGTATCAATTTAAACTGAAAAAATAACGTGTATTTTAGTCTCAATTTAAACTGAAAAACTGACGTGTATTGTAATCTCAATTTAAACTAAAAAATAACGTGTATTTTAGTCTCAATTTAAAATGAAAAAATAACGTGTATTTTAGTCTCAAATTAAACTGAAGAAATGACGTGTATTTTAGTCTCAAATTAAACCGAAAAAATAAAGTGTATTTTAGTCTCAAATTAAACTGAAAAATAATGCGTATTTTATAGCACAGTCAAATTGGCATTTGACTCGGAAATAATTTACGAAAAGCAGCTCTCAACGGTTTTGGGATCTAGATGGGGTACTTATAGGGCTAAAAAACGTTTACCACTTTCTGCGTAGGGAAACATGTCTAAAAATGACCGCCATTTTGTCTATTTTAGTTTTTTTTTCGCGGTAACGGGTAAACGATCCTATAGGATAGTTGTATGTTAGACGATTTTCTATGATTTTGTGTATTGTTTTCAAATATACCGCTATATATATTTGGTCTATTTTTTAAAACTCGTGGCAATTCAGAATGAAAAGAAATACGATATCGTAATAAATTAAATGTCCATATATAGCGACTGTCGAGTGAAATATATGAACAAAAGGTATATAGAGCATGTAACCTTTCAGGTTCATTTTCCCCCGTATACTTATATACATATTTTTATTTTTCTGTGTGTTATTTACTTTTGTTATTACATTTTCCCCCGCACTCTGACTACCGATTCTCAAAGCCCCCGCGTCAGACCAATCTGGTCTTGAACATATTGTTTTGTGTTAATTTAATAAATTTTAATGGATATTCTTAACCCCTCGTAACGTACCATATACGAAACGTCTTAAAATTTTAAGATCTAATACATAATAATAACCCCCGCAAGTTAGAAATAATTAAAATTAACTTAAACTTAAGAACTTAAATAATAATAATAACCCGGAATCCCGTAAATCGAAGAGCAGCCATGAAGAAAATCAAGTGTTAAGTACCAAATTTCGTTCCCCTCCCCCCGTAGAATACCCAGGGTCAAGTCTGAAATAACTGTTTAAACATAGAGAGAAAATGTCTAAGAAAGGTGCAGTCCCTCGCTATTGTCCGAGGAAAGGTTAAAATAGACCCCCCGAGTTCGAGAGCTCATATCCACTTTGACTTGTCGAGGTTAATGGTAATAGTTAGTGTAGGGAGCTGTTGGCTCGATCTCGTGGCATGCAGGGCTTGCCACCACCCTCCTACGCATTGTAACCCGGCCACCTGAATAAATGGCTTCAAAAGTCGCTTGATGACTTAGGCCTAAGGTGGTGCCTTGGGTATTAGCCTTAGCCTAGCTGATATGTTCAGTGTATGATCTGATAGCTGCCGAGGCCAGGTATTACACTGCATGCTACACGGAATTCAATAATCCCATAAGAAGTGGAGACCAAGGTAAACCCTTGATGGAAAATTGTGAAAATGCCTTTCAGAAACTGTGCTCATTTATGACAAACTCTTTAGATTAATGTCAGCTGTCATTAGAGTAACTTTATACCCAATTTAAATCCTACCTAGGTGAGGAAAAAGAAGGCTTGTGATAAAAACATTAAGGAACAAAGTACAGAATTATTTCGGAGAAAGTATTGTAATAACGAGTATCCCTGGACAATCCAATATCGTTTGTTTCAAAGGAACTGTAGATAAAATTATAACAAAAAGTTGTATAAAGAAAGAAAAACAAAGGAAAATATGAAAGAAAGATAATTGTTACAACAGCGGCCAAGGTTAAAGTTGAAGACATTAGATTTCAGGTATGCGACTGTGATAGATAGCCGTCTCCTAAAGATAAACTAAACGGTGGGATTAAATATTTTCCAGAAACTCTTATAGAGTTTCTCAAGATTTTATTAAACGAGAAGGAAGGGCCGAAACCAGGTATTAAAACTTTAGCTTTAACTATAAGGCTATAATGAAGATCATATACTTATCTCTCCTTTTGTGTGGACTTGCCAATTGTATGTGCACAGAAAATATGGTTCTAAAGACCTCATTTTCATTATCTATGTTTTTCCTCGTCATACAATGGAGCTCTAAAATTTGAGTCGTCCGCAACTTTAAACTCCAAAATTTAATTTGACGAAGGGGCATTTTGTCAATTTATTTGAACATCAGAACTTTAGATGGGCACGACAAGTTCCATTTCATGGGAAGAATTTGTTGCGTGACATCAGATACTATGGCTAGAATATCTTTAAATATACCAAGATCAACGGTTCCTATTAAATCGAACGAAATCGAAAATTATGGGAACATTTAAGTTTGTCCATATGTAAGGCCTCAAAGAAAAGTAATCTCAAACATTAAAATATAATTTGACCCTAACATTTCAAAAGATCCAACGTGTTTAGATCGGTTTAAAAGGCTAAATACCCTTTGGATCTGTGGTCGGTTTTTCGACATAGTGCCTAAGGTGTCATGGAATGGAAGCAACATTACCACGAGAGTACCTCAAATCAAGAGTTATTTTATCACTTTTCATTAACTTGTACTTTAGTAATTTAAGTACGATTAATTTAGCTCTTGCGTATGCTAAAGTTAAATGTAAAGATCAAAAACAGTCCCACTGCTTAGTCACTTTTGAACAACCACTTTTTATTAAAGTCGTAACCATGGTTGAATCTGCTAATCCCGAGAGTCAAATGGCGGACATAATTGTTCATCTAGGAGGTTTTCACAAGTTAAGGTCGTTTCTTGGATCTATTGGATTCATAATGAGTTGTAGCGGTATTGAAGATTTATGATAAGTGGCCACGCGTATTTAAGATCTTTAAGCGCCCATTTTTTGACTCAGAAGGCTCTGTCCTACGCGTTTTTAAAACGCTGTAATCCAGAAGCAACGGAATTTGAGGATTGGAACCTACCCGAAACATACGAAAACCCTAAAGTGGAAATTTGAGATAGCGACCAATTTTAAAATATTCAGTTGAAAATTGAAGCCGCTATGGACAATCTGCGAAATTTAGGAAGAACGGGCCAGCTTTGGATGTGGTATTGGCATTTGTAAAACGTAGTTGTTCATTTTTGCTGAAAGAAGTGGAAACTGGAACCTTCACGAGTATGACCCCTTACGAAAATGGTGGATCAAAATTTAATCCAAATTGTAACAAAAATTGGACAGATCAAACGGGGATCCAAATATAGACTTCTCTGGATTCAATTTTGGATCCAAAAGTTATCTATTGGGGATCCAAGGGTCTTGATCCAATGAGAATTGGATCCGTTCTTGATCCAATGAGATTCGGATCCAGTCGGGATGAAATGAGATTCGGATCCAGTCGCCATCCAATGAGATTTGGATCCGCTCTTGATCCAATTAGATTTGGATCAGCTCTTAATCCAATGAGAATTGGATCCAGTTGGGATCCAATGAGATTTCTGTGACGTCACTTAAGGGGGAAGACTACAATGGTCATTGTCTAATTTCGCGCTATTTCAAGCTGACCTCTTTTAATTTTGTATTTTAACTTAAAAAATTAATATTTAAGTGTAGAACAGCCTCTTGTTTAGTGCTTAAAATAATTTTGACAATTATAAATTTAAAAATAATTAAGTTATTACGTTTTAATACGGACTCCCAGTGCTAAACAAGTTGGGCAAGCGCCCAAACTACCCTTTAGTTATGACCTTATATCTCGTTAACTATTAATATTATAATTATCAAAATTATTTTAAGCACTAGAGGAAGGTTCAGCCTAATAAGAAAAATATAATTCAATGATGTAATTGTTAAAACAGAAACGTTCAGCTTGAACGAAAAAGAGGCTTTTACTGTATTCTTCCCCCTTAACGTTAAATTATTTAGCCAGGGCTAGAGGAAAAACGGTTGGTCCGTTAAGGTTAAAATTTTAAACCAACGTTCTTTATTGAATTGTCTAAGGACATTTTTAATTTTATTAATTTTAAATGAATTTAAGATATTTTAAATTAATTTTAAAGAAAGTTATTGTGTATTATTAGAACTAGATGGCGATAGCGCTACTATATCCAAAAAAGTTATCATTATTGAACACACCTCTTATTATACGGTGTCTTTGAACCATCGCGAAAAATAAAATGATAAAATGGCCGTTATTGATGCACAAGCTCGTATTCAGTTAAGCCTTGGACAAATGTATAGTTATGGAAAAAGAAATAATCACCACTAGCGAGATAGGCTAGCGCGGCCGAGGGGTTACGGTCGTTGTCTGTGCAGTTTGTAGCCTACGTATTGAATGTTCGAGCCTCGTCATGTTAAGAAAATTATATGTAATTAATATAGTATAATATAGAATTATTATAGTTGTTGAATTTAAAACTAACAGTTATAATCTTAAATAAATATAATCAATATATTAATAATAACGTATTTTCAGTTTCTCTTCCCAAATTTTTAAAATTTAAATAAAAATAATTTTTTCTTCTAAAATTTCTAAATGTAAATAAAAATTATTTTTCGTCTAAAATTTCTAAATTTCAATAAAAATTATTTTTTCTTCTAAAATTTCTAAATTTAAACTAAAAATTATTTTTCTTATTAATTTTAAGTTACAATATTATTTTAGCGTCGTCGTTGCGCAGTTTATTTGCCTCTTTTCTTAAGTGTTAATGTGAAAATGATAGCAACGAATTTACCTGCTGACCATGAATTCACAATTTTGGTGAATGGTTTGCCTACAAAACAAAAATCAGTATGGAAATCCTTGTTGAACATGCAGTTAGTAAGAAATGCGTTGCTCAAATTAAAAGAAATTAGCCCGCTGTATAGAGATATAAATGTGTGTGACATTAATGAGGAATTCCTTTATGGAAGTACAACTGATAATGATATAAAAATTATCTCTAATGATAATGCCTTACTTCGAAGAATATCTTTATCTGAACAGAAAGAACTGTATGACCACTACTCTATACACCCAGTAAATTTCAAAAATCCTAAGGATATTTTGGATGTATTTCAAGTGAAAAAAGTTGTAGCAAGTGGTTTAAGTATTTGGGTTAAAAACCTCGATTTAATGTGCTTCCCCGATCTTTTCCCAAGTGGTGATTATGGGAAATATTATGAACGACCATTTGCTTAGTTGTTTGAAGCTGAATAGTTCTTTATATAAAATCATATCCAACTGTCTTGTCCCCCGCCGAACACTGCTGCCAGAACTTTGATGACAGCTTAGGAAGTATAAAGAAAGACGAAAAACAAGTTGCAAGTCCAGTCACGGTAGCACAAACTCTATATTGGACTTTGATGGGGATTTTATGGAAGCACCTATTCCGTCTTCAAAGAACATAAAATAAAGATAGGAGATTTTCTAAGAATGAGCAATACCTTTTTCAACTTCTTTATGACAGCGAAATCAAAGGTCTGTTCAGCAGCATTCACCATATGTTACGTATGAGTGGGAACAAGAATCTTTCCGTAGATATGTTGGTTAATCAAATGGAAAGTAATGACAACGAATTAGAAGCTTATTTGTCAGCGTACAAGAAAAATGGGCGGGGAACCCAAGAATATTGGTATAAGCGTTGTGGTGAAGTTAAATCAATGTGTTTTTATTATGGCCCCCCTACGTGGTTTATTAGTCTTAACCCGGCAAAATATGATTGGCAAGAATGGCTCGATCATTTAAAATCATTTTATCCATAAACTGAATTAGCTTCAAACATTAGGGTTGGTGAACTGTGCAATAATGATCCGTTGGCCGTTACAAGACAGTTTCATAACCGATTTAAAGCTATCTGGCCAAATCTTATTATGGATAAAAAAAATCCTATTTTGGGAGAAGTGGCTCATTTTTTTTTGGAGAGTGGAATATCAGAGCCGTGGTGCACCTCATATCCATTTTATTTTGTGGATAAAATATGCACCGTAAATTGGCAAGTCGTCAGATGACGAAGTGTTAATCTTTATACAAAAACATATAACGTGTGCGTTGCCCGACAAGAATAAAAATCCAACTTTGTACGATTTAGTATCGAAGTACCAATGGCACAAGTGTAATCCAACTTGTTTGAGGAAAAATAAATTTGGAGATACCTTTATTACACGTTGCCGTTTCAAATTTCCAAGAGAAATTACAAGTGTAGCTAAGCTGAATAAAGTTGATTATACTGTAAGACACCATGTCTCTGGAAAATATTCAAAAAAGCTTTATTCACTATCTAGGACGAAGGTTGAAATGCAAATTAATGACTAACATCCTGTGTTGCTTTTGGCTTTCAAAGGCAATATGGACATTCAGTTGGTAGCTGATGAAAAGATGGCCATTGCACGTTATATCACTTCTTATATTACTAAGAAAGAAAAATCAGATAAAGAAAATTTATAGAATGAATTATCCAACAAAGATCTTCGTGGTCGTCTTTGGGCGTTAGGTTTAACAGCTATTTCGCATAGAGAAATTGAAAGCTACGAAGTAGCCGATCGTTTAACCCATCAGCATTTGTATGAGAAATCTGATCCGTTTGTATTAATCAATACTACCACTAAAGAGCATCGAAAAAGCTTGCTAAAGCGACACAAAGATTTGCAAATTGTAACTTTAATTCTTAGTCTGCAGGGAAACCAAAGCCAACCTACCCTGAGTCGCTACAATTGTATCCTTAACTCCCGGGAGTGATGCATACCCTTCGTTACTCGGGGTAGCGATTGCTGCTGTCTAGGGGTTAAGCTTACTTTTAAAATTATTAACTACGGTAATAAGGATTGCCAAACTTTAATTGAACTCAAATATAACATTACCTAGATAACAACTATTTACTAACCCGGAATACAAAACAACTAAACTAAATAAAACACCTGACTAACCATTATACATCACACTAACAACTACAGATAAACAAATACACTTTAAACATCCAAAACAAACTATTTACACTGTAAAACAGAGAGAAAACTATATTTACACACCTCCCACACTCCTAGCCCACCTTCAACATTGACAAATAAACAAATACACATAGATACTTAAGGTCAGCGAAGGTCCAACTTCTGTGCTTGATTCTCTTATGCCGTCACCACGAGCTCCAGACGGACGCCACGCACCAGCGCTTCCTTACGCGAGCCGACATTTTTCGTAGGCTCGCCGCGCCGACTTTCTCGTTGCGTTTTGCCGCGAACCACCTTGTCTCGAAGATCAAGGGACCCGGACTTGGTCCTGCGTTTTTCGGATCGCGACCGAGATGACGACACTCAGATGGAAGGGATTTTTCTCGCGCACTTGTTCAATCAAATCATGCGGATCTCTCATCTCGGACTTCTCCGTCGTTTTCGGTCCCAACACCTCAGTTTGGTTTAGAGCCAATGTCAATCAAAACACTTGACCATCACCGCGACCGAATGGGAACCAAGGGGCTGATCTTCCCTTTGCCCAATTGGCGAACGGGGGTGACCCCTCGCGCGGAATTCTTGTGACGATGGGTTTTCTGGGAAAACCCGGGAATATGGGCCACGTACGATTTATGGCCCTAATAAAGCAATTAAGCGGAGCTAGGAGCGGAGTTTCTCCTTAAAACCCGACAATAAAAAAGATACACTAAACAACAATGGACACTAGAAAATATTTTAACAGTAGCTTGGCAATCCTTATTTTCTTGAGAGCAATGTAAAAACGGGAAAGAATGACTACGATAAATTAAGAACGAGGGCTAAAAATAGAACGAGGGCTTTTAGAAGGGATTGACAATTCATCGATATGTATTTTAAGAAGGGGAGAAATGAAAGCAGCTACCGCCAATTCCGAAGTAAAAGATAAGGACAGGGTATAATAGGTAGAGCGACCCCTAGGCCTACAGAGTCACCTCTTCCTAGAAACTGCCCTTTTGACAAAGGCGTTGAAGAAAGTGATCGTAAATCTAAGACCAATTACCGCACCCAGTGACCAGCGCGAGCTCAGTAATTGGCCACACACGTAGGACCACTTTCCCAACTAAAACTAAATTGAATTTCACCGAAAATATAGTACCAAAAGCAAATAAATATTCGGGAACTAAATATAGCGTTACAACTCCCTCCCGACAAGCGTCGAACGTCCCCGTGAGACCATATTTGAGATAAGCCTCAATGAGAAAAACAAAATATATAATGCAGCAAGTCAGGAAGAAATCGACCATGGTTTATCCCAAACAGCGTAATGTTAAAAAAAAAGTGTGTAACATATGCCTACAGATGGCCAAAATCACAAGCGTAAAAACAGCGAACTAACAGTAACTACAGCTCAGAGGGAAAAACAATTGAAACAAGTACGACACCATAACTATATTATGTACAAATTAAAGCACAAAACAAACCTTACCTATCTCAATGCAATTTTAACCCCATATTAACGGGTAACGAGCCAAACGTACAACAGACGGCTCTTTGCTGTAGATGCTTAATGCAACCCACATGGTACCACAGAAATTAAAAACAACTAACTCAATTAACCACAAATATCTGACACAAGCAACTTTTCCAAAACAGATTAAAACTTAATTTTCATTTAAAAACCAGTACACCAAGCTAAGGGTGACTAACGGGACCCACAGGTAGCTCGACCTTCGGCATTGCGGGGTCTTAAGCTGCGACCACCACGTCGCTGGGGCTCCTCATTTTTATCGGTATCTAACGATGCGTCGATTAGATTTAAGTCTTTAGCCTCTAACTGAAACTCAGTGCGCGCAACGAGCGGTTTTAACTGAGAGACGTGATATGTGCCTTTTAATGGCTTTTCATTCATCAGCTCTAGTCCATACGTTAGCTTACTAAACTTTTTTCCTATACGGTAGGGTCCATCAAACCGCGGGGCTAACTTTTTCGATTGATTTTCCGCCGCATTGGATAGGAAGTGCGTCATACGCAAGACTAAATCGCCCTCCTTAAATTCCACGTCACTATGACGCTTATCGAAAGAACGTTTTTGTCGCTCTTGGGACTTTTTCATGTTACTTCTCGCAATGCCCAGGGCTTTCTTAACCCGTGGTAAGAGATTCATACCGTAACAATTGACCTTCTCCACATCTAAAAAGTCATCGGGACTGTTCTCGGACTCGGTTACCAAATCGAGCGGGGTTCTAACCTCCCGGCCAAACATCAAAACGGAGGGACTAAAACCAGTAGACTCCTGGATGGTCGATCTTATAGCCAACGCGTGCTGTTGTAAATTTGCATCCCAGTCTCTATGATCACTCGTGACGAAGGAGGCAATTTGCGTACCAATAGTCCTATTAAACCGCTCGGTTATGTTACTCTGGGGGTGGTACAGTGACGTGAACCGTTGCGTCACTTTCATCTGTTGCATCATGCTTTGGAATATTTTAGAAACAAACTGGGACCCATTGTCGCTTAACACTTTAGCGGGTAGACCGTACCTACAGAAAATGTCGTCAACCAGGTGTTTCACTATGGGGCGGGTGGTAGCCTGCCGCAGGGGAAAAATATCAACCCATTTGGTCAAATAGTCGGTAACCACTAAAATGTAGCGAAAACCACGACTACTGCGGGGATAGGGACCTTTAATATCGATAGAAATACACTCCCATGGTTCCGCCGTACTATTCGATTTCATCAACCCTGCCGGTAATTGTGGCGAATCTTTATGAGCCTGACACACCGCGCATGACCTACAATAATCGTAAACATCTTTTGTTAAACCCTGCCACGTAAACTGCTTTTGAATTCTCACGAGAGTTTTCTTAACCCCAAAATGACCGGAAGCCGGAATATCATGGCTGACGTGTAAAATTCTAACCTTCAGAGAATCGGGTGCTATAAGTTTGTAAGTATCGCAATCTTTGCCTTTTCCTACATCCAGGTAAACTACTTTATTTCTAATATCACACTTTGGGGCAACTTTTCCAATCCATTCTTTAACTGAGGGGTCCTCTGGCATTACGTTATCGTCTAAGTACAGAATTAAGGCGCTGATTTTTGGGTCATTCGCTTGGGCATCTATTAATTCCTGTTTTTCATACAGAACGCAGCTTTGGGGGGCGGGGGTGCTAGCTATCGCCGCGACTTGACCAGCCTCGGGGGGTAAACATTCGGGGATTCTCGAGAGCGCGTCGGCGACGGCATTATCCTTTCCCGGGACGTGATGAATGGAAAAATCAAACGCCTGGAGGCGGCTGTTCCACCTGGCGAACTTGCCAGTGGGGTCGGGGGCGGTGAGGAGCCATTTTAGACTACTGTGATCGGTATAGATCTCAAACTTCGCTCCTTCTATATATGGCCTAAACTTTTCAACGGCGTAACCGACCCCCAAGCATTCCCTTTCGGTGGTGGAGTATTTTCTCTCAGCGGGACTAAGGGACCGAGAAGCATATTGTATCACGTAGCTTTTTTTTTCTATTACCAGTGACAAGACACAGCCGAGACCCTCGCCAGACGCATCACAGTGAATCACGAAAGGTTAATTGTTATCGGGGGACGACAATAAAGGAGCGGTGACTAACTTATCTTTCAAGACATTGAAAGAGTGTTCCTGGGCTTTACCCCACGACCAACCCACGTCGTTTTGCAGCAAACTATTAAGCGGCGCAGCTATCTTTGAAAAATTCTCAATGAACCGCCGATGGTAAGAAGTCATCCCCAAAAACCTTCTTAATTGGCGAACATTGCGCAGAGTTGGAAACTCACGCATTGTGGCCGTTTTCTCCGGGTCTACCGCCACTCCCGACGATGACACAATGTGCTCTAAAATTTTACTTTCGGGTTTGCAAAAGTGGGTTTTGGACGCTTTCATTTTTAAACCTGCCCTCATGAGTTTGTCAAACACTTCGGCCAAAGCCCGCATATGGCTGTTAAAATCCGCGGAATCAACTATAATGTCGTCCAGATATGCGCAGACTCCATGCTGAGTTAAGTCCATAAATAAACTATTGACCATACGTTGAAACGTACTTGGCGCTCCCGTGAGCCCGAACATTAACACCTTGGGGCGAAATAGCCCACGATGGGTCACGAAAGCCGCCACGTCTCGGTCACCTTCAAACAATGGGACCTGATGGTAACCACTGCGCATATCTAGAGTCGTTATGTATTTTGGGCAGAGCATCGAATCGAGAATATCGTCGATTCTGGGGAACGGATATTTGTCCTTGCGAGTCAAACCATTCAGAACTTTATAATCAATGCACATTCGGGGGGCACCATCGTGCTTTTTCACTATAACAACGGGAGCGGCCCACGGTGAACTGCACGGCTCGATTTGATCTTGCTCGAGCATTTCATCTATCAGCTCATCAATAACCTGCCGTTTGGCGGGGGGATAACGGAAGGGGGCTCGAGCAAACGGCCGGCACCCTTTTTCAACTTCTATATAATGCTGGGCACAGTTTGTTCTCCCTGGCCGTGTAGAGAATATGCTTTCATACTTCATAACTAGATTTTCCAACTTTAGTTTCTCTCCGCCTACCAGGGGGCAGTCATCTAACGCGTTCCTAAAACCGTCATAATCGGTAAAATCATTCACAAATTCGGCCGTCAAGAGTTCAACGATAGAAACCAAACACTCAAGCTGCTGTGGGGGACCAAAGAACTCGTCAGAGACTACGAAAGAATTATCTTGGTCGGAATAGTGGCGTATTCCTTAACTATCGTAGAACAATCTGGAGCCCAAGGACAAGAACTAACTTGACATATGGTTTTCGTCAAGAGGTCAACGATAGAAACCAAACACTCATGCGGCTGTGGCGGACCAAAGAATTCGGCAGAAACCACGAAAGAATTCATAACAGAAGAATACGTGAAATTGATTAAATTTCTCAGTTTTCTTTATTATAGTATTATAGAAAACGTAGCTTAAAAGTAAGCAAATGACCAACCTTCAGTTACATTGATCACGATTTAAGGTGCAACTCTTATATTTGACAGATATTCTATTGAAAATTTCAGGCAAATTAATATCCAGTTCTAATATATACATTGAAAGTATCGAAAATTAAGGATTTTGCCGAAAAGAGGCATCTACAATTTGTATAAATATTGTAAAAGCTACAAAAAATCAAAGGGTTTATTGAAAATGTGGTTTATTTTTTTACATAATTGATATATTTTCGTAAAAGCAAATAAATTTAAAATAAATAAATAAATAAATAAATTAAGAAACAAATAAATTTAAGTTTAAATTTGATTTGTTGAATTAATTTATATAAAGCTCAGTGCAACACATTTCGTATTTATAGTTTTGTATTTAAGGATAATTTTTATTTTTGATTTTATAAACAGTTTGAGAACGTTTTAGTTAAACCAAAAATGTATTTATTTATATTTAGGAAGAATGATTATGTCCCGACAATCGGCGGGCACGTTGAGCGCCTTTCCTCCCACTTTGCGCGGGGGGGGGGGGGGGAGACAAAACGTCCGGCGATGATGCCATCGTGTCGAGTGACGTCAATTTTACGGAGCCAATGACTATTTTATGTATTTTAAGCGTAGGAGCGTACTGGGGGGAACAACGGGTGTATTAAAAGCAACGTTAAAAAACGTCTCGAGATATTCATTCTCCCTAGGTATAAATAAATACATTCTTGGTTAAACTCTGAATTTATACAATTTATGCTCATTGAAGTTGTACATGTATTCACTCTTTTACGCGCTCGCCAAATCAGTTAACCTCACAGTTAATCCCTCAAAATCGTTTTTTAGGGGGGAGGGATAAATCGGTGGAGCTTCAAGCCCTGCTCGAAAATGGTTGCACTGTGTAAAGACACGATAATAGTCTAAAATATGAAGGTGTATTTTGTTAATTAGTTTATAATGTACAAATTGTCTGGAAGTGACCGTGCTGTGATCAATTACAACAAGTTGGCAAGCTTGCCAAAATAACTTTATCCGTGGTTCTGCGGTAGAACGCTCACCTGTCGTTCAAGAGGGCTCGGGTTCGAATCCCGGCCGATTGAAAAATTATACTTCACCCAATGACAAAAAGAGGGCGCTTTTGGAAAAACCTTTTCCCTGATTCTAAGAAACTGAGTACGCAGTGATTACCCTTTGCCTCGAAAATGCGAACGCGTTCGCAGGCCTGACAGACAGACAGACCGACAGACAGACACGGTGGTTGTATAACCCCTCCTAGGGTACAAAGTCCCCTCGGAGAGGTAAAATGAAATACAAATTGATAACATGCTACTTTTAGTTGTTTATTATTTTAAAGATATAATTTTATTATGTGTTAAAAATTAAGTTATTCTTGTATATCTATATTATATTTCTTCAAGTGTGTCCTTCTGTATGTATGTCTCATTAATAACTTTTAAACGCCGCAAGATAGCGTGCTAAAATATTCACCACGTGCTAGGCTTTTTTTTTAGCTAAACGTCACCATTATGGCCTCGCTGTAAACTTCCATGCCTATGCCACCAGTTATTTTCTTAGCCGATAAAAAATAATGCTTCGCTTGGGATACTTGTCTGAGATGCGAACCTCTCCCCAGGCAAAATGCTGGTTATAAATTTAGAGAGTACACAGACAAATTATAGTATTGGTATAATTCCCTTATAGTTTCGAAGAAGGGGCATATATTATATGAAAAAGCTCAGCTGTGCTGAGAAAAAGGGGATATATAGCTAACCTTTTATCGTTTCACTACTGCCAAGAAGGGTCATTTATTAGATTAGATGGTTAGTAAGGTTTTAGGAGATAACCAATGGCGTAGCGTGCATTTCTGCTACCCGGGGTCCATCCATGTTAAACCGTAAATTTGCCGCCCCCTCACTATTTTCCAGGCCGCCATTTACTTCTAAGCCGCCCGGGACGCCACCAGGGGCCATAACCCCCTTTCCCTCCCCTCCACGCTCCGCTACTGAAGAAAACAAAACTTTCTCATGTTACGTTAAATTAGTTACACATTAATTTGTTTCCAAAGATTATTAAAACTCAATGAACGTCCCAACACCAAGGTACAAAAATGTCCTATTAGCATTACAGTTTTCGTTTTCGGGCTATATATGGCGGCCTTTACTAAATTATTTACTGAAATTGGTTGTGCAATGTTTTTATGTCTACTTAAAGCTCAATTTCATTGAAAATTCTACTAAAATTCAACTATTTATGAGATGAGAAACATCGGATGCGTTTAAAGATAAAATATACTATAATACACCTGCACAACCTTAGAACTAGCTTTTCATTTTCCTATCTTAAGTTTTTATAATAACAAGTCGATTTCTTTTGGAGCGCGTCTAGCAAGAAGTCTTAAAGGATTTATAATTGTTGCATTAATTTCAAATTGGAATTAATAGAATATAAGTATATGCTTAAAATGTTTATTGTAAAACGCGTTTAGTTTTGAATAAGGCCGCCATATATAGCCCGAAAACGAAAACTGTAATGCTAATAGGACATTTTTCTACCTTGGTGTTGCGACGTTCATTGAGTTTTAATAATCTTTGGAAACAAATTAATGTGTAACTAATTTAACGTAACATGAGAAAGTTTTGTTTTCTTCAGTAGCGGAGCGTGGAGGGGAGGGAAAGGGGGTTATGGCCCCTGGTGGCGTCCCGGGCGGCTTAGAAGTAAATGGCGGCCTGGAAAATAGTGAGGGGGCGGCAAATTTACGGTTTAACATGGATGGACCCCGGGTAGCAGAAATGCACGCTACGCCATTGGTTATCTCCTAAAACCTTACTAACCATCTAATCTAATACCTGACCCTTCTTGGCCGTAGTGAAACGATAAAAGGTTAGCTATATATCCCCTTTTTCTCAGCACATCTGAGCTTTTTCATATAATTTTTATTTATACTTAGGAATTCGAAAACCAAATAAAAGTATTGTTTCCCTTAGTTTTCTCGTCAAATAAGAAGATAAATGGCTTGGTAAAAGACATTTTGATGGCTTTAAGTTCATTGTAATATTTATTAAGACAGCTGGAGTACTTAATTTTGAAGAAAAGAATAGTGCTTTAAATTAAATCGTCGGTGATGGTACTAGGACCGTCGGTGATGGTACTCGGAGCGTCGGTGATGGTACTCGGACCGTCGGTGATGGTACTCGGACCGTCGGTGATGGTACTCGGACCGTCGGTGATGGTACTCGGATCGTAGGTGTTGGTACTTGGACCGTCGGTGATGGTACTTGGACTAGTGCTCGGCATTCGATTAATTTTTATCCATGAATAAAATAAGCTCGGCGATATAAACTTTTATTCAAATAAATGCTTGGTTGCGTAAAAAACATAATTAAATAAGTTAAAATTATATTCTTTTTACCAACGTTTTTTAAATAAATCGGAAAATTTGTGGATAATGAATAAACAATTCCGAGCACTAACTTGGACCGTCGATGATGGTACTTGGACCGTCTGTGATGCTGTTCGAGTTTCGCGCAGAAAATTACAAGGCATAATTACTTGGAGGTTATTTTCTATAATTAATAGGAAACTCGCTCATCTGTGTGATAGATACTACCATGGATCAAAAAGCTACTTATGAAACAACAGTAGAAATGATTAACCATAGCCACGTTGTTGACCGTGCGCGATATGGTAGTCGGCCATGGCAGTAAATCATTTCTGCTACCGCTTTAAAAATCGCATTGTGGTTCATGGTTGTAACAAAATACGCCACAATAACGAGATAGCTTCCTATTAATTACAATAAACAACCTAAAAAGTAACAGCTTCCTATAATTTTAGCGCGAAACCCGAACGGCAGAACTATCGCCGGGCGTGAGGTTTTTATTGCTCTTTCAAATCGCGCTGTCTCGTGACTTATTAAATACATATGGGGCGCTACACCAAAAAAATTCTAAATAACATTTCTAGAAATATTTAAAATTTTCCTATCAATATTAGCAATTCCTATTGGTTTTTCAATATTTTTCGGCAACACGTGAGGAAGAGAGAGAAAAGAACGTTCCTAGTTGCGAGTTAGTCCAAGAGCCGATGTCTCGAAATACACCTTATGGAGTACACGAACAAGATGTCACGACCATTTCCGTACACACAATCCCTCAGATTTGTTAAGAATACATTCCGACATATTACATTCACCCTGTACAAAAAGTCGGGCCAAGAAGTAATGAACATAATAAATAATCACAGCCCGATATAGAACATTCACTCTGTTTAAAAAAATCTTATCAAATTAGACTACTCAATTGCAATACAGTCCCAAAATAGAATAGAGTCCGACATTAAACATTCACACGGTATAAAATTACATACCAAAGAGTCCCAAACAGAGTTTATAATCACAGTCCAAATATAATTGCTAATTGCGTAACCACGCGTGATCTTCATGAATATTCGGGTGATCTTTGTGGGAAAACGACGTTTCAATAAAGTTCTTATCGAGTGCCGTTGATGAGCAATCCCCAACTTAAAAGTAACTTTTGTTTTTGGGGCCGAAAACTACTACAATTAATGACAACGGTAGGTATACAGAGGGAAATAATACCAATCGAATGACGTATAAATTACATTTCTATTAGTTCCGTTGAGGAGCAATCGACTTTTCACTAGGTCCTTTTGGAGCCAGCTCACCGCTAACGACATCGTTAATTACACAGAACACCGTAACCCCTGTAGCATTAAGGGGTCGGTTAAGAGTCGGTGTTTGGTCGCACAGTCGGTTAAGAGTAATCGACCCCACAACGACTTTAAAACGCGTACGTACAAGAAAATTTTCTGTAGTTTGGAGACGACGATTAGGTCGACTTAGAATTGGCTCATACCCATGTAGCATTAAGGGGTTGGTTAAGAGTAAAAGACCCCACACCGACTTTAAAACGTTCGTACTAAGCGTACGTACAAGAAAAGTTTCTGTAGTTTGGAGACGATTTAAAGTCGGCGCCTAATCCGTTGGCCGACTTCGATAAGGTTGATTTAGAGTCGGCTCCTACCCGTTTAACATTAAGGGGTTGGTTTGGAGTCGGTGTTTGGTCACACATTCGGTTAAGAGTAATCGACCCACACCGACTTTAAAACGTTCGTACTAAGCGTACGTACAAGAAACGTTTCCGTAGTTTGGAGACGATTTAAAGTCGGCGCCTAATCCGTTGGCCGACTTCGATAAGGTTGATTTAGAGTCGGCTCCTACCCGTTTAACATTAAGGGGTTGGTTAGGAGTCGGTGTTTGGTCACACATTCGGTTAAGAGTAATCGACCCCACACCGACTTGAAAACGTTCGTACTAAGCGTACGTACAAGAAAAGTTTCCGTAGTTTGGAGACGATTTAAAGTCGGCGCCTAATCCGTTGGCCGACTTCGATAAGGTTGATTTAGAGTCGGCTCCTACCCGTTTAACATTAAGGGGTTGGTTAGGAGTCGGTGTTTGGTCACACATTCGGTTAAGAGTAATCGACCCCACACCGACTTGAAAACGTTCGTACTAAGCGTACGTACAAGAAAAGTTTCCGTAGTTTGGAGACGATTTAAAGTCGGCGCCTAATCCGTTGGCCGACTTCAATTAGGTCGACTTAGAGTTGGCTCATACCCATGTAGCATTAAGGAGTCGGTTAGAGTCGGTGTTTGGTCACACATTCGGTTAAGAGTAATCGACCCACACCGACTTTAAAACGTTCGTACTAAGCGTACGTACAAGAAACGTTTCCGTAGTTTGGAGACGATTTAAAGTCGGCGCCTAATCCGTTGGCCGACTTCGATAAGGTTGATTTAGAGTCGGCTCCTACCCGTTTAACATTAAGGGGTTGGTTAGGAGTCGGTGTTTGGTCACACATTCGGTTAAGAGTAATCGACCCCACACCGACTTGAAAACGTTCGTACTAAGCGTACGTACAAGAAAAGTTTCCGTAGTTTGGAGACGATTTAAAGTCGGCGCCTAATCCGTTGGCCGACTTCGATTAGGTCGACTTAGAGTTGGCTCATACCCATGTAGCATTAAGGAGTCGGTTAGAGTCGGTGTTTGGTCACACATTCGGTTAAGAGTAATCGACCCACACCGACTTTAAAACGTTCGTACTAAGCGTACGTACAAGAAAAGTTTCCGTAGTTTGGAGACGATTTAAAGTCGGCGCCTAATCCGTTGGCCGACTTCGATTAGGTCGACTTAGAGTTGGCTCATACCCATGTAGCATTAAGGAGTCGGTTAGAGTCGGTGTTTGGTCACACATTCGGTTAAGAGTAATCGACCCACACCGACTTTAAAACGTTCGTACTAAGCGTACGTACAAGAAACGTTTCCGTAGTTTGGAGACGATTTAAAGTCGGCGCCTAATCCGTTGGCCGACTTCGATAAGGTTGATTTAGAGTCGGCTCCTACCCGTTTAACATTAAGGGGTTGGTTAGGAGTCGGTGTTTGGTCACACATTCGGTTAAGAGTAATCGACCCCACACCGACTTGAAAACGTTCGTACTAAGCGTACGTACAAGAAAAGTTTCCGTAGTTTGGAGACGATTTAAAGTCGGCGCCTAATCCGTTGGCCGACTTCGATAAGGTTGATTTAGAGTCGGCTCCTACCCGTTTAACATTAAGGGGTTGGTTAGGAGTCGGTGTTTGGTCACACATTCGGTTAAGAGTAATCGACCCCACACCGACTTGAAAACGTTCGTACTAAGCGTACGTACAAGAAAAGTTTCCGTAGTTTGGAGACGATTTAAAGTCGGCGCCTAATCCGTTGGCCGACTTCGATTAGGTCGACTTAGAGTTGGCTCATACCCATGTAGCATTAAGGAGTCGGTTAGAGTCGGTGTTTGGTCACACATTCGGTTAAGAGTAATCGACCCACACCGACTTTAAAACGTTCGTACTAAGCGTACGTACAAGAAACGTTTCCGTAGTTTGGAGACGATTTAAAGTCGGCGCCTAATCCGTTGGCCGACTTCGATAAGGTTGATTTAGAGTCGGCTCCTACCCGTTTAACATTAAGGGGTTGGTTAGGAGTCGGTGTTTGGTCACACATTCGGTTAAGAGTAATCGACCCCACACCGACTTGAAAACGTTCGTACTAAGCGTACGTACAAGAAAAGTTTCCGTAGTTTGGAGACGATTTAAAGTCGGCGCCTAATCCGTTGGCCGACTTCAATTAGGTCGACTTAGAGTTGGCTCATACCCATGTAGCATTAAGGAGTCGGTTAGAGTCGGTGTTTGGTCACACATTCGGTTAAGAGTAATCGACCCACACCGACTTTAAAACGTTCGTACTAAGCGTACGTACAAGAAACGTTTCCGTAGTTTGGAGACGATTTAAAGTCGGCGCCTAATCCGTTGGCCGACTTCGATAAGGTTGATTTAGAGTCGGCTCCTACCCGTTTAACATTAAGGGGTTGGTTAGGAGTCGGTGTTTGGTCACACATTCGGTTAAGAGTAATCGACCCCACACCGACTTGAAAACGTTCGTACTAAGCGTACGTACAAGAAAAGTTTCCGTAGTTTGGAGACGATTTAAAGTCGGCGCCTAATCCGTTGGCCGACTTCGATTAGGTCGACTTAGAGTTGGCTCATACCCATGTAGCATTAAGGAGTCGGTTAGAGTCGGTGTTTGGTCACACATTCGGTTAAGAGTAATCGACCCACACCGACTTTAAAACGTTCGTACTAAGCGTACGTACAAGAAAAGTTTCCGTAGTTTGGAGACGATTTAAAGTCGGCGCCTAATCCGTTGGCCGACTTCGATTAGGTCGACTTAGAGTTGGCTCATACCCATGTAGCATTAAGGAGTCGGTTAGAGTCGGTGTTTGGTCACACATTCGGTTAAGAGTAATCGACCCACACCGACTTTAAAACGTTCGTACTAAGCGTACGTACAAGAAACGTTTCCGTAGTTTGGAGACGATTTAAAGTCGGCGCCTAATCCGTTGGCCGACTTCGATAAGGTTGATTTAGAGTCGGCTCCTACCCGTTTAACATTAAGGGGTTGGTTAGGAGTCGGTGTTTGGTCACACATTCGGTTAAGAGTAATCGACCCCACACCGACTTGAAAACGTTCGTACTAAGCGTACGTACAAGAAAAGTTTCCGTAGTTTGGAGACGATTTAAAGTCGGCGCCTAATCCGTTGGCCGACTTCGATAAGGTTGATTTAGAGTCGGCTCCTACCCGTTTAACATTAAGGGGTTGGTTAGGAGTCGGTGTTTGGTCACACATTCGGTTAAGAGTAATCGACCCCACACCGACTTGAAAACGTTCGTACTAAGCGTACGTACAAGAAAAGTTTCCGTAGTTTGGAGACGATTTAAAATCGGCGCCTAATCCGTTGGCCGACTTCAATTAGGTCGACTTAGAGTTGGCTCATACCCATGTAGCATTAAGGAGTCGGTTAGAGTCGGTGTTTGGTCACACATTCGGTTAAGAGTAATCGACCCACACCGACTTTAAAACGTTCGTACTAAGCGTACGTACAAGAAACGTTTCCGTAGTTTGGAGACGATTTAAAGTCGGCGCCTAATCCGTTGGCCGACTTCGATAAGGTTGATTTAGAGTCGGCTCCTACCCGTTTAACATTAAGGGGTTGGTTAGGAGTCGGTGTTTGGTCACACATTCGGTTAAGAGTAATCGACCCCACACCGACTTGAAAACGTTCGTACTAAGCGTACGTACAAGAAAAGTTTCCGTAGTTTGGAGACGATTTAAAGTCGGCGCCTAATCCGTTGGCCGACTTCGATTAGGTTGACTTAGAGTTGGCTCATACCCATGTAGCATTAAGGAGTCGGTTAGAGTCGGTGTTTGGTCACACATTCGGTTAAGAGTAATCGACCCACACCGACTTTAAAACGTTCGTACTAAGCGTACGTACAAGAAACGTTTCCGTAGTTTGGAGACGATTTAAAGTCGGCGCCTAATCCGTTGGCCGACTTCGATAAGGTTGATTTAGAGTCGGCTCCTACCCGTTTAACATTAAGGGGTTGGATAGGAGTCGGTGTTTGGTCACACATTCGGTTAAGAGTAATCGACCCCACACCGACTTGAAAACGTTCGTACTAAGCGTACGTACAAGAAAAGTTTCCGTAGTTTGGAGACGATTTAAAGTCGGCGCCTAATCCGTTGGCCGACTTCGATAAGGTTGATTTAGAGTCGGCTCCTACCCGTTTAACATTAAGGGGTTGGTTAGGAGTCGGTGTTTGGTCACACATTCGGTTAAGAGTAATCGACCCCACACCGACTTGAAAACGTTCGTACTAAGCGTACGTACAAGAAAAGTTTCCGTAGTTTGGAGACGATTTAAAGTCGGCGCCTAATCCGTTGGCCGACTTCAATTAGGTCGACTTAGAGTTGGCTCATACCCATGTAGCATTAAGGAGTCGGTTAGAGTCGGTGTTTGGTCACACATTCGGTTAAGAGTAATCGACCCACACCGACTTTAAAACGTTCGTACTAAGCGTACGTACAAGAAACGTTTCCGTAGTTTGGAGACGATTTAAAGTCGGCGCCTAATCCGTTGGCCGACTTCGATAAGGTTGATTTAGAGTCGGCTCCTACCCGTTTAACATTAAGGGGTTGGTTAGGAGTCGGTGTTTGGTCACACATTCGGTTAAGAGTAATCGACCCCACACCGACTTGAAAACGTTCGTACTAAGCGTACGTACAAGAAAAGTTTCCGTAGTTTGGAGACGATTTAAAGTCGGCGCCTAATCCGTTGGCCGACTTCGATTAGGTCGACTTAGAGTTGGCTCATACCCATGTAGCATTAAGGAGTCGGTTAGAGTCGGTGTTTGGTCACACATTCGGTTAAGAGTAATCGACCCACACCGACTTTAAAACGTTCGTACTAAGCGTACGTACAAGAAAAGTTTCCGTAGTTTGGAGACGATTTAAAGTCGGCGCCTAATCCGTTGGCCGACTTCGATTAGGTCGACTTAGAGTTGGCTCATACCCATGTAGCATTAAGGAGTCGGTTAGAGTCGGTGTTTGGTCACACATTCGGTTAAGAGTAATCGACCCACACCGACTTTAAAACGTTCGTACTAAGCGTACGTACAAGAAACGTTTCCGTAGTTTGGAGACGATTTAAAGTCGGTGCCTAATCCGTTGGCCGACTTCGATAAGGTTGATTTAGAGTCGGCTCCTACCCGTTTAACATTAAGGGGTTGGTTAGGAGTCGGTGTTTGGTCACACATTCGGTTAAGAGTAATCGACCCCACACCGACTTGAAAACGTTCGTACTAAGCGTACGTACAAGAAAAGTTTCCGTAGTTTGGAGACGATTTAAAGTCGGCGCCTAATCCGTTGGCCGACTTCGATAAGGTTGATTTAGAGTCGGCTCCTACCCGTTTAACATTAAGGGGTTGGTTAGGAGTCGGTGTTTGGTCACACATTCGGTTAAGAGTAATCGACCCCACACCGACTTGAAAACGTTCGTACTAAGCGTACGTACAAGAAAAGTTTCCGTAGTTTGGAGACGATTTAAAGTCGGCGCCTAATCCGTTGGCCGACTTCAATTAGGTCGACTTAGAGTTGGCTCATACCCATGTAGCATTAAGGAGTCGGTTAGAGTCGGTGTTTGGTCACACATTCGGTTAAGAGTAATCGACCCACACCGACTTTAAAACGTTCGTACTAAGCGTACGTACAAGAAACGTTTCCGTAGTTTGGAGACGATTTAAAGTCGGCGCCTAATCCGTTGGCCGACTTCGATAAGGTTGATTTAGAGTTGGCTCCTACCCGTTTAACATTAAGGGGTTGGTTAGGAGTCGGTGTTTGGTCACACATTCGGTTAAGAGTAATCGACCCCACACCGACTTGAAAACGTTCGTACTAAGCGTACGTACAAGAAAAGTTTCCGTAGTTTGGAGACGATTTAAAGTCGGCGCCTAATCCGTTGGCCGACTTCAATTAGGTCGACTTAGAGTTGGCTCATACCCATGTAGCATTAAGGAGTCGGTTAGAGTCGGTGTTTGGTCACACATTCGGTTAAGAGTAATCGACCCACACCGACTTTAAAACGTTCGTACTAAGCGTACGTACAAGAAACGTTTCCGTAGTTTGGAGACGATTTAAAGTCGGCGCCTAATCCGTTGGCCGACTTCGATAAGGTTGATTTAGAGTTGGCTCCTACCCGTTTAACATTAAGGGGTTGGTTAGGAGTCGGTGTTTGGTCACACATTCGGTTAAGAGTAATCGACCCCACACCGACTTGAAAACGTTCGTACTAAGCGTACGTACAAGAAAAGTTTCCGTAGTTTGGAGACGATTTAAAGTCGGCGCCTAATCCGTTGGCCGACTTCGATTAGGTCGACTTAGAGTTGGCTCATACCCATGTAGCATTAAGGAGTCGGTTAGAGTCGGTGTTTGGTCACACATTCGGTTAAGAGTAATCGACCCACACCGACTTTAAAACGTTCGTACTAAGCGTACGTACAAGAAACGTTTCCGTAGTTTGGAGACGATTTAAAGTCGGCGCCTAATCCGTTGGCCGACTTCGATAAGGTTGATTTAGAGTCGGCTCCTACCCGTTTAACATTAAGGGGTTGGTTAGGAGTCGGTGTTTGGTCACACATTCGGTTAAGAGTAATCGACCCCACACCGACTTGAAAACGTTCGTACTAAGCGTACGTACAAGAAAAGTTTCCGTAGTTTGGAGACGATTTAAAGTCGGCGCCTAATCCGTTGGCCGACTTCAATAAGGTTGACTTAGAGTCGGCTCCTACCCGTTTAACATTAAGGGGTCGGTTAAGAGTCGGTGTTTGGTCACACATTCGGTTAAGAGTAATCGACTCCACACCGACTTTAAAACGTTCGTACTAAGCGTACGTACAAGAAAAGTTTCCGTAGTTTGGAGACGATTTAAAGTCGGCGCCTAATCCGTTGGCCGACTTCGATTAGGTCGACTTAGAGTTGGCTCATACCCATGTAGCAGTAAGGAGTCGGTTAGAGTCGGTGTTTGGTTGCACATTCGGTTAAGAGTAAAAGACCCCACACCGACTTTAAAACGTTCGTACTAAGCGTACGTACAAGAAAACTTTCCGTAGTTTGGAGACGATTTAAAGTCGGCGCCTAATCCGTTGGCTGACTTCGATAAGGTCAACTTAGAGTCGGCTCCTACCCGTGTAACATTAAGGGGTCGGTTAAGAGTCGGTGTTTGGTCACACATTCGGTTAAGAGTAATCGACCCCACACCGACTTTAAAACGTTCGTACTAAGCGTACGTACAAGAAAAGTTTCCGTAGTACAAAGTCCCCTCGGAGAGGTAAAAAAGAAATTGTAACGGTTCGGGATTTGATTTTAAAAAGGACTCCATTTTACGACCGGAGAAAAATAATTTTTATTTGCACTAATTTTGGACGTTAAAGTCGTATTTTATTTTAACCTTCGAGCTGTATACGTGTTTACTTGAAGCTAAGGGCAGCAACAATCTTCATTAGCAAATTCTTTATGTCAAAAATATCATCGGTTCCATGAATTGAAGCCCAACCATCCAGCGGCTACTTTCATCACATTGTATCGCCATCATTCCCATGATCCCATCAACATAAATTCTGTGTTCCGAAACGTCAACAACGTCGCTCAGATTCTTCCACGGCTCCAACCGGACTCAGCCACTACGATAAAGTTTCCGCAGTTCAACTGAACATTTCGGGATGAACTTTGTTAAGTAATGGTTGCAACCAATATTTTACATTTCGTTAATGTCGCGAGCACTGGCCAGTTGCTTAGTTTGTTAATATTTCATTTAGTTTAACTAGTATTTAGGTAGTTTTAAGTTAGCTTAAATGTTTGGTTAGGATATTGAGGTTAAATTAAATCATTTAGTGTTTGTCAATCTAACAACTGGCTTGATACGTTTAATTACGAATTTCTCCTAGACACCAATTTAATACTGAGGACCCTCGCTAACCCCACCATATAACGTTACGCGAGTAGTCCCGGGCGTATTCATTCATTATTATCTCCTTTGGTTCTTTTTTTTTAATAGTTGTAGACGGGTAAATTAGGGGTTCGCTTAAGTCGATTGTCCCTAGGTTGAGATCTCCAACATCCGACACCCGTGCTACATGGTCGCACATTCGGTTAAGAGTAATTTACCCCACACCGACTTTAAAACGTTCCTACTATAGACCGGGAAAATAAGCCCGAAAAAAGGCCGCGCTGCCAAATAAATATACACAAGCTGGAAATAATTTTATTTGACGGTAGGCATCCCAAATAAGAGTTATATGAGTTTGCGACGGTTTCTGGCTTGTGCCAAATTTGTTAGAGCCAAAAACCACGAAATATTTGGACATTTTTCAGTTTTTCGCTTAAAACTCGAAAACGATGCCTAATACAGAAAATTTTATTCTTACTAAATCAAAAGAGCATACAATATCACGTCAAATACAGTTAAAATTGGTTGAGCCGTTTATCCACAATCGATCGTCAAAGAAAATTAGCTCACTCCTATCTAGAGGTACCAATAAAAACGTGAAAGTATTCGTAGCTCTAACTTCCTGCTAAGACTGTTTTGGGAAGTCAAATTAATTTTTAAATACAAATCATACACCTTCGTCCATTTATTTTAATTTAAGGGCAATTCAGTTAGTGTACTTACCTACCTAGGTAGTTAGATCTATGTTTAATTATTATTAATTAGCATGCTAATTCAAAATGATAATAAACGGGTTTAAAAGTGAAAAAAAAACATACCAACTGAAAGGTTTTATTAATGGGAAAAAACTTCAATTGCATTATAAAATTGAAAAGAGATAAATGTTTTACGAACATTCTTTTTGTTTGGAATTTAAATTTATTTACAATTTAATTTTTTAATGTTTTTCTGCGTTTCGGGGAAGATGGTCCCTGGGAGGAAACGTCGTTGTCCAATTCTTCATCTTCTTCTGGCATTGGATCTAAATCGATTTCTTCCTCGACGATGTCAATCTCATCGTCGATTTGCGTCGAATCAAGGAAGATGTCCTCTTCTGTTAGAGAGTTAAGGCAGGAAAGCCCCTTGCAATTGCTGCATAAAGCCGAGCACTTTATTCCCGCTTTCCTGCTTGGCATCCCTTCTTGCACGTGCAGGATATTGTATTGAGCAGTTCCTGGGGCGCTGGCTGTTGGGTGGTTGCAATGGGGATCAGACCGTTTTTTTAGTTCTTCCATCCCCATTTTAGTAGATCCAGCTGACTGTTCCTCCAGATCTGAACCTGCAAGTAGACCCTGAGGGAGTGCTGGCGAGCGGCGGCTTCGCTGGGAGACAAACATGCCAAATTGTAGTTATTATTTTTCGATAAAGCTCTCTGCAACAGTTGCAGACGAATTTCATTCAAAGATTTGGAGCTACCACCCGCGTACAAACACACAATGAACTTTACTCCTGTCTCAGTGATCTTATCAGGAGTGGCGTTGGGATCCATGAAGTCTGAGGCGACATGTTGGAGGCTCGCGTTCTTTTGAAATGTTTTTAAAAATTTGATTTTGCCCTGTCGAAAAAATATAGAGGTGGTGTCACAGCCGCTGAAGGCGTGAAGAAATAACACATGTTTTTTGGCTTCTTCGGAAAGCTTAGAACTGTTGGGGGTGTAAATGGATGTGTCTTGGTTTCCCTTTCCAGGTTTCATGAGGCAGATATTCGCGACGGGTTCTTCCTGCTCACTTCTATCAGCTATGTGGTCAGTCAGCAGGACCAACAAATCAGTGTCTTCCCCGACAATGAAGACGGTGCCTCCCTGTCTCGACTTTTCTATGGCTGTTCCAACAATCAAGGAGTCTGCGTCTTCAAGGGCCTGTTTGACCTGGTACCCTTCACCACATAATTTTTCTGTCAACATTGAGATAAGACGTTTCTTATTAAGTTCGTTTAATAAGAAACGTTCTTTTGGCATAGTTGTTGACATTGTCTCATCAAATAAAACAGAAGCGGATGACATAGCGCGGGCTCTTCGGGCACGTTCAGCAGATTTTATGCTTTTCTCAGCTCCCTCCTCAGGGTATCCATCAAATACTATGGCTGGCGCAATTGGACCCAAAGTGTTTTTTGACGTAGTTCACGTACTTTTTAAGGATGGAGGAAAACACTTCACCAGTATTCCACACAACTCGGTGTAAGAGGAACCCACCTTCAAGAACGAAGCCTGCGTTGCTTGTGATTTCAACATTGACTGGATTGAACAGCTTAAAGAGGTCTGATTTTCTTGTCTTGCGCATTAATCCGTCGTCATCAAAAAGAGTTAATGGATATGGGGCTAACTCAAAGGCGAAATATGACTCGAGCTGTTGTGGCGACTTCATATGGAAAGGAATTCGACGGAAAATTGTATCAGGACTGACAGGAACTGGTTCACCATTCACCTTGACTACACTTCACGGCTCGTAGGGGCACTACTCGGTTCTTCCTCAGGAACTGTACTTCCTTAAAATTTTTCCCTTGAATATTTTCCATGCTTTTTTCCCTTTTTCATAAGCCTCTTGGCAGTTGATGTCATCACCCCCCAACACTCCAGTACTAATGCACATTATGGAAGTTCCTTGAGGGAATGGGTCATGAGAATCAAACCACTTACTGAATCTCTCCACATCAATGTTGTCCCTCTTCATACGAGAATTTGTGGTATCAACGTGTTGATCTGATGAGGTAAACGATACACCACAGAATTCCTCAACCACTGCCATCCATTATGAATCCAATGGCACCCATGAATGACATTAATAAATGGAAGCCACCAAGCCGCACGATAACACAGCTCAGCTAACTATCTAGTCCACAGGAAGCAACAATTGTTCCTGCTTTTATGTAGAGTGGATGATCCAAGGTGACAAAACAAAACTTTTGGTGTTTCTCCTTACATTTTTTGCAGCTGTTTTGAGGGCTGTATAGATGGTGTCAACGTCCGAGGGGGGAGCTCTGAAGGCGCAATATGCGTGAGGTCTGGAAAGGCTGGTTAGATGTTATCGTCTCCATAAACCCATTCCACCCAGGTAAGTTGATAACATCCTTCCATTTCCCATACATCCACAGCAGCTCTGCTAACCTCGGCAGTACTTCTTTTTCAACTCCAATAGCTATAACCTCAACGGTCACTGTGGCTAAACCTCCTTCACTAGGTTTATCGAAGTGCTCCAGGGAAATACTGCCGTACTCTTTCAAGGAGGTTGATTTTGGAGGTGACTTAACCTTGTAAATAGGGGTTCTTGGAATCAGTGAGTTTTTTGGGAGTAAAACACTGAATACCCCCCATGGCATGAAAAGTGTCATGGCCATCAATTGTATCCATGTTTATGTCTGCGTTGTCAAAAACGAATTGTGTGAATGAGTTCTTGGTTATGATTTCAAGAGGCTGCTGAAGAGTTGAAACTTCAAATTTCCTCACTTCTCCATATGAACTGCTGAAACCCATGGCTGAAAGCACGTCCACTAGGTGCCTCGATCCATACTTCCTGTACAACAAAGTTCCAACTCCTAGTAGGATTGGGGATGTGAATGATCTTGGTCGGGTCGATGATATCAGTGAATGGGCAATGGCTTGGACTTTTTTCCAAGTTTTGTCCTTCCTCTCTCCATCTTCCTTTCTTTTTTTAGCTGGACTGTTTATAGTGTCCAACATCAACTTCAAATAATCTGGGATGTCATCATTCACACTACTTAAAAACATGTCAGGAGAGGGATACTTATCCAATGAATAAACTTTTGACCTTATGTCCTCACGTATGATCTCTGCGGCTGCTTTCACCACCCGCATACGTTCTTCGTTCATGTCAGTTTTCCTGGACTCATACCAATTATTGGTCAGGATATTGTGGCCGGTGTTTCGAAAGCATATTATTGATTGCTTGAATTTATTAGTTCCGGGTACCACAATTATATCTGTTATGGAGTCATGTAAATAATCATCTTTTGTAATATACATTCAAATATTCCCGCGTAAATATAAGTAGTTCCTATTTTGGGTTAATAGATGGAGCTAGCGTCACTAGAACAAAAAATATAACAAAAACAAGAGAGATCAGAGTTAGGAGAGAAGAATGTAGATAAGTTCATTTATTCATTATTTGTTAATAAAAAGTATTTAGTTCATTTACAACCATCAGAGCTTTATTACAACCCACGACACAACAATATCATCTTTAAATCTTTCAGACAACTTTGCAGGTATATATTCCTTTCTGGGAACAATTCCTTCATATGTTTGTAGAATATCTTCTAGTGTAAATTGACACAATTCCTCATTATCTTCCATCCATTTCGCCGTAATTTCAGCACTTTCTGGCCGGCCACGAGGTTTTGAATCTGGTGAAGAAGGTGCATGGAGAAAGAAACGCATGCGACCGGAACTGTGGTACCTTCCTTCTGCTGCTACTAAATCTGTTTCAGTTCCAAGCCTCCGTAAAACACCCTCACCCCATTCATCCTCTCTAGCGACAGCAGCTGTTCTTATACTTCCTATGGTCTCCAAGTTCATTACCTCCTGCACACTATCTCGCCTGTGTTTATTTAACTTTTTTTTTGGGCCTTAAAGGATTCAGAGGCATCCTTCTCACAATAAATACATAGTTTCTTGAAGTTGAACGTGTTCACTTTACCTCTGGTCACACGTTCTGGATGTTTTTCTTCTCTTTTAGCCTTGAGAATACTTGACTCCCTTGTGTAGACACCTTTTCGACACTTTTCATGAACGATAACAGATGTTTGACGCTCTAACCAAGTATGATAGCCATAATTTCTCCTCTTAATGGCATCAATAAATGTTTTCAGTGACTTTTCCTTTATTGTACCTTGATCTTCATCATTTTTAACAGCATCACCACATATGAAACAAGTCGTGCCCGCCATATCAAGGCAACTTGCCTACCAATCACTTATGGCACAACACATACACGTCGTTGTAGAACACCGAAAACGGCAAAAGATATTAACTTAATAACAACAACTTAGTTAACTAAATTAACAAATTAATTGCCGTAAAAACTGAAGAACCTCAAATTAGAAGCCGGCAATAAACTGGGTAAAAGATTTAGAAGGGCTCAATGTGTGAGCTAGACAGGACAAGGGAAGATGGAGAGGGAACGCCAGATGATGATGTTTTTATTGGTATCTCTACATAAAAGTAAGCTAATTTTTAAATTTAGGAGCTCTTTTTACCTAGAATTTGATGCTCTAAAACCTTCATGCGTGACATTTTTCATTTGGAGTAGCCGTTATTGAGTTACAGGCGTTGGAACATGAGCATAATTCAATTTTCCTCCAAGTTGGTAAAGATTGCCGATCTTTGATGATCGATTGTAGCTAAACGGCTGTACCCAATTTAACTGTTAAGTAGAGTATTCGACGTGCAATTGTATGCTCTGTCATTATAGTAAGAGAAACATTATCTGTAGGATGCATTGCTGTCGCATTATAAGCAAAAAACTAAAAAAAGTCCAAAAATTACGTGGTTTTTTGGCTCTAAAAAATTTGCCACAAGCCCGAAACCGTTGCAAACTCATATAACTCTTATTTGGGATGCCTAACGTCAATTAAAATTATTTCCAGCTTGTGCATATTTATTGGGCAGAAAAATTCTAATTTGCCTACACTACAAGAAATGTTTCTGTAATTTGGAGACGATTTAAAGTCGGCGCCTAATCCGTCGGCCGACTTCGATTAGGCCGACTTAGAGTTGGCTCATAGTCTTTAAGCCGATTTGAACATAGCGAGGTTTCCAACTACATTATGCTGATATATTATTTACTACTGCAGTGAAATAAACGTATCGCGAATGCGTCTGCTGTAAAATAAAATAAAAAATAGCGCCTTCTCCGACCAAAGCCATCTGTGAGTCACGATATGATTTATTAATACTAGAATATTTCAGGCTCTCTAAGGCGAATTGTAAATGTAATTGCACTCGAGAATTTTACTATTTACTGAAAAATTTAAAGTGCCAAACTCTAAAGACTGTTTCAATTAAAGAAAGACTAAGTTTCCAAGGTAAGAAATTCCATAAAAATTTCTTATTTTTGTGAAATAACTATTTCAACTACAGGCATTTGTTATAGCTGTTAAGACTTTGTGGTTTACCCCAACAACTACTAAAGGAAATATTGATTTTTAAGATCAGTTTTAGCTGTTTTTTCTCTATTAAAATTAATTAAAGTTGAAAGTTATCAACCAAATGTCTTAACAGAGGTGGGCAAAAGATGTGAGTGTTCATAAATTTATAATATCGTTAAACATTAAGATATAAAATCTTATCCTTATCCCGTTTGCTTAAAAAGTAAGCAAACAAAAATATATTTTACTTACAAGGAGACGACCCGAGGTGTTACACACCGATTTTGTTCAAACTCGGGGGATTGGTAAACCTTCAGGCTTCATGTAACTTGAAAAATACTAAAGGGAATTTATTCAATGGGCAACGGTTTTACCATGGCAATGAAAAATGTTTTTGACAACATAAAATTGAAAGCCTTACTGAAAGCACGTCCACTAGGTGCCTCGATCCATACTTCCTGTACAACAAAGTTCCAACTCCTAGTAGGATTGGGGATGTGAATGATCTTAGTCGGGTCGATGATATCAGTGAATGGGCAATGGCTTGGACAAATATAACGCGCATCATCCCTTTTGCCGATTGGAAAATCGTTAGTTCAAATTCAAGCTCTGAAGTATTCTTTGTGTTATGAGTATAATTGTGATTCTATACAATATGACCTATTTGATAGTTTCAATTCTTAATCTTATCTTGTAAAGTATCATTCACACAATATAAGTTTCGTTGGTTCTCTTCTTTAGGCTTAACTAATTTAAAACTTCGATTTGTCAGTCATTTCGGAACCTCTTTCAACGCGATCTAGGAGGATTTATTCTCGATACAAGAGCAGGCCTTAGACTTCGCCATTCCCCTTTCGCCTTATCTCCTTTAAAGACATAATCAAATAATTAAATAACCTACTCTCTATCGAAATGTAGATGCAAATTAAGTACAAAAATTATATTTACTTAATTTTATTTTCTGGGGAGGTGCACGAGTGGATGTCGTTTCGGGATATGTTTCAAACAGCCATCCATAATAACCAGGATTTGTCGGATGCGCAGAAGCTTACGTACCTGAAATCAAGCCTAACGGGGAATGCCGCCAAGTTAATAACATCGCTTCCTATTTCGGACATTAACTACGGCATAGCGTGGGACACTGTTACGAAGAGGTACGAAAATAAGAGATAACTTTATTTATATATAATGAAGCGTTTCGTTTCACTCCCGGCAATTTCAAGCGGGAATTCGACGGCGCTGCGATCCATCGTGGACATGACAATGGAGTGCACGAGAGCGCTGGATACGCTCAGCATAGCGAATAAATGGGATGCCATTCTGATCTATCATTTAATGCAGAAGTTGGATCCTACTTCCAAGGAACAGTGGGAGCTAAGCTTAAAAGATACTGAGATACCTACGTCAAAGGCGCTTTTGGACTTCATCGAACAGAGAGCGCGATCGTTAGCCGCTTCGTCTTCGGGTCCAAGCCACCAACCTCGAGAGCATCTCAAGAAATCTGTCAACCTACACGCCAGAACGGGAATGACGCCGGCAGATGGAAGTTGTTCGTTCTGTTCCGGAGCGCATCGCAACTTCAAATGCCCAAAATTCAATGGTATGAAGATTGAAGACCGCCAGTCCTTGGCACAGGAAGTGAAGGTCTGTTTCAACTGTCTTCGTTCCGGTCATCGAGTAAAAGATTGTCCACTTGAAAGGGGTTGTAAGACTTGTGGACAACGACATCATTCGCTTCTCCACGGATACAATCACAATCCGAGATCTGGTAGTCGACGGTTCGGGAGAAGTCAATTGACGGGTGACCTTCAGCCTGGTATCCAACAACTGAGCCAAGGTCAACATGGATTAATGGATTTATATACCCCCGTACCGTAAAAATACATACCAAGGTCAACAGTTGGGTAACCACCAGATCAGTCAACTCCAAAACCAAAATTTCCATGTTCAAGAAGTAGTTCATTCAAAATGTGACGCCATGCTAGCCACTGCCGTGGTCAGGGTCCAGACGGTTTCCGGTGGATGTCTTCAATTCCACGCGCTCCTGGACGGCGGATCGACCGTGTCATGCATTTCCGAAGCGTGCATTGGACAACTGGGTCTAGGACGGGAGATGGTCGATACGGAGGTCGTAGGTCTAGGCTCAGCTCAACTCGGGAAGACGAGAGGCCTAGTTCAGGTACATTTCAAGTCGCATATTGATGCCAAGAAAATAGAGAAATTCCATGTAAGTGCCTACGTTCTTCAGAAGATTACTTGTCAACTTCCGGTTAGAAGATATGACGCAAGTAATTGGAGTCATCTGAAAAATCTTCAGCTAGCGGATCCAGCATTTAACGTACCAGCTGACGTGGACATACTGCTGGGCGCCGACATATTTTTTAAACTTCTACTCGACGGCAAACGAAGGTCAACTTCCAAGTCTCCGGATGCTATAAATTCCGAGCAGGTTCCGAAGAGACCAATTCTCACTCGCGCCGAGAAAGATTGTGAGGAAGATTTCCAGATGAGCCACTACAGAAATGAATCTGGAAGATTCGTGGTCCGGATGCCGATGAAGAAACCAAAAGTTCCTCTCGGGTCGTCCCGAAAAACGGGTGAGAGGAGATTGCTACAAATCGAGAAAAAGATTGAATCGAGTCCAGAGTTGAAGATTTTATATCAAGGCTTTATGGAGCTGTACGAAGTGCTGGGGCACATTATTAGAGTGGAATCCATCCATTCGTCGATCGAACGAGTATTCATTCCCCACCATTACGTCCTGAAGGATTGTAACCAGACGAACAAATTTAGAGTCGTATTCGATGCGTCGGCGAAGACAAGTTCTGGTAATTCGTTGAATGACGCACAGCTAGTCGGTCCAGTCGTTCAAGACACGCTGTACACTATCATCATGCGATTCAGAATTCATCAAGTAGCATTCAGTGCTGATATTAAGAAGATGTATCGGCAAATACTGATCGCACCCGACCAGTGCGACCTTCAATGTATTCTTTGGCGAACGTCACCAAAATTACCTATGCAAGAATATCAGCTCAGGGCGGTTACGTACGGTACGGCATCAGCACCGTTTCTCGCCACCAGAGTCCTTCGACAATTGGGTGATATCGGATCTAAAGAATACCCGTTGGGTGGTGAGATTCTCAAACGAGATTTCTACATGGATGATGTCATGAGTGGAAAAGGATCGATTGAAGATACTAGAGAGGCTATAGCTCAACTTCGCCAGCTAACAGACAGTGCTGGGCTCCCTCTCAGCAAATTCGCTTCCAACTGTCAGGAATGTCTGGTCGATGTTCCAGTTGAGTTGCGGGAGACCAAGGAAATCCTCGCTATGGATGAAGAACCTATCGTAAAAACTCTTGGGCTTTACTGCGACACCCGAAGGATCAATTCCTGTTCAAGGTTCAAGTTCCGGAGTCGGGGGAAGACGTTATGAAAAGAACGTTACGATCTAAAATTATGATGCAAGACGTTTGGAGGGAGAGAGTTGGTTGGGACGAAAAACCGACCCCATCGATTCAGCACCAATGGCAAGAGTTTCGAGATTCGATCCTAGAGATTCAGAAAATACGCATCGACCGTGGGATTCATACCTCACCAGAAATATCTGAGTTGGAATTCCATGGATTCTCAGATGCTTCGGAAAAAGCGTACGCTGGAGTAGTTTATCTGAGAACGGTAGACAAATTCGGAGAAATCAACGTTTCACTTCTTGCGTCGAAGACAAGGGTGGCTCCAGCGACCCAAGCTATGTCCATCCCGAGATTGGAGTTGTGCGGCGCTCTGCTACTCGCTGATCTCCTGGAATCAGTTAAAGAATCACTGGGACTTGATACCATTCCAGTGAAAGCATGGACAGACTCCACAATTGTCCTATGTTGGATCACGTCGTGTCCGAAACGATGGAAGACGTTTGTTGGTAATCGAGTTTCGAGAATTCAAGAAATTATCCCAGCGTCGCAATGGGACCCAGCCGACGCAGCGTTGAGAGGAATTTATGTTGCAGAACTCGTAAAGCATCACCTCTGGTGGAAAGGACCGTCATGGTTGGTAGAGAGCACGCCCGCTCCCAATACGTTGAAATGGGTGATGGACACCTCCAAGATCAATCAAGTTTATGAGGAGGAGAAGATCGTCATCGTAGCCACGAAAGCCCACGTCGTTGAAAACTCTACATTCACGAGATTTTCATCACTTTCCCGTTTACGTCGTATCACCGCATGGAGCCGAAGATTCGCTCATAACAGTATACTTCGATACCGACTGAGAACGGATCCACTGTCAACGACTGATGAATTGGGATCAGCACTATTGGCGCTAATCAAGGTTATGCAAGCCTCAGAGTTTGCAGAAGAACTTGAGTTCTTGAAGGAAGGAAACCCGTTGCCAATGAAGAGTAAATTACTCTGTTTACGTCCTGAGTTGGATTCGGACGGCATCCTTCGGATTGGAGGTCGATTGAAACATGGTGATTTTGCCGATAGCGTGAAACGACCCATTCTGCTACCACGCCACCACAAATTAACGGAACTGGTGATTCAAGAGGCACACGTCCAGCACTTGCACGCTGGAGCACAGTTGGTCCACAGCATTTTATCCCTAAAGTACTGGATTCTCCGTGGGAGAGATGCGATTCGACACCAAATTCGGAGATGCATCGTCTGCACAAGATACCGGGCAGAAACGGCAAAGCAAATTATGGGTGACTTACCTAAGTCCAGACTGCGATATTGTCGAGCCTTCACAACCACCGGCGTTGATCGATGACGCCTAGAAGTAAAACGACGTACAAGGCTTATATATCGCTTTTTGTATGCTTCGTCACTCGGGCGATACATTTGGAGGTCGTTTCATCTCTATCTACAGAAGCGTTTATCGCAGCGTTACGAAGATTAACCTCAAGGAGGGGACGGCCCCGCGACATTCATAGCGATTGTGGCACGAACTTCGTGGGCGCAGCAAAAGAATTGACGGAGTTCATGAAATTGATAAAGTCGAACAGTCATAACGAGGCAGTTGCAGATCACCTTTCGTCGCAAGGAATATCGTGGCATTTCAACCCTGCCGGCGCCCCCCACTTTGGTGGTCTATGGGAGGCAGGGGTAAAATCTGTGAAATACCACATGCGAAAAGTCATTGGCCAAACTCGACTGACATTCGAAGAATTTGCAACGGTCATCACGCAAATCGAGGGATGCCTCAATTCGCGACCCTTGACTCCGATGTCGTCTGACCCGATGGATCTGCAAGTACTAACGCCAGGTCACTTCCTCATTGGAGAGTCGTTGCAAGAGGTTCCCGACCCAGATCTCTCGCACCTTCCGATGACGAGACTCAACCGCTGGCAACTCCTCCAAAAGCTGAAACAGGACATCCACAAGCGTTGGCTTCGGGAGTATATAACAAGACTTCAGCAACGTCCGAAATGGATGACTCCTTAACGGAATATCGCAGTCCGGGACATGGTCCTCGTCAAATCAGACTCTTTATCCGCCGCCAGCTGGCCTCTTGCTCGAGCTGTCCAGATACATCCAGGTCAAGATGAACAGACGAGGGTGGTCACTTTGCGTACCAGCAGTGGAGAGCTTACGAGACCGATCGTTAAGCTCTGTCTACTTCCATTCGATCAAGAAGACACCACGTCTCATTCTTGAAGCTATCGCATCAAGGCCGGGAGTATGTTCCGACGATAAACTTACGTTATGAGGAAGAATGCTTTTTTCCCTTCCCTGTTCGATTGTTTACCTTTTATCTAATCTTCGAATGTTTTAATTATGGTTTTAAATTGATTCATTTTTTGTCGGCGATATGCTTTTATGTTGTAATCGAATGCTTTTGACCTACTCAAAAGTTAACTTCATGTTGGATAAATAAATAATTAATCAGAGTTCATCCAGATCTGTTGTCGATTACTTTGTTGCGACGTCGGCAGCCGTCGAGCTTAAGTCGCGCTAGTTCGAGGGAAGAGAGGTCTGAATTCTGCGGCTAGACATGAACATAGTAAAAACGATAGTACTGGAGAGTGTTGTTAAATTAAATTTTAAAGAAACCAATTTAACACTGTTAAACTTGATATCATAGGTCGGGGGGCTCTGGGCTTCAAAGATCGCCAATGCCCTAGGTTAGGCTAGGACTCGCGAGCGCAGTCGCTCTCTGTTGTATATTAGAATGCCAATCTCTGCTTGATATATAACGGTTTAATTGAGAGCCGTGCAATGCAATAATATTATCGCCTTCTTGGCGAACTTGTTTCATTTAGCGCTTGCCGCACCGAGAGTGGTCTATTCCGATCATTTCGACGTGGCGTTCACAAGCTACCTCTTTCGAACGGCGAGCGTATTTCGCGAACAGAGGGAAATGTTGTTCTCTCCTATTGTTCTCTCCTGTTGTTCATCTCTCCTATTGTTCTCAGAGCCGTATTATGTCGCTACGGATTAAATCGGCGTCAGATTCGCGTGCAGCTGCCGACGTCAAGGCGAACAAATTCACTTCTCACGGCTACATAGTGTAGACGAGATAAACGTTTAAACAATAGAGTAAAGCGTAACCAACTATTATAACTAACCAATTAGTGGTTAGCTTTGAATCTGCTATCCTCGCTATTTTATTTCGGTGTCCTGAAATATATATCAAACGGAAAATAGGTCATTCCTCAATCTTGTCATCTTCATACCTTAAATTACCTATTTAGTGCTCGAATTACGTTAGGAAAGATTGTGGGAGTTCTTTAATAGAATTTCAAGCTTTATTTTTTAACGGTTTCATATTGGCAGACCACAATTAATCTACTAACTACTGGTCAGCTCACTTCGGGAAACGTAACTCGTAATACCATAAGTCTATAATATTGTTCCATAAATTTGTCACTTTGGGGAATATTTTACTGAGAGTTAGTAACCGAGTGACGTCATCACAAGAAGCAAATCTTCCCCTGTCGAGGCGCTGTCAAAGGCTACGTGTGACGCGTTAGTAAGCGGACGCAAAACGGCGACGAAGCCCGTAATGCAGTCTGTCTTGCGAATAGCTCTCAGTAAAACGTTTGCTGGTGAAGAATAGGAAGTGTCACACTTATGTAACAAAGATATTATACACTTATGGTAATACCTATATCCATTTTTAGCCTCACCACTCTTGTTGAGGAGGAATTGTTAGCCTCACCCATCTTGTTATTGAGGGATTGTTAGCCTCACTTGTTATAGAGGAATTGAAGCTGTTATTTTCACTCTTATTCTTTCATCTTTTTCGCTTGTTTTTCTTTCTGCATACCACTTTTTCGTTATAATTTTATCTACAGTTCCTTTGAAACAAACGATATTGGATTGTCCAGGGATACTCGTTATTACAATACTTTCTTCGAAATAATTCTGTACTTTGTTCCTTAAATGTTTTTATAACAAGCCTTCTTTTTCCTCACCTAGGTAGGATTAAAATTGGGTATAAAGTTACTCTAATGACAGCTGACATTAATCTAAAGAGTTTGTCATAAATGAGCACAGTTTCTGAAAGGCATTTTTCTGACAGATGTTTTCGCCTTTTATCAAAAATGCATGTTTTTCCAGAAAACAGGCAATCAAAATTATGCGCTGAATCTCTAGTCGAGGTTCCTCACATCTTGTAGACTTGGCATTCAAATACTGCGCTATATACTTTGTGTTCGTATATTTCGCTCGACAGTCGCTATGGACATTTAATTTATTTCGATCTCGAATTTCTTTTCATTCTGAATTGCCACGAGTTTTACTAGCTTCAATAATACTTTTAATAAGAATTCGGACTACGTATTAATAGGGTGTAAAATACGGTACCGAATTTAGTTCGCCCGGGAGAATATTGTTCGACGACCAAAGTCCGAAAATCCCCCGTTTATGGACCTTGACATACGTGGATAAGTTATAGTTTAGGCGTTTTGTCTGTACGTGTACAGTCTGAATACTAAGCAGAGGGGAAACTAATACCAATACATACAATAAAGCGGGTTTTCTTTCGAAAAAAGTGCCAGAATTCAAACTTAAAATACCAAAAATTAAAACTTATGTTGAGACCTCAGATCCATCTACACACACCAGGTAGCGCTGGCGATATATAAACATGGAATACGCCAAATGATGGTAAATCCGAGGGGTAAGACACTCTGCGAACTCGGAGTACACTGCCGTACCTTTGACAGTGCTAAATGGAACTCGCGAACTCTTGAAAATATGTACCTTTAACAGTGCTAAATGCACGAACTCGGTGTACAGATTATATGAGACTGTCTAACCCCTCGGGGAAATCTTCTACCGAACAACTCATCCTAGCTTAAAGGCTGGTTCACACGAGCACTGTTTTCCTGATTTTCCTATTTTCTCGTTTTACCACCTTTCCCGTTGTTCTGGCGCACGGGAAAACGACTGTACACACGGACAAAATTTAACGGGTTTTTCCGCCGTCAGCGCTGCCGGTAAACGAGAAAACGGAGAAAAAAATGTTTAAATATCTCTACTTTATTTTCCCGGTTTTTGAAGCTCTTTGAGTTCGACTAATCAGCGAGCGTTTCGCTGTCACGTGATATAAGGAGCAATTTTGAAAGTCTTTAAAAGTAGGCTTAAGAATTTTTGCGTCTATCACGTGACGGCATAAGGCTCGCTGACTGGTCGAGGCCTACGCCCCTCAAAAAAAGGTTATCCGTTTCCTCGTTCCCCGGCAGCTCTCGCTGTGATAAAATCCGGCAAATTTTGTCCGTGTGTACAGTCGTGTTCCTTCGCGCCCGAAACACGGGAAAAGGCGGTAAAACTAGAAAATATAGAAAACCAGGAAAACACTGCCCGTGTGAACCAGGCTTTAGTCCTATCTCATACCGTTTACCCAAAAAATTGAAAATATACCAAATATATATAGCGGTATATATGAAAACAATACACCAAATCATAGAAAATCGTCTAACAAACAACTATCATATTGGACCGTTTACCCGTTACCGCGAAAAAAAACTAAAATAGACAAAAGGGCGGTCATTTTTAGACATGTTTCCCTACGCAGAAAGTGGTAAACTTTTTTAGCCCTATAAGTACCCCATCTAGATCCCAAAACCGTTGAGAGCTGCTTTTCGTAAATTATTTCCGAGTCAAATGCTAATTTGACTGTGCTATAAAATACGCATTATTTTACAGTTTTAATTGAGACTAAAATACACGCTATTTTTTCAGTTTAAATTGAGACTAAAATACACGTTATTTTTCAGTTTAAATTGAGATTAAAATACACTTCATTTTTTCAGTTTAAATTGAGACTAACATACGCATCATTTTTGCAGTGTAAATTAAAATATGCATTATTTTTGCAGTTTAAATTAAATATGCATAATTTTTGCAGTTCAAATTGAGACCACGATATGCATTATTTTTGCAGTTTAAATTGAGACCACGATATGCATTATTTTGCAGTTTAAATTGAGACCACGATATGCATTATTTTTGCAGTTTAAATTGAGACTAACATACGCATTATTTTTGCAGTTTAAATTGAGACTAACATACGCATTATTTTTGTAGTTTAAATTGAGACTAACATACGCATTATTTTTGCAGTTTAAATTGAGACTAACATACGCATTATTTTTGCAGTTTAAATTGAGACTAACATACGCATTATTTTTGCAGTTTAAATTAAAATATGCATTATTTTTGCAGTTTAAATTGAGACCACGATATGCATTATTTTGCAGTTTAAATTGAGACCATGATATGCATTATTTTTGCAGTTTAAATTGAGACTAACATACGCATTATTTTTGCAGTTTAAATTGAGACTAACATACGCATTATTTTTGCAGTTTAAATTAAAATATGCATTATTTTTGCAGTTTAAATTGAGACCACGATATGCATTATTTTGCAGTTTAAATTGAGACTAACATACGCATTATTTTTGCAGTTTAAATTGAGACTAACATACGCATTATTTTTGCAGTTTAAATTGAGACTAACATACGCATTATTTTTGCAGTTTAAATTGAGACTAACATACGCATTATTTTTGCAGTTTAAATTAAAATATGCATTATTTTTGCAGTTTAAATTGAGACCACAATATGCATTATTTTTGCATTTTAAATTGAGACCACGATATGCATTATTTTTGCAGTTTAAATTGAGACTAACATACGCATTATTTTTGCAGTTTAAATTAAAATATGCATTATTTTTACAGGTTAAATTGAGACCATGATATACATTATAAAATGAGAATTATATTTGCAGTTAATAATAAGTTTAATATACCCTTACCAAAATGTGAGTCTTACTTTAGTCGCTAATTAGTCTCAAAGAAGGATCAAGGATTTTTAAGTATTATGTAAGCATAACTGAGACCCGAATTTTGGGGCCTAAATAAAATCTATTTTAGTCTCACTAAAAGAGTTTTATTAATATATATTTAGATGAAACTCATTATAGTCTCATTTTGGAAGACCCAATTCTGGAGACTTGAGAGAAGCTTAATTGAGAGTTGCTTAGAGGTTACAATATTAGATTAGAATAAGGGTTATTTAAGACTTCGTTTAGTCTCATATTGGGAGACTAAATTTTGGGGACTTGAAAAAGGCTTAAATGAGAGTAGATAATGGGTTACAATATTAGATTAGAATAAGGGTTATTTAAGATTACACTTTAGTCTCATATGGGGAGATTCATTTCTGTGGACTTGAAAGAGACTTAATTGAGAGTTGCTTAGAGGTTACAATATTAGATTAGAATAAGGGTTATTTAAGACTTCACTTTAGTCTCAAAAATCGCATTAAAAAAGTCTTAGTAGAGTCTCCTACAAATAGTAAAACGCAGGTATAAATAGAGTCTCCTACAAATATTAAAACGCAGGTATAAATAGTCTCCTACAAATAGTAAAACGCAGGTATAAATAGAGTCTCCTACAAATAGTAAAATACAGATCTTAATTGAGGCTCCTACAGAAAGCGAAATTTAATGCAGTGTCTTTCAAATCGCAAAAATTATGTCTAAATTGAGTTTCCTAAAAATTAAAAAATATGGGTTTAAACCGAATCTCCTAGAAATCACGGAAATAGTGTTTAAATCAAGTCTCAAACAAATCGCAAAAACAAGTTTAAATTAAGTCTCCCACAAATAGTAAAACGCGGGACTAAATTGGGTCCCTACAAATAAAAAATCTGGCTTTAAATCAAATCTCCCAGAAATCACGGAAAAAGGGGTTTAAATCAAGTCTCAAACAAATCGCAAAAAACAAATCTAAATTAGGTCTCATAGCAAGATCTTAAATAGAGCTAAAAACGAGTCTTCTTTAAGGCTAGCTTAAAGAAACGTAAATATCTAGATTTAAGTATATTTTTAGTCTGAGTTTTGGACTGTGGGAGACTTATTCATGATTTATTATGGGCTTTGAATAAGTCTTTTTTAAGGTTTTATTTTCGAAACATAATTTTGGTAAGGGTAACCCTATCAATATACGCTTAAATTTAATCTGAAACAAGCCTTCTTTTTCGTCTTAAACAAGGCTAAATTTAGAGGAGGAATATCAGACTTAAATTAAACTTAAATTAACCGTTAAGTTAAATAAGGCTCTAGCAGAGCTGAAATAAATCTAAAATAAGGATGTATTTGAGACAGTGGCAGTTTCATAAAAGTCTTAGACAAGTTTTATTTTTGCTGACTTATTTGACACGTAAACAAACCAAAATATAACAACCTTAAATAAGTATCCATTTTCACTCCAAATAAGGATTAATTAAGTCTGAAACAAGGATGTATTTGGGATTGTGGCAGCTTAAAAAGGGTCTGTTTTTATATTAAAAAATACAGCTTCGATTTTGGTAAGGGGGAGTTTAACGTACAGGAGATTCACAATATCAAGACTTTAATACGGCACACATTTAATATTAAGGTGTGTAATACAGCACACTTGGATAATCAAGCTGTTTAATGTAGAAAGCGTAAATTTACTTTATTTTCTTTTACATTTCCACAAAAGTTGGGTGTAAACCACGATCTTCAACGCCATTGTAAGAATCACGAGCATGTACAAGTTAAAGTAAACGTTTCCCTGTAAGAACCGTGTAAAAATAACGAACACCAATTAGTGTTTTACGAGTACGGATTTGCGAAACGTGGGCTTTTACCTCAGAGTAGCCGTATTTTTCGAGAATTTCATGGCCATTAGCGTAACAGATGGCTGGATTGTTAACATCGCAAACTGAAAGCGCATTAATTAAAGTTAATTAAATAAATGTTTGAGTTTACAATTTCCACCATACTCGCGAGAGTTTTTCCAAATTGCATAAGTAATTGCGTATCAACACCAACCGATGCCTGGGCCTATTTTTCATTAGATTTAGTGGTTATTTGGCCGGAAACGTGATGAGAAAATGAGTTAGGACAATACCATAATTAAAAATGAATTTTTACTATGAAGTCATTTTCTGCAATAGTGTAGGGAGTTGTTAATTCGCGTGGCATGGAGGGCTAGCCACTATCCTCCTACACGGTTTAACCGGCCATCTGATTTAAAAGCATTAAAAATCGCTAGATAACGTGGTCTTATGGTTGTGCCTTGTGAAATAGTCTAGCTGATTATCTTGATCAAACATTCAACATAGCCCCCAAACTGTCTGTACAAGTGCCGAATTTTTAGGTTTTTATGTGTATGCAAATGATAAAAATTACTTTTGCTTATATTACTTAGGGTGTACGAAAAATCTAGTGCCCCGGACCTTATGCCGCTATCTGTATCGTTACGTTTCCGCATGCAATTATTATATAAACTCGAAATAGATTATCTTTCAGTACATTACCAAACTTTGGTTATTGGCGTTTTATTCTTACCAATTTGGCCAGCGTCTTTCCATTGGTTTCCAATTATCGATTCTGCTCCGTAATACGCGAATAGCAGGTATTTCGTCCAAGATAAGTATCCTGGAATAGAACTATTGGCGAATATGATGTTAACTTATTGGAATCTTATCAACATTGTATCAAAACATACTTAATATTGTTGAATAATCCCGTTAAAACTCTGCAATAGTTGAAAAAGAAACTGACGAAGGCTATAAAATATTTTACATTCCCTAAAATCAGTCTAAGAAACTCTCCTAAAAAGAAACTTTTGTTGGATCGTCGTCAAAAGTCGTTACCATCAGAAATAATTACCCGTGGCGCTAGCCGCCATGTTCGTTAGAAATGCCGCAGTGATGAAAACTCCGTATTTTTCAGGAGACAGTTGCATTCCTCAAGAAACCACCCACGATTAGAACGTTTCGTTTGTTTTTCTAGTTTCTAAACTTAAATTACCAGTAGACCAATACATCAGCGAACAGAAAATGAAAGTATCAATAAAGCAGTACATCGTCTCGAATATTGTCCGAACAATCATAAAAGAGTGGACCGAGTAAAGCCTCGCCTTAAAATCCAGGATCGCCTGACCTTCATTTAGGGCCTGAAATAAGTCGTTAACTGTTTCAGTTTTCAGTCATTACATATTGGGCGTATTGCCGTGACCAAGAACCGTTGCGACGTACGAAACCAGCGCTGTATAGAAACTGAATTCCAATAAATCTTTCAGCCTCGATCCATATAGCAGTCAAGTTTTCGACCCCGATTCCAGTCAACGGTTGCTTCCAAAAAGCGCACATCATCACGACTGCCAGCATCTGCGTTAAATCGATATTGTTTTAGGAGCCCAATTACTACATTAAGAATTATGTTAGGTTTTTCTGACCAAAGACCTGCTCGATTTCTTAAGGTATTGTTCTGGAAATCGGGAAATACCCAATGTTTCCTTCCAGATCAAAAGTCGTATTTGGTTCATCGTAGTTGTTAATGGTTTTCCCAGCGCAGTGTCCGCCTTTTTGCTCAAATATCTATATTCCGCTGGAATTTCCTGCGTGAATAATCGTGTATTTAGTATTTTCGATAATGAAATTGTTCGTTTACTTAGTACGTACATCGTCATTGTCCGCGGTTCCAATGATTTCCGTTCGTAGCTGTCGTATGAAAAAGTCGTAAGGATTGTAGTTCGGGGGACACTCCGAGTTCAGCCTGAAAGGTACTTGGAAAGCATTATAAATCTGGTGATTCCAGGAGTCGACGGAGCTCGGGTGTATGAACGCACCGTTCTTTGAAGAACGTCAAAGCGGAGTCAATGTCCCCTTGATAGGCCACTCTTCCGAAGGACGTCATCAGGATGACTCGGTCAAATTGTCGGAAAAGTGAAGACGAAGGCTGGTGTATCGTGCATACGCAGCAAATGTTCTGTTTTCGAACCTGCGCCTTGAGAATCGTCACGCATTCTTTGGCGGCGAAACTGTCCAAACCCGTTGTTGGCTCGTCCAGGAAGAGGAATTTAGGGCTACCAATGATCTGTGTGGACGCTCATATTACGAATAATTGAAGCCTTGATTTATCACAAACTGACGCCGATAGCTTACTTCGCAGACAAACGCCAATCGACGAATCTCTCCGCCGGAAAGTGTCTTGGCCTTCGAGGACTCTCCTATTAGCGTGTTTTGAACGTTTAATAGCCCAGCCTATAGTCACGATGAAATTCTTTGATTATCACTAATAATAATAATTATTATAGTCAAAATTGAATTAAAAACCTCTCCTAGATGCTTTTGCACAATGGAATCGATATCTTTTGAGTTTTCGCCCGTCTTGGGAACTCTAAGTGAAACCTATAACGGTATGGAAATGAAATGTCCACGTTTCAAAATCTCTAGAATTAGCTTTCGAATCTCGTACCTGATACCACAAATACTCCTTAACCGTCATCTGAGGAAGTAAGTCCTGAAATTGCCTGAGCAATACCGAATGTTTCCTCGTACACGTATCTTTCCCATTGATACTGATTTGTCCGGTGACGCTGTAAGATTTCTTGATGGTTCCGGACAGGACATCCAGAAGAGTAGACTTGCCCGATCCGCTGGCGCCGATTACGCCTACCAATTCTGCGGACTGAGCTTGACCATTTACTGATAAAGCCAATGATGAAAATAAAATATTTGCTAATAGCCCCCAAAATGAGCGAGAAATATTTTACTTTCGTGCAATACGGTTTTCCATTCAACATTTCGGCTCCAAACGCAGCTTTTTGTCGTAGGTACTGACACTTTGATATTTTTCCAGCTTAACGTCGTACGCGAATTACTTTCCATAGCTGAAAGTTTTGTCCGAATGCTGCCAGTTTTAAATTCTATGTAATCCTTTGTGAAACTAATTATATAGTTGTTTCGTAAACACGCATTAGCAGCTGTATCTGTAGGGGCTTAATGGGAAAAATCTTGTAGAAGTATAAACGATAGACAATTAAGTTACGTGCGCACGCCTATACTTTTCCCCTACTCCTTTCTTAGCGTGGTATTAAACCCTCTATTGTGTTAATGATGTTGCTGCTCTCTGAATCTACCATCACGCTATTGTCTAGTAGAATAAAGTTCGTCTGTGTTGGTTAGTATTTAAAATACTAAATTTTTAATTACTTTTAAGATATTGATGTAAATTTCATTTTAAGCCATTTTTCCAAGAATATTTTATACATATTTTAAAATATTTACTTTTGACTAAATAATGAGATTTTTTATTTCACATAATTTTATTTAAATATTGACGAGTTACACACGTTACATGACGTCATATTAGAAAATGTTACATCATGTAACATCTTTGATTCGGAGCGGCTGGCTAATTATCTCCACGGAGGGTTTGGAAAAGCGTTCTTAGTGTTTCAGGTGACGTCGCTTAGTGTTTCAGGTGACGTCGGTTAGTGTTTCAGGTGGCGTCGCTTAGTGTTTCAGGTGACGTCGCTTAGTGTTTCAGGTGACGTCGCTTAGTGTTTCAGGTGACGTCGCTTAGTGTTTCAGGTGACGTCGCTTAGTGTTTCAGGTGACGTCGCTTAGTGTTTCAGGTGACGTCGCTTAGTGTTTCAGGTGACGTCGCTTAGTGTTTCAGGTGAAGTCGCTTAGTGTTTCAGGTGAAGCCGCTTAGTGTTTCAGGTGAAGCCGCTTAGTGTTTCAGGTGACGTCGCTTAGTGTTTCAGGTAACGTCGCTTAGTGTTTCAGGTGAAGTCGCTTAGTGTTTCAGGTGAAGTCGCTTAGTGTTTCAGGTGAAGTCGCTTAGTGTTTCAGGTGACGTCGCTTAGTGTTTCAGGTGACGTCGCTTAGTGTTTCAGGTAACGTCGCTTAGTGTTTCAGGTGAAGTCGCTTAGTGTTTCAGGTGAAGTCGCTTAGTGTTTCAGGTGAAGTCGCTTAGTGTTTCAGGTGAAGTCGCTTAGTGTTTCAGGTGAAGTCGCTTAGTGTTTCAGGTGAAGTCGCTTAGTGTTTCAGGTGAAGTCGCTTAGTGTTTCAGGTGAAGTCGCTTAGTGTTTCAGGTGAAGTCGCTTAGTGTTTCAGGTGACGTCGCTTAGTGTTTCAGGTGACGTCGCTTAGTGTTTCAGGTGACGTCGCTTAGTGTTTCAGGTGAAGTCTCTTAGTATTTCAGGTGACGTCGCTTAGTGTTTCAGGTGACGTCGCTTAGTGTTTCAGGTGAAGTCGATTAGTGTTTCAGGTGAAGTCGCTTAGTGTTTCAGGTGAAGTCGCTTAGTGTTTCAGGTGAAGTCGCTGAAATGTTACGTCACATATCATAATTATATAACGAAACCTAAAATATAAATTACATAAAAGAGGTAAAATAATAATTAAATACGCTTAACTTATTTTAAATAAATTTAATAAAGTTCATGTTAATATTACTCGACTCGAATAAGAGAAATTTTCCCCTTAATTAAGTACTCGACTACTCGACTCGACTTCAATACTACTCGACTCGAATACTCGATAAAAACCAATTTGATAATCGATAACTGACTCGATTGCCTAAAACCACTAATCGCACAGCCTTAAATTCGGATATTTCTATAGAAAGTCAAGTAATTCGAATATTTCTATTGAAAGTCAAGTAATTCGAATATTTATCTAGAAAGTCAAGTAATTCGAATATTTTAAATACTTTCCTCAAAAAATACTTACCATTTTATTTTAAATACCTTTCTAAAAAAATACTTACCATTTTATTTTAAATACCTTTCTCAAAAAATACTTACTATTTTATTTTAAATACCTTTCTCAAAAAATATTTACTGTTTTATTTTAAATACCTTTCTCAAAAAATATTTAGTATTTTATTTTAAAATAATTTCTCAAAAAATATTTAGTATTTTATTATAAATACTTTTCTTAAACAATATTTAGGTTTTCATTATAAATACTTTTCTTAAACAATATTTAGGTATTTAATTTAAATACTTTTTTCCAAAAATATTTAGGTTTTTATTTCCAATACCGATAACGTAGTGTATACCGAACCAAGGATCCTATATGACCGAATACTGAAATTCGGGGAATTTCCCTCTTCAATTTTAAATTTAACAAGGCACTGTGCGCCATCTATACGCATTCTATAATTTCACGATATATTAAACTATTTAAAAAAACCACAATTTTAGTAGTTTAAAAGTGTGGAATTTATCAGAGACGTAATTTCGAGTAAGATATATTGAAAGCTTAATGAAGTAATTTCGCAATACTCTCCAAATGAGATGGCGCTATTGTCGAAGATAAATTCGAACTTGGAATCTAGTTCCAACTTTTCCTTATCATGCCTATTATTTATAAAAGATTAACAAAGAAAAACAATTTGGCGAAATTATAATTTTTTATTTAGACTAATTGTAATGACAAAAACGTACGTGACAGTACGTAAAATTAAAACACGCTGTTTTTAAAATCTGAGAACGATTGGCGCGAGAAATGGATTATATTGCAAAACGGACGGATCGCGCGTAAATCGGCTTTTAGCTCTTTCGAATAGAAGGCGCGACTGTCGTTACTGCCGCGATGAAAACAATACGGCAATCAAAGCGCGGAATGGAAGTTAAACAGCCCGCTCGAATCTTTTAATTTTAACGAATGTTATTATCCTACGAAGGGACCGCTCGCGTCGCCACTACGCACTAATGACGTCATGGTATCACAGATAATAGAAAAAGTAACTAGCCTTGAGATTAAGAGGGGGAGCAGCGAAATCGGAATGAGAGGAGTGGAGTAGAGGCGTCTTTCAGCGGATTACCTGGCCCGTGATGATGGACGTTCGGAAAAGGACGGCGCCATCCTTGACGTAACTCTGCAGTCTTTCCAGAGACACGAACACGGCAAATCCACACGCGTTCTCGTTTTGAATGTCCCGCGGTTTGTCGAAAGCGTGCGGGGGACACCTAGAATTCCGGGGGTCGATCGTCTTGACGAGATCTGAGCCAGTGTACGTTTGGTCGACAAGCGTCATGAGAATGGTGTGCGGGAAGGGCCACCTCAAAATTTGGTCAAACTTGCCTTTGAATATGGTGACGTACAGGCCGACGACGAATTCTTCCTTGTGATTGGCTAAACTGTGTAACGGAGGAGCAATCGTATTGAGAGCTAAACTAACCCGGATGGCGTAGCCTTGGTTGCTGGTGTAGAAGAGGGGGCTTTCGATCTTCATCAGTTCTTTGGCTTTGAGCAATTCAATCCGATCGAAAAGGTCGTGCACCAGCCACGCGTACTCCGCCGTTATCGCGTTTTGATGGAAATTTATAGAGGCCACTTGCGGGGACAATTCTTGCAGGAAGACGGTGATCTTGACCCGAACTCCACCGTCTTTTTTGTAGCCTCGAGTATTGAGAGTCTCGTGGCTGATCATCCTTCCTTCTCCGCAGCTCCATTCGGCCAGTTCTTGTTCCGGTTTAGTGAATGCCACTTCCGGGCAGCCGCTAGACGCCGTGGACGGATAGGTGATCCTCGAGATATCCAAGCGCGGTTTCTTTTCACTCTGGTCTACCACCGTTAATTGGTACTTGTATTTGAATGGCCATTGCAATGATTTGTCGTAAGCGCCTTTCGTAAGAACGGCGTAAAGTCCTACGTATCCGTAGCTCTTTTCCGGGTACAACCTCAACATCATACGATAGCCGTTGTTAGTGACGTAAAATTTCTCGCTGTCTATGAATTGAATTTCGCCCTTTCTAGCTCGGCCGATATGTTCGTCAACGTCGCCTAAAGTCCATTCGTAGGTGGAGACCACGTGGTCGTCCTCGGCGGTCAGGGTCCCGAAGCGGGGAGGGTTGATTTCCTCCAAGTATACGGTCACTTTAACCAACAAAGCGCCGTATCGAATATATTTTCTCGTGTAAAGAGTCTCGTAATTAATCGTCGAAGCCGAACCGCAGGCGTCGTTCCGGCCAACGGGTCTCCAAAACGAGCCCACGCAAGCGTCGTTCGTAATGTACGGGTTCCTGGGGTCGACCGAGACCGCGATGTCCTTACCGTCCCCGCCCGATTGTTGATCTATGAAGGTCAGGTCGAACTTTTTCACGAATGGCCACTCGAGTAAGGAATCGTATTCTCCTTCTAAAAGCGTGAGGTATAGGCCCAGGTTCCCGGTACTCGTGTTCTGGAACTTGAGCTGCAATTGCATTAAATATCCCTGATGATTGCTGTAAAAGCGCTCGCTGAGTAAGTTGTTTACTTTCCCGGATTTCCCCAATTGGATTTTCCTTTCGATGTTGGGTACTCTCCAGGTGTATTCTCCGACCAAGTGACCGTCTTTGGCGGCCACGGCGGCGAAATTTGGCATCTGGTCCAGAATGGCCGCGAATCTGACTAGAAGGTTGCCGTTCTTCTTGAAATTTCTCGTTTCCAGCTGATGGAAACTCAGCAAGCGTCTGAAACCGCAAGGAACGTTGGGCTGGTACTGAGGTTTGGTGAAGGAATTTAGCGAGCATATTCCGGAATTAGGATCGACCAAGCCTTTCCGGTCGAAGGTGATGTAACCCGGCGACTGGTCCGCGATGGAGAGTTCGAAGCTGTACGCGAATGGCCATTCTAGGGTATCGTCGAAATCCCCCGGCACCAGAGTGGCGAAAAGCCCCAAGTGTTCGTCTTCCGGATGAATCGCGAGTTGCAAAACCATCAAATAACTCTCGCTGTTGACGTAGAAGAGATCGCTGGTGATAGTGGAGAGAAACCCTTCTTTGGCTCGTTTTATTTTCGTGTCGATGTCTTCGATCTCCCACAAGAATTCGGAAACGAGTTGATGGCCTCTCATGTAGGCTTTGGCTCTCTTGGGAATGGCTCCTCTGTCCTCTAAGAAGACAGTCACCCGGATCAGGGCGCTTCCGTTAAGAATAAACTTCCCTTCGTTTAAGAGACGGTTGTGAGGGACGAAGAAAGCTTTCCCGCAACCGTCACCTTCTCGTTTACGCGTTTTTGGCCGCAAAAACTGCTTCAGCAACCTGCAGATGGCGGTCATAGGGTTCATAGAAAGATGAATATTGTCCGATTCCGGGGTGTTCGACTGATCCACCAGGGTGATGTTGAACTTGTATTGGAAAGGCCATTCGACGACGTCGTCGAATTTGCCCCTGACCAAAGTGAACCAAACGCCCATGTACTGCAATCCGTCGTTGGGGTTAATTCGGCCGACCGTCACTCCCATTCGCACTTTGTACCCTGGCTGACCCGTGTAGAACTCGGGTCCGGGGATGGTCTCTCCCGCCGGCGAATGGGCCGTCTCGAGGATGTGATGGATGTTGGGAATTACCCATTGGAATTCGGAGACTAGCGTTCCGTTGCTGACTTCCTTCAAGAGGGCGTAGTGATCGGTGTCTTCTGCGAAAACCAAAACAAAACCGGCCACGGTTTAAAACAGAGTGTAAAATAAATATACGCGAAACCCTTTTCTAGGTCTAGCCTACTTATTTCGGACTGGTCTACCATCGAGGAAAACCCGTTTTCTTCAAACCCGGAAATGTATTAACGACGAATTACGTATTCATTTGGCAAAATGCGAATTAACTCGGAATTTAAACGTTATTCCGCGGAAGAACGAGGGATTACTTTTAACTTTAGCTAAAACATTTAGGGATTAACTAAGACGATGTAACGATTAAATAACCGTTAATTGGGTTAATGTTCTTGGCCTACCGGTCGTTGAAAACCGAATTAAATTCCTATCAAACCGATACAATAGAAAAAATTCGTCCCCAATAAAGACATTCTGACGGTTGCGTGATTAATTTGCTCTGGCCTAATCGAAAACGGGGACTCGATTAAATACGCGGAAACTGAATTCGGCAAACTAGTCAATCTGGTCTTCTCGGCGCGAGCTTTTTCACTCTCCGTAGCCTTTCAAAACAAGCTTATTGTTGGTATACAAGAAGGAAAATCACTTTCACGAAACAATTTGTTTCTTTTTTATTCGGAGCTATAGCTACGTTGGTTACGACTGCCCCCTGCCTATGTGTTCTATGAATTCTCGCCTATTTATTTCTCCCGCACGCACTCTTTTATAGAAGGAGGCTGGACCAATTTAATTGGGACCTATTTGGCTGGGAACTGGTTTGGCAACGGAGACAGTGGTTCTGATAATAGTCTTTTACAATTAGACGTATTTCTTTTTTTGAGTGACTCTCTTATTCAGAAGTGATATATCCCCATATACCCTGACCTAGATTAGCCACATCCTCGTGATTAGATTTCAGCTGTCTGTATTCGACTGGCAGTTGGGTTACAGGCGCCCAGAGGGTAAAATCGCCGTCGTAATACCATTAATTTAGACGATGATTCGAGTTAATCAAATATTTGGCACTTTTTTCGGCTTAGTAGAGATTCCCGGACCGGTTTTGGCCGTGAGTTTAGGCAGATATTTTATCCGGAGATGGACGGAAGAAAGTTAACGTGACATGTTTTTTATAAACGCGTGGCTGTTGTTTCGAAGGCCACTATATTTTAGACTTGGAATATTTTGGAATTCTCTTATTCGTTGCCTGCCTCCCAGATTTCTTTGCCAAAAAAACTGCAACTTCGAAGGACGTGGTTTTTTACCTACGACCATCGTGGAAAGCTTGTTAAATTTTTCTAAAATCACGTTGTTTAAGTTTAAGAGCGCGCCGATTGCAACGGTTTTGGGGTGTGGTTCGTTAACAAATGTGACGGTTGCGTTCTTTGTTTTGGGGGCTCTGGTATAATTAGATGGTCGATTTTCGTTTAATTGTGTACGGGACAATAGGAAGAGATTTTTGTTTTCGATTCTATATTATTTTACTTTTTATATTCAAGTTACTATTATCATTTGTGGATGGAGGTGTTTGAATTCTGTTCTGTATAAATTTATGATAAGGTTCTACTGTTTTTACTTGGTTAATTCATTTCGTATCTTCCTTTTGACGTAAACAATACTCTAGACTAGTCTAAACTGTAAGTAATTAAAATAAAAACTATACAAAGATTACCGGTACATAGAGGTCGGCGGAACGAATAAATTAACCGGAAAAAATTCGATTAACCATAAAAAGTTTGGTTAACTGTTTTTTATGAACATTTTATACGAATAAACAACGATTTAACATGCAAAAATAATCGGTTTTTTCGTATATTTTTTGGATAATTTGCGGTTATGAATAAAAATAAATAATTGGATAATTTCTTATTCAAACGCCGATCTTTACCGGTACCGAATCTTCCTTATGTTTAGCGCTCACTGCTCTTCGTAACGTCTCCGTCCTACCTTTCTCAAAGCCTTTGATTCGTAACGGAGACAATGCCTTGTGGAAGGCAGGACGGATACGAAACGGAGAGCCAATGGGCGTCTAGCCTTATTTGAAGAATAATATTTGATATTTACCTTGCGAAACTATTCCTGTTTGGACGTAAAAGATTGGTAACTGAATGATCCAAAAGAGGGCGTGTATCCAGAGAGTTCTGGCCATGGCATCTCCCGTTGTCTGGACTGTCGGCTCTCGTTATGGTCATCTTTAGCAATGGCGAAGAGAGAAGAAGCTGGTCAAGCGGTCTTCCGATCTGCTGTGGCTTCTCTTTGAAACGCAGCTTCCCGTTAAAATCTTCAAAGAGAATCGTATAAGCGCAAATCATTAATATTTGTCGCGTTTAAATTATTCAATTCCAATTCAATTTTAATGACTTTTCAAAATGATTATTCTTAAAAATCATTAATCTTTCTTTCCAACAAAGTCGATTCGATCATAAGGCCGAATTTCATTTTGAAGTATATAATAATAATTATTATTACTATTATTATTATTATTATTATTTTTATATTTTTATTTCGGTAAAAAGTAAATTAGCCCCCAGCTAAGGACTCTGTAATTAAAGGGAATATAACCTCAGGTATTTGGTGTGGAACACCAACGCTTGCAGCTCTGGCCGCTCTTGCCTTTGGCTTTAAAAATGTTTGGCGCCACTGTACAGGGACATTTGAAAAATTGAAGGGGTCTTCCGTAAAGATTGCTTTGCAGGTTATATTCCCTTTAAAATCCTAATAGAAAAAAACCCGTTAATAATAATAATATTCAGCTAATAAAAATAATAAACTTACAAAATTCATTATTATATTATAATAATAAAATAATTATATATATTCAGCTAGGCTAATACCCGAGGCACCAACTTAGGCCCAAGTCATCTAGCGACTTTTAATGCCTTAAACAGGTGGCCGGGTTAACATTATCGATAAACGGATTAAGTTAACTTTGACGTGTAGGGATAACTTGTAGCAATGAAGATTGTACGGAATAAAGCTACGTCTACACGTTTACCTACACGTTTGGGGATGGTGGATTAACCCGTCTAATATCGGTTTGCCATTTTTTGACCATCTATGATAGTGCGAATTGAACCCCCTTTTTAAAGTAAAATTTTGAAATATTGAAGGTAATTTTAAGGTTAAACAAAATCAGGCGTTCTTATAAATTAACTTATTTCTCCATATTGACTCGAACGTCTTCTTACGAAAGCACCTCGATAACTCTCCTCGTGGAAAGAAAACCGGATAGGAAATATATCGAAAGATTGACCCGTCGTTCAAGGGACTCGTATTGTTGAATATTGCATGGATGTACCGTTATAGAGGACGTACGCCTAGATTTTTATCTCTCGCGCTAAAGAAAGAAAAAGCTATTTTCAATTTGACCCAAAACTCCTCGAGAAAGATCAAATAACACTTCACGATTCGCGAGAGAAAAACAGGTTGATCTGGTCCATCTCCGCTAAAGCGCTCCAAACAATTCGTTCAATCTTGAGTCGTTTTTAACCCCCTATAAAGAATCAATCTAACACCTTTAAACTATATACCGAAACAAGGTGCGGCAGGATACTTTAAATAGCGTTGTTTTACTTCTCACAAGGAGAGTTCCCGAGGTGTTTATTGCCGATTTTGTTCAAAGTCGGGCGTAATGTAGACCTATATGAGGTATTCAATTTCCCAAAAAGAGACGTTGCACTACCAATTCGATTTTCCATGGCAACCAAAAATGTTTATCATCACTTAAAACAAAAAATTATCCAGGGTACTTACCTACGAAAATTTAAAAAAAATTGAAAATCCCGAAATAGGTCATTTCGGCCACATTTAGGTAAATTTCATCAAGTTTGGTTAAAAAAAATAGAAAAATCACGAAATGGGTAATTTGGGTCACATTTAGGTAAATTTCATCAAGTTTGGTTAAAAAAAATAGAAAAATCACGAAATGGGTAATTTGGGTCACATTTAGGTAAATTTCATCAAGTTTGGTTAAAAAAAATGGAAAAATCACGAAATGGGTAATTTGGGTCACATTTAGGTAAATTTCATCAAGTTTGGTTAAAAAAAAAGAAAAATCACGAAATGGGTAATTTGGGTCACATTTAGGTAAATTTCATCAAGTTTGGTTAAAAAAAAAGAAAAATCACGAAATGGGTAATTTGGGTCACATTTAGGTAAATTTCATCAAGTTTGGTTAAAGAAAATAGAAAAATCACGAAATGGGTAATTTGGGTCACATTTAGGTAAATTTCATCAAGTTTGGTTAAAAAAAAAGAAAAATCACGAAATGGGTAATTTGGGTCACATTTAGGTAAATTTCATCAAGTTTGGTTAAAGAAAATAGAAAAATCACGAAATGGGTAATTTGGGTCACATTTAGGTAAATTTCATCAAGTTTGGTTAAAAAAAAAGAAAAATCACGAAATGGGTAATTTGGGTCACATTTAGGTAAATTTCATCAAGTTTGGTTAAAAAAAATAGAAAAATCACGAAATGGGTAATTTGGGTCACATTTAGGTAAATTTCATCAAGTTTGGTTAAAAAAAATAGAAAAATCACGAAATGGGTAATTTGGGTCACATTTAGGTAAATTTCATCAAGTTTGGTTAAAAAAAATAGAAAAATCACGAAATGGGTAATTTGGGTCACATTTAGGTAAATTTCATCAAGTTTGGTTAAAAAAAAAGAAAAATCACGAAATGGGTAATTTGGGTCACATTTAGGTAAATTTCATCAAGTTTGGTTAAAAAAAAAGAAAAATCACGAAATGGGTAATTTGGGTCACATTTAGGTAAATTTCATCAAGTTTGGTTAAAAAAAAAGAAAAATCACGAAATGGGTAATTTGGGTCACATTTAGGTAAATTTCATCAAGTTTGGTTAAAAAAATAGAAAAATCACGAAATGGGTAATTTGGGTCACATTTAGGTAAATTTCATCAAGTTTGGTTAAAAAAAAAGAAAAATCACGAAATGGGTAATTTGGGTCACATTTAGGTAAATTTCATCAAGTTTGGTTAAAAAAAATAGAAAAATCACGAAATAGGTAATTTGGGCCACATTTAGGTAAATTTCATCAAGTTTGGGTAAATTGTAACATTTTTGGGGTAAAATTGTAACAAATTTTGGGTAATATAAGGAAAAAATCTTATTTTTGTTTCAAGGGGTCAAAACATTTTCGGTTGCCATGGCAAATCCAATTAGTAGTGCAACGTCTCCTTTTGGGAAATTCCCTATATCATATATAGGTCTACATTTTGCCCGACTTTGAATAAAATCGCAAATAAACACCTCGGGTACTCTCCTTGTCAGTTTGCGAAATACGTTGACCAAAAACGTAGGCGTAATATTTAAAAACAGAACTAGGTGATCTAAATTTATCGAATTTCTCCGATTGGCGCTGACATTTATACAAGGCCCCCTTGGCTCTTTGAAAGTATCAATTTCGTCTAAAGCGACCGATTTTCAGCGAGGTTTTTTTTAACTTTTTACCATCCAACCGCGGAACGTTTATCTCTTTGGCCGGCGAAAAAAAACTCCGTAATAAAATGAAGAATAATAAGAGCTTTAAAGGAAGAGCGGGGTTGCGCCGAAAATAAAGCGAACGCGGCGAAGAAAGCTTCGACGTCGCCAACATTTCAACGTTTTTCCACTAGCGACGCCTACGAGTCCAGGAAATTGAAAAAGCGAGGGTAGGAGTAGAGAAAAATAAAGCAAAAAAATGGTTTAGGCAAATGAGAAGCGTTTCCCTTTTAGTCTTACTGACAAAAAACGGAGAACACGTTCGGCCATTGAAATTAAGGATAAAAGCCTTTAGATCAAAGTGCAACCGAATCTTCCCTTTATTTTCATTATTCCCCATTTGTGAGACCCGAAAACCAACCTCAAAGGCGTTATTATTAGTTACCATATTTTTTGGTCATACCTTCCTTTTTAAAACGAAATTGAGTTAGATTTTCGGAATTAGTTTAAGTAAACAGCTTTTTGATAGCCTTAGAGATATTTTTTATGTTTCTTTCCATTTTGTCGTAGTACTTAGTTTACGAAATTTGACAAAGTTCATTGAAATAGATACCATCGGGTATCCCCTGACCCCGTCCCATCTATAATCATTTTTCGGCATTTTTAAAACGCTGGAATACCAAACTTCGATATTATCTTCAGTAAAAAAATGTAAAATTCAGTATAAATTAGGCTTAAGAAAAGTCTAAAATGCTAATCACGTTACATCGCTTTCCCTTTTTTCTGGGACGGGTTTTTTTGGGAAGGATGTTCCCTCTGCTTTGAGGACGAACTTAAAGTATGAAGCATTAAATGCCCCCGGGGAATTCAATATCTTGTTGGCATTTTCTCTCTAATCTGGGAGCTTCTTTAATAGGAAGCCCATTACCGAATCTCCTCTCTCGCGTTGATTATAATCCTCTCGGGGGGTGTTTTCGATCTCCGCTGGCGCGTCTTCGCTTCGAGAGAAAAGCCTTGAAAAGGGTTATTTTTTCTTTCGGCTCTCTGTTCGAAGTTTTGGCTGAGGAATCCGACTTTTAGCGCCTTTGGCATTCGAGAGATAAACCCATTAAATGAGAGATGAGACCACGCGCCTTTTACACCGTCATAACTCTTTCGCGCGCCAATTTTGCGTAGGATTTTAATGAACGCTTGGGATCTACACTCTAGCGCCATTCCACAATCGGAATGACGGCCGAAAATATGGTTGCTCATTTTTATTTAAGCGGTACGAAAGATTAAATATCACCTTCTCCGTATAACAGCGACGTTCCGTACAAGTACCTCGTAATTTATGAGCCCATCCGTACTATTCTACTAAAGCTAATATTATCTCGCAATCTATAAACTAGAAATTTTTGCTATGAAATATTCCAATTTAGGTTGTTGGAATTTTAATTACCAACGTATAGTTTTCGGTTCATTTTGAAATATGTACGTTTGAAGGGAAATCTTAAAACTTTTGCAAAGTGCGCGTAGGCTATTGCGAAACGTAATTCGAGAGTTTCGTACTTAGGCTGTAATGGGTGTTGTTCTCTGGAGGATTGGACGATGCGAAATATAGTTGTAGACGAGCATTCCTCCTTCAAACTCGAGTCGATAAGGCAATTAACGCGGGGAAAACCGGACAATTAGGCTTACGTACGAAGTGGCTTTTATTGTTTTGAAGAAGGGAACGTTTGTAAAGATTAAACGTCCCGCTTCTGAGCGTGTTAATTAGATTTAATTTCCTCAGCTGTTGGGAGACCGGTCCTCTACTTAAGATATAACCTTGTACGGGAAAGATCTTAACAAGAGAGTGGCGCGAGTAGAAGCTGTTGGAATCAAGGTTTTTGTTTCAACGCGTTATTATTATCGAGAGTAAGAACTGGTATCTGGTCTTTTATCACGTATCCACTATTGGAATATTACCTATCGACTTTACCATATTCGTATCCTTAACTAAACTCTCAGATAGTATTAAATTAATCAAAACAATGATTTCTAATTCGCGGAAACGCTTTTGCTTTCTCCGCCTATGTGCATAATCGCCCTTCGTTGGATTCCCAGTTCGTTAGCTTGTAATTTTTAATTATCTCTTCGAGTGCGATATGATATTTAAGTTAACTTACCGTTTCCCCATTGTAAAAAAGGGAACAATTGCAGGAAACCCGGGCAGTTGTCCTCCATAACCGACGACACTTTGTGTTTTTTTTTTGCTCCCTCCAAATTAGTAATTGTTCGTTTCTTATTTGGGGATGTGGGGGACCTCGGGGGAATCAAACTTTCGGATGGTTTTCCCCCGTGGTCGGTAGCCTCAGCATTGGTCTCGACTTTTAATTCGAACAAAAACGACATGACGCCAATGGAATAAATTCAGGGCAAACTAGATTTTTTTATCAAAACTTCGTCCCACGTGACTTTGAACGCACGCGGTTTTTTTTTATTTGTCCCACCCCCTCTCGTTTAAAAAATGATTAGTTGACATTTCTCCGGATTTGGACGAAAAATGTATTTATATTTTATTTACAATGTCTGTAATATCAAAAACTGATATAAACGAAATCTTGGCGTAGCATGTGAATCAGGCCACACGTTTGTGTTTTTACCTTGAGCGAAATATTTCAACCCGGAGCGATTTTAAACGGCGGATGCCAATCTTTATACTCTGACATAATTTAATATCAGACTCGCTTTGAAAAAAACAGAGTATTTTGAATATTCTCGAAGCCACGGGCCACGCGAGTAATGTATTTTAAGACCCAACCCAAAATCTAAAAGATTGGACATGATTACCCCAATTACTGCCAATATACGGGCGTCATTACCCTGCCTTATTTTTGTTTTTGTTTCGCTCGATGCTCCTATTTTTAGGACATCTTTTCTGCAAACGAAAACGAGATGCTAATCTAAATCACGTTTATATTTCGGACCATAACATTTTTTTTTAACTGAAACGTATCGGTAAACTTTTCCTGGTCGTGCGTTGGTCATCAAGATAATATGATAATATATTATAGGTTCTATCGTAGGCGGGTAAAAGGGTAAAATATGTGTCCACTAAAACCTAGCTGGTAAGAAATTTCGCGTGAAAAAAATAAACTTAATCCTTTTGGGATCAACTTGAAAAGAGGTATTCTTTTTCTAAGCCATTGATTCCGGATGATAAATGGGGAGATCTTTATCGTAATCTTAATAACGTCGAGAGAGAGGGCTTTCGCTTTCGAAGCCGTAGAATACAGTGTAGCTTAAAGGTTCTTTCGTTGCGGCGGTTACGTGTTTATCGGTTTTTATTGGGTCACCAAATGTCTGACCTATTAACGGCGCGTTGAAAAGGGGTTAGGCCAATATTGCGCATTCTGGCGCGCGTGAACCGACGGGAAATACCTCCCTTTCTCCGGACCAAAACTTTCTTCCCAGAGCGTCAAACATCTTATTTCAGGTTCGGTAACTTTGTTTCCAGCCTTTCATTCGTTCTAATATAGAAGGAAGATCTTTTTTTTGGAAATTTCCTACTTATATATTTTCGGGGTAGGTACATTTGTTCGAATTTCAATCGTCCGAACGGTGGAACAAATGTTCGAATTTCATTCGTCCGTACCGCCGAAATAACAAATGTTTCAATTGTTCGAATTGAACAACTCGAGGGACAACTTGTTTGTTTCATTTATCCGAATCGGTAGCATCACTTGTCCGAATTCTGTCGCTAAATTAGTATTTCTTATTGCTGTTTTTTTTGGTCAGGATTTTTTTTTGTGCAAGAATTAAAAATAAAAAACTACATTGTAAATATCGTTGTTTGTTAGTAAGTGGGAATTGCGTTGAATGTTGTGGATATTTTAGGTTAGGTTAGGTTCACGTTAATGTTACTATTTTCTTATATTAACAATATTTAAAAAAAAACAACCAATTCCTAATGTTCGAAAAAACGGACAAACGATTATTCAAACAAATGAAATTCGCCAGTAAAGTTAACATAAATTGAACGACTAAATCACCAACAAAAGTTGTGATACATTTTTCGGGCAAATGAAATACGTTTTCGGACATACGATTCTGTTTTCCGGCATTCGGACAAATGATCATTCGGACATTTGTACCACCGTTCGGACGAATGAAATTCGAACCAATGTAGCCAAATAATATTTTCTTAGCGTGATATAATCGGGGTTATTAATCCAGTTTGACGTTTACGAGGGGAGGCGTACCTTCCTGGTGAATTAATTGCCTTTTTAAAATATACGCCTAAATTAAAAGCGTGTAAAACGTGAACATTATCCCCGCAGGAAGTAGCGCGTTTAATTCGATTGAAATGGAATTTACGTAAACAAATCTTTGATATACGCCTACTTCACGGTATCCTTAATGGAGCGTTTGTCGTTCTTAAGAGTTTCAAATATTAAATATTTTATATTAAATGATTTAACGAGCTAGTTAAATTGTTCGTTAATTTATTAATAATTAAGAGGGACTTTCGTGTCATTAATTTAGCCCCGCGAAATTGATAAACAATAATTTCGATTAGTCGCGGTATCATCAAACGTTATAATTCTAAAGTATGTACTTGAAATTAATGATAGTCAGCCCCTTGTTTTAAGAACGATATCAAAGACTCGAGAGCAACCTACCTCAACCACTTTCATCTTTCGCAACTTTTGAATAAACGAAGAGGCAGAACGAGAAAGCTGGCGTCGAAACAACGGCGGTTTCTTTGATAATAATTATAATCCTATTGTCTCGACGTTGTTCGAAGTCTCGAAGCCTGTCCGCTTGGGTCCGAGAGGAAACTTAATAGACGCGGCTTTCGTCGGCGTGCCTCCGCGCGTATGTATATTATTCTCGTTTTAAAAAGCGTCGGTAGCGTGAGCAACTCTTCCGTCGATGACCCAAATAGGTTCCCCCATTCCGGAGAGACGATGCCTCTTAATTCGGGTTTTCTTTGGCTTCTGGCGAATGGTCTTCTCGGGTTTAACAACAACCGAAAGCGAAGAGATCTCACTCACTCCCGGAGACGAGGGTCAATCGGGGCTTTCGATTTTGTTTTCGAGACGACCTCGGAATGTACTTAAGAAGTAGGACGTCGTAGCGCCTTAATGCTCGAGTACCGAATTCCTCCGACACGTCTCGGAACGCGACGCGCCCGTTTGACTCTTCACCTTTTTGCTCCGTGAATTACGACCACCGTTAGCCTATATCCCCGACATGATGAAACCAGCCCGAGATCTCCGTAGCCGTCCACGCTTATCCAAACCGGTATCCGCGCTGGGGGAAGTCGTCGAAGATAAATTAATCGAGGTTGGGCTATCTCCCGGGACAATTTTTCAAAGAGCCGTTAGAAACGCTCGCGACGAAATTCGTTTGTTTGGATTGTACGTCGTCGGTTCGTAGGTAATCCGACCCTAGCCTAGAGATCCCCGAACGGCCCACCGCGACGAAGAAAACGCTACCAAGTACCGAGCCAATTTTTGCACGCCGTGAGCCGAGACTAAAATGTAGGAGCTGGTTTTCTTTACGGAATTAAGACCTATCCCGTATCTCCGTTAAATTCCCGCCTGAAGGTCGCCATTTTAAAATTGAAAGTGCCTGGGACACGTTTGATTAAGCCTAACTGTCAGCCGTTTCCCGTACGAGACGGAGGCCGCCATGAAGTTGCGGAATCAATCGGTTGAGTGGGCTATATCTCGGATATGATCGTGCCTGGGATACGAAAATATATTTGTTAGCCGCAAATTTGACGCTTGATTTGGTAAGATTGTTTGGAGGGTGGCCTTTCAAGGGGGGATTGTCAGTTCCAATCGCAGGGGGGGGGGTGACGATGGCGATGGTGACTTTCACTACTTCCAAAAAACGTGGAAGAAAATAACCCTAAAATTATAGTATCTTTTTCACGTTCTAAAAATCGGAAAATATTCTAAATTTTTTTCAATAAATTTCCAAGACTGGTTTCTCAGTAAGAGTCAATGCTGGAGGAAAAGTCTGAAATGTAAAATTTGGCCCAGAGCTGCAGGGTACAGCTATTCGCGCAAACCTGTTTCGAATAAGGGAGGGGACTCGCTCCCCGGAGATTATATATTTTTTCTCTCTCCGACTCCCGGGGGTCACCATCGCGAAATGACCTCCGAATGTTTTTGAATTAGAATCGACGACGCCCGCTCTTCTCCAACCACTTCGTGCTTGTCCTTTTTTTAAAACAAAACTTCTCGTTTCTTTCCAGCTTCACCCGTACTTAAAGCTTTTCTTTATGCACTAGCGGAACGGGATTCACTCTTTTCATTTCTATCAAAAAATACTTTCTTTCGGAATGAGTTCCGCTTGTCTCAATCAGCCGGGCTCTCGCGCTTTCGAAACGAGCAATTCATAATGCAAATGTGAAAGGGTGGCGTGTCCTCCGTTGTTCGAAGAGGTTTTTAAGCAATAATATATGACGCCAATCGCGTTTATTTGATTTGGGTTAAAGTTATAGCGAGCGGCGGACAAGGCCACTTTTTTCCTCCGCCGTATGTCCGAATGATCCCCCTCCTCCCGGTGACCTCCTTTTCAACCGAACGTTGTAATAAATTGGATTGCGTATATACACGCTATTATTCCGGATATATTCGTGTCATTTAAAATATTTGACAAGTTCTTTTAAAATTTTGAAATTTAAGTAATTCAATATCTAGAGTTAAATTGGGGATTAAAAACAACCTGGTTTTTCAAACAAGGTAATCTTCAAGTCTTTTATTTCATTTTTATTTACAGGGTCAATGCGATGGTTTTGGCCTAAATTAATCGATGGTCAAGCAAATTCACCTAGGCAACTGGGTAGAACTAAATTTGGTAGTGTAAAAAAATTATTTATGCTAAGCTTAAGTATGAAGGTGAATGCAATGTTGTAATTTAAATTTATCAATGGTCAAACTAAATACGCTCGGACAACTGGTCAAAAATAAATATTGTAGTATGAAAAAGGGTTTATGCTTAGCTTGATTATGAAGGTGCATGCAATGGTGTTAATTTAAATTTATCGATGATCAAACTAAATACGCTTGGACAACTGCTCAAAAATAAACATGGAAGTAGGAAAAAGGGTTTATGCTTAGCTTGATTATGAAACTGAATGCAATGGTGTTAATTTAAATTTATCTATGGTCAAACTAAATACGCTTGGACAACTGGGAAAAAATAAATATGGTAATATGAAAAAGTGCTTATGATTAGCTGGATTATGAAGGTGAATGCAATTTTGTTGATTTTTTATCGATGGTCAAGCTAAGTACACTATACAGGTGGAAATAAATATGGTAGTTTGAAAAAGGTTTACGTTAAGTTACCTCCTTATATAATAGTAGGTGTTTGTGGTTCTACATCCGGTACAAAAATTCTTATCTCTCTCCTTTCAAAGTGGTTTCAGAAAACAAACAAATTGATGCTGGTAAGATGAAAATAATATGATTATGGCGTGGACTATTTATTTTCGTTGTGGCGTATAAGACCAAACAGGTCCGCCTTTCTCACCTACCAAGAAATAATAGGGCCTTTTATTTTTTCTTTATCATTCTTCATTCCACATAACAGCGGATGGCCATTAAAATTTTAGGTTAGCCCATTAATGGTAAGCTATTGGACCTTGGCATTTTTTTAAACAGATTCAAAAAGATCGCCTTATATCAGCTATTATACAATCTGGAAAAATACGTAATCCCCACCCTGTCCCCTCAAGCCGGCTTAAATATAAAGCGAAGTGAATTTATAATGAAGAGCTTGTAGAATTTATATACTTATATCTCTACGATCCATTGTTTTTATTTACACACGTGAAAAACCGGTTTTCGGCGCGTCTATATAATTTAGGTTTAAAAATGGCTGCGGGTACAGTTATAAGTAATAATGTGAGGGTTTGGGGGGGGATAAACCAAATGATTATTTCTTTCTAATGTTTCGGTTTCACGATCGATTGGTTTCATTATTTTCGTAGAACTTAAATCATTAACCCCTAATTTCATTTCGTAAATTGTTTCGAAAGCGTGCCGTAATTAAAACATAAAAGGGTTCACTATATGCTCTGAACCAATTAATATTAATTGATCTAATTAATGTTGCTAAATCTGGATAGCCGTGGTCAGTTTCGCTGAAGACGTCAAACTCGTTTAGTTTCACTTTCTAGTTTCTTCCGGCGAGTTCAGAAGCCGTTCTCGATTATTTAAAAAAAGGAGCGATTAGTCATTTACGATAAATCGAAAAGGCGTGTTCCCCGATGTTGCGTTATATCAATACTCTTATCGCACGTACTCGAATCTATGTCATCCATTGGCTAATATTAATTAAAACCAGTGAAATTTGAATGGTAGAAAAAACTAAACACACCCTGACGTTCGTTGATTTCTTAAGAATTTATGTCCTCTATCTTTTTGCTTCTAATCTTTAATATTCTTGATAAGGCCGTGTTTAGTAGCGTGATTTCCGTATTACGAAAAGTGGTAAAAGCAATAATGAGCTTACGCGGGACGGGTACTTTTAGTCTTTAACTCAATTTGAAAACACCACTTACCAATATTCGATAAAACCAGAAGTAAATGAACCGAAGTTATCGAAATAGCGCTCAGAATCGGAGGGCGTTTTCCTTATGAAAATTATGAGAAAATCGAGTCTAATAAAAGTTAATTTCCATCCCCGTCTTTTGATGCGATAAATTGCACTTGGGAATTGTGGGTATATCTATTTCTATGAGTAAAAAATGGTTTCTTTAAAACAAAAACTTTTTTTTTGGCCTAGGAGCCTGCCAAATTTTAAATTCGAGGTCAAAATGTAACTTCATAAAGAAAACGCCTCCAACATGGGGAGTATAGCAGTTTGATAACTTCAGTTCATTTACTTTTGATAAAACCTAATTAAAATTTTTAAATATGAAAACTAGACGTTTTAATATTTAAATAAAATATACGCATTCATACGTCAGACGTACCCGCTGAAATTCAGTTAAGATTAATTTGTGTCACGGTTTTTAAACCGAATCGAATCGGAATTTTTTACAATCGATAAATCTTTTTCATTTCGATTTTATAGCGGGGGGAAGGTGTTTCAATTGGGAAAATCACGTACGAGCCGGACCATACTTATAGTTGGGTAAATAATGAGCGAACAGCGCTATCAAAGGCGGAAGAAGAAGTACATTATTCATTCTGTCATAACGTCGTTTAATAAATCGAACCTGGTCGATTCGGGCGACGGTGATTTTTGTCACCGAAGTTCTTGGGGGGCCCTTGGCAATTCGTAAATCAAATTCGCGAGAGAACGAGAGAGAGAGAGACAGAGAGAGAGAGAGAGAAGGCCTTTTCAAATTGAACAAAGTATTATAATAAATCTTATTGAGGTTCTCCTTAACGAAATATTCGTCCAACTTAGTTTCTTGTTTGTCTCCGGCCATCCGTTTCTTTTTTGTTGTCGTATATTTTCGGTCCGTATGAATAATATTTGATGTAGTCGCCGAAGTCAGGGGCTATCGAAGCCCGCCGAAATTTGGAAACTAATACGTTTAAAGGATTGGCCCGCAGTCGGAAAAGATGAAGAATAGCCTCGAAAGCGGAGACTAATAACTCTCGGCTTGTTTTAGCGAATTTTTATATCGAGAAAGGTTTCGTCGGTAAATTTTTCCTTATTTTATTCTCATAGATGCATTAGTGCGGGACGCGTCAGACGAGAAAAAATGCCATTTTTCTTTGGCTTTCGTTTGATTTACGGACGATGGCTTTTGAGTGACTCTTAGCCAACGGTGGAAGTAAACCTTTGGAAACGAGTACAGTCCGCGTCTCTATCTATTGAATTTGGGTGTTAGACGAGTATGAACGCTTTTGTATCGTCCGGTACGGGGCTCGCTCTGCGCAACCCTTGTCGGAAATTGAAAGTAGACAGAAATAGATTTCAATAGGAAACCAGATGATATCCGCCTTCGGAGGAGGGGGGGGGGTGCCTTTCCCCTCTCTTGGATGTACCTCATCCCCACCGTCATCCTCTACGTAATTGGTACATGGGAGCTCTCATTTTCCCCGGGCTCTGGTATGTGAGGAATGTATAACGCGTGTGGGGGCTGAGGGGGGACGTGGTCTGCTGCGAGTGTGAAAGTGGCTCCGGGTCCTCGGGCTGGCAACGACATCTCGTAGCCATTCATTTTAGCCCTGTCTGCCATCGTTGTTACTACTTCTTATTTATGTTTTCCCTCCGCGCCACGACACGCGATACAATGACGATCCGGACGTCTCCAGTATAAACATATATTACACTTTTATTTACTTTATTTCGCGAAAGTATAAAGTGAAAAATTGCGTCCGGAAATGTGTGACTGTTCTCCGTCGTTTACATCATCCTGGGCGTCGGACTGACCCGCGATACGTAGAAGAATTCGGTTGGAACACTTCTACAGGCGTTGGCCTATTTTTCACCTATTGTATTGTGTTGTTAATTGCTTACTACGATATTATCTCGCCCAAGTAATTCTTAATCACTCATCTAACAAAAATATAACCATTTCCCATCAATTTTGTTTAATTATCCGTACGTATATCATTAATTAAAGGCATTCGGAGATTTTGTTCTGACCAATTTTTGGCGAGAACGTCTTTAGGTTACTAAGAACCATACACTATATAAGCTATCGCTACATAGACTGGCCTCTTTATGTCGTAGAAAGGTTGACAATTTAACACCTAGCGCCACGTAGTATTCGCGGCAGGAACCAGGGTTGGCAAGAACCAGCGAGACTGGCTTAACCCGCCCTAGATTAAACCGGTTTTAACCACTATTAAATACTATTTATTTCAAATAAAAAATTGAGAAAATAATATTCTGAATTTTTATTAGTGGTTTTAACCGGTTTAACACACCAGTTACAACTTACTGGATTTTTTTATTTAAAAAAAGCCGTTTTTCCCCCAACCCTGGCGGGAACTAAACGAGTGGCACTTTTCTGCCATCTATCTTTGGTTTATAGAAATTGAAATGGGCGATTATAGCTATAGCTGAGGCCATCCTACCGGCGCCGGGAGCGAATTTAACGAAAGTTCCTTCCGCACACATTTCTTAGTCTAGGGTGCTATGTATGCCAGACTGAAAATCACATTTCCAATTGATTTAATAACGCCATCTATAGTGGAATTTTGTAAATATTTTTAAGCCCTTCATGTCACGCGAGTCAACAGCTCCCTACACTTTAAACCTCAGCCAGGGTCGTTGGAACGTTCTAGAAGTTGGAGGGGGCAAAGAGAAACGAAAAGGGGTCTGGAGAATGGTTTTGAATTTTTAATGTGTGTAGCTTCTCCGAATGCATGTGTACTTTTTACTACTATGTAAATTGGATGGAAAAGACTGTACCTTAAACACAGTTGAGGTTCTATAAGCTTTACATGCTTTCAAAATGAGAATTTGAGCCTTTTGAAGATTTCAACTGACCAAAAAATTCTAGGGTGGGGCATTGCCCCTATACCCCCCCCCCCCGTATCCGACACCCCTGACCTCAGCAAGTTTTTTGCTATTTAACTATTTTGATATATATAATTATTTGAATAAATTAAATCGCTAAATTAAGCTTTTATTAAAACTTCACCAACTAAATTACTTTAAAAGTTAATTCGAACTTTTCTGAGCCTCCAAATGACGACACGAACGAATTAATTTATGTACATGTACAAAATAGGATAAGGGTGTTTCAAAAGGTTGTGCAAAAATGTTAAGGAGTTGTAAGGGGTGAGTTGAGAAGTATGTTTGATTTTTCCCATTTTTCCTACGATGAGTTAAAAGAGTGCCAGAGAGCCTAAAAGTGTGGCCGACTAGCCCCTCAAAGTAGGCTACAACAAGCGCAAAACCAAGCAGCAGGGACTTTAAATACTGTTTAAGTTTACTTAATTTCTACGCTGGTTACCTCGATTTATTTACAAAGTATTTTTTTACCTATCACACGAACCCAAACCTTAATGTTCGCGTTTCCCCGCTGCTTGGTTTTGCGCTTGTTGCAGCCTACTTCCAGGACCTAGTAGGCCACACTTTGAAGCTCACTGGCACTCTATTAACTCATCGTAGGAAAATGGGGAAACAACAGGCATACTTCTCAACTCACCCCCTACAACTCACCCCATACAAATCCTTCAAATATTTGCATAACATTTTGCAACACCCTGTATATTTGTATTAATCATACTAAGTTTACTATTTAATGAAATTTAATTGTCTATTAAACTATCTATATTACTGTAATTACAGAAATTATTTATTATTTTATTATAATTATTATTCTTTATTTTGACAGGAATACTTCTCAACTCACCCCCTGCAACTATTTAATTTTTTTTGCATAACCTTTTGAAACACCCTGTATTATACGGATTGGGACTTCTGTTCATAAAAGCTCATTTCTGCAATTTACTCGTCGTGTGTCTGCGGGGAACCGAAGTCCATTTCTGCAATCTTGTAACAACGGTGAGAAGAGAACGAACCTAAATTCTTCCGCTTTATTTTATTTTCTTCTTTATTTTAAAAAAACGGGAATTTTTAGTCTCCATCTCAAGAATGAATAAAAAGGGTGGAAACAACGGCCAAAGAGAAACTTTTTAAATTACGCGCATCAATCACGAAATGCTGTCATCCTTCCGCGCTTTTAAGGGAAAAGTAAGGCTTCTTTCCGAGATAAGGTCCCCGTTGCGTGTTGCGAAGACAGAGGCTAGATCCAAAGGGTATACCTACAATGAGTGTTTACTCTCTTTAAAACTGTACGTAAATTTTTTTCCGGCCCGATGAAATTTGCTTTGTATCAAGTTACGACGAAATTTTCAAATTGTTTCCCGGAGCGGTTTACAATTTAATATTCGTCCCATTTTTGTTTTCTAGGCGAAATGACGCGATATGCTCTAAAAATAAATTTTCACTTTTTAACCCTTTTTTACTCAAGGAGGTTCACTTTTTTTAAAAATAAATATGGTCTATATATAAAACTAAGCCATAAATTTCATTTTCCGGCGCTTGTAAGGATAATCTTATACAATTTCTGGCGGAGTCATCATCGTTTATTCCACGAGGTTTTGCCGATCGAAGCGCCGTTTTTCTCCCCTATCGGAGAATTCCCGTGTCAGTGATTTAAGAGTCGTTATTTCTGACGCTAATAGACCAATACGTTAGCCTTTTACGAATCGTTACTAGGCTCTCGTGGGATTATCGAAACGGTAATCTTCGACATTAATATTTTTCTTTTCATATTCGATCCTTACGTATTATAAATGGCTATTTTCGTCCCAACGGGAGTCCCTTATAAATGACGGCTTTAGTCGATGAAACATATAGGAAATAGTTTTTAACCTATCGGCATTCAATTTCGTTACCGGTCTCGCGGAAACTTCACTCGTAGTTACCGGACACTTCACTATCGCTAAAGTGGACCGTAGAATTTGTATCGTTTCCAAGGACGGCAGTTGTATAGAGAAATATCATCCAGGTATCTAATAAGTGGGCCATCGTTTGTCGCTCTCAAGCTTCCCGGGGACGACATCGCGTGCTACTGAGCCAAGCCAAGAAAATGCCTTTTTAATCCGTTTATCGGCGCGAAAGCACCTTGACCCCCCGAAACACGCTCTTAAAAATCGCGAGAACTGTCATAAACGAAAAATATATATTCTGGAAATAGCTTTGGAGCGCGGCCCTTTCACAGCGCGCTCGTCGAAGCTGCCTTTTCTTTTGGCAGCGGGCTCGTTTTACGCGGCCATTGAGGCGCAACGTCCTAGTCGCTCAATATCGCCCCCCTCCCTCACACTGGATAGACGCGGGGGGGCCTTTTCATTTTTAAAATGGACTACTACTACTGTATTGTATGTATAAAGCGGATTATTTCGACCGTTCGACTGAACTTAATAGCTTTTGGACTGAAATCCAATATTGGAAATTTCATTTTTTTCTTTCGTCTTCATGCTCTCTCTCTCTCCCTCTCTCTCTCTCTCTCTCTCTCTCGTTCTCACGCTCTCTCTCTCTGGCTCTTTTTCTGGAAAGCCAGAATCCTCTTATGCAGTAATATGGAATGGTTTTAACTTCAATTGTATATAGTATAAGTAAGGAGAAAATATATTAAAAATTTAATATTTCGCCCTATGTGAACCGGAATTAAGCGGCATTTCTTATACTCTGTGTCTGTGTATATTTTCTCCAAATCTCACTCCGTTGTATTTTATTTTCAAGAGAACAGATTTTGGTTTTCAACCCGATAAACGCTATTTCCTAACTCGGAAGTCCTTACCTCAGGTTCTAACTTACTTACGGGGTATTATATTCTGGTATATATGACTTTGGAATGTAAGTAGTAGTTGAGGTTAACGGTAATAGTTAGTGTAGTGAGCTGTTGGCTCGCGTGACTTTCAGGGCTTGCCACCACCAAGGACAGTAGATACAGGGACGAGAAAGCAGGAAAAAAAAATTCGATTTGAAACGTCTTCATATTCACGGGGAGTTAATGTAAACAAACCGCGGCCATTGTTAAGACGTGGTTCACCATGGACAGTATTATTGTAATTAATTTTTACCATTTTGATGTTAAATTAAAAATAAAACTACGAGCGTAAATAAAAAATGCCCATTTGTTTTGAACCGCTAAAATTAGGTGACCGCCATTTTTTGGGTTTACAACTAACTCTCCTCGCGTTTAGGTCGTTTTAGGTGATATATTCCAACAGAGGCCGCCAATACACTTTCTCGTCCCTGTATCTACGGTCCTTGCCACCACCCTCCTACGCATTGTAACCCGGCCACCTGAATTAAAGGCTTTAAAAGTCGCTCGATGACTTAGGCCTAGGGTGGTGCTTTAAGTATGATCCTTTTTATGGTACGTGACCCCTGATAAATTTGAATCTGAAACCTCGAGCTGGCGTAGATTAAAATCTAATTTTGCAGAATATCGCTATAAGCGTTTTTCATCGTTGTCGTAAGTGTTCGGGGTTTGATACCTGAAGCTGTCGCTCGTGACGCGAAATAGGCATCTCGAATGATTTATGCCGGACGAAAAGTGTCGTAATCGAAATGGACATCTCGAGTGCTTCCCGTGACGTCAGGGAGCGATGGATAAAAAGTTGGAAGAAAGTTTCTGTAAACGCGCGAGCAAAATGTTTTTCCTCCCGAGCGCGAAGGTGGGCCAGTTGGGGAGGATTTCGGATTATATACGCTTATTTTGCGCGCTTCTTTCTTCGACGCGAAAGCTTTTCCCTGTATCATCTCTGTCACGAGAAGTCAAGCCTCTCTCCGCTCCTCCTCATACGTTATTTAGCAGCTTCTGGGCCGAAAGTAGGCCTGTCACTGTCTCGAGAAGATCTCCGAATTAGAATAAATCGCCTTTTTGCCGTCGACGCCAGCGCCTCTGGTGGCGGCGAATGCTCCGAATATATTTATTCTCCGAGTTAAACCTAGCTTCGCGTACTTCGGCGCCTTTTTCCGGGTCGCCATTCATTATGGAGAGTTTCTGCCTTATGACGAGCCCCGCTGTTTCATTCGCCCTCTGGTATTGACACGTCATTAAAATTATTCCGACTTCGTCTACCCTCTTTTGCATTTTCAATTGAAAGGACTTTAGTCGCGGTCGTCATCCGAGCATTAGACTTCCAGGTGTCATCAAAGTCTTGGTGACTAGAGAATCACGGAAAGAGCTATGTCTTTCCGACCCTAAACATAATACAATACACGTTGATGTTCCAAATATGTATCAGTGGTAGTACGCGAAGTGTCTGATTTGGTTTTTACTATTTATAAGAGGACAGTCCGTACGCAAATGGTGGTTCAAATTTGATTCCAAAATTATATGAAGAATTGCGCAGATAGAAACTCGAGTTTGATCGTAAATTACAATATGAAATATGTTATTTGATCCAATGAAATTCAACTTCATTCCAATTGCATAAACATTATTTGGCCCCATGAAATTCAACTTTTTTTCTAATTCAACAAAATTATTTGGTTCAAAGAAATTCAACTCAATTCCAATTTTATCCAAATTATATGGTTCAAAGAAATTAAAATTTATTCCAATTTCATGAAAATTATAAGAGCCATATAAAATAGTATTCAACTGGATGTCTTGATTCCAGTTGGATACAAATTTTGACATTAAATCAAATCATGGACTTTTATCAGAGGTAGTTTTGGAAGTATCTGAATTGGCTTAAGCCAGTTACAAGAAAAATTAAATCTAATATGAATTTTCAACAGAGACAGTATACAAAGTATTTGAATTGGCGTTAACCATTTACAGGACAAGTTAAATCTAATATGAATTTTCAACAGAGGAACTATACAAAGTATTTGAATTAGCTTATACCATTCACAGGATTATAAAATTGGCGAATAAGTAGATAAGTCCATTATGAAAAGGGATAACAAAGCTAAACCCTAAACAAATTTGAAGAAATTTAAGATCTTACTAATAGCTCGTACCGATAGGTCTTCCAGCAAACCAAAAACTCGAAACTCGGACCAAATAGATCTTCGAGTGAAAAAGCCAGAAATTCCAACGAATAGAGAAACTAAGCCTAAATTTTAAAAATTTCAAAACGAGTTGCATAGCAACGGAAAGGGTTTAGCTTTATTATCCCTTTTCATAATGGACTTATCTACTTATTCGCCAATTTTATCATCCTTTACAATGCAGTCCATAGGTGGTTCCTTTTAACATGCCATTCACAGGACAAGTTAAATTTAATATTAATTTTCAACAGACGCAGTATACAAAATATTTGAATTTGCTTAAGACATTTACATGACAAGTTAAATCTAATATTAAATTTTATAAAAGGCAATATACGAAGTATTATGTATAATTTTAAAGTTTGAACCAATTACAAAATGATGTTAAGAATAGCGGTGATTTTGCTCTTTATAAAAAGCGATAATCGTTAATAATAAAGTCTGTAAGTTTAGCTAATTGCTCTAGATTCGACGCGAAACCAGAGTATACCGGCAGATAATGGATTTTGTGATTAAGCTCTTATCTCGAGTAAACTTCGGTAAATCGACAGTAAAAATATTGTTTGGCCTACTTGAAGCACTATTGTAATTGGTTTTCTAAGTAATTAAGGAAATGTATGGCTTGGGTCTGTTAGTTGAAGTTTCTTAACCGCGATAAGCTGAGGCAGAACGCGGAATTCAGTCTAAATTCGGTTCATTTAAGAGAGAGAGAGAGAGCGAAAGTAAACTCTTTTGCCGGTTTATAGAACTCTCGAAAAAGAGAAGTCGTGTTTGTAAATTAAATTGTATCCCGAGAGGTTTACCATTCCTCGTAAATCTTCGCAATTTGTCCGCTAAAGCAAGACACTCCGAAATACCTTCCCAAGTTTTCCTGAGTGGGTAATCAATGTCTCCGTCGCGTTTTCCACTGCGAAGGACATTTTTAATTCAAGTCTTTCTTTGCTCTTTTTCTTTACCTTTTCAACCTAAAAATAGTTGATTTCTCCAACGAATGTAGCCTTTACCATAAGTCTTTCGTTTAAGGAACTATCGGGTTGGCATTCGGTATTTTCTTTAGCGTAGAATGTGTTTCTAAATTCCCCAAGGATTATTAGTCGAATAAAATAAGAATTTTTCTTAACGCGTATATAGACACAGCTAGCGAGGCGTATAGCGCCACTGACTTGTGAGTGGAGAAGTTACTTTTTTGCAGAGTTATTTTTTTTTAGAGGCTCAATTCCTTTTTTTGATGTATTCTATCGAGTTTGGATACATCAAAAAGTAAGGACCTGGCTGTTACGAGCCTAGTTTGATGTGATATAACGGGCAATGTATTTTGAAGAGGGGGTCGGGTGCGAAAGGGATTTCGTACATTCTAGCGGGGAAGTATCGAAAGACACCCCGAGCAGCCTGTATGAAGTATAGTGGCAACTTTGCAGAAGCTCCCCGCTTATACCAGAGAGAGAAAAAAGTAAATAGTAGGGTTCCTTTCGGATGCCTTCAAAAAGTATAATAAAAGAAGTCCCTCTATAAAAAGCGACTCGCCGACTTACATTCTTTAGAATTTTGCGGGCCAGGTCTATTCAATACATTTTGATGAAATATAAAAGTTTCGCGGTTTCGCGAAATAACCGAAATCTTATTGCTCGAGTTTCCGCAAAATTGTGTGTTTTTTTTTAATTATCAAATGTGACGTGAAATATAACTTGTCACTTGTATTAAATGAAATTTATATAATATTTCTCGATTTATTTATATTTTTTGTTCAATGCCAGCGTCCTTTTTAAAGGCGAAAGTCACGTCTTCGTTGCTACACACTTTGGCTATTGGAATAGAGAGAACACGGCCGAAGGCTTCTGTCTCGTTGGGTAGGGTTACAAATCCCGCGGGAGATCTCCTTTTTTCCACTTCGGCTATTTCTCGGAGCTCTTCCCTCGGAAACACGTGTTTTTTTCTCGCTCGGCTAGCCCTTGTCAGGTTCGCCGGTTAAGGCAAAATTGTTGAGACAGATAAGGCCGCCAGGAATAGAAAGGTCCGAAATGCACGCGCATCTTTTGTTATTACCCCCGGAAAACGAAGGTGTGGTATGAGGGAGAGAGATTGCGCGGGTGAGATGGAGAGAAAGAAGCCCAAGAGCAAAAAAAAAATGCTGGGGATCGGAGGAGAGAAAAAATTGCATTCTTGACATTCTTCTCTTTCCATTGGCGCTCTTACCTCTTTGTGTGCTATTGGGTTGCGGGGTGAATTTTGGAATGCCCATCGTGGCGGCGTCTCCCCGGATACCTTCAATCCCGCCACCTACCCTTACAGCGAAATATATCGCCTAGAAATGACTATGGATATTTTCCGTTACATACTGCGACAAAATGATGTTGACGGGTTAATGTACGTAGATATATTTTAAAAATGTCGTGTATTATATTGGCTATATTGACAATAAAGGAGATGGGACGTGCAGGTCACGAAGGTAATATTCGTTGGGCGAGGTGAATTATTTCCGTGAAAGTGGCAATTCCGATGTTTGACGTCATCTGGGCCCTATATCAATCTTGGGGTCGGTCGACTGCGCTCGAGATCAGTTCATACAGACGCGATAGGGCATGTTGTCCGGCCTTGGTCAGTACCGAGAGAAGAGCCTGGACAATGATAACTATAGTGACAAGTTATTTCAACGGCACAATACTTTGATAAGAAAAAGGTCTTTTCGCGAGGAATAACAAATAATTTTTCCCAATCTCGGTATAGAGTGTTATCGTCTGAAACCCTGCGACGTCACCATTGTAATTTGCCTATTGATAAAAAACGGTAACTGTCATGGCGGCCACTATTAACACTACAGCTGTGACTTTACAAGTTTTCAAAATCGTATCAGACGACAGCACTCTATAACCCGACGTTTCTTTTCCCCCGTGCATAAATGTTTCATTGGACTATTTTTCGATTTATTATTCCATTTCCATAGATCTATGTGAGATTTAAAATTCATAAGCAAAGGACGAAACCTAACACTTTCTTGGAATTTGGATTATAGACTTAAATATTGTATATTTATTTACTTTTTGTATGCCACAAATACATTTGGTATCAGGCAAGAATCTTCTTTTAACGGGTCCAATATAACACCGAACCAAAACATTATAACTGGAACCCCTAGACTTTTTCAACTGTATCAAGATCAGATGATGCGACGTTTTTAAAACGTCTGCAAATAACAGTTTTCTGATTCACAGTAATCTGAATAGAAATATAAAAATTCATTCGTTTTCTCTAACTGAATTTCAATCTGTTTTTGTATCCGAGAAATCAAAGTGTATTTACTTTACCGGAGGTAAAAATCACTTAAGATCTAGATTAAAAAAAGCCTTTCTCTAAGTGTTTTAAATATTAAATTTTACTTATAGGTCAACCTAATATTGCTCTAAAATCTGTGGCAGATAACAGTTTCACAACTGAATTTTTATATTAAAAAAAAATATTAGTTACAACGTTAGAACAAAGAATATAAAGCCCCAGGAATGGAAGGATTGATATTATTGGCCGCGTGTTTTGGTTGCGTTAGAAACTTCCAGCAAAGCAAATAAGAGTTACCGGAAACGGTTAACGCAGCCCGGTCTCTCTTTAAAAACGAGAGGCGCAAAAGTTCCACTAGACGGAGCTACACCTTCCATTCCTGGGGCTTTATATTCTTTGGTTAGAAGTTCGTATTTCATGGATTTTCGTCTACTAAACAAAAATCTTCATAATAGTATAAGGTTCTTTTAGTAGAAAACAATGGGAATTTGTAGTACACAGAAATGTTGTCGTCTACACTCCTACAAGTTCCTTCTACATGTTTTCGGTCGCTGATTTAGCCTCTATAATCTGTGTACGCAGAATATTTCAAAGCGACCTATCTGTTTCTGTAGTTTCACGTTTGTCGAACTTAGGAACGTTCTTTTTATCGAACCTTTGGGATGACATGGTTGAAATAAAATATGTGGCACCAAATATCGTCCAATCCTTGATATTCAGATAATGACAACAGATTTTATCTCATCATATAATTGAATGTGTATTATCTGCTGTGTTATCGATATAAAACACATTCCTTAACCATTGTTAGAAATCCTTGTGCATTGCGCAGTTAATACATAATTCCCTCCCCTCATTTTTCTAACCACGTGTTATAAGTAGTGTGAAATACACTAAAAGTATCCCCGCTTTGGTAGTGCTTTAATTTTTCATACCTACTAGAACGCCTTTCGTGAATTTAAAACCACGTACCTCATTATTAAGAAATTATATTTTAATAAATATCCGAACTATAATGACAATAATTAATTTATAGCTAGGATTGTTGATTATTTCTTAAGTAAGGGTGCATTTAAAAAATTTACACGAAATATGAAACAATAAAGGTTTCAAATGAGAAACCCTTTTCAGGGCGGGCACGCTTCCTCTAATGGAAGAATCGTTCTAGACTAGCGCCATGAGCGAGAAAAGAGAGAAGCTATGGCGCACCCTACCAAACAAGAAGGGTTCTACTCCCTTTAATTTACGGGGTTCGGTCTAATGAGAGGTTTCTCCGAAGCACCTGTAAAAATGTTCCTCATCCTTGATATGGGCTTGTTATCTATCCGACGATGGCTCTATCTAAAGCCCCAAGAATAAACTGGTACTTTACCACTCCGATAAGACGACACGAAAAGCAAAACGCTTTGTTTTGAAAATTCCAGATAAGGGAATACTAGCTTCGTGGCGATGATTCTTCGGACGCAGAGAGCTATTTTCTTTCATTTCATTGATACGGTTTAAGTTCCGTTTTATAAATGCGGCTTTACATTGGCTATTTGCCCCTAACTCAATTATCGTCCCACGTTTCCTAGAGCGTGCTTTGTAACGCGACCCGGGACGACGGAAGACAAAGCTAATGGTCTTTGCCGCGTGCGGAGAGGAAAGTTAATGGTACAGGCTGCTGGGTTTCTCTCCCTCCTCTTGTCATCGAGGCGGCCATCAGCCTAAGAGATAAAGTGGTATGTCCGTCTTCGGCACTATCCGCGCTCTTCGATGGCGTCGTCCGTGGTTGGTGGCGCGAGACCCCTCTTGGGCTTCGGTGACTTCGTCAGCCAGAAGAAGGAAATGGAAGAGAGCTTTTCTTCGGGATTCATCTCGATAAGAAAGAGACTTTGGGCGTCGCGCCGGAGTGATAGCGGGACTCTTCGAATCTCACTCTTTCAACTCGATAGCCGAGTAACGTTACCTCGCAGTTCAGTTGGGCGCCGAGGCGAAGCTGGATGACCGCGAGTGGCGCGTAAAATGACCATTCCTAAAAACTCGCCAGAACCCTGAAGAGAGTCGTAAATGGCCCTGAATTGAAGGGGAAATTGAAAAGGGGCATAATGGACCCCGCGGACGATGCTTTTTAGGGAAAAAGCCAGTGATTGGATATCTCAATTAACCGGACTCTCCGGAACTTTCCTTCTCAACTCGCTCGACCATTCCTTTTGTTCTAATTCACCTCGATGACCGCGGGATTTTTTTATCACAGTCTTATCTCTTTGGTACGATTTTATGAACTGCGCTGCCGTGCAAAGCGCAAAAGCATTAACGACCAAAACCAAAATATGGAGAAAACCCGCGAAATTCAAACTTTCTTTGCCTTAAGATACCCCAACTTACTTCTTTCAAGTTTATATAGTAGACTTGGATTTTTCAACTCAAATTATATTCTGGTACTAAACAAATTACAGGCCAAACGATATTTCAGAAATATCATTAAAAAATGCTTTTTACCACGTATATGTTGGACTATTTATGTCTTAAAACGCGAAAAAATGCGTCTTGATTTGACTTTTAAAGAAAATAAACACAATAATGCGTTTTTGGTTTGAAAATAATGCAAAAACCTAAAATAATGCGTTTTGCAACAAGTCATTTCTCTAAGAAAAAAAATTTTAAATTCTAAAATTAGTTCAAAATTGAAGTTAACGTATAAAATAAGGTGAAATAAAACCAAAATCTGTAAATCGAAAATTTGGTCGTTAATGCTTTTGTGCTTTGCACGGCAGCGCGGCCGTTAAGGGAAAGCGTTGTTTAGAATTAGACGAAGCGCTATAACCGCGTCCTTTAAGAGAGGGGCCGCCATCTAACTTGTAATTCTCGCTTCACTCTCGTTGCCTCGTTATTTTAATCTCGCTTCGGGATAAGTGATGGAAATGAACAACATATTGGGCTTTTCTGTCTGGCTCCGGAGTAAAGCCAAAACACGATTCGTCAAACGTTATTAGGAAATTTTTATTTTAATGTTAGCTAATTTATAACGATGGGAGAGGGAGATTTTTCGAGCCACAATTGACGCTCATTTATCGCGTAACAGCGCCGAAAGCTATAATAATCGATCAGAGTTGGGTGCTGAGGGAAACAACGCTTTGTGTATATAGGTTGATATTTTTTTGGGTTCTCTATGGCACTCTCTCGGCCGTTCCTTTCAGCGCTAAGAAATGAAAAAGACAGAGAGAGCCGGGAAGTTTTTTCTCTACTTAATGAACCGTGTCTCGGTGAAACCTAAAGGTTTATTTATTTCTTCTTGCCTCGTACTCGCCGCTCCGTTCACTGACGAAAGAGAGATGGAAGGAACAAGATGCTTAAGAACGGGTAGTGGCTAGGTTTACGGCCTGCGAATACTTACGCAAAAGAACCCAATAAACTTCGTGTTTGAGTTAAATAAAAAATAAGTTAACCGAACTTATCAGATCATGTTGGAGGCGTTTTCCTTATGAATTTACATTTTGACCTCGAATTTGAAATTTTGAGCGCTCCTAGGCCGGAAAAAAGGTTTTGTTTTTATGAAACCATATTTTATACATAAAAATAGCTATACCCACAATTCCCAAGTGCAACTTATCGCGTCAAAAGACGGGGATGGAAATTAGCTTTTATTTGACTCGATTTTCTCATCATTTTCTTAAGGAAAACACCCTCCGATTCTGAGCGCTTTTTCGATAACTTCGGTTCATTTACTTCTGGTTAAATTAAGAGCCAAACATATTTTTCTAAACATAGTAAGTGTGTCTTTGGTTATATCATAAGTTTATAATATACTAGCTCCCTATAAGTTAGAATCCGCCGTAGATCTAACGTTAACAGCGATTTATCCCATAAAATATCAGAACCTGTATACGTGACTCCCCGCCACGAATTTTTACCCTATTTTTTTTTGCTTTTTTAACTTCCGTCGATAGCGGAAACGGCTATCTCCATGGATACGAGACGAGCAGAAGCGCGCGAAGTTAGCTAGCCTTAACGACGCTTGTTTTAAAGGAAAAGTCCAGGTTCGGTAAAACTTGGGTCTATTTGAAAGATCATGTTTAAATATACTCAAAAATATCAGTCGTAAAATTGTATCTTTTTTTTATTGACGAGAAATTAATTTTTAAACGAGCGAAATTTACCCGCCAAGCGAGCTGCCATTTTCTTTCGCTTTCCCTCCGCAGACCGCACGCGGAGCAAGCACGCGCGGGGAACAGAGCGCTGTTATAGCGCGAACAGCGCGTGATTAAAGTCCTAAAACGTCACCGCGAAACAAAATGGCAGATCGCTTGGCGGGTAAATTTGGCTCGTTTAAAAATTAATTTCTCGTCATTAAAAAAAGATACAATTTTACTCTGATATTTTTGAGTATATTTAAACATGATCTTTCAAATAGACCCAAGTTTTACCCAACCTGGACTTTTCCTTTAAATTTTACACGGTCGGCGATGGGTTTGTTGGCTGGCAAAATCTTTGATTTGGGTGGAATTTAAACCAAAAAACCTTTTGGAAGCATATTTCATTCATTTCCATATAAACAGGTATTGTCGTAAAATATTCGTAGTTTAAACCTTATCTCGCGTTAGGCTTAACGAGCTTCGATCCCGTCGTTGAAACCGAGGGACAGGTCACTTCCTTGATTAACGACGCACCCCTCAAAAGATTAAATCCGATTTAATCGTGATTATTTTGATTAAATTCAATTTAATCACGATTAAGTTGATTAAATCACGTTTAATCATGATTAGAATGTTTAAATCTGTTTAAAATGATTAAATCCTGATTAAAAAAATTATATCGTGATTAGTATGAATAAATCGTACTTTAGTTTTGATTTTAATGATAAATTCTCGATTCGACCAATTATATTGATAAAATCGTGATTAAAATGATTAAATCGTGATTAAAATGATAAAATTGTGGTTAAAATGATTAAATCTAATTAAAATGATTAAATCTAATTAAAATGATTAAATCTAATTAAAATGATTAAATCTAATTAAAATGATTACATCTAATTAAAATGATTAAATCTAATTAAAATGATTAAATCTAATTAGAATGATTAAATCTTATTAAAAAGATTAGATCAGGATTACAATGAGTAAATCTCGTTTAAATCGTGATTAGATTTTCTAATCTTGATTAGATTTTTAATCTTGATTAGATTTCTAATCTTGATTACCCTGATTTAATCATTTTACTATGATTAAGACGCACCCAAAATGGAAGTGACCTGCTCCTCGGTTGAAACAAAACTGGATTTCACAGGCAAGCTCTTAGTTCGATTTTTCGCCATCAGATGGTGACACGCCGTGACTTCGACGTCTTGGGACAAATCGCTGTTAATGCACAGCCTATGTACGATTCTAACTTATAGGGAGCTAGTATATTATAAACTTATGGTTATGTTAAAATCGCGACGTTTTTCAGCAGTGGGTTAAAAACGAAGAATTTTGTTACGGCTGCCACGATTGCAATAGATTCGAACTTCATCGTAGGAGTGAATCTAAAAAAAGAGTCAAAGCATTAAATGAGAGCCGCAAAACTTGTCTCACTGTAAACAGATAATACGCCAACCGAGACATTTAAGTGGATTATTCGCTCGAGCGCGGCCCAGCTACGAAATCGTTTTGTATTACAACTTCGTTTTATACAGAGCCCGAGTCCAGGACCGAAATGGACTTCCCACAAACCGGACCCCGTTCTTCATTCGAACTCACTTGGAAGCGGCGTTGAAGGATAGCCTACGCTGACTTAACCTTTCTAGCACGCTACCCGGTGATTGTTGGTAGATCGCTAACCTAAAGGGATCTCTTTGCGGGGTAGTAACCCCGCTTGTTTGCGGTTTATTTTCGCGCGTGAAAGGGTTGTAATAATACGGCCTGAAAATGAAAACGCGATCCTGGTTCCTTTTAATTGGTCTATTCTCTTCCGGGCGCAATTGGCGAAGCAGTTTAGGGATTGGTTTTATAGTCCATTTACACTCGAGTAATTTTGTCGCGGAGAGCTCGCAACAGCCGCGCCGATTGTATAAGCGTCAGACGGTCTCACTTAAAAAGGATGTTGCGCTGCCGGCGCGTCGACTTTACCTCTTATATAAACTTTGGCCAAACAATCCGTTAACCGTGATGTATATTTTTTACTATCGAAGAATCGTAACCCACTTTACGTAGCGAAGGGAGGATTGGACAGAAATAGCGATCGAGACTGAAGAATAGAATCGCGGTTTTGCCAATATAAAGTTAGCCGAGGGCTTTTCGTTTTTCGTGTGGAAATAAAATAAGTCTTCCCAGCGCGCCCCACTAAATATACTAGCGAGAGCTCCAATACGTGTTATTTATAGGAGCTCTTACAAGAGCGAGGGCCGGGCTGACCAAAAGGTATTTCTGTTTTCCACGAAAGTGTGTAAACGGGGAAAAAGACTGGAAAAAATCTTCTGGCTATCTCGCGTTGAAAGGAAAGGCAGATATCGCCAGAAAAAGATTGAAAAATGTTTTGCAGATGGAAATTCTTGAAAAACAGTTTTTTTACGTTTCTCTCGAACGTCTCTCTGTCGAATCTATCTCTTCTTCCCTTTCCCAGAGCGAGAGAGAGAGAGAGAGAGAGCCAGTTTGCATCAATCGATAGGACAATTTCAACCCTCGATATCGGAGTCACAATTTTCTTCCGCCGGAAACGAACTGTAACGGGTGAATTTCGACGGGTTCTGGAAGATGCCGAGAAAAGGAATATGGGTTGGTGAGCGTAACAGCGAACTGTAAATGGGTTGGATCGAGCGTGAACGACTCGTCCTCGCGGATACCGACTAAGGGTCCGCGTTAATTTTCTTCCGCAACTTCCGCTCCGCGACCTAATCGTAATGGCCGCCATCGTGCTTGAAGCTAATACGAGTTGGCAATCGAAACGTCGAAGAGATCCCTATAAAACTTTGCCGATTTTGGTTGAAAGAATATTTTTATGTCCTAGGCAATCGTCCGCGGGATTGCACGTAGCACCAGGCTAAAATATACGTTTTCCAGTAAGGGTCAAGTGGTCATGTTTTATGCATAGCCTTTTTTCTCGCGAAGGGTTCTCTAGATTCGTTTCGTAGTCAAATTCTTTTAGGTTGGGTTTTTTTTTTTATTTCCCAAGACGCGCTTTATACCGTGGTCTTGAATTTAACGTTCGCTTTGTAGTAGGCCAAACTTGATCGAGTTAGCTGAATTCTTATAAAACTATAGATGAATTATTTGTACTATTTTTAAATAAACACCAGTTCCAATTATATGATGGTTTTTTCTACCATTTTGCATTTTTTAGTATTCTTTGAATTCTAGTCCATTGGTGGTTTATCACAATTTATCTTGGATTTCCCGTTATTTCCCATGATTACCTACTATTTGTACACCTGATAGTTACTATAGTGATTACCACCTCGGGGGATACGTTTTGGATTTTTCGGGAATTTGGGAGGTAGGGTAAGAAGAGTCGGCTTATGGTGGCGAATAGCTCGAGTTAAGGTAAAAATGTTTTCTCAAAATGGCTGCCTTTGTCCATTTTGATAAGTATTCAGTTAACTGTCTTATCTCCCGCTTTCGTGGAGAAGTTAAAAGTGTAGCCCCAATACTCTGACCTTGACGAATAGTTCACGGTGTAGAGATATTATCTCCACCAGAGCAACCGACTAGCTTAATTTAGCGTAAAAGATGTACACTTTTTGTTTCAGAACAAGCGAAAAGAATTCACCTACGGTCCCCGTGTTCATTTATTCGTTGCCACTCAACGAGTTTTGGAATTTTTAATGGTTAGACTAATTAGCTTATCTTTCGGTTTGTTAGTCGCGTGCCATATTCTTTGCTGATGAGCACCAAATAGGGTGAAACCAGTCTACTAGCTGCTGCAAATTTTGAATAATTTCTACAGGCTGTGTCAAATTTCTCAGTTCCTTTTTCTCTAAGCCTATTTAATCTAAAATTCTGAAAATTTCACTGTTTTATTATAAATAAAGTTCGTTTGGGTGGTGCTAACTTGATGTTTTTTTTCATAACCTCTAAAATTAATGAAAAATAAACCATTTCCGATCGAAACAACTCTATTTATACATTTTCCAGCATGCTCTACAATTTTCTATTTGAAACGTTTTGTATGACGCTTACCAGTGAAACAATATTTTTTCCTAAACTGCGCAAATTTGTAAAATTTTACTTACCAATAATAAAACCCTATAAATATCGGAATTTTAGATGATATACTGTAGTTTTTTAGAAGAATGGCACACCACAATCGAGCTATTTGAAACACCCTGTATAATTTTAAATTCGTTTTCGACTCGGTCGGAGTATCTCGGTATGTTTGATAAAATTTTAAAATTGTTCTAGAGTTTAGCTTTTTTGAAATCTTTTATGATGGACTTTACTAGCTTCCAATTTGAGAAATGTGCACCGTATAAACTGTTTGGTCATTATTTTTATAAATTTCCACTTCGTATTTCGAATTGAAAAGTTAAATATTTGATGTATCAAAATAAGAAACATTTTAATGAAACGCATTGTGAAATGAAAATTGAATAGAAGTTTTCTTTCATTGCGGTAATAAAAGAATTCTATTCTCGTTTATTCATTACATTTGGTATGATAATTTTCTCTTTCGGAATATTCATTTCCTTTTACGGGCTCGGCAAATAATAAATGTAACTAATACGAAGGAAACCATTGAATGATAAGTTTCTTTCTCTTTGGTCTCTTTCGAAATATTCATTTCCGTTTGGGCAAATAATACGTCTAAAAGTACGTAATTGAACCTGCGAATTGAAACTTTTGAAGCAAACAAATAATGCATTTATTTATACTTAGGGAGATTGACAATGACTGAGACGTCAGCTTTAGGGAACCAATGAGATACCGAGTAGATTGTATTTTATTTAGAGGGGAAGGAGCTTACTCTTCGACCATGAGGAGCAACCCGAAAAATTGTTTCCCTAGGTATATAAATACACTGTAGAAAACTTATGCGATGGGAACTCTAGACCGAGGGACTTACCACTTCCTCAAATTCTGTACACCGATTACAGCGAGTACAGCCTTTGGTAGTGCTAAATCTGTAAGCGATTACGTAATCACTTTAGTACCGTCAAAGCTACAGGACTGTAGACCGATTACGGATAGTGTTCAGCCCCTCGCTCTAGACTCACCATCAGGGTTGTTCAAAATACCTTTTTTTTTTCAAAATGCAAAATGCAAAGTACTTTCTTCATGACTCAAAATGCCAAATAATTTCTTCGTGACTCAAAATGCAAAATACAAAATGAATTTTGTAAATTGGTTTTTCTAAATGCAAAATGTAAAATGGTTTTTACAGCTCAAAATAAAAATACAAAATGCAATTTAAAATTGGTTTTTCAAAATGCTATTAAATGTTTTTACAAATGCACTCTGTTTACTTTTAATTATTTATATTTTAATTATTGATAATTAATTACTAATTAATTATTATTATTATTATTAATTAGTAATTAAACCATCCTCCCAGCCAGCATGAGAAATAAAGCTTTGGCACTGTACGAATGTTCGTCTGCTTCTGAGTAAGTGAGTAACTGAGTATCGCCATCTATGATAACTTGGTAATAAATAGCAGACGAACTTTCTCTACAAGAGCTGCGATGATGGTACCCGAGAAAGTTCATTTTGAAAAGTCTTTAAAACATATCAAATCCACAAAATGCAAAATGTAAAATGTAAAATAGTTTCCTAGAAACTCAAAATGGAAAATGGAAAATGCAAAATAGCTTCCTAGAAACTCAAAATGCAAAATGTAAAATGCAAAATAGTTTCCTAGAAACTCAAAATGCAAAATGTAAAATGCAAAATAGTTTCCTAGAAACTCAAAATGCAAAATGTAAAATGCAAAATAGCTTCCTAGAAACTCAAAATGCAAAATATAAAATGCAAAATAGTTTCCTAGAAACTCAAAATGCAAAATGTAAAATGCAAAATAGCTTCCTAGAAACTCAAAATGCAAAATGTAAAATGCAAAATAGTTTCCTAGAAACTCAAAATGCAAAATGTAAAATGCAAAATAGCTTCCTAGAAACTCAAAATGCAAAATGTAAAATGCAAAATAGTTTCCTAGAAACTCAAAATGCAAAAAGTAAAATGCAAAATAGTTTCTTAGAAACTCAAAATGCAAAATGTAAAATGCAAAATAGTTTCCTAGAAACTCAAAATGCAAAATGTAAAATGCAAAATAGTTTCCTAGAAACTTAAAATGCAAAATGTAAAATGCAAAATAGTTTCTTAGTGTTGTGTATGCATACAACTCAAATATAGATGGCGCTTTAAACCCTCAGGTAACCTTAGAAGAGAAAAGCATAGTCTGCCTCTCTGCCTCTCTCTTCTAGTAGACATCCTAAGAGGCGCACGCTTTATACTTTTGTAATACTTAAATGTAGATTAAACTTATGTTACTCTTTTACCACGTGTATTTATGAGCTTACATTAGACACTACACTTAGAAACTCAAAATGCAAAATGTAAAATGCAAAATAGTTTCCTAGAAACTCAAAATGCAAAATGCAAAATAGTTTCCTAGAAACTCAAAATGCAAAATGCAAAATAGTTTCCTAGAAACTCGAAACTCAAAATGCAAAATGCAAAATATTTTTGCTGTATAGTTTCCTAGAAACTCAAAATGCAAAATGCAAAATAGTTTCCTAGAAACTCGAAACTCAAAATGCAAAATGCAAAATATTTTTGCTGTATAGTTTCCTAGAAACTCAAAATGCAAAATGCAAAATAGTTTCCTAGAAACTCGAAACTCAAAATGCAAAATGCAAAATATTTTTGCTGTATAGTTTCCTAGAAACTCAAAATGCAAAATGCAAAATAGTTTCCTAGAAACTCGAAACTCAAAATGCAAAATGCAAAATATTTTTGCTGTATAGTTTCCTAGAAACTCAAAATGCAAAATGCAAAATAGTTTCCTAGAAACTCGAAACTCAAAATGCAAAATGCAAAATATTTTTGCTGTATAGTTTCCTAGAAACTCAAAATGCAAAATGCAAAATAGTTTCCTAGAAACTCGAAACTCAAAATGCAAAATGCAAAATATTTTTGCTAACGCATTTTCAAAATGGATTTTTTACAACCCTGCGACGTAAGTTGTACCCAAAGTGATTTTATTCGGCGTTTGAAACATTCTTTCAAAAGGTGGCGCTAGTAATCGAGGGTGGCATTGAGAAGACGGGATAGCTCTCCTGATGAATCTTTTATTTGTCTACGCTATAAACTATTTGAATATCAGATGGTTCAAGACTGGTCTTTGATGCAAACATTGTGGATACGGGGAGGACCAAGTTTGAGTTTAGAGAGTTTACCAATCTATAAGCACTCGACTAATTAGGGTCCCTTTGTGAGCGCGGCATCTGCGAACTGCGATGGGACTTAATTTGGGAGTGCGTTCAGAAAGCACGATTTGTGGGGTTTGATTTTTTCTTTCGTTTCTGATCGGAACTGCGCGTGCGAGGTGGGGGAGGACGGGGGGAGGGTAACAAACTCCAATTAAGCCGCTCGCGGTACCTTCTGCTACGACCAACTTTCATTTCGAAAGAAAAACATTGATATTGGTGCGGAGGGATATATTAGCGGACGGTATAATAATTGGAACTCCTTCTTTCGCCAGTCCTACTCGGAATTCACTAGCTTTGCTTCTTTAATTTAATATAAATGTAAATAGTTTGAGCTAATGACCGAGATGCCGCATTCCTTTCTCGGGGCTCTCGAATTTTTCTTCACGAAAAAAACCCCAATTTTTGTTATACGCAATAATGATATACACACTAACTAAACTAAAACACTAAACTGGAATTATAAATCGGTAATTTACACGGGTAAGTAACGCGGTAATTTACCGGGTTAATTGTAATTTACAATTTTCTCTGGTGAATTACGAAAATGGTAAATACCCTGGTAATAGGGGTATTGGGTTATTTTTGGTCAATTCGCATCGGGTCAAAGATAATATGACTTAAAAAACGCTGGCGTGCATTTTTATAATTGGAACCATTCACTTACCCCTAATGGTTCTCGATATAAATTTTAATAACCTTGAACTAATGTCTCAAGGTCATCTTAATTTGCAAATTTCGAATTTCCTCACTAAAACTAGTTTGTCATGAAAATGTTGATGCCGCAGAACTAGTAGTGTTCGATTTATTAGCCCTTAAAGCCAGGTTCACACTTACTCTTTAAATTGCTTAGTTTTAGATAACTATTTTTCAAAACCAGCGTGAGAAATAGCTTCGTGTTGGTTCGGGAACCAACTCGTCCAAGTTGGTTCGCTTTCAAAACGACCAGTCAGCAGTGGCGGACTGGCCATAGAGTGAACCTGCCCGATGGCAGGTGGGCCCCACGGACCGTTCATGAAGTGGGCCCCTCAAACATGATAGCGTTATAGTTGTTAAAGCTAGGGCCCTTTGTCTTCTGGCAGCCCAAAATATTAGATTCAGTCCGCCACTGCCAGTCGGGGAAGTAAAATTGCTCGTATTTTCATAAATAATGGGAATAACATTCTAAGTAATGTCAAATAATATTACTGTATGTATAGTAAACATGATTAACTAATTGTTTTGGGATATATTTTAGTATTTTCAAAATTCTGGTCGTAATTTGAAATGACTTTAAGTCTTGGCTATAAGCGAACCGGGGTGAAACGATTTCGCACGTGTGAACCAAGAATTATCGTCGGCGGTCAAAACTGGCATTCAAACCGACCTAAACTGGTTTTAAGCTCTAGTGTGACAGTTCCTTAAGTGTCGTTGCTTGATCATTATTCCATTAACGACTATCTTGTGCTTGGTGTCCAATTTCTCAGGTGCTCATTGGTCACATTACGCCGGGCTTCAGCCATTTCAACATAAATTGTGATGGGGAACACTTTCCTAATTGGAACGAAGTTTCTATCTTTAATGGTTCTCGAGGTACATTTTGAATGACCTTGAAGACATGAATCAAGGTCATTGAAATGTTTATTGTCGCTTTATACAACATTAAAATTTAAAATTCGTACCTAAAACACTATTTTAGTTATTAGCTCGTATCGATTTTACTTAACAACCTGTATAGTGCTAATGCTATTCGCTTGAAACATGTACCTTCTCTGGCACCAATTGATTTTTAAAAATACGTTTCGAAAGAAAAAATAGTGATGAGTTAAATACATCACATAATGTTTTTCTTTACTATTACCAAGATTTATCTGGAGAAGGTGGGGTGGCAGAGTGGTTAGCACTTTCGCCTCGCAGCAAGAGCGTTCGATCCCAGCTTGTGGCACTGGGTAAAAACTCGGAACCACTCCTTCCGCGTTGAGTTTTCAATTTCTCTCCCCACCGATTAATGGGGTTTTCCCCTGACTTCTTCAGTTTCCTCTTTTCATAAAAACTTGTAGAGGTAAACGGTAAGTGTAGGGAGCTGTTGGCTCACGTGGAATGAAGGGCTTGTCACCACCCTCCTACGCATTGTAACCCGGTCACCTGTTCAGGGATTAAAAGTTGACTTGTTCTAAGGTAATAGCTGATTATTATTATTATTACATCGTAAATAATAGATTACCAATAAGTAACTATATCCCTGGGCAATGAAATGTTTACGTTTTAAATCGCCAGGCAAAGTAACGCACGCAGTTACGTTTGTGCCGTAAAGCGGTGTACACTTGGGTGGTTTGGCGGAAAATTCAAGGTCATTACTTCTAATAGCAGACCTAATAGCAGACCTAATAGCAGACACAATAGCAGTAGAGATCCATTTTGGATACAGACGACGTTGTGGACAAAAATAATGACGATCAAAAGTGTTATTTTATCAGTATGAATTTTATCTTAACTCATATAATGGTATTTTTGCGTAAGACAGGGGTTTTCAACCTGTGTACCGCATTTCAAAAAATATATAAAAAGTTTAAAAACCCAAATAACAAATTTATAATCTAGCCTATATTCTACTTCATATTTGTGTGGTTTTGATTAATAAATTGAGAACTCTGCAGTTTTGTTTATAAATAATTATAAATATTATTATTATAAATACTAATTTCTTTTTATAAATAATTATAAATATTATTATTATAAATACTAATTTCTTTTTATAAATAATTATAAATATTATTATTATAAATACTAATTTCTTTTTATAAATAATTATAAATATTATTATTATAAATACTAATTTCTTTTTATAAATAATTATAAATATTATTATTATAAATACTAATTTCTTTTTATAAATAATTATAAATATTATTATTATAAATACTAATTTCTTTTTATAAATAATTATAAATATTATTATTAAAAATACTAATTTATTTTTATATTTAATTATAAATATTATTATTATAAATGCTAATTTATTTTTTTAATAATTATAAATATTATTATTATAAATAATAATTTCTTTTTTATAAATATTAATTTCTTTTTTTATAAATAATAATTTCTTTTTTACAAATAATAATTTCCTTTTTACAAATAATAATTTCTTTTTTACATATAATAATTTCTTTTTTATAAATAATAATATATTTTTTATAAATAAAAAAACATATATTTGAAATCTGAGGCGTTTTGGTTTTCCAAACGCTGGGGGCTTTGTCACCGACCCCCGGGATATTATTGAATTCCTAAAAGTTGCCGGGTTCCACGGATTTAGTTTCTGATAACGAAGGTTTCCGCGAAAAATAAAGGTTGAAAACCACTAGTTTTTAATTTGAACAAGGTACATTTTTATCAGAATAAATTGATTTAGAGACGGTTTCCGCGCAGTTTCTTGTTTTTGGCACATTAGGCGACTTCATGCTCCCGCATAATGGCCAAAGATAATTCGATAATTCATCGCGATGTCCTTTACGGAGCGCTTCTCTCAAATTTCCAATCATTCTAATAATTCAAACGCATCAGACACCAATATATCTCGACAAGGTAAACGCGTTCGAGTACCTATTTATAGCTGAATTAATGCTGTCAAAAGGAGGGTGATGAATAATTTAGACGGCTTCTCTGTACGTCACTCGGGTCAATATTATTCCGATAAGTGAATCGCTCAGTCTAGCTGAGAGCCAAATCTTAATGCATTCAATCCATACATAATCCGCTTGTACTTATGGACATCATCAAATCTGACGTTTTCCGATCTTAACGCATTCGTACGAAGACGTGAAAGGCTTTCAAAATTGATTAAGTAGAAACGTGGCTTTCTTGGGCATATTTATTCTAGCTTTTTATATTCGGTTACTTTTCTTTATCGATATTTCAAAAACATTTCTTCTGACGTCAATTTTTTTTTAATTTCGTAGGCTTTTCGTTGTTAATAACAGTATCCTAGATCACTTTCACTGGATTTAAACCCGTCATATATATATAATTAAAATTTAATCGTTATTTAATTTATGTAATCGATGACCAATCAATTCGATAAACAAAGGTCAATGATTAAATATAAATAAGATTATTTAGGTTATCTGGAAAGATAAAATCTTGTAATGTAGTTGGAACCTTAAAGGCCTAATAGGATTTCTTCTGCCTGTTTTCCTTTAAGTTTACTTCCCGCCGCGCAAATATCCTGGTGGGTCGGCAGAACACGTTGGCCTACCAGCACTATATTTGCGCGGCGGGAAGTAAACTTAAAGGAAAACAGGCAGAAGAAATCATAGGCCTTTAATATAATGCAGTTTAGTTGACAAATGTCTTGCGAATTCCATAAATGATTAAATTACACCATAAGTAACAAAAAACCATAAGCATGACGCTTGCTATTGTTTCAATGCTAATTTCCTAATCGAACCCCGATTTTCCACACTGACCCTCCCGCTCAGCTCTGACTTGTAATCGCAACTGAACTGAGTAGTAAGTATATTATCGTCCTGGGCATTAGTATAAATCTAATTCGGCATATTTTAGATACTAGGGGGCTCTGTGCTGAAGGGAACCCAAATGCGCAATATCTGTGAAAATCAGTTTGGTGATAATCTAAGCTATTTCATATAAATTAAAATTTGTTACCATTGTTTAAAATCTACTAGTTAAATAAAGTCTTGAATCACGACTGATACTTCATGGTATTTTAAAAACATATATTTAAAATACTCGGCTATTTCTCATACAAGTTATTATGTTACTTATGATTCAACCAATATCCGATAATTAATTCGAATTTAATACATCGTCTTTCGCGCATATATGGGTAAATATATATCGATATTATTCCCTTAATCAGTCCTTTGACCTTACGGCATATACCTACCGTATTTCGACCCGCGTCGAAATATGTTCCAGTGGATGTCTCCGGTGTTACGAAAACGAATGATATCCTCCGGAGGGATTGACACCAGCGTTGTGGAAGGCGGCAGGGAGACGGGGCTGTAATGGAATCGCGTATGGTAATATTTCATATCAAAATCGATAAAAAAACAAGTTATATTAATTTGCGGAAGAGAATGCGCGAGTGAAAAAGTGGGAACCCTTTTGGGGTATACCCTGGAAATGGCCCCAGGGTTCGACGGCGCGGTTATTTATTTGGGCTTAAATAAATCGACGGACGATTTCCACCGGCAGACATCTCCTTTATTATGGCTTTTACAAAAAAATATATATATTTAGTCCTCGCCAATCTTAACTCTGGATGTATGTTTTATACCCTCCGGTTGTTTTTCTATCATATTTTCTTTAGCCATAAATTATAAATCAAATTTTATATTTCTTGGCCGCAAATTGCCTAGACTACCCGTTAGATTGGTTTTTATTTTTCTTTCGGTAAAGAAAAATAAGTTTTATGGTACCTAAAAAGTAAATTACCCCCCAGCTAAGGACTCTGTAATTAAAATCCTAATACATAAAATCTCAGTTTTTCGTTAATAGAAAAAATGCGTTAATAATAATAATAATCAGCTAGGCTAATACCCTAAGGCACCACCTTAGGCCCAAGTCATCTAGCGACTTTTAATGCCTTAAACAGGTGGCCGGGTTTCGTATAATTAATATACTTTCCGTTTAATTACAATAATAACGCTGCTAGATTTATTAAAACCGTTAAAGGCGTTTATACCTTCCTAGTATTTCCCTTACTATTTGCGTTGACTTTATTTTAAAATGTGATTTATTGGTCTTTCAAGCGTGGCGTTGAATCCTTTTAGTTCCGAGGCATTTTCGCTTTCGCCTTCAAATTTCCTCCATTTCGGTATATTTCGTTTGTTTTTGTCCATTCGGGAGTGACTGAAATCGGAAAAATACATTTTAAATTTCAACGATATCTGATTTCCCTTTTTCCCGAAGATTCGCTCCAGAGAAGGAGGTTAGTTTCGGCACGCATAAGCGAGATTCCCGGGAGGATTGTACGTCGGCAAATGTCCTCCGAATAGATCGAGATTCTCGTACGAACGGAGGAGTAAAGTACACGCTGAATGATGCTGGAATAAAAACTAAACGCTTACGTCTGCCGAATGGAGGTGTTTTGGGTGTAAGCGAGCCGAAAAAGCGCGAATTGGATGAAGCGATGGCCCGAAAAGGAATTTGACACTTTAGGCTTTCTCGATCGGCCACCGCCGACGCTTAGCTGGATTTAATCGCGACTACGAGCCGTATCTCGTCCTAGCCTTTTTACGAAATATCAGATTAGTCCGGGCTAATTTATAATCGACGGCTGTAGAATTCCTATACGCGTTGTGAAACGACTCTTTAAGTTCTCGGAAGTAGCGCGTGTCGGGCCACGATTTCAAGACTGATTCGAATTCCATCTAAAACGGCAGCTAGGAATGGGGTCCCCGCGGACGCCAAAAAGACAAGTACACGTGTCGTAAAGTATCTTTTCGTCGTTAAGTTAAACGCCGACATCCATTGCTAGCAAATTCTTCGCTCGTTGACCGTTTAATCCGGAAGGCACAGCCTTTCCCTTATTGATTTCTCCCCGTCTCAAATTGAGACTCCTATTCCTTTCCTTTCCGCGACTCCCGTCGACAAATTCGTCGCTTTCGAAAGAACTCGCTATTTTTTCCGCTTGTCATTCGCCGATGCTTTATATTTTCCCTCGTGAATCAAACGGCTGTATTTCTCTAATCCGTTTTCTGATACTAATTTAAATAGCTAAAAGACTTGAGTTCATTTTTAAAGTTGGTTTCTAAAATTTAAAATGGCTCTCCATTAAAATAACAGACCAAAATCTGTAATTTAATAATTATAAGGCGTCATTTATTCGCTAAATAGTAAAATATTCGCCCGATGAAGTTTTTCCCGCAAAACTCGGGGACTTCTCGGCTAGCCCACATTAAGGAGCTAGTAGACCAATTTTAGAGAATCTATCCTCTCTGAAAGTACATTGGAAAACAAATTACTTCGACCCTAAGTTAACAAAATCTATTTTTGTTTTGGGATCTGGAGGCGTCGTGTAATTTGTATCAATCCGCGTGGCGTGTGGGACGCGCCGCACCGGCATTCCTAAAAGTTCTCCGATCACGGATCGCTCTAGCGCGTCTAACGAGATTCCTCGGTAAGTAAGCGCGAAAGGCCTAATTATATTTAAACTTATTTGTTATCGGCGAGATGCCCCGTGTCGATTTTTAAAAAAGAAGCGATTAAAGTCGTCGAAACCCTTTTGTATACGCCGTTGAAAGAGAGAAGGCGTTGTTAAGTTTTTGGTGACAAGCGAGCGCTCTCTGGCGGCGCGCGACGTTAATCCATCGTCGAGCGATATCCGAGCGGAGGCCAGTGCTTTGCTAATTGGGAATTATTCACGAGGCGGGAATTTTCGGATGAGACTCTCGCGATATAGCCGTGCGCGGAGATAATTAAATTTTACACTTCGCTCCGAGTCATTAGGTAATTTAATTATGAAAAATCGATTGGAGAAATCGACCCCCGCGTTGTAACGGTGAGGGGGCAGTGGGAGGAAGCGCTTGTGAAAAAATTCGCGTACACGGACCGGGGAAAATTAATTATAAAGGAGAAGTTGAAGGTTAAGATCGTGTAAAACGAAGCGGGAATTTTTTTTGGATCTTGTTGATGATATTAAGGACCTTTATTGGAAATTAAGGCTGTAATTATAGGAACGTGTCTTGTAGAGAAGGGAATGGTGATGGGATGGAGACTTTTAACTCGGATGATAGTGTTTTCGTAATAATCGAGATGGGAAAGATGTTAAGATGAAGAGTAGAGTTATGATTTTATACTCATTTTCTGAAGTGAAGTCTTAGATTAAGAGAATGAAGGACATTTTAAGGTATTCTTAGCAAATAATGTATGTTTTATAAAAGGGATTGTGCGAAGAATAATACTGGTTTTACTATTATAGTTCAGTATAGGTGTAAGAAGAGATACGGAATAGTTGAATATATGTCCGCTCTTCATCTCTAGGGAAATTTTTCTTTGGATCTTTGGAAGTATCCCATTTCACGCCCTCTCTCCCGTTTTCTCTCTATTCCTTCCAAGTCTATTATACATATGTCATTCTCTGCAGAGCCATTTCATGTAGATACATCCCCGAGGGCCTCTCCACGCTGAACCTTCTCGCTTACATTTCTTCTTATTTTTCACCTCCCTATTTCTTAAAATTAACATTGAAGCTCATTATTCATTCCCCGGTTAGTTTATATATACTTTCCCGAAATTTATGCAGACGCTTGGACTTAAAATATTCATAATTTACCCTCGTAAATAATAGAGTCGGTTGTCTCATTCTCGCCTTTGTCGGCACCTTTCTTGTATATTTTAAGGTAATAATGCTGGTGCGATAAACAAACGGAAGTTTGAACGTATCTCATCTCATCGTTTTATATAAACACTTATTTTTAAAAGCGCTGTGGACATTCTGTTAATTTTGCCTAGCCTACCGAAGATTTTTTTATTTCGTAAATCAGTTTTCCTTTAATTATGAGACACTCCACGATCCCTCGCGTGATTCAGAGTAATTAAAGGCACCTGTAGAATGCGTTTTGTTTTATTAATTAACAGAGCGCTTTCATTAGGCCCATGCTTTTATTTTGTAGCTTGGTGGTTTGTGAAAGATGAAACAGATTTACGGTATGTCGTAGAGATAAACAGATAGGTCATATCAGAAGTACCTAACAAGGCACAGAAATAAAACAGGCTCGATGAACTTTTCAGTGAATGACTCGAAATATAAAAATTATATTTCATTTTGGATGTTTACTTATTTATTAGTATTATATAATTAGCGAATAAGTAGATAAGTCCATTATGAAAAGAGATAATAAAGCTAAACCCTACAAATTTGAAGAAATTTAAAAACTTACTAATAGCTCGTACCGATAGATCTTCGAGCGAACAAAAAGACGCGAAACTCGGACCAAATAGATCTTCGAGTGAAAAACTAAATTAAATTAAATAGCCAGAAATTCCAACGGTATACCGGTTTCCTCCTATTTGGGACTCGTCAGTACCGTGCGGGAAATCTGGCTTGCTACTATAACACCGAATAGAGAAACTAAGCCTAAATATTAAAAATTTCAAAACGAGTTGCGTAGCAACGGAAAGCCGAATAGGGGGAGAGTGCTGGAGATTAGTATATACGCAATGTTAAGTTAAAAGGAACCACCTATGGACTGCATTGTAAAGGATTATATAATTAGCGAATAAGTAGATAAGTCCATTATGAAAAGATATAATAAAGCTAAACCCTACAAATTTGAAGAAATTTAAAAACTTACTTATAGCCGTACCGATATTAATATATATTAACTATATTTAAGTCTTTAATAGTTTTAAAAATGTAGTAACTGACGTATTGCCATTGCACCATTTTTCTTTCTAAATTAATTTTTATAAATCAGAGACATGCTTCAAGCGCGTAACATTAACAGTAAAATAAAATAAATATTTCCCTATTAAGAAATGTGTTATAAGCTTCTTGTGATATTTATCAATATCTATTTAACGTTTTTTGTACTTTCCGGTAAATAAGTAACTTGATACCTACGATTTTGTCGCTACAAATAGCGATTAGACTTTAGATGGTGTACCTTTACAGTTTATCAACTCGCCGTGGAGTGAAGTAACGTACTTTTAAGGGGTAAGAATACAGTAAAAGCCTCTTTTTCGTTCAAGCTGAACGTTTCTGTTTTAACAATTACATAATTGAATTATATTTTTCTAATTAGGCTGAAGTTCCTGAACCTGCCTCTAGTGCTTAAAATAATTTTGATAATTCTAATATTAATAGTTAACGAGATATAAGGTCCTAACTATAGGGTGGTTTGGGCGCTTGCCCAACTTGTTTAGCTCCGGGGGTCCGAATTAAAACGTAATAACTTAATTACTTATAAATTGAAAATTGTAAAAATTATTTTAGTCACTAAAAAGAGGCTGTTCTACACTTAAATATTAATTTTAAGTTAAATTACAAAATTAAAAGAGTTCAGCTTGAAATAGCGCGGAAGTAGACAATGGCCACTGTAGTCTTCCCCCTTAAGATGATTTGCTATTGTAAAGCGAGTTAATTTTTGGATTTTTCTCTAGAAATACAGCTTTAGCGTTTTTTTAATGCAGGGTCACGTAGTTAGGGTCTAACTTTCGGATTTATTTGGGGGGGGGGGAGCGTGAACAAGACCTCCATTAAAAGCCAACGACGGGAAGAAGAAGCGGGGGAGAACGAAAGGGATATAATGGGAAAATGCAATTACCTCCAAAAAGTCAACGAAACCCCCGAGTGCCGTAGTACCGAAGCGCCCATTAGTTGACTCTTTGGTGAAATTTTCGCGCAGGGTAAAGTCACTCTAGCCATATTTCAGTCGTATTATCAGCTCAACGCGGTCATTAGGAAGCGGAAAGAAAGATATTCCGGATCATCATAACACGGCCAAGCATATTTTTAAATGGAGAGGAAAAGGGAAACGAATTTCTGGAAGCGTAAGAGCGCGCCTTGACTGAGAACTAACTTTGGATTTAGATATATAGTAGCGGATGAATCGGAGTCGTTTACCATTCCGCGTAGGAAGGATCGTACGTCTTGCAAAATAGTAGCGAGTGCAGCCTTTACTACCTGATTAACGTTGCTTAAGCCTGGTTTTCACTTGGCGGAAAATCACCGACAGAAAGTTCGACGTCGGCGATATGGTTTTCGACGTTTCGCTCACTGTCGGCGTTTTAGCATTTTCACTTGGCGTTTTTTTTGGGCGGAAATAAAGCGGTTTTGTTTCTGCCAGCGAGTTCGTCGGTTTTCGTCTGATAGTGGAGATTTAAGCCTAGGCCTAAAAATGGATGATTTATCTGATCATAATAGTGAACTATTGATTAAAGCTCATGTAAGCATTTTAAATTTAATGTTATTTTACATGATCTATCGTGTTCAAAGAAATATGAGTTATGAAAGATCGGTTTGTGTGAAAGAAACATACTGGAAAAGAAGGCAACAAGGGTATCAAGAAACCAAAACACGTTCCAAAATTCACAGAAAAGCACGTGGCCGAGTTCCGGATGCAAGAAGCGGGAAATTAACCATCCCCTCTGACGTCACAGTCACCTTTCGAATATGGTTTTTGATTGGTTGAAAAGAGCGAAATCGCCCAACTGAGCGAAAAAAATAGAAATGAAAATCGCCACACAAAACCGAAAACCGACGGAATTTCCGCCCGGCGTCGACGGAAATTTTCGCCCATTTTCCGTCGACGCCGGGCTTTTTCGTCCAAAAACCGCCAAGTGAAAACCAGGCTTTACTTAGAGCTGGATGGCGACGGCAAAAGTTATAAACGAATAACCTTAGCGAATATCCTATCTAGGAAAGAGGGCGAGCCAACACTCGGGTCGGCCGTGAGCGGCTCGGCAATTAAACTTACATTTGCTTTCGAAGTTCTCTCCGCTCTCTCGCCCGCAGCCGCGCTGGCTCATGCAAATGAGAGATTCCCGGCGCGCGCTCAGCTTTTTCCTCGAATTGATGCCGCGAAAGATCTTCTCCTTCGAGGGGCTTTATTAGCCATTCTTCCTCTACGGTATCAAACTTCATTCAAGAAATAAACTTTTAAATCTCGTTATAAATTGGGACAAATTTACGCGAATTGGCGCTGGTACCGGACTCGAATTCAAATCAGCTCTTTAAGGATTTAAGGGGACACGGCTAGCTCAGAGTCGAGTTATCTCGGAAATCGTTCGTGACATTTAAAAGCGGTTTACCAGCTTCGCCATTCCCAGAGTGTCCTCTTGGTAGCGCGATGGGGACAATTTGCTCGAACCACGTTCTCCATTTTATGCCTTACTATCTCTCGCGGCTCCGGTGGCGCTGTAAATTTTGAAGTCTCCGTGTCGGTTGATGTCGTTTACTTTTATGGGGGTTGTTGGACTCTGCGTAGATTAAATAATAACGGGGCACATATAAGGACGCGCCACGCAGTTTTTGGTTTATAGAGGGCGATAAAAGAGGATGAAGTTTATAACGCTCTAAAACGAGCAGCCTCCCTATATAAACCTTTTACGCTACAGCCTTCAGCCGCTACTAGAGCGCCGCGGTATCACTATGATGCGGCTGCTTCTATCCCTGGAATACGTATAGTAACTTCACTTGTTATTAGATCTTAGTTGAATTAGCCATAGTTTTTCGTGACAGATAGAATGACCTCTGTATATCTTTTTTCTATTTTAATTTAGAGCGAGTTCTAAAAAAGGCTAAAACAGTGAGTGATACCAATAGGTCTTCGAGCAAACATAAAGACGCGAAACTCGGACCAAATAGATCTTCGAGTGAAAACATTAAAAATTTCAAAACGCGTTACGTAACAACGGAAAGCCGAATATGGGGATTATTTTATCATCCTTTGCACTGCAATCCATAGGTGATTCCTTTAAACTTAACATTTCGAATATACTATTCTCCACCAGTCTCCCCCAATTCGGCTTTCCGTTGCTACGCAACGCGTTTTGAAATTTTTTATGTTTAGGCTTAGTTTCTCTTTTCAGTGTAACAGTCGCCAGCCAGATCTCCCGCCCTGTACTTATGAGTCCCAAATAGGACGAAAACGGTCTACCGTTGGAATTTCTGGCTATTTTATTTTATTTAGTTTTTCACTCGAAGATCTATTTGGTCCGAATTTAGCGTCTGTACGTTTGCTCGAAGACCTATTGGTACGAGTTATTTGTAAGTTTTTAAATCGCTTCAAATTTGTTTAAGGTTTAGCTTTTTTATCCCTTTTCATTATGGACTAATCTACTTATTCGTGTATTTTATCATGCTTTACAATGCAGTCCCTAGGTGGTTCCTTTTAACTAAACCCGTGAGTGTCTGTTTTAAAAATGCAAAGTGGATTTTGTAATTTTGGAAATCGATGGTTATTGTTCCAGTGACGGAATACCCATATGGCCTTAACTATTTCAAAAATTAAAACAAATTAAAAAATTAAAAACAGTTTTACATAAAGGACCTTGTTACTAAATTATGTCCAGGACCTCAATGTAATTGAGTAATTCCTGTCATTTTATTTTGTAGAAATAACAAATTTCTTATTGCTAAATTTTCAACTTTATCTTTATACATATTGTTCACGGTCATCTCGAACAACTGTCATCTTGACCACTCTGTTATTACCATCCGATGTGAAGACATATATGTGAGAGGAAACTGAGATGCTTTCGAAGAGCCCTCTTCCGCGATTTTGATGTCTTTTTCATTTTGCCAATATTATTGACTTGTTGATCCTGAGAGACCGCGAGAAACACCATTAAAGTTTGCTTCCCAAAACAACAGCCTGGATGAAGGGGGAATCAAGCGGGGGATAAACAGCAGAGATGATCGCTCCTAGATTGCTGGCTCGGAAATACGCGCGTTGCTCCTAGCGCCGCCGATCCAACGCCGCCGACGCCGATATTTTCTCTGGCACCGAACCGCCGCCGCCGATAAATTTTTATACCTCCGCCGAATGTGTGTGTTTTTTTTTTAGTAAATGGGACAATACACCACTTACCGCTATGCGATTAATCAGGGTTGAGACATGTGTAAAGGCCACGCCAACGGGGGGATACTTGGGGACAGGGGTGGGGACACCCGTGGCGGAAGTATTCCGACCACCCGTTGGGGGATCGGTGGTCGTCCTCATACGGCCATCCACAAACTCTGCCTCCCGGACGACTGGGATTACAGGAGTGAGCCACTACTCCCGGCCTGCCGAATGGTTTTTAAGATTTGCTAACTTATTTTTTTTTCCTTTAAAAACATTTTAATTTTCAACAGGGGGATAAACTTTTGCACCTTCGACCCCACCGAAAAAATTGCACGCCACCGATAATTTTTTAAAAATCGCAGCGCTGCTCCGCCGGGTGATTTTCGCGAAACGCCGTCACCCACCCACATCAAATCGGCGCTATGCTCTACTTTGGAATGCCGAGGAGAGAGCTTGTTTTCTTTGTTTTTTTTTAAATAACATATTCCTTTCTAAAACAAGCTTAAAACGTTGAAATTATTTTAAATAAATGCTTATATTATAATTGCGCTTTTATTTGGTCGAGCTGCGACGTGTTTTTATTTTGCTTACCTGAATATGTTTGGCGTGAAATTCACTACGCGTCCCCGATATTATATAGGAGTCTACGAAACTTGTTTGGCGATAGCTATAAACTTCCTGGGAATCTTATTAACGTAATGGAAAATCCCGCGTCTAACCGCGCTTGTTCAAGTCTAATGGATGAAATAAACCTACATATTTGGAGGTCTATTAGCGGTGTTACGCGTAGCGTCACGCTCTCCCATTTTGAATTGGATTACGCAATTATGCCGAAATTAGGGTTTGGCATCTGCCAAATTGATCAGACTCGTACCCTTCCCATCCGCCTAATGGGCATATATCCCGCCACTCTGCCTGCCCTTAACTGAGAGCCTGCCTGCCCTTTATAGATTTCGCGGTTACAAACTGTAAGCGCATTCGTATAAAATGAGCGATAAAAAGTGTCTTGTTTGTTGAAGAGGTGGCTGAACCCTGGCCGGATGGTGGTGCTGACCTATCGGAGCAAGCGCGATTCGCGTCAGTGTGGGCAGCTTTTAGCAGCCACACTCTGGCATCGGGAACTCGGGCGAGAAAGTTTAGACGGGTTAAAGCAACGGTATTGAGCGGTTGGCTCTCCAGTCGACGCTCCTCTCTTTCTCCACTCGCTTCTGGTCGTTGGAGGCGCTTGTACGGCGCGACTCTCTCCTCGCTCGACCGTATCTCCCCCTGTAATCCGGCGTCAATCCTATTTTTGCTCCAGCGCGGCCGAGAGAAAAAGAAGCCGAAAATATAACCAGCCGAGAACGGGTCGCGGATTGCGAATTTCCTGACGATTTATTGGGGCAGTCCTATAGACGCGCGCCGAGCGAGCTTCGACTCGCTTCGACGCGTTCCGCGGAACCACGCCGACACTCTGAAGAGGAAGAGCTCAGCCGAAAGAATAGAGAAAGACAGCGCGCTTGACAAGGTAAAGGATTTATGTATTATATTATCTCATCTTTCTGTGTTTTATTTGTTCGTTTCGTAGGCCTTTATTTCTCTCTTTCTCGCGAAACACGGAAAGTAACTGCTCGGGAAATTGAATCGTCCAATTGTTTTTCTCCGTCATTAAAAGCGGTATTACTCATCCCAGAAATTTACGCGTTTCTCGAATGGGTCGTTTAAAATGATATAAAGCTCAGTGACTCGGAAATTGCTCTTAAAACAAACCCATTCTATCGTCACCCATTGAAATTTCGGCTGGAATTTCACGACTTTCGATTCTGCGTATAAGCTTTGAGTAAATATCGCGTGGATCGTTATAACGAACGTTTTTCGATTAATCGCGAGCCCCGGAAACCCGCGGGCAAAACTTTGTAACTCCTACGCTATGGATTCTTAGGGAAGATGCCGCTCGAATTTGCCAAGAAAAGTTTCTAATTTTCCGGGGTCCATTGTTTGAACAAGAAGCATCAACCTCCTCCTCAGTCTTCCCTTTAATTAGTTGCGCTATTTTAGATCCCAGTGCCGCGATGTTCCCAGAAAACCCTTGCGGCTAATCGCGACGCGCTAATTTCTAGCGCACGAACTCTGCTTCGACTTTCTATCCATCGCTCTGGATTTCGGTCATTTTTGGCCACCGTTACTCGCCCTGTATTCCGTGAAAAGAATAAAAAAAAATTGGAGCTCCTAATTCGAAAGCTTTCACATAAATTCGTTGAGTTTAAGCCTGTATATTCGTTCCCGCCAGTGTATAATACGGTATATGCCTTTTTGCTTCAAAATTCGGTTCACTGAATTTAATAGTGGCCGTGCTACGCCTGGGATTCCGTGCAAGTTTCTCTGGAAACGTACGTAACGTTGTTTTGTTCCATCTGAAGGAACTCGCACCGGGAAAAAAATGGGTTGAGTTCGAATTATCCTTCCAAATTGAAAATGTACGGGCTGGAAATCATCAACTAGGTTGTCCCTAGCGAAGCCAACTATATAAATAGTTTTCATTAATTATTTTACTATTGAATTATTAGCTTTACATATTATATAGAAAAAAATATTAATTCCTTTTCTTTTTGCAATACCCCAAACCTTTCCTGAGCAGCCGAAACGAATTTGAAAATGCAAAGCGAGCACCTAGTATTACTACTAATGTCTAGAACACCATAGTACTTTATTACTTTGAGTTAATTGAGTGCCAAGTAATATTAACCTCAAATATCTCAGTTCACAGATCCAATAGTCTTGCCCAACTTGTTAAAATGTTGCTCTTACGTCACAAGACCCAGCTTTATTTGTGTATTCTTCGCACGAGCGATTTGCACGCGCTCTAGAAAAAGCTATATTCCTCGCGACTGTAGCGCGCGCTAGTAGGCTTGTCAAAGTAAGAGACTGTGACGTAAGAGCAACATTTCAACAAGAAGGCCACGTTAGTTTATAAAAAGAACTATTTTTAAAAATCGGGATTTATGGCGACCTACTATAGCTAGTGATTTTAATGGTTTAATATTTCAGTGAAATTAATTCTGTTAAGTAGGTTTTCAATTTTACTATTGGATTTGGTAAAAATGAAGCTTAGCTTCGAAACTGATTTGTAATTCCTAGCTAATAAGTCCATTGACTTTGTATTAGCAATTTTACTTCATTTTTAAATAAATCTAAACGCCGGATCAGGCTAAAAACATCTCGTTCATCAACGGGAGCTAACCAATTTGTAATTCGAACGTATCCCCTTTTTTCCAACTATTAAACTAGCTGCTCTTTGAACCGCTGCCTCTCTCTTTGGTTCCAATCCGATATAAAGTAGCGAAAGTTTTCTTCGACGCTTGCCCATATTCGTAGTATCGCCCGTCCCTTTTCCCTCGTAGTATAGAGATTAGAGAATCGTTCCTAAATCGATGCAAACTTCACTTTCTGTTTACCTTCCTCCAAACTATCGACAAAACTTTCCAGAAAGGAATCTCCGTAACTCTGGCGTCGTGTACTAAGCTCCGGATGAAGAGAAGCTTCTCTTTTTTCATTATTTTTATTTTCTTTTATTCTCGCGGTATAGGATACCGATACCTCTTCTTATTTAGTTTAGTATACGTTCCATTCGTATAAACGCGCACCAGCTAGATCTCGTTGCGGTGGCTTATTCGAATCTCAATTTCCTAAGTACGAATCTGAACCGTCGGTTTTGCGAGGAGGGGAGGGCTAAAGTCAAAAGTTTTCTATTAAATGAGATTAAATTCGGCTCGTCTAATTTCCCGAAGGTATTATCTCTTTCAGCTCCCCTCCCTATCGCTCCCAAATTGATCTAATATTTTGCCTTTTCCCAATTTTCCCAGTCCCTCCGGGCAGTAAAAGGATCTCATTTTATAGATTTGTCTTATAAAGTGAATTTTCCTTCCAGATCTGTCCGTACGATCAACTTAGAGCTATAGAATGGTCTTTAAAGTTTTATTTCTTCGGTCAGAATTTTAACATTAGTCATTTCGGATCTTCGCGCTCTATTTGACGTAGAGAAGTTTCATTTGAATATTCGTAATATCGCGCGTATAACTTTACGAAAGTCTATTGTTACTCGCTAAGTCTCGCTTATTTGACAATCCGCGATAAGAGTTCAAATTCCGCTTGTTCTCCCACAAAGAAGAGACCCGTCGTTAATTTTCAATGTCCCGAGTTGGAGGAAATAGCCTTCTAAAATTAAATAGAAAACAAACACGCTGGTTATCGTTTTTCACGACGAATGAATTGCGAGTTTACACACCAGTTCACTAATTGGATCACCAATTCTAGAAATCTAACGTATATACGCGGATCGAACATCGCGTTTCCATTAGTATACGGTATTTCTGCCCGGAAAGATGTGTAAATAATGGAGAGAGTTCATATTTATCACATTTTTCATAATATTAAATATACGCTTCGAATTCTTCCGAGTTTATAAAAGATTTCACTCAAGTCGCGAGATATATATACATATATATATATATATATTCTCTTTCTGGGGACTTTTAACGTGATGGCAGCTGAAATTTATGCATAATTAACGGGACACAGGGCGAGTGAATGTTGGTACCGTACTCCCATCTCGCTTTAGGTGGATCTAGTAGCGGAGAAAAGTGGGAGAGCGTGGATTAAGATTTTCCAAGTTTGTATACCGAAGCTAATCTCATCCGGGAATACACTGAATAATTACTCATTTCGGAGAGAGGGTTCAAACCTATATAAACGGAATGCTAATTGCGTTTGGATTCGTTGTAACGTAACGTCGACGCGCTCCGTACATTCCGCAGACTTCACCACCATCTGGACGTTTTAATAATAGGGAATATATAGGACACGTGTAAAATCGGAAGACGACCCCTGTCGTACGGACTAATTGACTTTATCTCGGCGTGAGACCAGAGATACAAATTCGTTTAGCAGTCGACAAATTTCATTAGAGAAGTTGGCCTTAACGCGCGCTCCCGGGCCAGCGGAAAATAACGAATTCTACCTTGAATCCAAGGAGTATCATTAATATTGAGCGATTCGGAGTGTAATGCGTAATCGATAGTTTGGGATCCACCTTTAACACCGCTACCGCATTCCCTTTCTTCTCTCTCTCTCTCTCTCTCTCTCTCTCTCGTTACTGGATGCTCTCCGGTGGCCCGGTATTCGAGTAATCAGCAATCCCTTATTCCCCTTCCTTCGCCTATATAGATAAAACGTCGACATTCAAATGTCGACATGGAAAAGAATTTCCCCGTCGATTTCCTAATAGGAAGCGATTTAAAATTTAAAGTAAAATTTCTTCTTCCTTTCATCCAAAGTGGGACGTTCACTATGATAAATGGTTCGTGTTAGATCCTAATGAAATAAAATCCGTTTCGGGTCCCTTTACATTTATGTATTCCTATTTGATTCTCCGAGATTTTGAAGCCACGTATGATCGATTACTAAACGCTATACATTTCAAATTGGGTTAAGTGAGCTATTCCGGATTAATTATGTTCCGATTTATCTACTGACCAATACGAATAGTTTAATCATTTGTTATATCATTCGATATTCCCATAACTCTCCGTATCTATTATAGAATGTTTGTAGAGCGAGTTAAGTCCTCATACACGATTTATTTGGCGAAAGCGCCCATACCCTCGAACGCCTACCCAATGGAGCGAATATCTACCTCCCCATCCTCGTGCGCCTTCTAAAAATAGACTCTAGAACGTTGTTATTCGCGTATTTATTGTTCCTTTTCGCTCCGTTAGATCGACCGGCACGATTTTGCGATAAATCGAATTTGTATGATGATCGTACTACGAAGTGGGCGTGTATAGTTAGTCACGTTACTAAGGTATCGTATGACGTCACGCTCTAAGACTTTTACTACGCTTAGTACGCTTACGGATCCGATATTTAATCGATTGTCTGGCCATCGCGTTTCCTTTTTGTGGCTATAAATCCCACCCTTTTGATAAAAATGAGCGTGTGGACGACGTATAGCCCTACATTTTTCTCTCTCACCATTCTTTCCTTTTTCACTCGTGTATATGTCGTTTCTTCTTTTTTTCGCGTGTGCGTGTGGGGGGGGGGGAGCCTCTCCAAAATCGTACGTGACTCGGGAAAGATTGGCCTCTTACGTAAGTTGAATTCCCAAAACCTTTACCGTATTCTTTTTCCTTCTTTATGTACGACGACTGCAACGAGGGTGTCCGCTTTTTTGGAAGGTCCTTTTTCGCAGCGTGCGAGGATATTTCTGGGCTGGTTTAAACTTTGTATTAAATTTGTTGAACGAAGTAAAAGCAAACGAAGCGGCTGTAAATAATTCAGTAGATCTCTCGGAGCGATGGCTAAGACGAGACTTAACCGTGTAGATTGTTTGCAGTTTCGTAGGCGTCCTCTTCACCCTCTATCTTTCCTTAAAAGAACTGTCGGGTAATTATTGTATTTAGGTAAAGTTTATGGAACGCGGGTCTGTCGCTCAGCTATCTTGGGAAAGAAATATATTGTCGAGAAGAAAATGAGTTCCGACGATTTACGAATTCGTAGAAGTTTTATTTTACGTTAAAGTGGAGAAAGAGAGAACGCGTTTCCGGGAATTTATTTATGTTTAGAAAAATGTCTCCGTTTAAAATCAGTTATTTCAAGGTTTACGTTTCTTTCCTTTTAGATTCTTTGCACTTGGAAATAAGTCTTCATTGAAGTATACGATTTGAAATGCGGCTACAAATAGACGATGATGCTAAGAGTTGAAAAATGAAGACAGAGGAGAGCTACTTCGGACGTTGGAGAGTTGGAAGCGGTCAAAAGTCGAAGGTGTCTCTCAGGCTCTCTGTCGTAGGTCACTTATCATCCCGGAAGAGTGATGCTCGCTAATCGATCCTCACCGGAAATGGCTGGTGGTTCTCCTCCTCCTTAGTCTGTTAATCTCCATTATTCCTTTGGAAAGAGGAGCCATTAGAAGGGAAAATAAGAATCGGTGGTTGACTGACTCCGCACGATGCTCTCCCAAAGAAGCTTGGCGGTGTCCGTGATGATCCTTTTTCAGGGACTAGCGGTTTGCGGTTCTCTCTGGGAAATGTCTTGTCCTCACCTGTGCGTTTGCGTCGTGAAAGGATGGGAATTCTTGCGGTTGGACGCCAAAACGGTGACCTGCGAGAACCTGACATTTTACTCGGTTCCGGAGAATATCTCGTCCGAAGTCGAGGTCTTGAGTTTAAAAGCCAACGCCATCGGTCACTCGCACGACTACGCTTTGGTGGAGTTGCTGCACTTGCGAAGATTGATGATGTTGGACTTGAGCTGGAATCGCTTTCGAAGCTTTCGCAGCGCCGGAAGTTTTCTAGAAACTCTGCGTTACCTAAATTTGGGATACAATTGCATCGTTCACGTGGAAACGGGCTCTTTCCGGAGTTTCGTCAACTTGGAGTATCTGAGTCTGAAAGCCAATCGAATCGGCACCGTCTCTCCGATGGCATTCGAGTTGCCCAAGTTGAAAATCCTCGATCTGAGTGAGAATAAATTGGCGGTCATCGCTTCGCACTTCTTCGCCGAACTGACGGATCTGCGTCGTTTGTATCTGGCGGGTAATCACGTCAATAAGCTAACCGAAGCCATCTTGACGCATATGAACGAAGTCGAGCTGATTGATCTGTCGGAAAACAAGATTAGCCGCGTCGAGAACGAGGCCTTTCGTTTCGTCAAGAGAATCGGAGAATTAAGGCTCTCCGATAACCATCTCCACGAAATCCCGCGTTCGGCGCTAGAATCGGCGGCTTTCCTCGGTCGTTTGGAGTTTTGCCGCAATCCTATTAGGGCCGTCAAAAGCGGCTCCTTCCGCAACGTTCGGGTCGAGGAGGTGATCCTGTGCTCCAATCGAGATCTCTCCGTCGTCGAAGGCAAGGCGTTCGATGGCATGCCGATCGCCACGAACGTTTCGCTGGTGGATAATCGCAATCTCAAGTTCGTCGAGCCGGAAGCTTTCTCCAATAACCCTCTCTTGGAATACGTCAATTTGTCCAACAACAGCCTTCATACGCTCCGAGAAGACGCGTTTTCCGAATCGAACGAGCGGTTGGTCGGTCTCTCTTTGAGCGGAAACCCACTAAAGTGCGATTGCTCTTTGCGCTGGTTGCAAAACGCCACTCGTAACTCGTCGGTAACGCCGTTAGACGAGATCCGTTGTTTACTCGAGGATAAAGTCCTTCCGCTCGACTCTCTCAGCCCCTTTCCTTCCAGCTGTCAGCCAGCCGTCCTTCCCATCTTCCAGGAGACCATGTCTCAGCTTCCCAGTACCAGTCTTTCCGTTCACTGCTCCGCCTCGGGCCTCCCTTACCCGTCCGTCTTTTGGATCGCGCGGAACGGCACTCGCGTCAAAGAGGATGAGTGCTGTTCTCGAATTTACGCTAAGAACAGCGTCCTCAACGTCCGCTACCTTCACCCGGAGGACAGCGGCGTGTACACGTGCGTGGCGGAGAATTCTCTGGGCGCGGACACTAGAGCTTTCACTCTGACCGTTAAAGACTTGAACGTTCGGATTTTTCCGGTGACCGTGACCTCGACCTACGTGACCTTATCCTGGAACCTTTCCTCGGGAATCGCCAACGACTTTGTCTTGCAGTACAAGACCCCTGAAGAAGAGGTTCTTTGTAACAAGACGATTTATATGGGGATCAAAACCCACTCTTACACCTTGAGCGGTTTGCGACCGGGACGCGTTTACACCATCTGGTTGGGGATTCAGCGCGAAGAGTACGTCATCCGATTGAGCAACGTTCGGGTGCGAACGAAAGAGCACGGCTTTCTGCAGATGCTGGGAATCCGGACCAATTACCTGAGCATCGTCTTGGTGGCGGGCTGTGCGGGCATGATTCTGACCACGTGTCTTTGCGTGTGCGGGATCCGGATTTTTCGGTGGAAAGTTCGAAAACACACGGAAATGGTCTTAACCGACAACATGTCTCAGAGAGGATTCGCCAAGAGCGACTCGGCCACTTCCGACTTGGCGTTCATGACTTACGTCAACGTGGCTGACGAGGCCGTTCTCGTCGGCAATGACGACGAAAGTTACGAATGACTAAAGGTCCCCGTCGAATCTCCGCGCGTTCAACGTTAAATAAACGCGTCAGATTTTAACCAGAAAGCGAAGTAACCACGAACAAATTAAACATTTTCTCAACGAGACAATTTTACCTATGACTGATCTGCTAATCTTAGATTCCTCACAGCTGCACATACTATTAAAGAATGAAACGTACCTGTACATCGATTTTAGAGGTTGTCAAACCCCTTTTAGCCATATACATATATATATAGACGATAAAGTTTACTAAAAATATGTATAATTTCCATTTTTAACATGACCCTTAAAGAACGACGATATATATAGAATTCACCGAATTGAGTTTGAAAACATTTCACATGTATACAATGATTTCTTATTTTCTACCAAACCTATATACATAATACATTATAAAATAAAGTAAACGGCGCAGTGTACGCTTTTTTTCAAATCTTACGTATCTCCGTCGTAAAAACGTCTGACCTCGTACGCTCTGAGCCATTATCATTCGGGAAGGGTCTCGCTTAAAAATTGCAATCATGAAAAATTTCCGAAATGGGGAGCTAAATAGAATTGTAAAAAAGTTTCCAAATGAAAGGATAATGAGCTAGCTAGTCTTCAATATAATACGAGAAAGAACTATTTCTATAGTAGCCAGAGTTGACTGAGAGTTCGGATGATCTGCTGTTTTTAGATGAGATCGAGATCCGCTCGACTCTGGCGTATAAAAGAGAACGAAGCTGGAGGACTTACTAGCCTGGGATTGAGAGCGGCTCTTCTCGAAAGCGGAATCTGTTTTCTATTTTGGAAGAGTGGTGGCGCCACCACTTCAACGCCTTTTCTCCAATCTTTTAAGATTCCCTATCTCTCTCACCCTCCCCCACCCTTCAGCTTCTCCGCGAACTCTTTTTCTTCAGTCGCATCTTGGAGGCGCTCCTATCCATTGATTTTTAGGCGCGGATGACACCTTGATAAGTCGTTCATTGAAAGATCAACTCGCTACCCAAAAGCCTAAACTCCGTCTCTCTTAGTATGAGCCTCTCGCGTAAGCCCGGCCATTTGCTTCTTCTAGGATCGCGGGGCGTACTTTTATTTTGTTTTCGAAACTTCGAGACAAGACGACATAAATCGACGGTCATCGCAGTCAGTCTTTAATAAAGAACCAATATTTAGAAAAACGATGACAGTCTGACGGTAGCTCGTTTTCTTTTGGGGAAGTTTCTAAAGTTATTTATAGATTGATTTTTATTTCGTACGATCCTTAGGGATTTTGTGCGTATCAGTTTCCCGTACTCCGTAGCCCACTGCGGTCATATTTTACAATCGTTTGGGTTACAATGGTAAATCATACATCAAACGATAGGAAATTGCCTTGATATCCCAATATTAATATGTGCAATCGGAGGCCGATAAAGTGTGATTACACTGAATTCTACATAACGTTTCGTACGGTAAGGCAAGAATGATACCTCAATCAATAGGAAGTGCTTCCCTTATATTTTCGTAATCGAATTTACAAAACCCGAACAGCCTCATTTTTGTGAACTATCGATTTTTGCATAGAAATCTACATACTTTTCTAAAATTTTGCTCGATTTCATTGAAAATCATATTTTGTTTAAGCCCTGATAATTATCACTAGTGTTTACGATAGGTGGATTCCGAAGGCCAGGAGAGGAAATTTCCTTCCCCCTACCCCGTGAAAACTCACTTCCACTACGTCATAACGGCGTCTGTTACGTCGTCTTTTTTCCAGTATCTTAATCTTAAGTGAGTCTTGGCAATCGGTATATTGTATTAATTAATGTTTTTAGTGTATTAATTGTATCCTGCATCTCCGAACATTTAGTTTATTAGCTCCACTGTTCGTGCAATCATAACGAGAAGCTCCATTTATCTCTGAAAAGACTCCAGCTGGGATATACAAGTCGTATTTTTTAGATATCTTAAGATAATCGGTTTATCTTTTAATTTCTTCCCACCCAGTAAACCTAACTCAACTTTTATTTGATTCATTATCTCAAGTAACCAGATTCAGTTAGCTTAACTGGAATAGGTCTGCTACGATCCGGGATAATCTTACATCTCATTTATCACAATTATTTTCTTGGCTTAGATAACGCAACTCTTATCTGAGAATCGGTTATAATAATAATATTAATAATAATAGTAATAATAATAATAATAATTTATTTATTGATTTTACATTTTTACGTTTTCCATCATCCCGACGCCACATAAGCAAAGTTGCTTCTGCGTGGCTGAGATCACCAAGGTTAAACAATTATACAGGGTGATTTGTTCTTAATTAATAAATGCAAGATATACTATTATATTTAGCACATCGGGGGGATTGGGTATATTCAAATTTATGTGACCTTGGAAAACTACTTCAATATTATTAGATAATCATAAAATGAGTTTCACAAAGCTAGTGCGAACGGTCTTTCAGAATTTATCCGTAATTTAAATTTATGAAAGTCCGTGACGTAAGTGTGACACTGTTTTGTTTTGGGTGTAATTATCTGCCAAGTACTTTATTTTTTAAAAAGTAGCTACTTGAAAATGAACCTTTAATTGAAGGCACGGGCCTCCTATAGAAGCCGAATTGACTAACAAAGGGGTTTAAAGAGTTTTAAAGATTTCGTTTCGGGGCACGGTTTCCTTCCTTCCGTCCATTCTTTTTCGCGCTCATTTGCCACCCTTTTCTTCGTTACTTTTTCACTCAGTGAGCCGGGAAGCTGCTTCTGGCTGCTCTTAGCGAAATGAGTCCCGTTTGATTAGCGCCGCCGCCTGTTTCGCCCTGTTTGCTAATAACTAGTAAATTTTGCGCTCGCGTTACCTGCCCCTTCTACTCCTCGGAAAAAACGGAGCCAAAGGAAGGCAATTAAGAGCATCCACTTCGGGTAATGACCAAAAAAGTTTCCTTCTTCAACGAACTGAGCTTGGCCTGTCTTTAATCATTTATTATTGTATAAGGCTTTCTTAGAAAGGTCGGCGTGAGACTATTAATTTTTAGCACTGTGACGATTTCTATAAGGAACCTTATGACCTGACAAGGAGACATCCCGAAGTGTAACCCACCGATTGTGTTCGAATTCGGGGGATTGGTAGACCTTCATGTCTCATGAAAAATCCTAAAGGGAATTTATTCAATGAGCAACTGTTTTGCCATGGCAACGAAAAATGTTTTTGTCAACACAAAATATGAAATTTTCCAATTGAAAATAACATGAGATTTTGACCTCAAATTGATCAAAAGTTGATCAATTCTTATATTATTTTTGTCAATTTTTATAAATTTTTTCTATTTTTCGCATTTTCGAAATTTTGAAATTTGTTAAACGGTTGCCCATTGAATAAATTCCCTTTAGGATTTTTCATGATACATGAAGGTCGACCAATCCCCTGAGTTTGAACAAAATCGGTTTGTTACACTTCGGGATGTCTCCTTGTGAATACTGTAGGGGTAAGTTCGGTAACGCAAATCTGGGATAAATCGGTTTTTACTTGATGAGCGCTTGTCGTCATAGTGACGTAATAAGTAACTGAACGGTGTTATTTCTAGTCAGCGCTGTTTTTAAATATGGCGGTGATATATGTTACGGGGCCCGAAAATCAGTTGGTAAACCACGAAATTGTTGACGACAATATTCTTTATCGTTGCAACGATTAATCTTTTATTGAAAAGACGAAAACGGGCATTGCAGTAGCTGAGGAATTCCAATAAAATGAAAGGCCTTTAACCAAACCAGCAGAATTGTTGATTAAAACTACAGTTGTATAACTCCTCCGCCAGCTAAACTGTATATACCGACGCGTTTGACGTCAAGACATCAGAGATGGTTTTTTTTATGAGCATCGGATGCACATCGTGACGTCAAATCGGAAACGTGAAACACCGTACAGTAACACCAAAAATCTTCTAGGCATAGTCATTCTCCTTAAAGGAAAAGTCCAGGTTGGGTAAAACATTCGCCTTCCCTCCGCAGACCGCACGCGGAGCAAGCGCGCGCAGGGAACAGAGCGCTGTTATAGCGCGAACAGCGCGTGATTAAAGTCCTAAAACGTCACCGCGAAACAAAATGGCAGATCGCTTGGGGGGTAAATTTTGCTCGTTTAAAAATTAATTTGTCGTCATTAAAAAAGATACAATTTTACGACTGATATTTTTTAGTTTATTTAAACATGATCTTTCAAATAAATCAAAATTTTACCCAACCTGAACTTTTCCTTAAAGGCCTAGGTTTTTTTCTGCCTGTCCCCCTTTAAATTAACTTAGTGGAGCACAAATACCCTGGTGGTAGGCCAACCGCTGAACATGTTGGCCTAATTTAAAGGGGGACAGGCAGAAGAAGACCTAGGCCTTTAAGTATAAATAAATGCATTTTATTAGTATTAAAATGAGCCAGGAATCCATACCTCTACTTGGAATGCTTATCCTGCCGTATCGCGCATGGTAAGATCATTCTTTTACCCCGCCTTCGAGAGAAAAAATCCCCTTTGCGCGCGCTCCCCTCTCACGTTGTTGTTTGTTAAGTTAACATAGTGACGTCAAAAAAACCGTCAGCCACATCGAGACGAAAATCTGCCGCGATAACCATTCCAAGTAGAGGTATGAATTCCTAAATGAGCCTTTTAAGTGTACATAGAGCTCCGTAACGGCCAACGCGGGAAGTTCATAAACTGCTTCAGACCCTTTGTGTTAATAATAGAAAAACGTTTGCTTAGCATACGAAAATTCTGCAGTTTATTAATTAGAGAAAATGTTCCAGAAAATTACTGATGCCTTTTTCCAGAATTTTATTTCATTCCATGATTAGCCTAATATTGTTCGCAAATTTAAATTTCGGGTCATTTTCGGTCCATTTTTTCGAGCCCAAAACTAAAACTAAACCTCTAGAATAAAAACCCTTAAAAAATAATGTATTTTTCAATTTTGTATATTTCCGATTTGCGGAAAATGTTCCGGAAAATTAACAACTCTAATTAACTGAAAATGTCAATTCCCCTTGGAAATATTTATACAGTAGGATTTTAAGCCTTGACTGCAAAAATCAAACGGGTGATAATTTTTGTAACTTAAAATAAAAAATATAATAATCAGCTAGGCTAATACCTAAGGCACCACCTTAGGCCTAAGTCATCAAGCGACTTCTAAAGCCATTAATTCAGGTAGCCGGGTTACAATGCGTAGGAGGGTGGTGGCAAGCCCTTCAAGCAACGCGAGCCAACAGCTCCCTACACTAACTATTACCGTTAACCTCAACAAGTTTTTATGGAAGGGGAAACCGAAGAGCTCGGGGAAAACCCCTTATACCAGCGGGGAGAGAACTTGCAAACTCAACGCGGAAGGAGTTGTTCCGAGTTTCCACCCAGTGCCTCAAGCTGGGATCGAACCCGGCTCCTCTTGCTGCGAGGCGTAAGTGCTAACCACTAGGCCACCCCACCTTTTATGCTATATTTAGCTTATGATCTAATACGTAATCTACCTCGAAATTAGTAGTCCCCCACCCCATTTTTAGACTTCTAATAGCACGCGCACTCTGCCTCATGTGCTTAGGACAGTCCATAGACGCTCGCAGTTTCCGAGTTCCCACATCCGCGCTTTAGACCAACAGCCGCGTACGAAAGTGCACGGTGCCACAGTGACGCATTATTTCTGGTAGGTCGGAGCCGTTCTCGAAATGCGCTATTTATAGATGTATATATACCCTCTCAGAAACAATAACAATTCCTCGACATAGGAAAGAAGATGGATTGATCAATAATGCCTAGTGTCATATCCTTTCGTCTCTCCATCCTTTAACCATCCGAAGATCATTCCCGTCCATCTCTCGCTGCCTCTTTCTGTTTTATTTACCGCATTGGCATCCGCATTCTCCAATCTTTGTCCTCTACGTATACTTCGACCCGCGCAAGATTCGCTAAGATGATAAAACAAGAGTTAATACGTTGTTACCACTGTTGGCCATTTTCACTCTGGGCACGAATCAACACCAGAGACGAGAATATTTTAAATGCACTTATGCACCCTGTTGAGTACTGCCCTACACGGTGTATTGGCTGTCAACCACAATCTTCTCTATCGCGATAAAGAAAAGTATGCCAAGAATTTTCCGTAAAAAAAAGGCGGCAAATATTCGGTAATCAAGGCTTTTCTATTGATCTATATTTTCGGGGTCCCGTTCTCCGCTCTAGCGTTTTGCTCGCCCCTTTCCAGATACATCGATTGGAGGGCGCGTAATCACGTGAGTGTTATGGACGAGATTCGAGTGATAACTATCAAGCGGCCGAGCGATGAATAGGCAGAAAGAGAGAGAGAGACTTCCAGAAGAGGGCAGCAGCGGCGAGTCACGCTCCGATCCGGTCGAGCGTGATCCTTCCTCATTCTTTTCCCTTTAACATTTTCTTCTGGGCGTCGATAATAATTTTGACGAGTCGATCGCTTATGGTTCGTCGTTCTCCGCCCACCCTGCCCCCCGCCTCTCCTTCTCTAGCAGACGATCTTTTTCTTGGCTATTTCCTTCGACTCGGTTCGTCGTCCCACTATTGGTTTTATTCCTTTGTTGCACTTCATTTCAAAAGAAAAACCCAAGTTGGCGGTTTGAGCTTTATTTCTTTTGTTCGAACCTTTCCTACCGTCTACTTTCTTCCACTTTTTCTTAATTTTTTGCCGTCACTCCCCCCCCCCCCCCCTCCTCACTTTTCATCCGGCAACAATCAGAATCAACCACCGTCCGATCGAGGTCTTTGTTCTTCTATTAGACAGTGGGGAAAATTAATGGTGTCTCCACCCCAAAATTAAGGACATTGTTGTTTTTAAGGTCAATTTATTATACCCCCTTTGGACAGTGGGTCAAAGGGGTTGGATTTCGGTTTGTTAGAAACTCGGAATCTTTTCTGAACTCGAGACGTTTTTTTAACCTTTCAAACCCACGCGGAAATGTTTCCAATTTCCGTCCTATTTGCTTCTTAAAAAGAAACTTATAAATTTATTCATAGAAATTAAATATATGGTGGTATTAAAATTACTAATAAAAGATGCGGCTGATAATTCATGGTCTAAAACATTTATTTAAATTTTTTGCTAGCTTTCGGGTTCAAGACCCCTTTTCAAACTAAACTATAATCTTGATTGAATTATCAATTTTAGCCATGGTTATTAATTTTAACGTTTACGATTACGCACTGTTACAACTTGAACAGTTTTTAAAGTGTAGTAAAGGTGTTATTTTCGAATATACGATATTTACACCTTATCTAGAGAGGGTGTTTCTTTGGTGTACATGCATACAATACAACTTTTTCATTTTAGGGTACTGATAAGGGTGTTTATAAGTTGTGAAAACGTACTTTAAAAAGTGGGATGCACTATATATATCAGAAAAAAAGTTGTACATAAACGCCTTTAAAAGTAACGAAAAATATTATTTGAAGTTGTAGTATAACTCTTGATTTACGCCTTTGGGAGTGCAGAATTATTCATTTAAAAATCAAAAGGTGTAAAAACACCTTTCCTATACCTTTAGGTTCAAGTGAGATAAACTGCTACAAACGCTGTTAAAAAGGTGTTTAATTTTACTTTTCAAGTAGGCTTATTAATATTTATTGTGGATATGGTGTAACATTGCAGTAGTAATATAGGCTCAAAGGTGTAGAGTAACAACACTAAGGGAAACAAATTTGTACCCAAAAAGTGTTCTTAAATAGGTGTTAAACTACACTCCAATTTTTACACATCGCGCGATAATAATATGTATCCAGCTCCATTTCTGGTCGAATTAATTTCTTTAAATTGTTTTTAGTTGAAAGCGCCGAAAGTCTCTAGTTTGAGCCTACCGTAAGCTCTTTAAGCCTTTATATTTTTTTGGTAACAACAGTTGAAAGGCAATATAAAGGACGAAGACTACGAAGGGAAGGAAGGAAGATAGTTCAACTCTTAATTAAAGGCGAGGATTAGCGAAGGAAGGTTGCCGTTGTTCAGTTCCGAGTGAAGAGATAAGCTTTCGTTAGTGATGAAAATCCTGAACGTATACCTTGGGGTCTTAGAAAACGCATTAACCCAGTCCTTAGCCGAGTGATTACTTTAGTTCCGAAATCTTTGCAACTTGGAGAAACAGGGCATCGTGCTTTCATCTTCTATTTCAAGAATCGGTTATTTTTTTTATTTTACTTCTTCGTTTCAATTTTATAGATTAGATTAAAATTTAGGAGAGTTAAATCGAATTTTGCTTCCTTCGGTCGTCGACTTTAGTTAATTGATTTTAGAAGTACCTAATATTGTTCGTTCACTCTGCTAGGAAGTATTCTTTTGAAGATGCTTTTTACCGAAATCTACCAAGACCTCTTATAACTACCTAACTTGTCGTATAAAATTATCTCTCGCCTATTTAAAGACTCATTGAAAGAGCTTTGGATCGAATATGATACGAATAATTTATTTGTACCAGAATTGTAAAATAAAATACAGGGTGGAAGCCTCAGCCTGGGTCCAGCCTCGGTACTTCTCCTAGTACACCAGATGGCTGCGGGTCGAACACTTCTACAGGCGCTGGTATTCCAAAAATAGAACAATGGGATAATTAGAAGCGCATCTTTATCCAATCATAAGGAAGCATTTGGAAGATGCGCTTCTAATTCTTCCATTGGTCTATTTTTAGACTAGGAAAAGTACCGAGGCTGGACCACGACTGAGGCTACCAATTCTTCCATTGGTAAATTTTTGGCCTTCCAGCGCCTGTAGAAGTGTTCGACCCGCAGCACTCTGGTGTACTAGGAGAAGAAAACACAGTGCTGGGCGAAATAAATTCATTATATATCGAGTTTATAATTCTATTGCATGGGGAAAATAATAGAGAACTCAGAATACGCGTGGTAAATTTTTAGTGGTACGTGTTTCATTTTTATGGCCTAAATGGATAAGGCCCTCGAGTCTCTCGAATGAGATATATTTTAAGCTTCTGATTGCACTAATAGAGAAGCTAAGCCCGTGCTACAAATAACATAAGATAAACTTACAGACTTGTATTCACGTTCTCTTAGCGGACTTAAAGGGGAACGGTCAAGCTTTAACCAGTTAGATAGCCCTATAGCCCATTAAAAACTAAAATTTATGGCGAAAACCGCATAAAAAATATTGAGTGGTTAATTTTTAATAAAATAAAGAAATTTCGGGATATCGAAAAGTGCGCGTCCGCCGCGACACCTGGTGAGAAGTCGGTGAGACAGAAAAACAACGTAAAAGCGCGCGCTGCTGAAGACGCAAAAAATTTGTTTTGCACGCGCGGCGTGTTTCAGCTTGGATTAAAAACGTGTAATACGTTTTTAATCCAAGGTTCCAGTTATAAGAGACTTAAGCCTAAATTGCGCGATTTTAAAAGTTAGGATAGTTCGCAAATCGCTCATACGGTGTTAGGGGCGCTGGCGGCAGCCCCTAAGATGGCGGCGAAAATTCAAACCCAAACACCTGGCGTTTATTTTTCGTTTCAACTTTTTGGGCCAAAAGCTATTTTTTCAAGACAAAAAAAAGGTACGTGTTAGTATATTGAACGTCTTGTTAATCTTTTGATACGGAAATAAGGCCATATTTGGAAAAGCTTGGCCGTTCCCTTTTAATATATTATATTGAATTGATTGGCTTAGTATAAGACGAGCAAAAAATGATGATGTTGAAAAAGTTCTCATTATTGCGGTTATCTTTTAGCTTTGACTTCAACAATGATAGAAGCAACGCAGTTGTTACATTCCCAGCGCTCATGTAATGGTTTGTGCCCTCCAAATGACCGCGCTTTTTTCATCCAAAAACGAAACAAGCTGCTTCAATTCAAATTACACTTTTCAGATCGAGGCTTTCGTTTCGAACATGGTGAAGAAGGCGCTATTTTAAGAGAGTTGCAATGCATTTTTCGTTCTAAATTATTTATTTCGCATCGAAAATGTATGGCAGCCCTGTTTTCCAGCGACTTATTAACGAGGGTTGCGATACATTTTCGGTGTGAAATAAGTAATTTAAAACGAAAAATGTATGGCAACTCTGTTAAAATAGTGCCTGCTTCACACGAAAGCTTCCAAAAACCGCCGCTCGAGGGCAATAGAAATAAAGCCAATTGAGAACCTTCTATTATTCTGAACCATAGAATGTCACTACACGGACGGAATAGAGTAAAATAAGCCGCAGTTGGGTAAAAATGAAAAAACGACCACATCGTACAATAGCATATAGACGTAACAGTATTACGGGAAATCAATATTTGTACTTGATTACATGCCATATTATTGTATCTGCAGCTTCAGCTAAAACTATCAACTTCAAACGGTGGAATTGATACTAATATAGTAAAGCAAGGTACACGAAAGTAAGTAATATAGTTTGGACAGTTGGACTAAACTAAATATAATATGTAAATAGGATATTTTTTATTGATTTTGTTTATTTACTTTGATATTTTTCTAGGGGCACAATGATATTTTGAAGGGGTCACAGGCTTTTTGAGGGGGCACGATGGGGCACTATCAAATTTATTTTTGAGGGGGCACAAATTACGGGCCTGTTTCAACCTCCAAGGATTTGCATCGGAGTTTTTTTTTTTGGAAAAAATAGCCTAGTTAAAGAATTAAATTTTAAACAAGATAAAATAAACGAAATAACTGATATCAACAAAGGGTTGAGGAAAAACACTTTTTATGTAGAGTTAGAGAAATGAGAAGTACAGAGAGGTCACTCCTGAAGAGTAAGAGAGATAAACAGCAAATCGAAATTCCCACAGAGGGAGTAAACACTTTATAAATCTGGTTTACAAGTGGTGAGAGATCCAAATAATTATTTCTTTAAATGTAGAAATATAGGAAATATGAGAATCCGGAAAAATATTAGAACGTTCAGGAAATTCGTAGCAATATTGAAAATCTTAAGAAATACGAAGAAATATTTACAATATTTCCGGAGATCCAGAAATCCACGATAAATATATAAATATAGGACATATTAAGAAATCCGTATAAATATTGGAAATCTTTGAAAATCCGTTAAATTTCCAAATATTTTCAATACTTCTGGAAATCTAGAAAACCACAAGAAATATTGAAAAGTATTGAGAAATATCCAGTAGAAATATTACTTAAAAATCAGAAATATTTTAGAAATTTCCTTTGAAGTAACAAGCCTCTTGATTTGAACAGAGTGTCAAATGAGTTGTAGCACTTTTATTTTAATTAAAATGTAAAATAGTGAAAACAGTTAAAAAATTACATAATTAATGTTTTAAAATACGGAATATATCGGTATATTTATATAAAAATGAATGTATTGTCAAAACATCTGGTTGCCCTATGAAAAATAAATCTAATTTGTATTATTATCGCAAGCTAGACGTCTAAATTTGGTTTCTAGCGAAGCATTCTTCCGTGGACTCGTAAATTGGACGTCATGACCTCACACCCACCTAACTGAAAGTAAAAACAACAAATTAAAACGTGATTATACATCATTAGAAAGAGCTAGTAATAGCGTAACTAGGCTTTTTATGTAACTTCGAAAAATGAACACGAACCAGCCAGCAAGAAAGTCATTCTTGATAATTCTATAGCTTTTGATTTCAATCCCAAAAGTAAAAAACGAGAGAAGATTCCTTAGTAAATATTAGCTAGTTTTTATAGGCAGTACGATGGTACGTTGACTTTACCCCATTAACGTCTTCTATAGCGCTACCAACCGACATGTGTAAGGATTTCGGTCGTTTTCTATCTCTAGTTCTTCCTCACAATCTTAATAGCAGCGCGTGGCTTTTCTCGATTTCCTTCGGTCGTATAGTTCCGCTGTTTTGGGGAACGCGGCTCGGGTCTGCTTATGACATTATTCCGGGAAACCCGCGGGGAAAAGGAATGAGATTTTTGGGGTTTCCCGCGGCTAATAAACAAGGAAGGAGAGTCTGCCCCAGTCCACCTTATAGAAAACACCCTCGAGAAACGCTTTCCATTAGGGACATTTAATCTTAAGCAACTGGCAGCCACTCGCTCGACCGCGTACGATTCTGTCAAAGATCCGTTTGATTCTAACGGGCACAAAATCAAAAACAGCGACCCTTAGCTCTTACCTTTCAGGTAAAGGTAGAATCGCGTCTCATTGGTCGCGATGGTTGCCAAGCAGCGATCGACCAAACAGTTCATTTTCAAATCTAAAATTTAGCGATAACGGGACTTAAAGCTACCTTTATCGTAGTGAAAGGTTTTTAAATAACCTTAGCCTTGTAGACGCGAACCCAGCGGCCTATCCGTCTTGGACTGGGTTAATCGTTAAGCCTTGAGTTTTTTTATTCTCTGTGTAGCCAATTAGGGTTCGACTTTCCCCATCGTAATGAAACTGTCATTGTCGTCACACTTTCTCCTAATTTTGGCAGCTATATATATATATATATATATATATATATATATATATATATATATATATATATATATATATATATATATATATATATATATATATACCTTTAATTAGTGACATAATTCCCGTTGATTAGGCTCGCTACCAACTGCTATTGTAGTTTATCAAGAATGGTGTTGCTCTCATCCTCCTAGAGCGTCAAAGGTGAAACACGAGAACACGGCGGATGGTGTTGGCGTGGAAACAGTCTAGTAATCCCCTCGAATTGTTCCAATTAGTCCGGTAATCTGGACGCGCCTCATACCTTTGTTTGCTCGTGTTAGCGAGAGATTATAGAGAAGGGGAATTAAGGTACGGATGTTATTCCCTTTATATTTTAATTATCGCCTCAAGCGTTAGACATCATACGGTATACTGGTTTTATATCCTAAATGTAGGCCTTGCCCCAAGCATCGACATGTTGACCAGAATCTACCCTAGACTATAACCTTTTAAACTAAACAAAAAACTTGCTCCAAAACTGGGGAAATCTGCTACTGGATAGACCGGCCCCTATTGCTGTGCTTCCCAACTAACAACTAAAAATTAAAAATCAATCATTTTTCTTTTGTAAATATTTGTATATATATATATATATATATATATATATATATATATATATATATATATATATATATATATATATATATATATATATATATATATATATATATATATATATATATATATATATATATATATATATATATAGTATTTTAAATTTAATATACTTTGTACCTGTGAGTCATATGAAAAGGGACCTTTGTATTTTTGGAAGGTGATTAAAATATTCATTCATTCATTGCTATTCGCTGATTATATCTTAGTAACCGCGGAAATTTTAGTGGATCTTCATAGACTCTTGGATATTTGTGGAGTTTTTTCCCAATGGTATGGACTCTTGTTTAGCAGTGCAAAGTGTAAGGTTATCCAGTTCAGCGGCTCTACTGGCCTGGATGGACAAATTCTCACTCTCCAGAGTACACCAATCCCATTTACGTCCCAAATTGACTACCTCAGAGTTTCGCTTAGCACAGGTTGCGACTATCTGGAGACTCATGAGTCCAAACTGCGTTCAAAATTGGGGTCAAAAAGGATTTCATTCACACACAAAGGCGTGGCGAGGGGAGGGGGCAGGGGGGCATCGGCCCCGGGCACCGATAGCTAGGAGGTGCCAAAGGGGCCAAAGTATTACATGTAAAATGATTTTTTTTTATTCTATTTTAAACAAATTTTTCTTGAAACTTAGTAAATTTGTTTTTAAATAAAACAAAATAATTTCCTCGGGCGCCAAATACCCGCGCTACGCCACTGTTCACACAACCCGAACACCGTTACTGGTACGCTATGGAAGTCCGTCACGGTACCGAGTTTGACCTCTGCGAAAGAGGTCATCTGTCTAACCGAACCTACTATCGGTCAACTGGAACAATGAATGAATGAATGGGGAAAGCGGCTGTTAAAGGGGAATTGACTTGATCCACCATCGCGACCTGCCTCGTGCGTTTACAGGACCATGGGAAATATGACTCGTTGGACGAAGAGGTTAGAAATTAGCATCTTTTCACGAATGGACTAATTTTACGGACAGTATACGGCTCTGTGGTTTCGCGAGCTGGTGTGTAAAATATTCGAGAGTGGAACGAGGCAGTTGAAATGGCGGTGCTACAACGTTCGAAAGAGAACTGTACGAGAGACGTCACTTCGCACCATAGCCTGTCATGGTACAGCTCGAAGAGCGAGCCTAACATCGTACCTTTTTACAACAATGGCAGACCAAGCCACCTCTTCTTCCAGCCCGGACCGGCATTCTTCAAACCGCGAGTCGCCTTACGGACATCTTCAGTGAGGAGCCAGCTTGTCCAGTATGCGGCTAGTCCATGGAAGAGGTTTTTCACTTGATCATGGACTGTCACCGGTTTGCTGACTATCTTGTTTCGGTTTTGAAGAGGAGTCAGACCTGAACTGGGGTAAAATCACCGCGACGAAAACGTTAATTACGGAGTGGGCACGGCATCGTGTGAAAAAACCCATGAAGAACTAATATTGGATGCCTCCTAAAATTGTAAATTTGTAAATATTTGAAGTTGCTCTTATCAGTTATATTTTCATTATATTTACATGGTATATATTCATTATTTAACTTTAACTATTTTACTAGTATTCGTATATTTCATTGTATCGGCGGGCTACGCTCCTCCCTGTTACAAAAAGGACCAAAGTATTTAGCGATAATAAATAAATCATTCATTTATGCCACTCGAACACTTCTACAGGCTCACGTAGCCCAAATATAGGCTTTGAATTCTCATTGATCTAATTCGTTGTTACTTTTGGATGGCGCAATTTAGCAAATTACGTTTAGTAAGGAACGTAATTATGAAAGTTTGGGACATATCTGTTAAACCTTGTCAAGTATCGTGTAATAACGATAAATTTCGGACATCCCTTTGATACCGCGAGAAAAGAAATCATCCCCGTATTGGCGAATCGATTCCCTTTTCTGATCGGTAGTTAGCCCGCTCTTCGGTCTCGTCGTTTGTTAACAATGGGCCATCGGAACCCCCATCACTAACGCTAGCCGATCTTGGCAACTCTCTAACGTACCCTTTTCACTCTCTACGCTACGTGGAAGCCGTACGGAAGAAGACAAAATTGGTCGCGTTACGAAATTGTTGAAGGGTCCAGTTTACGAGGCATCAGTCCTGGTCCGGCCCGTATAGTCCATTGATTCTTTTTGAGGGGGACGCAATCTCGAGGTATTATGACACGGCGCGGAAAATCCCGACGTGACCCCCCCCCCCCCTTTCCTAGCTATCTCTAAAGACGAGGCGGAAACATAATTTGTCTATACACGCCGCATCGACTCTTTAAGGGTCATCTCCATCCTCAACTGGCCTCCTTTTCTACGCGAATCCTTTTAAAAAATTGACTCATCCTTCCTCGCTCGCTTTTTAACGACGGGACAAAATTTGCTTATTCGGTCCTCGATGAAAGAGAATATGTTCAAACTTCGTTACGGAGTTGACGCGCGTGCCATTAATTAGGTCTTCGGCAGTCGAAGCTGTACGAGAGGACAGAGAACGCGTTCCTTTTTCTTTTGCCACTTTCGATGGAGGATGGAAAAGATTTGATTGGTCATTATGTTGAAAATGCAACCGGCGTATTCACCTATTGAAAGAATTTGTATTCCTGGTACGGCACGTGCATTAGATATGGGACTTTAATTGGGGTGGTGAAGTGGTTAGCACTCCCGCCTCGCAGCAAGAGGATCCGGGTTCAACTCCAGCTTGCGGCACTGGGTGAAAACTCGGAACCACTCCTTCCGCGTTGAGTTTGTAAGTTATCTCCCCTCTGGTTAAAGTGATCTTCAGTTTCCCCTTTCCATTGAAACTTGCGGAGGTTAGTGGTAATGGTACGTGTAGGGAGCTGTTGGTTCGCGTGGCAATTTAACCGGCCACCGGTAATTTTCTTCACAAGTCACTAGTTGACTTAGGCCTGTGTGACTCCTTGGGTTATTAGCTTGGCTATTTTTGGTTATCTTGAATTAGGTCATATTTCAGATTGACCAAAATGAGACCTTAGACCGTTGTGTAATCCGAACTCTTCCATCTGGGTGAAAGGCAACAAGCTTAGGCAAATATCGCGACCGGATTTCCTTATTAGTCCGACGCTCCAATAGCTCTTTGGTACCTTTATGTTACAGTTTAATCAACCTTATATATTAAAGAAGGCAAACTGTACCCTTTGCCCCGCGTTTATTAAAAGCGTCCTGTAAGAATTGATTCGACTCAGTGGACGAGATCCCTCATTAGTTAAATCCAGCGACCCACTAAATTTCTAATCGGGCTTCCTGCCGCTAATTGCTATTTTGGTGACCCTTATTAACGAGTTCTTCCTATTACTTAAAATTAACGGGCCTTCTTTAAAAAGAAAGAGTTAAAACTCCCGCTTTGATTTAAACTTGACCCTGCTTGTATTCAAAATCTGCACGCTTTATTCCTAAAGGGCTTGAAGGGTTTGTATTTCTTATACCAAGAATCTTTTTCAATTTTTCCCTCGGGTCCTTTGCCCGGAAATAATCGACCCAGGAGTAGTCGACGCAATTTTTAAACAAACTATTTCTTCCATAAAAAGGGAGGGCCGTCGGCCCCCCCAGCCGCGGGGCTCGCGCTTTTGTTTCGTTTGAAAGAGTTTTCGTGTTAAAGCTATAGCGAAGGAAACTGCGTTAGAAACGACGACGGTCCAACTCTGAAAACGGGGTATCGCTCTGGCTGAGAAAATTTATTTTCTGCTTATTATACTCCTTCTCGCTCCTTCTCGCTATAAAGAGTAGCTTTCTTTGGCTCCTTCGTTCTATTACGGCGACTTTTTTATTCTAATAACAACAAAAGGTCTTTTATATGGCGTGTTTGCTCCTTTGACTTTCTTAATATATGTAGATTTTCAGGCTGACGGTTTTCCCTTTTCCATTTTGCGGAATAAATAGCGGTTTCGTTTCGTAATATAATTATTCTAGTTTTATTAAATTTTTCCATTTTTCTTTGCCCTATTATAATAATTAGGGACTGGAAAATTTTGTACATTCATAAAAGAGAGCATCCAAGTGTAGCGTACATTGAATTGGGAATAGTACCGCTAGAATGGCATAGACGCGTTCGGGGGTCGTGGTCAAATTTAAAAAATTATTAAGCAAAACATTTTTAAAAATGAGATCTAATTTCACTATGGTTGTCAATCCTAGCTCTATTTTGAGTGTATTATCTCTCTTTCTTTTTTTGTCTGTTTTGTAAATATATATTATCTATAATTTTATTTTATTTCATTTACCAACGCAAAAAATGTTTGTTCAGACTTGTTTTCTTACTTTTTTTTCTCTTTTTAAATTTTTATAGTTTGCATTGTTTGCTAACTGACTTTATAATAATTGTACACAATGTATATAAATATATTTATATATTATAATACATAATGAGGGCTTACAAGTCGCCAGCTGACTTAGCCCTCTAACCTCCCTACTTACTAAATAAATAAATAATTGAATTGAATTGAAAACAAATTCTGAAATTTCGAGTCGGTGCCCTCAGCCGTCAACTCTATAATTATACGGGTGGCGCCATCTATCATTTTCAAAGTACATTAGTACTATTAATTCGATTGTATAGTATATAGTAACCACCGCTAACAGAAGATGGCGCCGCCGACAAATAATAGAGTTGTCAATTTTGAAAAATTTGTTTCGCGGAAGGAAGATTGAAATTGCCATTCTAGCGGTACTATTCCCAATTCAATGGTAGCGTATTATTGGGAGCTGACGGGAACCCCTGCCCTAAACAGAGGCTAGCGACATCTGTATGACGTGGAGGCAACCACAGCTCCATCCACATATAAAAAAACATTTCGTCGTCATCGTTCATCGTTCTCCCAATTCTGAAGCGTCGAACGGGTGCCGACTGCTGGCGTCTAACCCAAACGAGGAGAGATGGGTGAAACGAGTTTTTAAATATTAAGATATTTATCAATTAAATTTTTAAACAAACCATTGTATACAATGAAATAACGCAAAATTTAACCATTTATCTTGTGATTTATTAAATACCTTATTAATGAATAAAATGGTATTATACAAAAACCAGTTCTGCGAGCTGAAAAAATTGTGTTTATTCTTGTTAATGTTACGGCTAAGAAGGGTCAGATATAAAAATAGACTTAGAATTCGTGTCTTTACGAAACACCATGAAACATACTCGTTGGCAAAATACACCAAGAAAAAGCTCTAAGCGTGAAGCGATTGTGTGAATACTGAAAAGGGAATTGTGATTTTCGACCCGGGAACTCATCTTGTCTACCCACGTCACTCTCAGCCGAAGTCGGTCAAAAAGAAAGGGCTAAAATCGAAATAATTTTTTTTTAGTTATTTCGTGTGAAAAATAAAATTATTTCAGTCCATTCAGTTTACTTTAATATTTATATACTGTTAACTAACAAACAAACGGGGAAAAATGTTGCCAGTTACATGTTTCATCAAAATTTCGGCGACCACTATTTGGCGTGAAACAAAGTCCATAATCACTTTTCGGGATAAAGTTTCATATTAATGGTTGATTAATGAATTAACGAATTTTGTGAATAACTAAAACAACACCACGTTCATTTTTGCGCCCCCTGTAGACAAAATATATAAAACTAGAATAAGCCAAGTTTATTAAAGTTAGTTTTTAAGGCTGAGTTTGTAACTGCAATCGTATAATTTCTGGGCTTACAATAAACCGAAATCGGACACTTTTATGGTCGATAAAATACGCGACAATGTAGATTAGTCCATAATTCAAAGGGGATAATATAGCTAAACCCTAAACAAATTTGAAGAAATTAAAACACTTACTAATAACTCGTAAAAATAGGTCTTCGAGCAAACAAAAAGACGCGAATCTCGAATCAAATAGATCTTCGAGTAATAAACTACATAAAAACTAAATAAAATAGCCAGAAATTCCAACGGTAGACCGGTTTCGTTCTATTGGGAACTCATCAGTACCGTGCGGGAAATCTGGCGACTGTTATATCTAAAAGAGAAACTAAGCCTAAACATTTAAATTTTCAAAACGCGTTGCATAGCAACGGAAAGCCGAAAAGGGGGGAGTGTGGTGGAGAATAGTATATACGATAAGTTAAGTTAGAAAAAACCACCTATGGACTGTGCGAAGGATGATAAAATACGCGAAAAAGTAGATTAGTAGATGGTCGTCTGAAGGGAGTATTAATAACGTTTTCTGTTCGGCGTTGCTTATCACGATTACTTGTTTAGTTTCGCCAAATTGATCACCAATTTCCGCTAGAAAAGAGTCAATAAATGGACTGAGTAGTACGAGGTTCGACTATATCTTCGCGAGTTCTTTGTCCTAGTTTAGGAATTACAACGTCTTTACATCGGAGCTGCTCTTACAATTGTTAGACTCTTGATGGTTAAAAGAAAATCTTGCAGTGGACATTCGCAATCTGTCACACGGTTCAGGTTCCATTTTTTACCCCTCTTAAAACTTTCTTCTCCTCGAAAGAGTAACTGAAACAAGCCAACTTTCTTTATTTCCCAATCTTCTTCTTCTTTTTCTTCTTGGCGGATTTTTTCTCTAGCCTGATGCTCCTTTTTCTCGTTTCCTTCTTTTACAAGTTCGCGTTGCCAAAGGATTTTTCGGAAAGCTTAAAAGAATTTAACAATAGAAACTGTGAAAAATTCCCCGCCGTAAATTTAGACCTATTTATTTACTCCCTAATGCTCTCTCGAAAAACAAAATCATGATTTGAGTTTTACGAGTTTTGCTAGATTTAGTAAAAAGCGTTTTCGTTTTGGAGTTTCCAAACTCTCGGAAAGTTGGGAAATATCGTAGCTAGCTGTATTCTTACCCTCGCCACGTTGGAAATTCAAGCTTTTTGTTGATGTAAAAATTGCCGAGAATATTTCTGGGAGCGTGGAAAAATTCAAATGACCCGCAGTTTTGTATTTTGTTGGAATATAGACGTTTCTTACGTTGGGGAGTTCCTCGGGCTCTCGATGGAATTGGCAGACGTAAGTAGCTCTTCTAGTAGGGCAGTCATAAGGAAGAGTCGCGGTATAGTGTATTTTCACCCAAAAGACTTACAGATGTGACTCGAAAGTCAAACACGTTTGGCTCCAACTTATTTTTTTCGCTGTTTAACTTCCTGGTGAAAAAAAACGCTCCGAAAAGAAGACCCGTTACGGAAAAGAATAGTTTTCTATACGGCTATAGTTGGGAACGAGCATCGCTCGACGGAAGACTGAAAGGTGGGATGGGACGGAGCAGGCTGTCCAGTAATCCTTGGATCCGTTGTACCATAAGTGTATAATATTATTTCATAAGTGTGACACTTCCTTTTTCTTCACATGAAAATATTTTACTGAAAGCTCTTCGCAAAACAAACTGCATTAAGGGTAGTGTTGTAAGTCGGAAAATTTTCCGGAAAATGACCGAGGCCTTTTTTCCGGAACATTTTCCGTATTTTTCCGAAAAAAATAAAAAAAAGTTTTCATTCCATGATTAGTCTAATATATTATTTGCAAATTGAAATAAAGCGGCATTTTCACCTAATTTTTTCGAATATAAAAGTAAAACTAAACCGCTAGACTAGTTTAAACTGATTAACAATGTAACACTATTAATGTGTTTTAGTATTTTTAATGATATTAGACATTTTATATCGATAAAAAAATGAAAACATTAAAAACCCTTAAAAAGTAATTTATGTTTAAATTTTTAATTTTTCCGCAATTCGGAAAATTTTCCGCATTTTATTTTTCCGGAAAATTAACAACACTAATACAGGGCTTCGTCGCAGTTTTGCGTCCGCTTGCTCCCACGTCACACGTAGCCCTTGACAGCGCCTCGCTAGGGGGATATTTTCTTCTTGTGATGACGTCACTTCGTTACTATAGCTCTCACAAGGAGAGTACCCGAGGTGTTTATTGCCAATTTTGTTCAAAGTCGGGCGTTATGTAGACGTATATGAGATATGAAATTTCCCAAAAGGAGACGTTGCACTACCCATTCGATTTGCCATGGCAACCGAAAATTTTTTTACCACTTAAAACAAAAATAAACTTTTTTACTTATTTTACCCAAAATGGTTTAATTTTTACCCCAAAATGTTCCAATTTACCCAAACTTGATGAAATTTACCTAAATGTGGTTCAAATTACACATTTCGTGATTTTAAAATTTAAAAAAAAATTCGTAACCGAGAAATCATGCTTTTTTAAATGGAGATTTTTTGTTTTAACTGATTAAAAAAAGTTTCGGTTGCCATGGAAAATTGAATGGGTAGTGCAACGTGTCCTTTTGGGAAATTGCATATCTCATATAGGTTTACATTAAGCCCAACTTTGAACAAAATCGGAAATAAACGTATCGGGTACTCTCCTTGTCACTCAAATATTCCCAAAGTGACAAACTTATGGAATATTATTATAGGCTTATGGTTGTAGTCTTATTTCTTCGACTGGCGGAAAACGATTTCTTTTCGCGTTCGCCGGTAGAGAGGGCTTTTGTCCTTCGCTCGGATGCTTAAAAACAAATAGGAGTCCTCCGCGATACTCTTAAGTCCCTAATATAGAAGGATTGGCGAACTCGGGTTGACCTCGTCTCGGGGCTAAATCTAGGCAAGTACAAAGCGCGAATCAGAAGGAAGGAAGTCTAAAGGCAGGCTTATAACGGCCGTACGAAAAAAACACGGATAAACGAGAGCCTCTTCGCAATTTTCTATGGTCCAATCTTGTCTATACTATACGCGGGAAATATATATACGAGTATGAATCGGATTGTTAATATTACGGGGGCTTATTATATACAGGGTGTTTCAAAAGGTTATGCAAAAATTTGAAGGAGTTGTAGGGGGTGAGTTGAGAATTATGCCTGTTTTTTTCCCATTTTCCTACGACGAGTTAAAAGAGCGCCAGAGAGCTTCAAAGTGTGGCCTACTAACCCAATCAAGGCTTAAAATATACCGCGTCTACTATAATTATAACATGTAAAAATTATACTGTTTCTTATTTATGAATAATATTTTCCCAAAGTAAAGGTGCTTTCAAACCGTTTCAAACTATACAACTTTTAAAGGCTAACGACTTGCAGCTGGGCTCCTAAATAAGCACTCATCGCTCGGTAACGGGCCAATGTAAACCCACAGAATTGTTAGGGACGATTTTATGACATAAAAGGGTGAGGAAGTAATTTTTCTTCTTCGTTTGAAAAAACAGAAACCATTAAATAGGAAAAAGAAACTATTGCGCTGGTTCCACTAACGAGGAGACTACCCGAGGTGATAATCACCGATTTGGTTGAAACTAGGTGGGTATGTAGCTTATGGTAACATGAAATTTCACCAAGGGAAAAGTAGCAAAATGGGCATTAGTTTTGCCATGGCAACCGAAAATGTTTTTGACAACACAGTCTGTATATTGTCCCATTGAAAATAACAATTGATCAATTTTTACATATGTTGATCAAATTGACCAAAATTCATCAAAATATCATAAAATTCATTTCATTTGTCAATTTTGATCTATTTTTTTTTGGTTTTGAAATTTTAAATTTTTTTGAAATTTTTCACAGGGGGAAGTGCTCAGATTCCCATGTTATTTTCAATGAGAAAATATACATACTGTGTTGTCAAAAACATTGCCATGGCAAAACTAATGCCCATTGCAATTTTTCCCTTGGTGAAATTTCTTGTTACCATAAGGTCTACGTACCCACCTAGTTTCAACAAAATCGGTGATTATCACCTCGGGTAGTCTCCTCGTAAGAACACAATTCGAAATAAAACCAAATATAAGACCGAAATTGGCAGTATTGATTTCTTAGTAATAGCGTAGTTAATAGTTCTCCAATCAATAGAATAGTAGAGAGTCTTAAGGTATCAATAAAAATTGATACTATTTTTCAGTCGACCGTAAAAGCTCTCACAAATAATTTAATATTAATATTAGCATAAGTAACATAATAACAATAAGTATGACACTTCTTACTATTTTAACGCTAATTTCCTGACCAAACCTTTTTTCGACACTGACATTCTCACCAAACTCCAACTTGGGAATTGCACTCGAACTGAGGAGCGTGTTATCGTGCTTGGTAGTAGTATATTTCGCCTTAGTTATATTTAGACACTAGGGGGCTGAGAACTAAACCTAGATTGCGAAAATCAGTTCTTTGATAATTTTTCTTAATTGGCCTACTCATAGTTATTATGTTACTTATGATATTAGTAATAGCCAAGGCACCACCTTAGGCCAGCTAGTGACTTTTATTGCGCTAATTCTAAATCCATTGTTTCTCAAGATAAACTTTGAATGACCTTGAACCATGAGTTAAAGGTCTACCGAGTTTGCAAATTCTAAAGACGCCCTACCAGATGAGTCAGTCTATTAAATTTTGCTACTCTGGCATGAGTATTTTTCGAGTGATTAGCCCTTCAACCTGGTCTCTGGCACAATATTTTCCTCACGACCTTCATGTTTTTGTCTAAATTCTTTCTATTTGTTATTGGTCAAATAAGGAAGGATCCAAGTTATTTACACCTAAAATGTGAAGGGGAACACTTTTCTAATTGAAACCAACTTTTTTATCTCTAATGGTTCTCGAGGCGTTGAAGACACGGTTCAAGGTCATGGAAATTTCCATTGTCCAGTGACCGCCTGCACGTTCTATGTATCCTGACAGTTTCAAATTCCTAACTAAAATGCATTTTGAGTTATTGGACTTGTATCGTTTTTAGTTAACACCCTGTATAAATTAAAGTTAACTTAGTATAGTTTAGTCTATTCAATAGCTATATTCTACCAAGGTTTTTTAGTACACATTGCCGCCAATAGATGGCTTTAAATGTACCCCTTCCAAAGCCAGTTTTGTATATCGATCTTTCCTAGAAATCAATACGAGTACGACTCGTACCCCACCTAACGCCATACTTTGTAAACCAATGTATTATCGATCCGCAATGAAAACTTAAGTTTCTGTTTCTGACAGATATATTTCGTACTGGCTAAGGAGTATTTAATTATTAATCGGGTGTAAATGACGACCAAATTAAGCTCGATAATTGGCAAAAGTTTCATGAGAAATAATATTAGCACGAGCGCCTGATCTAAAATCCCATTAACGATTGTGGTTGGAAAAAATGTCGCCTACTAAATTTGTTCCAAACCGACCGCTATAAATACAAAACCATATCAAGCACATCTAGCGCACGTATTTCGCAACGCATTTAATTAGGAACGATACGCAATTATAGCTTATTTCTCGTTGGCACCGCGCAACGTCGGATAGACCGTGACTAAAATCATCGCAACAATTTGAAAGGTTTGTCGACACACGTATGCGGTATAGGTGCTAGAGTCAATCAATACTTAGTTTGATGTCTACGCGCTCGCTTTCATATCAAGAGCGTTTCTCCCTTACAATAATGACGTTTCTAATGTTCTTATTACTATTAGAGATATATTTCAACGGTCAATGTCGTTACTCGTCCATTACACATTAACCTTCACTCTCTTTTATGTTTGATCATTACGCGAAATATTTAGTTTTCAGACACTCTTCAAGATCTTTATTTTTAAAAGGGCGCCGTTTATAATTATTGAGAATAGTTTTGATTGGTCAAAGAATAATTTAACCGTAGTCATTTACCACGATTTGAAGGTGACTATACAGCAAGGTCAAATTTACGGGCGACATTCGTAACAAAACGGAAAAGAAAGGTACACGCCCGTTTCCTCAAACTGGAGAAAACGGAAGTAGAATAAGAATAAAGATTGGGTTTCTACCGGAGTTGGGAAAAGTTCACGATTATCGGGGTACTTTTAAGGAAGTGTTAATTCAATACTCTCTACATACTAAGTATATATTTAATTAGGTCTATGGGTCGCGAGTTTTCTAAGCCCCACGCCCAAACCTTGACCTTTTCCATCGAGCTTTGAACTCTGTCCTTTTCGGAAGGTGAAAAAGCGCTTTTAAAAATAAGCGTTACTTTTTTTTAGTTATATATAGACCAAATGGTTTATTTCTATGGCTCATTTTTATAGTTCAAATATAGAAGTTTCGACTAACGGACCCCTTTCGTGTTTTAGCGTGATATCCGAATGTGTCTGTCCAGACTGTCCATGCCCAAATCACTTATCTCAAAACCATCTTCTGATATTTCCAATGATTCTATTGGCGACCGAAACGAGTCTAGATGGCGTAGCGACGCTAGCTTCTCTGAGGTTGCGCCTATGATTGATCTAGCGTCTGCTACAAGCAAATTAAAAAATCATAAGAACCTTTTTTATTAAATAGTCTTATCAATATATAAGCAAACGATACAAAAAATATATTAAAATGCAAGTATCATTATTTAAAGGAGATCTGTCACCACCCTAAAATTGGTTAAAAACCATTTAAATGGATAGAGGACGTCCAAAAATGGTTATACAAAAAATTTCATGTTAATATTTCCAGTATTTGATTTATTATAAGCAACCAAATTTTGTGTTTTATCCCCCCGACTCGAGAATCTCATAACCGCTTGGTTGAACCTACCTGTAGCGCCATCTCGTGAACGAAATATTTTTTCCCCTGTTTTATCGTTTTTCGGTCGGAACTGTCGTCTGCTACGACATTCTCCTTGGCTTTTTAACCTAGTTATATTGGTAGATTGTAGTTAATCGTGTTTTTAATATGCCTTACACGCCGTTTGATGTAGGTTGCGGAAAAAGTAGCGTAACTTTTTAAATACTTTTCCAATAACTATAAAATTTCAGGGACATAATTATTAATATATTTCTATCTTTCTCTAAAAAAACCTCGTAAATTTAGGTTTTGGTGACAGTTCTCCTTTAAGAAGTCAAATTTATGAATAACCACGAGGAAAAACTAATAGCGTCTGCTTTCAATGGCGAACCAAAGGGGGTGTAGCGATAGTTTTAGGTCGCGAATATGAAATCCTAATCGTTAATTTCAACCTGTAGGGGTTCGAGTTGGATTATTGCGAGATAGCAATTTCGGGTCCATTAGGGCGAGAACACCTTTCAGACCACAACATTAAGGGCGCGCTGGGACCGGGCGGTACATGTACTCTCTTAATAGGTTTCCGACTAAATTCACCGTTGTTGCGAGATAATAATAAAAGAGAACGATTGGATTTGGTTAAAAAATCCATCTGGACTCTTGTTTGACCTTGGATTTGGGGGATTAGTTCAAGTAGATAACGTGGACTACGCCGTATCGAATATTCGGTAAACTCAATTCTCAGAATCCCTTTAGCGTATACTGGACGCTTGATTGATACGCTTGCTTAGAGTAAAGTCTGCGCTTTCCTATCCTCGAAAATTGAAATAGGAGTTGAAGGTCGATTTATCGTATATTATGCAAAACATTTTGGCTGAATCGATTTTGTATGCCTCGCGTTATGAGTCTAAAATCTGAATAATATCGTTTGAACCCTCTATCTTATTGAGATTTTTGTAAGGGCATTACGACGTTAAGACGTTCTAGCTATTGTATCACAAAATATAATTGAAAATAGGGCTATTTGCCTTTCGTAAAAGTCAACAACAAGCGACATTCCATTTTCGCGTTTTTTTTTTATTTATTATAATCAGCTAGGCCTAAGTCCTCTAGCGACTTTTAAAGCCATTAATTCAGGTGGCCGGGTTACAATGCGTAGGAGGGTGGTGGCAGGCCCCTCACGCCACGCGAACCAACACCTCCCTACACTAACTATTACCGTTAACCTCGACAAGTTTTTATGGAAGGGGAAACCGAAGAGCTCGGGGGAAACCACTTAAAGGGGAAAAGGAGGCTGTCTTATTTTTGCGTCCTCGCTGCAGCGTTAATCGCGTCGAAAAACGTAATTTTTAAGAACCAATGAGATTGCAGTATTATTTGATTTTATTAAAGCGGAGGAGCATACCGGTGGGCCCAACGGGTGGAATTGGAGAAACGCTAAAAATAATCTCGACATATTCATTCTCCCTGAGTATAAATAAATACATTCTTGGTATTATCTAATATATAAAAATTAGTGTTTGTATATATGTTTGTCCGCTATAGGAATCTACAGTTTTCAACTTAGGTTTACCACATTTGGTATACTATCTCATGGTACCCTGACTGTGGCAAAACAACTTTAATTAATTGAATTAATTTAATAATTAGGTTATACGAATTGGAATATTTCCCCGGGAAATACCGGGTACCCCAGCTAGATACTACACTTTGACCTTAGCCCAAACTCTGAGCTTCTTAGTTCTTTCGGCATACACACGAAAAAAGCCTTCTTCTATAGATACTAGACGGTATAATAAAAGGCAAATTATTATGTAGTCAACGAAAAATTGGTTAATATTGTCAATAAACAGTTGGTTATATTGGGTACGGTGCCATGAGTGGAGACATTTTTGCAGCGTTCTATTTTTGTGTTGAATGTGTCGTCATTGACGTTTTTCCCTTGTTCATATAAACAGCTTGTAATTTCATAATAATTAAAATAGCCGAGAGGTTGGTGAACTTCTGTAATCCTACGCGTCTGGGAGGCCAAGAATGATGTGGATCGTGGGATCACACTTCCGCCACGGTTGTCCTGTCCTGTCCCTTTGTATCCCCCCACTTACGATAGTGATTATCTCGTTAACTAAGATGTCACATTCGAAAGTAAAGGTGTCTGATAACGTCGCGTTAATAGTTGAAAGTTTTATTTATTCCAGCTTAACCCGGCCACCGGTAAATAAGGCATTAAAAGTCGCAAGCTGAATTGGGCCTGTGGTGGTGCCTACGGTATTAGCCTAGCTAATTATTATTTATTATTTATTTATAGTTATGTCGCAACTCATTTTCTTGGTTTCGTACATTGTCGCATTGAGGTCGCATTCGATCGCAAATTAAATATTTTAAATTTATAGAGAGGGAAGCTACTTAATTAATGGACCCTTGTCCTACCCGCTCTGTATGGATGTGTGTGTGAATGCGCTGAGATGTAAGAATGAATGGTATGTGAATGTGACTTCATAAATAACATGATAACAAAATTATTACGTTTTAAAATACTTATTTTAAACATTACAGTTTCATTATTTATTGTCAATAAAATACGGATTGGTAGGTCACGTAGCAGGCTTAGGCTTCATTAAAGGGGAACGGTCAAGCTTTAACCAGTTAGATAGCCCTATAGCCCATTAAAAACTAAAATTTATGGCGAAAACCGCGTCAAAAAATTTTGAGTGGTTAATTTTTAATAAAATAAAGAAATTTCGGGACATCGAAAAGCGCGCGTCCGCCGCGACACCTGGTGAGAAGTCGGTGAAACAGAAAAACAACTTAAAAGCGCGCGCTGCTGAAGACGCAAAAAATTTGTTTTGCACGCGCGGCGCGTTCCAGTTATAAGAGACCTAAGCCTAAATTGCGCGATTTTAAAAGTTAGGATAGTTCGCAAATCGCTCATACGGGGTTAGGGGCGCTGGCGGCAGCCCCTAAGATGGCGGCGAAAATTCAAACCCAAACACCTGGCGTTATTTTTCGTTTCAACTTTTTGGGCCAAAAGCTATTTTTTCAAGACAAAAAAAAGTACGTGTTAGTATATTGAACGTCTTGTTAATCTTTTGATACGGAAATAAGGCCATATTTGGAAAAACTTGGCCGTTCCCCTTTAAAAGATATAAAATCAAACAAACCTAAGCCATCTGACTAGGTCACAAGGATGTGTGTGTGTGTTTTTTTTTAGTCGAGTGTGACGTGTGGGACAACTCAGTCCTCTCGTCCATTTGATTAATCAGGGCGAGATATGTGTAACGGCCCCGCCAACGGGGGGATACGTGGGGACAGGGGTGGGGACACCCGTGGCGGAAGTATTCCGACCACCCGTTGGGGGATTGGTGGTCTTCCTCAAACGGACATCCTCAAACGGCCATCCACAAACTCTGCCTCCCAGACGCTTGGGATTACAGGAGTACGCCACTACTCCCGGCTGTCACAAGGATGTTAAATACCAAACAAAGTTTATAAAAATCATTTAAAAAACAATTCATTATTTAATGGTAGATGGCACCCCGAACTCTGTTATATTTGCAAGACAGGTAGTCGTAGCACGTAGGCCTGAGTAATTCCACCTGTGTAGAAAAGTCGTGGTTGACCAAAAGCGTCGACTATTCCCTCCATTAAACAACACGCGAATCGCCAATAACAGCTCCGGATATTAATTATTCTCCGTAACTCGTAACTTGGAAGACAAAAACACGTAACTCACCGTGTAAATGGAATGATCTCGCGCTCGCTGATAATATCGTATAGTATTTAACACGATTCAATCGCTACGTTCGTAAACCACACTCCTTTTCAAACATAACGTGCCGAGCTGAATAATTTATCTCGAGTTACGTCGTATCGACCTTTGTACTCGAAGTGGAATCTCTTCGTTGGCCTTGCTGGAGAGATCTATTAGTGACGCGTGTACGGTCTCATTGATATTCATGGTTTATTTATTCTTCTACGACTGGAAGTTTTGTATTCGTGACCTTCAATATAATAAAACGATGGTCGAAAAGCGTCATACACTTGACCTTGTCTCGTCTTATTTTTATTGTACCGCAGTAACGTTAAATCAAGAATATATATTTATTTATAATTAACTGGGTTGATTTGACTTTTGAGGGGGAAGGAGTTTAATAATAATCAACTAGGCACCACCTTAGGCCTGAAGAAATTAATTCGGGTAACTGGGTTACAATCCGTAGGATGGTGGTGCAAAGCCCTTCATGGCACGCTAGCCAACAACCTCCCGTCACTAATTTTTACCGTTAGCCTCGAAAAGTTTTTATGGAAAAGAGAAACCAAAGGTGGGAGAACTTGCAACCCAGTGCCACAAGTTGAGATCGAACCCGCTTCCTCTTGCTGCGAGGCGAAAGTGCCAACCTTTCCGTCACCCCATTGAGCTTATTTAAGTTACCCTTCTCAACGTAGTATAACTAAATAAATTATAAATAACTAAGTAAAGAAAACAACGTTTTTTCGTACACTATATAGTGTACCACAATACGTTGTTTTCTTTACTTAGTTATTAATGACTTATACACTAGTTTTGTGAGTGCAAGAACATTAAATAAATTGTTGGTTAAACCTAAGTAGATTAATCTAAATTAGTATTAGGTTTTAAAAGTAATTGGCGTCGGTTTTTTTTATGTTACGACAGTTAATCACAAAATAATGATATATTAATTAAACGCTTTCTTGTTTTAAATAGCAAGTTGATAATAGAACTCCAGTAAGATACGGTTCTCCAATAGCCATATTCCCATATTCGTGCTCCCGGGCCATAAAAGAAACTGAAATGTAACGTGTATTTTCTAAGCATACAGTAATCTACAACACGGCGTAATTCCTTTTCCTGATTAGTTTACTATACAGGGTGTTTCAAAAGGTTATGCAAATATTTTAAGGAGTTGTAGGGGTGAGTTGAGAAGTATGCCAGTTTTTCCCCATTTTCCTACGATGAGTTAAAAGAGCGCCAGAGGGCCTCAAAGTTTGGCCTACTAGCCCCTGGAAGTAGGCTGCAACAAATGCAAAACCAAGCAGCAGGGACTTTAAATACCGTTTAAGTTTACTTTTTTACGCTGGTTACCTCGATTTGTTTACAAAGTCCTTTTTTACCCATCACACGAACCCAAACCCTCATGTTCGCATTTCCCTGCTACTTGGTTTTGCGCTTGTAGCAGCCTACTTCCAGGGGCTAGTAGGCCACATTTTGAAGCTCTTTGGCGCTCTTTTCACTCATCGTAGGAAAATGGGAAAAGAACAGGCATACTTCTCAACTCACCCCTACAACTCCTTAAAGTTTTTGCATAACCTTTTGAAACACCCTGTATAATACCCGGGTTGTCGCTTAGCGTACGTTTCATACCCTTAATCGTGTCGCCCATCCTACTTTAAATTGGATATAAAAGCAAAGATTGGCTTAGCGGGATATACGCCTTTAATTGACTCCTTTCGGAACTTAGACTGACGTCATCAACATTGACCCTCGCTTAATATTCAAGAGTGGGAGGGAGTGAATTGGCGTAACTTCTGTCCGAAACAAAACACGAAATCCGAATTGTAGTCAGATTTAAAAAGCGTTATGCGGGATAATTAAAGTTTTCCTGTTGCTGGGAGCCTCGGACCTCGAGTCCGGTGGCTGTTAGATGGCCGGAGGGGGGGGGGGGACACCGGTAGAGGAAAAGGAGGGGCGGGGCTTAAAATCGATGGTCATTCCGCACAAACGTTCCCAGCCCCAGGGACTTCTAACGAGAAAAAAATACACCAGAATCTTATTAAACTACAATGACGGCGACATAATCAATATTTTTGCAGAGGGAAGAGTGTTTGAAGCAATATCTAAAATTGAACCAAGGCTTAGGGCAGTTTAAAGATAATCCATAAGCCCATACATAAACCAAAAGTAACTCGTATTTTCTACAGCCTATTCTATAATAGGCGGTAATATAATGTACAAAAATTGACGTTCACGGGATAAATTCTACACTTTGCAACCGTAGTACGAAAAGCAAATCTCCGCGTATTGATATTTCAAAGTTATAAACGCGATATATTTTGACCAAGGTTCGTGTTGTTTTAGCCCAAACCGCTGGGTTGAATGCTGTGTATTTGACCCGGTGGCAAACAAAGAACCCTTTACGCTAAATTTATACGCGTACGTTTAGTATTATCAGAAGTATATAATACTGAAGAAGTATCCATTTGCGTAAGTGTGCGCACCGGATAGACTATGGACCGATCTGAAATTCACCTGAGGGGGCTCCAAATTCGATTAAATTAGGAAAAAATAAAATGGCGCTAATAATTGCTCAATAAGAATATAGAGGGTTGCCCGACCTGACTTAAGAGTCTGCATACGTCTATAACAATTTATGATTTAAAAATGAAAAGTGTATATCTTCGCCGGCTCGAGGCAGTTTTCAATAGGAACTATTCTTCCTGCCAAATCGTCGAAGCATACACCGCATTACGTCCGAAAATATAGTGCTTGTATTACTTCGCCTAACGATGTAAAACGTAATATTTACGTAAATATATTTATACCTTATTTTTCTGATGAAATAATTTTAGAAAATCATTTACTTACAGGTAAACCATATTTTCAAAGTGAAACAATTCTTTATAATGTTTATATAATATTATTTCGCTAACAGCATAAGTAACATAATATCTAAAAGTATGACACTTTTGCTATTGTATTAATGCTAATTTCCTGACCGAACCTTTTTTCGACACCGACATTCTCGCCAAGCTCCGATTTGGACTGGCAACTGAGTAGCTTGTTCGCCTTAGGCATATTTAGACACTAGGGGGCTCTGTGTTGAGAACTAAACCTAGATTGCGCATTAGGTTCAAAATCAGTTCGGTGATAATTTTTCCTTAATGATATACTTATTGTTTATTATGTTACTTATGCGAACAGTAATTTGAAAAATCAGCTTGATCCTGCGAAGTAACATTTTTCAACCAAATATCATTAGGAGTATAAAGATATGGATACTTATATCCAAGGCAGATATTATGTACTACTGATATTATTGTGCTTTTAACGTGATTGCGCAACCTCAAACGGCATGATAATATTCAGCGTGGAAATGTGATAAATGAAAGGAGTCTCTTTTAATCAATAGCACTTATATATTTATTTCTTTCTTTGACCGCGTTTTGAACGTGCGAACTATTTTTGTTTATCGTATCTTGGGACACAAATGTAATGTAATGACTGAAGTTACCGGTTTGGTATCCGAGGGAAAAACTCTGTTTACCAGAACTTTCGTCAGATGCGCATACCGGTATTCCTGGATTTTCGTAAAACAATTTATATTTAGAACATACACGATGTTATTATCGCGTAAATATTGACTGTTATAGCGGAGGGCTATGATATTAATAATAATAATGATAATAAAATGAAATTAGATCTATATCGATTTGGCTTTTAAAAAATATGCTGACGGATATTCGGTATTTTTTTGTATACATAGACACGTTAAAATATATTTATCGTGGCAAGATTGAATATATTTCATATTGATTAAATAAATTCAGACTTGCTTTATTTATGGTAGACTATTTTTGTACGCATTGTCAAGCACAACATCGAACATAAAGAATTTTCTTCACAATTATCGCGCTCGCCTCAAATATTGAAAAGTACGCGATTAAAACTAACGAAATAGTGAGGATACTGGATATCAGGAAGGTTCCGATTCCGAATCGTGTCCTTGGTTGAAAGACGTCCTTTTATTTTCCTCACCCGAAAACAACGGCTTCAATTTTCTCGGAACCGAGTTGACGTTCAGTTGAGGACGCGAACTGCTTCGTCCGTCACGCCCGTGAAAGTTCAATTGTTCTTGAGATAAAATTAGCTGGCGCGATTTTAGTTTGATTAATACTTTCTCGGCACTCGTTTGAAGAAGGTTGTGGTAAGGGTCGTCCTTTAGAGTTACGCTGGGGGAACGCTGCAATAAAATATTAAATTATTCACATTTTGTTCTCTTAAAAACTGTTTTTGTTAGATAGGGCGCTCCACTCTTCAAAGAGCTCTTGTAGTATTGGCTTACAAATGAGAGGAGCGCGACCTAAAAAATATGCTTTTTGCCCGTCTCTGGAGTGAGACATAGAGTACCTCGTAGTACGATGGTAGGGTACTCCGCAATCTAGTATTTCTTCCTTCCCTGAGAGCTTTGAGTGACGGGGTAGAGCCGGATAAGATGACGCCCTGGGAATCTTGCTCCGGGTTACTCTGAACTCGCTCCAGTTCACTCTCGACCACCATGACGCTAGCTTCGTCCAGTCCATTGTTGACGGGATCTTCCTCCAAATCACACACGAACAAGTCACTCGTCGATCGAGATCTAACAAATAAAAATTATCATCATCATTTAAGTTTTAAAATAATTTACAGATCGTGCGAGATCGTTAAAGGGCCCAACCGGCGTTTGAAAAATTTAGGTGAAACTCCGGTAGCTCCGCCTCTTTTGTACCACGTGATAGCAGGACCGGCTAATCATATTCTAGTATTTTCCCGGAGCTCACCCAGAAAACCAGTAAAATTCAAACGCCGGTGGTGCCCGTTAAGTGGCGTGGACAAGGGGGGATTTCATTGTTACGCCTCTCTTATACCCGAATCTTTTAAAATTGAATGTACTAAATTTCCACATACTTTTCTCGACCACTTCCGTATAGTTCTGATTCCCACTTTATGAATTACTCGCTACGACACTGAATATGTTTCCGTTATATGGTTATTTTATCTTCTTAAGGATATTATTGCTCTTTCTAATTTATAGTATCTCTAAATTACGGATTATGTCGAGTTAGGGCAAAGAATAATAATTAAAATTTACTAGGCATAGATACTTCGCCTGTTGTTGCGTTTCTCCTTAAACTCATAGTTTCAAGGACCCGAAAACTCGGAAACTAGAGCAAATACAACATGTGGTCGGAAAAGTGGTTGTTGGGGGGAAATTTTAACGTAAAAAGCTGCCATTAAAAGTGAACTCATTTGGTCTTCCTTCCTAAAGCAAACGAAACTTGCTGCGAAGGTTGATATACATGGATCCCAACCGAATACCTAAGCGAGTATTCGATTACGTCCTCATGACGCTGTTAAGTTCCCATTGGTACAAGCTCACCCGTAGGTCGTTTGTAAAGTTGAAGTTTGAACTACGCCTCCTTAGCCTCCTTCGTTAAGAAGAGGTTTTTGGAGGTGGCTCAAAAGAAATGGGAAGACGAAGCTGCGAGGTAACCGAGATTGAAGCTTTACGGTTTTATCGTCAAATGGTCTCGGTTGCCAACTTATGTTTCTGGCAAAGGTTGTGCTCGTGAAGAATCCCACTTTCCCAGCTTGCAAAGGTGAGGACCATACATTCTGATGGTGTGTTCGCGATTTAAACTATACACAATGAAATATCTACATGTTGTTTCTCCCTACCCGGTAAGCTACGGACAACACCCAAATCACACTCTACCTTAACAGCTCAAAATCCATTCTTAAGGCATGGTGGATAGACCAACGTAGGGCTAAAAAATGTTCCAACCTCTATCTGGGTTTTTGAATTATATTTGACTATTTTTAGTATCTTTTTATTTTTCTTTAATTTTAATACTTAGGTTAACTAGCCGCCTCGGCGGATTGGGTAGCCAGCTGTGCGGCGGCGGGCGTCCGTATGAGGGCACGGCGCGGCGGTCCTGTTTCCCGGTCTTTTGGAGTCACACCGGGATCTCCGGTGCCAGCTGTGCCCGGGTTACTTGAACTGCTGTGTGCTCGTCGTTTCCCTTTAGGAGCTCTCTCCAAAGGGTTTGACTCTTTACCTCCGTAGGTAGGGTGTTGGCTGGAGTTGCTACAGCATCCACTCTTAATCCCACTGCTGTGTGGGAAATGGTCCACCCATTGCTGCACCTTCTGCTGGGTTGAGTGGCTCGCGTCAAAAGTGCGACCATCAGTAGTAGGGTACTACCAAGGTTAGTAAATTTTAGGCTATAAAAGGTTGCCTCGATACGCTGTGGTTGCGGAGGGCTCAGGTTGATAACTTCGTTGCTAACGAACATCGTGACGTCACTGAGATGAGATCCTATTGAAAATCAATGGGATCTCATCTGGGTGACGTCAGCAACAGACGAATTTTGGAGACAATCCAAAAATTCTTTCAAACCGTTTCTCGATCGAGACCCCGTTGGGGTACTACTACCCATGCTGGATTTGTCACCTGTCCGGGCTAGGTGGACGCTGGCGTAGGGCACTATGATGATAGACCTCCGGTGGTATGGTCTCTGTTACTAGGTACACCGGGCTATAAATTCTGACACACTTAGGTTAACTAATGCAAAATTTAAATATCCCTGTGAGCTTTCCTAATGTAAATGAATATTTTGGGTGGAAAAATAACGATTAATTCATTCATTCAAAACGGTACGAACACTTATCCAAGCGTATAGCTATCATCCTAAAAGTCACTAAATTCATATTTAAATTAAAATGTAATTCACTTAGAAGTGGATAAATACTAATCAACTAGCTAATACCCAAGGCATCAACCTCAGGCCTAAGCCAGCAAACCCCATTTTTAATACTTTTATACCAGGTGGTAGGGTTACATTGATCATCATATAGTGCTTCTGTCCTCTATATGTAATTAACAGTTATGGATACAGTTGCCTACCTGGTGATAACGTGGGTCCTGGCTCTGGTGCTACTCTTTTCGCTGTTCTGGTTGTTCTGTTCAGCAACCAGTTCCAACTCCATGTCAGAGTCATCCTTTTCGCCCTCACCTTGGCCCTCCTCACCTTCACCTTCTTCGTCTTCATCCTCTTCTTCCAAGAGGAGGACATTGTCATTGATTTCGCTGATGTCTGGGGTCCGCGACTCGGGTAATGTCACTACCATCGCCCCGTCGCACCATCCTCGTCGAGGAACACCATTCGAATGAATCACTCGTTCCCCGCTGCTCTGTTTTTCGGGAAGGGTCCGTCTTTTCTTCTTTAGCACCGGCGTTATTAACTTCCGGAATTTTGAAAGCCGTAATGACCGTAATTGTAAATGAAGGCTGGAACGCGTCGAAAGCGGAGATCGTTAAACTCACTGTTCCCCGGTGAAAGCGCGATTAAACGTTATGGCGAGAGCGGAATTTGTAAGCCGCTACCGAACGTCATACGCTTTTCAGCCAGTGGGTCGGCAGTCGCGGGCAGCCAGACTTGCCCTGAAGCTCATTTTCAGGAATTAGACGCGCTACCGTTTCGAGAGGACCTAAAAAGTGCCGATCGAATCTAGAGACGCGTTCTCTATTTTCAAGGCTAAAATGCTCTCTCTATTTGTCTTTAGGGATTTTAATTTCGATCTGTCCAAGAGTAAGAGTTTTACGAACTCCGTGTTTGAAGCATTCAGCCAGATCCTCCGCCCTATCTCCATCCCCCTCTCCGTTCTACAAAACTAATAACACCTGTCAGAGCAGTATAGTATAAATCCAGTAGTTTTTATCGATTAATTTAATCATAGCTAAGAAATAATCGCCATCTTCAGCGTAATAATTTTTAAACCCTACTTTATAGATTTCCGCTTTATTTTAATAGTTAATTTCAGTTCATGTTAAATTTTTTAAAGATTTTAAATAACGTGATCTGTTTTAGATTTTTAAATAATTGTAGATGGCGCCACAGTATCTACGGTATCATAATTTTGTATATGCTCATAGCTAGAAAAACGTTTGTATCACTCTAAAACCGAGCTGTAGTTTAATTAGTTGGTGTAAGTTTTATTGTACTATTATTTGGGAACTATATTGGTGTCTAAGGTCTTTGGCCGACACCATATGTATGCTCTCGAAAAAATAAAATTTGGGAACTATAATCAACACCTTACATTGACTGTTCAGAAACCATTGATCAAGCTAGAAAATGCAAATCATTTCCCACCTTATAATTAAGTAATTAAGATTAAAACATCGCCAGATAAAAGATGAAATCTTTTATTGGCCTATGGTTTAAATAAGGTGGATATCATACTAATGAGGTGGCTCATAATCCCAGGCATATTTTCTGACAAAAGCGATAGATATAATCATTTTGAATTTTATTCTCATGTTATTATTATACCCACAATATATAAAACCAAAGTTTCACGTTCAAGGGAATTTTATTTTACAGAAAAATCTGCTGTGTACATCAAATAATTTGAAATGTTCAGGGTCTACTTCAGCTTCTTCTTGGGTCGGAGATTGTTCGAGTGACCACATTTGCGCTTACGGCAATTGGTTGCCTTCGGGTGTAGACGAGCGTAGCACCTATAAAAATTATTTATATTGAAATATTAAGAAAATAAACCAAAATTTGTTACGACTCGTACTTTCGGCAAATCATTTTGTCGCAATTGTATTTCTGCGCCAAGATCCTCAAGCTGGGTTCAATAACACCTCCCCTCAATCTCAATACCAAGTGAAGAGTTGATTCCTTTTGAATATTGTAGTCAGAAAGGGTACGGCCATCTTCCAATTGTTTGCCAGCAAAGATCAATCGCTGTTGATCAGGTGGAATACCTATGAAACAAAAATGTGTTGAAGTGGATATAGACTAAAGTAGCTACTTTAAGTAATGTACCTTCTTTATCTTGAATTTTGGCTTTTACATTTTCAATAGTATCAGAGGGTTCAACCTCTAATGTTATGGTTTTACCCGTTAGAGTTTTAACAAAGATCTGCATCTTGCCTGAAATGATACAAGGCTTAGAGTCGGGTTCTAATTGTTACCTCTTCAAAGATTTACAAGAATAGGGTAGAATATATTTTTTATTGCTAAGAAAAGCAATTTTATATTAAAATCTAAAAAAATTTGATTTTCCCAACAATAACACTAAATATCCCAACTTAAAAGATTAAAAATATAAATTTCAAAATCACCAACCTCTTTCAGCTAAGACACGAGGATAATGGAATAAGCGAAGCTACGGGGTTTTCTATCTGAAATCAAAGCGCGTACGAGTAAAGCGCCGCCTAGTGCCAAATATAGCTTTTAAACTGAATTTTCGCAATTTATTTAAAAATAACAATTTTAAATTTATCCTTTGTATACAGTTTTTAAATTTAATGTTTATACTAGCTCTCAAATAATTTATTTTTACAAAAAAATGTTTCATTTCAGCGTCTTACGATTGAACTTCGATGCGTTTCCTGTTTGTCGCTTCGTCGATTCGCCGCTAGAGGAAGATGGTGGTTACCGCCTTCTTTGGCGTTTCGCGACGCGTTTCATCTACCGGCTTGCGGGAGAGTCGTAAGAAATGTCGGAAAGTGAATGAATTTTTCTCATTACTGAATAGGAAAATGTTCGGAGTATAGTCTTCTCTGATCATCGATACATCCATTAGTGGTCTATTCGTGGTTTTCGGTTCTAAATGCGGTGGACAAAGTGTGAATTAGGGACTAAAGCGTATATTCTCCTTTGGTCGCTGAAGAATCGGTTCCAGTGAAGAGAGAGAGAGAGAGGTTTCTGGAGGGAGCCGAAAGCGCTTTTGCGTCCCGCGGACTGTGCGCCTCCTGAAAGTCCGGCAAATGTGTACGGACATCGGCGGCTTCGTCGGTCGTTCGCTGGCGGATAACGATATTCTTTCCCGGTTTATCCCATCGAGAATAATATTTGTTTATCACCATCCGATTCTCCGACACGCTGGATTTTGACACTGGAGAAGGAGCGGCGAACGTTTCGATTTCAGAACTCTAGATGAGATGATTTTGAAGAAATCATGCCAGCTGCTGGCGTTATTCTTATGTTTGTGGGCCTTCAATACAGGTATGCTTTTTTCAAATTTACATTTTTGCTCCTAGAGTGTTACACAGATTCCCTTCCTAATTTTAGAGTTAGTTTTTTAATTAATAGTTAAATCTGAAATCGATTAATTCGTCCCAAAATGAAGGAAACTCAAACCCGGGTAGGTTCTTCAAAACGTCGCTTTTTATCATGGTCACTTTCAATAAGAGGAGGACGCCGGTCAAAACAACGTTTTTGGAATATTACAAACACCTTTTAACGTAAAATTATTAGAATAGATTAAGATTAAAATGAGGTTCTCTTAAAAATAGGTCAGTGTTTGCGAGCGTATTATCGAATGGATAGCCTAAACTCGGAGCATTCGAGCGTATAATCGCGATTAAAAATAAGTGAGAAATGCGTTTCTATTAGCGAATCGGATCGTGTTCTTTAAGTAAAGCTAGCTGTCGTGGTAAACGTGCCGTGTGCTGTCAAAAATTAGGCCTAGCTGCGGAACAACTCTGCAGCAGCGGCTCTGGAGTTGGCCCCCCTCTTCTCCTACACTTTGCTGCCTCCTCTGCTTTCCAGACGATTCGCCTAAAAATCGATAGGTGCCTTGCTCCGCGAACATCGAAATGCCGCAGAAAGTGAGAGAGCTCGCCGCTTCCGAATAGGCCTAGCTCGTACCCCTAATAAGGCCTTATTAAAAAAAAATTGCAAAGTTTTTACGCGTCTGCCGAAATTCCATAACGTTCTGGACTTGTCATTGTCGTCGTTAACTTAAAAATTGTCGTAAATCCGCCGCGCTAGCTGAAAATATATAAACTCCTCCGTAATAAAATACCCGAAACTAAAAATAACTTGAAATAATCTGGCTTATATTTCTTAAATTTGTTTTTACAACTACACCCGAAATTAAAATTCCGCGTGTTCGTAACGTTTTTATCGTCGTAATACGATCCGAATTTTTTCGCGAGAATCCACGCGCGTCAAGCGCATTTTTCCCCTTCAAATTTTTATGTCAGTAGCGTCATTCTCTATAGTTTATTTTACTCTCCCGTATATTTTTTTGGGCTGGGCAAATTTCCCTCAGTTTGGCCTCCACTGACCCGACGCTCGAAACATTCTCAAGGTCTGTTTAGTTACCTTTTGATATGTGCCGGAGAAAGTTGGAGAAGATTTTTTTTTAACCATCGTGGCGGGGTGGCGGGGGGAGGTAAATACTTATAAGATTCGGTATAGAGGGCGGGTAAGTTGCCCGTGGCATTATTTCAAGGGGGGGGACACTCAGGATGCGTTTTTAAATGAAGAAGGTCCACATGATGGTAGCTGGGGGGGGGGGGGCGTTGATTCCAAAACTGGTCCACGTTATGTGTTGGTAACGAAGACGAAAAAAGAAAATTTAAGTTTGATGGGGGTCTATATCCTGACTTATTACGGCCGGATTAAATATATTACACTCGTAATATACAGTGTTATTATCCTGTTTTTTTCGGAGAAGGGGCTTTTACCTATATTTGGTATTCACGTAAAATTTATACAAGATGGCGGCCATGGTTCTAAGATAGGGCGTAATGGGGGGAAAGGGGGATGAAACTAGCCTTTCACAATAACTATGATGACGTCACGAGAATATTCCCTATATATTTTTTTCCGTGAGATGTATCGAGTTTTGTAAATGTAGTCACGGTCGGTTAAATAAATAAATTATGCATTTTAAAAAAAATATTAACCGGACGTGAATAAAATTAATGGGCCTACAGGCACTAGAACAAGGGTTTTCTGAGCGTACATTAGATTAGATAGATATTTATTTACTCTTGAAATATCAATCCCTTTTGAACCAGGGAGGAATTCACATTAAATTAACTCGCGAGATTGAAGTAATCGAAGGGGCAGGATAAGTATGGTATTTTTCAAACCTTATTTGTTTAAGGCTTAGCGTTTCACGTCATAATTACCAATTGGCGTATGCATTTAACCCTATCTCTTTTCCTTGAAAAAAATTTCATAGTAAAATCCTAAAATTCCGTGTATCAAGGGTGTCCAAGTTTATAATTTTATCAACTGGGATTTTCAGTATGTCTACGGGAGAGAAAAATTCGAGGGGATGGTCACTCGTAAATATTTTGTACACCTGATTACTGATTTTTCCTCTCGGAAAATTTAGATTTATATAAGAATTTGGTCAAGAATTTTAAGTATACTTTGCAATTAACTACTTTTTTGGTGTTATTTACCCTTTAGTCCCAATCCCAATAACGTTCTACTTCAGATACAATTTTGGGGGGTAAATTTTATGCGTAAGAAAATTAACTATTGACGTCTTGTCAGGTGATACCAGGACCCCCCCGAGGTTCTATAATTCCTATAAAATCCTATATTTCAAATATTTACTATAACATTCTATATCTTAAGCAAAATCCCAAAAAGTCCTATAAAATTCTATAATTTAGTTATTTTGCCCATTTCAAATCCCGTCACTCACAAGGAGACATTCCGAAGTGGAAGAGACCGATTTTGTTCAAACTCGGGGGATTGGTAGACCTTCATGTATCATGAAAAATCCAAAAGGGAATTTATTCAATGGGCAACCGTTTTGCCATGGCAATTAAAAATGTTTTTGACAACAAAAAATGGAAATTTTCCCATTGAAAATAACATGGGATTCTGACCGATTCCTTGTGAAAAATTTGAACAAATTTCAAATTTTCGAAAATTCCAAAAATAGAAAAACATATAAAAATTGACAAAAAAAAACATCAAAACTGATCAATTTGAGGTCAAAAGCCCATGTTATTTTCAAAGGGAAAATTTAATATTTTGTGTTGTCAAAAACATTTTTCGTTGCCATGGCAAAACGGTTGCCCATTGAATAAATTCCCTTTAGGATTTTTCATGATACATGAAGGTTTACCAATCCCCCGCGTTTGAACCAAATCGGTGGGTTACACTTCAGGATGTCTCCCTGTCATTCTTGTTTATACCTTTGTGATTGTTAGCATATTTTTGTGATAAAATGGTTACTTTCTATTTTTTAAGTGAAGATCAAAGATTTGTTTTGTTTTTAAATGCATGTAAAGTTAGTAAATGAAAGAGCATATATAGTCCTATAAATCGGATAATTTTGATAAAATAGTCCTATAAATCCTATAATTTTGAAAAAAAAGTCCTATTAATCCTATAATTTTGATAAAATAGTCCTATTAATCCTATAATTTTGATAAAATAGTCCTATTAATCCTATAATTTTGATAAAATAGTCCTATAAATCCTATAAGTTTTGAAAAATAGTCATAAATTCTATAATTTTGGAAAAATGTCCTATAAATTCTATAATTTTGAAAAAGTACTATAAAACCTATAATTTTGAAAAATTGTCATATAAATTCTATAATTTTGAAAAAACTGTCCTATCGATCCTATAATGTTGAAAAAAGTCCTATCAATCCTATAATTTTGAAAAATAGTCCTCTCAATCCTATAATTTAAAAAATAGTCCTATCAATCCTATTATTTGGAAAAAATAGTCCTATCAATCCTATTATTTGGAAAAATAGTCCTATCAATCATATAATTTTGAAAAAACAGTGCTATAAATCCTATAATTTCGAAAAAATAATCATCTAAATCCTATAATTAAAAAAATATATATAAATCCTATAATTTTGAAAAAAATAGTCCCATAAGTCCTATATTTTTGGAAATATAATCCTATTTTTCCTATTAAAAATGTAAGATTTGAATGGGGCCCCTGTGATACTGCTACTACTCTAAGTACAAATATTATGTTTTAAAATTAAATATTTCTCATGAAATGCTATTTTTAATATTGTTTTGCATTAATTTTATAATTGAAATTGATATTTTTCGTGAATAGGTTTTTGGTAGTCACTATTCGAAGACATTTTGTAAATGAAAGGAATAGTGATTACACGTGTTTTTGCGATTGTAAGGACATCATTTAAAATCACATACCCTTTTTGACCCTATTTTAAATTCTAGAATGAAAACGTACTTATTTGCATGTCGACCTTATATCTGCGTAGGCAGACTTTGAGAGAAACGAGAGCGTCGAACTTTGTAACGCTAGCCCATAAAAATGGCCTCGCAACATTTTGTAGCGTGCCATTGTCGTTTATTTACAATCGAAAGCGAGAGCGATGGGAAACAGAATGAATTTTAAATACCGTAAAGCCGGCTCTAGGCTTGTTGTTGTTGTACTAGTATGCTATAGCATTTTGTGGGTCTCTAGAGAATGCGGGGGTTTTTTTTTTCGATGTATGAAAAAACTTCTCGTCACAGTCTGCTTGGCCCTTTAATTTTGGACCGCTTTCTCACGCGAGTACTTTTGAAAATGAAAAAAAAAGGGAAACCTGTTTGTATTTTTGTAGCGGCCCAGTGAAGCCATATTACAAGCTTTCTCATCACCGTTGGGTTTTTCGAAATCGTTAATTTAGTACGCTGTATTAAGAATTTATTCATACTTAGGGAGAAAGACTAGGTTGAGATAATTTTTAACGTTTCTTATTCCTCCTTAAAAATCATATATAGTCATTCTCTCTTAAGAATAAATATTGCACGTATACACGGTGTCTATAAGTGCCAAGCTTGAAGTTTAAGCAATAATTCATAATTGACCTTTTACTTTTTACTATGAAAGTCGTGCTTGTCCATTAGCACGGGCTGGATTCGGGAATTTTTAGTTTAACAACAAAATGCGGAAATATTCGAATATTTTTTACGATTTTCGTGATGTTTTTTATATGGGATAATTTACGGGAATATCGCAAACGGCGAGCACGCTTTTTCTAAATTATCGAGAAAGATCTGTTACGTACAGTGTTTACTTGATATAACTGGGAAAGCTAGGTGATAGGTTAAATATACGCGTATTAATTTCCCCTACCCACGCCTTCGCTAGTAATACCAGCTGGAGTTTGACTCGAAGGTAATCGGATGAAGTTGATTTAGTACTTTTGTGTGCCTACTCGAAAAACTATCCTTGGGGTCGAGAATTTGATCAACGTGGGGAGGGGATGGTAGTCGAGAGTGCTTGTAGATAACTTTTAAATGTTATTTATTTAACAATCAACTTTTGGACAGCTGTTTTTGTTTGTGACAAGGCGTATTATTACTTTCTAAAACACCAGACGAGGAAATTGATATAAGCACTTGAAATTTACATTCCTTTTAGTTTAGAATTTTAAATTTTTTTAATATACATTTTAGCCCTTGTTTCACTGGAAATTTCTACATTGGAACTGCTGTTTTTTCCATTTATGGGTGGGTGGTTTTAGGTTTTTGAAAACCGTGGGTTGTAAAAATTTGTCTGTCAACTCCCAAAGTTTTTTTTAAATCTATTATCCTGATTTATTTCCCGATTATTTGCATATAGACATAGATATATTTCAACAATGGTTATCTCCCTTTTAATTTGGTATAACATGAAGTAATAAGAAAGCGCTCTTGAAACGTTTCGAAGTGCGGCAAAGTTGTAACGGGGATTACGGAAAAGTGAAGATCGTCCCACGCTAACCGAAGTGGGGCTATAGCGTTCGAAACCTTGTCCTTAACTATACATTCGCGTAGGTGTATGTTTTATACCAATCTGGAATTGAAGTATATTTTATCTTTTAAAAGCTTTGAACTCGACGTTCAGGAAATGTTAAAATCCTCGAATCCCATTCTGCCGATGGTTTTAACTATAAGCTCCTATGAATGTAGTGGGCGAAGCTAATCACGCTTTTATCCTGGCTAAGTACTCTCCGTTGGTACGCTTTCGTGGGGACTTCAAACGTTAAATTTTAAAAATTGTTTCGATAACCTTTCAAAGATAATTCCCCGTGTTTTATAAAAACTAGATTAAGATTATATTTTTTTCAGAATTACCCCGCAATATATATATATTTTTTAAATCCAACGATTCCCATTTCGTACTTTTTCCTTGAGCATAATGACCATGTTAAGATATACAGGGCTTTTTAATTTGATATGGAAAGGTCACGAAAAAAAATCCACCATTTGATACTGAGAGGGTACTAGTTTTTAGAGCCTTGTAAACCAAATTTATCGAAATTATTTCACAACGAAGAACTTTTTGGTGAAAGGTTCATTTGAACGGTTTTCTTACGATTTGCATGTGAAATAATTTATTTGAAATCGTGAAAATATATTTTATGCTTTTGAATTTAACAGATTAAATCCCCATTGTGAATACATATATTCTGATTTATTTTAAATGTATTAAACAAGTATTAATTAACAAATTTTAGTCACGAAGTATCGTGTCTCTTTTTATAGGGTTATAAGTCGATAATCGACTTGGCCCTTAACACTAAAAAATGTAACATCATATTAATAAATAAATTTGAAATTTGAATTTGAAAGTATGGTTTCTGAAAATTTTGTTATTCTAAGTTTTTTAAGTTTTCATAAAAATGTATCAAAACGAACAAATTTCAAACGCATTGTATAATTGATAATATTGCGCTTCATTTAACTTCAACACATTTGAAAGTTTTTAATATTTATTAGCTCTTCTTATTCGTCTCGTGTTTAAACGCTTTAACACGATAGCGTGAGCTTTTTTCCAATTGTAATTGCTGTACGGGTAGGCGATGTATTGGCGGAGATTTTGTAAGTAGACGCCCTCGACCCATTCATTTTGAATTTAGATTATTACACCATAGTTCGCGCTTTCAATTCGTTCTCACGGAGTAGCGTGATGAATTTAACAAGAAATCCTAATTGAACTGTAGTTCAACGAGATTAATGTGTCGTGCCATTGGTGAATACGAAATCCGCACCTCGTGTGATAAATCTTTTCAGTTGAACAATTTAAATATTCCCTCCTCCTTCCCCCACTTAAATTGTCTCCTCGCTTTGTCCTTGGCGATGCTTTAATTCAATTGTCATCGGCATTGTTCAGAGCCCGAGTTCCTGATATAGTTAGCGCGGATTTACAAATCTTTTCGTTATGGAGATTATCTGAAATTAGAGATATTAAGCCAGTTAAAGGCCTAAGTTTTTTTCTGCCTGTACCCCTTTAAATTAACTTAGTGGAGCACAAATACCCTGGTGGTAGGCCAACCGCTGAACATGTTGGCCTAATTTAAAGGGGGACAGGTGGAAGAAAACCTAGGCCTTTAAACGTAGTCGGGGAAAGTGTAGAAGTATAGACGTATACCTTTGTGCGTACAGCCTGCGTCTCCTACAAGTTTTTCACGCACGTTTTCTGGTGCTGACTTCACCGGTCTAATAGGGTATACTGAAGGATATTTTCGCCGGGGTTGGCACTATTTTACCAGGAAAAAAACTTATTTCCATGGTTTTTTCCACATCTAGTGGTAAAATTCAATAAAAAATAAATAATAAAAGCAGTGATATTCTTTTATTCTCTCTTCTTCTGGCTTTTCTTCATATCTCCTATTTGCAATGACCAAATTAGTCACTTAATAGATATATCAATGATTAATTTAGCCTGAAAAGGGTTTTTTTTCCTGTTTTTAACAGTTTTCCCCAGGAAGTCCTGACCTAATTCAATAATTCGTGCCACTATCGGGTGCTAAGACATCACCCACGCATAATTTTGTTTTACGGAACCCTTCTATTTTAAATGGAATTGTTTATCTTGACCGCTGCGTAGTACTAACCGTTATGGAACATATGTTTTGGATTGACCGGAATGCGGTCCGATAATGAATTGAATTGTCGATTGCGAAAAACCAGACTCGAGTGTCAATGGAGATGCTGGGAATAATGAAGACGAGCGAGCGTGGAAAGGCCGGTTCCGTTTGCGCGCCGGTGCGCCTAGATCGGGGTGCCGCTGGAGGATCTTGTCAAAGAAGTAAAGGACCATTATGTGGCAGCGAGCGGCGTCTTCGTCCACCCAGAAGGAATCTTCTTGTCTACACGGGTCCTACCAGAAAAGAGAGGTCTTTTCTCTTCAAAGATTGCCCCATGAAATATTCATACCTTTCCAGTCCGCCATTTTCTCTCGGAGTCCGGGCCGACCAACGGGGAAATCCCTCCTCTCCGCCAACCATCCTTCTCTCTATTATACCGCCAAAGTGGAAGGTTAGCCGACATACCCGTTTACCGTCGACTAGACCCCCGCGACCGCCTTTGTCGCCACTGCCAGATCATCATTTGGCTAACCTCCCCTTCGTTACTTTATGGGCTTTTCTCCGTGGTTTTGGCCACATGCCTCCGTTTTTATCCCCATCTTCTCCTCTTCCTCCTCTTCATCCTCCTTTCGTGGCCTCTCTCTCATTTTTTGTCCGATCTATTATCCTTCGGCCGCAGTCCAGCGCCCGTTCCTCAAAATGACCTCTAACCGGACAGCGGAGGCGAAGGAAGGAACGGGGGTACAGTCGGCGTCAGTCAGAAACGAATGACGTTTCTCCATCGTCGCCTCGACCGCCTTCGATCACGCGTTTCTCGCTAGATCAACGCCAGTTTGCATTGTTATCGGAAAAGAAGTTTTTTTCTCCTTTTTTTCACTATATTCTTTTCCTTCGGGGCGCATTCTCTTTTGGGCCGCCTGGATATACAGTCTCTATCGCTGGAATTCTTTGTTGACTTTTAGTGGCGCCTGAAACAAAAATTAGCTCAGTTTCCATATCTTTTGAATAGGCGTGATGCGCCGGGAAAGACGCTTTTACGGCGATTAGTTTTATCGCTACCCTATAAACAAACTGGTCAATTTTGCCGCCTACCAACACACACGCTCCCTCTCTAGCTCCTTTCATCTCTTTTCAATTTTGTTTGCCTGCTAATATTTTCCGAGGTTAAGGGTAAATGTAATTTGGTTACGGGGGGGGGGGGATGGCTGCCACTGTATTACGCCCATCCCTTTACCTAGTTTTGTCTACCCCCGGACTGGGCCTAATCAGGTTTACCTTTACTAATAATCTTCTATAGTGCACTCGCGTATAGACTATATTTTGGTAATATTTTCAACGCCAACGTATTTTGATTTTTTTTTTTTCAGGGTTGAAAGCTTTTTTCCATAAAAAGGAAATCGATCAATATTTTTTTAAATAGGATAGTTTTAATTTTATTGAATTTATTGATTTTTAAACAATAGCTATAATTGAATTCAGGGTTCGTACACAGCCTGGAAAAGTCCGGGAATTTGAAAATGTTTCCAAAAGGTCAGGGAAAAGTCTTGGAATTTGAAAATGTTTCCAAAAGGTCAGGGAAAAGTCTTGGAATTTGAAAATGTTTCCAAAGGTCAGGGAAAAGTCAGGGAATTTGAAAATGTTTCCAAAAGGTCAGGGAAAAGTCTTGGAATTTGAAAATGTTTCCAAAAGGTCAGGGAAAAGTCTTGGAATTTGAAAATGTTTCCAAAAGGTCAGGGAAAAGTCTTGGAATTTGAAAATGTTTCCAAAAGGTCAGGGAAAAGTCAGGGAATTTGAAAATGTTTCCAAAAGGTCAGGGAAAAGTCAGGGAATTTGAAAATGTTTCCAAAAGGTCAGGGAAAATTCAGGGAATTTGAAAATGTTTCCAAAAGGTCAGGGAAAATTCAGGGAATTTATTTTCGGAAATTTTGTACGTACCCTGTTGATACTCTGTTTCTATCGATTATATAACGTAAAATTAATTTTTTATTAAATTAGATTAGATTAGAACCTTTAATCTATTTTATCATTTTTATTCCACCATTGAAATACATTATGATTTAAATCAATGATTTTCTTTAAATCACTTGGAAGTTTAATGATTTTCTGTAAAAAATAACTTTAGGTGATTTTTAAAGAAAAACATGAAAATAATGATTTTATTAAAAAAATCGGTTGATTTAAACTATAGATTTAAATATTGATTTAAGCCAATCCAGATTGTTTCGCATTTCAGTGTCATTTCGATCAAAATTATCTCAGCCAAAGCAGTAGCGAAAACGTGACCAGGTAATGTTGTATATGGTCTTTCGACTACTTACCACTGGGCTCGATATTAAACAACATAATTTAAAAACGGGTGGGGGCTGCAAAATTTAGGGGGAGGAAAAAGGAGTTCGGAGCGACTTTTCCTGGGAAAGTGGAGAGGATATCAGGCGTGCCTTAATGATATTCCCGTTCATGCGTGTAAAGATATTTTTTCTTGTTCCCGGGTGGAGCGATATGCCTCCGTCGCCCAAATTAAACTACGGGGGTTGTTTAAACAAAACTTACCAAACCTGGGCTGGACGGGAGGAGCTGGCTCCGAGAAATAAAAAACTCAGCTTCTACATTTTTGGGAGGGCGCAAAGGTGAATCCATAAAACCGCGAAGCCTTGATTCCCGTCGAATTAAACCTTCAGACCAGTTATAGTCGAAAGACGAAATATTTTCGGAACTCTTTGAATATATGCTATTTTATAATTTAATTTCTTGAAATGTCCTATAACGTAACATACGTTTGAGTTTCTGAAATACTTCTTTAGCGCCATATTTCTCATGATTAAATTTTAATTTATATTTTTTTTAAAAGCATTATTTATTTTAACCTAAAATTGGCCCTATACTATACTAATATTTTAAAATTTTGTCTATAGCTTATCTATTTTATATTTGAAAATTTTATTTCTATATTTATCCTATATTTGAAAATTTTATTTCTATATTTATCCTATATTTGAAAATTTTATTTCTATATTTATCCTATATTTGAAAATTTTATTTCTATATTTATCCTATATTTGAAAATTTTATTTCTATATTTATCCTATATTTGAAAATTTTATTTCTATATTTATCCTATATTTGAAAATTTTATTTCTATATTTATCCTATATTTTAAAATTTTATTTCTATATTTATCCTATATTTTAAAATTTTATTTCTATATTTATCCTATATTTTAAAATTTTATTTCTATATTTATCCTATATTTTAAAATTTTATTTCTATATTTATCTTATATTTAAAAATTTTATTTCTATATTTATCCTATATTTTAAAATTTTATTTCTATATTTATCCTATATTTTAAAATTTTATTTCTATATTTATCCTATATTTTAAAATTGTATTTCTATATTTATCCTATATTTTAAAATTTTATTTCTATATTTATCCTATATTTTAAAATTTTATTTATATATTTATCCTATATTTTAAAATTTTATTTCTATATTTATCCTATATTTTAAAATTTTATTTCTATATTTATCCTATATTTTAAAATTGTATTTCTATATTTATCCTATATTTTAAAATTTTATTTCTATATTTATCCTATATTTTAAAATTTTATTTCTATATTTATCCTATATTTTAAAATTTTATTTCTATATTTATCCTATATTTTAAAATTTTATTTCTGTATTATCTAATCGATATTTTAAAATTTGATCTCTACATATATCTATACTATATTTTAAAATTTGATCTTTACATATATCTATACTATATTTTAAAATTTTATTTATATATTATCTTATATAATAACATTTTGAGTTCTGCATAGTCCTATAAATTCAAAAAATAAACCGATTTTTTCCTATAAGAGATTTAAAATTTTTGCTTGGCTATCAGATTTTGTATCGAGGCTGACGGCGTTGTGTTTCGAAGTTCTCTGTTGCCTTTGAAATAAGATTTGTCATTGAAAGTTGCAAAAAACTAAAATTCCCTACCGCCTAAGGTTTAACCTTAGGCGGTTAAACTTTTACGTAAATGTTTGAATATGTAATTTACGTTTAGTTTCTATTCTATGGGTGAAATAAACTTACGTTCGTTATTTTATAGTCAAAACTATTAATCTGTTATTGAGAAATTTTCGATAGTAAATGAATGATAAATTGATAATTGATTTTTAGGCTTGGCACCTGTGAGGAATAGGTCAGCCAATTTTTAATAAAAAGCGAGGGTATTTAAATTTATCTTGATAATTTTACTATAGTTCTGTGATTATTTAGTTCAACATTTTTAAACCTTGTAGTTTCATCGTTGCAATAAAATGTTTTTTTTTTTAATTACAACATAACCTGAAATGACATAACAATGACACCTTTATACTGAAATAGAAGTTGAAGTAAATTGTAAAATTTAGTCAGGGTTGCCTGATTTAAATCGAATTTTTTTTAATATGTATTTATGAAAATGTCTAATAGCAATTAGAAATTTCAATTGAGGTAAAATTCAATTAAATTTTATTAATAAATAATAATTCAATTTAATAAAGATAAATTTAAACTATAGTGTACGTTATCGCTGCCCTCAAATTATTTATCAATCAACCTTAAAAATCAATTCATAATCAGATTTAAATTTAGTCACATATATACTATTAAATTAAATTATTAAAAATGGTTTTAAAAAATATCAGAGAAAAGGCAGCAAATTTGAACCTAAAAATATCGCGACAATTTAGTTGTAAATATTTAAACGTATATTTTAATACGGAGGCATTTTTTCTTCGTGTAGTTTATCCGATATACGGAGTGTATATTTGCGCGGGCAAAAAGGAGAGTCAATTTTAAGTGAAGTGACCTTTTTGGCCCCATCTTTTTATTCCGCGCTTTTCATCGGCAGCATCCGCCGGTCTCTTATTTCTTTCTCTTCAAATGCCATTTCCCGCTGTTATTCGCCGCTCTCCTCCCTTTCTAGCCCGCTTTTTTTGGCGCCACGCGGTACCTTTTCTCGGGCCGAAATCATTCTGGGCGCGGAACGGTCGAAAATGAACCCCCCTCAGTCATCACACCTTAAACCCCCGAACCCCCAGCTCCGACCTCTTTTTTCGGAACCATATTACACCCCTATCCTACCACCGCGACTATCATTTTGGCGATCCTTAGCTGACGTCGAGGCTCGAATTGGACTCTTATTCCGCGCGTCGTTGCCTTCGTTACCAGCTAAGGTTTAGACTCTCTTAAACTGGCTAGTATTTTTTTTTTAAAAGCGACCGCCTTCGGAAAATTCCTTTCAACAATGTTCAAGTGTTTAGGGATTGCGAAAAAAAAGGAGCGATAGAGAGTATGTGTGTGTACGAAGAGAAGAAAAAGTGGCAGGTAGTTCCTTTCATCTTCGGTAGATGACGCCCGTGTAAGCTCGGCTGTGTTTGCTGACCATTAAAAAATTCCCACCGCGAAAGATAGAGGCAGAGAAAAGTCGCTATCTCGACTTTGCAGAAAGTGGCTCCCCCCCCCCCCCCCGGTTCTCCGTGTTTTTTTGACCCTCCCTCTCCGGAACATCATCATCCTTACCTCTCCTCCTCATCATCCCGCAGTCATCCACCTCGGCTTTCTTAAGAGAAGAGGGAAAAAATGGAGGGGGTAGAGCAAAACAGCCTTTATTATAACTGCTCGCGATTTCTATCATTACGTTTTTGCTCTGCTCCGCTCAATTTCGGTTCATTTTGGTTGTAAGGCTGGAAAGAGAAGCGACCCTGGGAATTTAATCTCTCCTTTCCCTTCTAGATTTTTCCCCTTTTTTATTCGCGTGCGTGTGTGTTGTATTATATACAGACCCTATTATATATATAGATATATATAGAGGAAGAGAGTTGGAAAGTGGAGTTGCTCTCGATTTGCCTCTAATGTGCTCGAATGAAGCGCGCTTTCTGACTTACCAAATGGGAAAGCAAATTACGCCTCTCTTCTTTCAATGTGCCTTCATTTTCATGTATTATCTCTCCCTGTGACTCTTCGATTCGACCACCAAATCGTGGTCCACCTAAAAGTTGACGATACATTTTTGTATTATCAATCTTGTTGTAATGTATTTTTTTTTTGTTAAATTAAGGCGTTGTGCGAGAAATTGGCTTTTGTCGAATCACAGACAACAGAAGGACTCGCATCAACCTCGAAAAAAGTTATACTGTTTTTTACTGCAAACAGAAAATAGCGCGTGAAAATCCTTTATTTTACGAAATAAAAAAGTCGAGCCAGCTTCTATTGACGCACGTGCTCGTCTTTGTAGTTTTAAAACTTCCTCTATTTGCCGTTAGATGGCATGCTCATAAAATAGCCGCACGACGTTCGAGACATCAAAATTTTTAAATTATATACTACCCTCTTGTGGTAGGTGGTCTGTAGCCGAATATTGGAAATTACCTTAAAATAGGCGCTTCAATAAAAGCCGCTCTTTTTATCTTACCTCTAGGGCCGGGCGAGTAGTGGTTTTAGGCAATCGAGTCGGTTATCGAGTATCGAATTTGTTTTCATCGAGTATTCGAGTCGAGTAATATTGAAGTCGAGTCGAATAATCGAGTATTTGATTATAGGGGAAATTTTCTCTTATTCGAGTCAAGTAATATTAACAAAACCTCGAGTAAGGTTTTTAACGAGTCGGGTTATCGAGTATACTTGATTAGAAGCTGGTTTTATACGAGTAATTAGGAAATTAAATTTAAAATGGGCATAAACTAACTTTCAATGCTGAAAAATATTCCTTTTATTTTATATGAACCACAGTTTCCATAACTTTGGTAACATTATAGTGACTAGTGGGATATAAAAAACGAGTTTACTAGGCTACTAGCCTAATTATAGTAATTAATAGTAAAATAACAATACAATATAAAAATTTTAAAATTATTAATGTACCGTTTGTCCGTATATTGTTTAGGAAGTTAAGACTACAAACCAAAACTTAATCATATTGTTTGAAAAAACACCGCGCACGCGACCTACGTATTAAAAACCGTGATTCATCCCCAAGGTCATTCGAAGCATTTGTTGTTTGTATGTAACAAAAAGTTGCAAAAAACCCTCTTGGTTTTTGAACTTAGAGCAGCTTATTCGAGTAATCTGGTACTCGACTATGCAATTTTTTTGGTACTCGATAATCGACGACTATTTTCCAATTAGTTATTCATTATTTATTCGAAGTCGAGTTCGAGTACTCGATTTCACAAAATGCCGAGTAATCGATGATGTTCGAGTACTCGATTTCACAAAATGCCGAGTAATCGATGATGTTCGAGTACTCGATTTCACAAAATGCCGAGTAATCGATGATGTTCGAGTACTCGATTTCACAAAATGCCGAGTAATCGATGATGTTCGAGTACTCGATTTCACAAAATGCCGAGTAATCGATGATGTTCGAGTACTCGATTTCACAAAATGCCGAGTAATCGATGATGTTCGAGTACTCGATTTCACAAAATGCCGAGTAATCGATGATGTTCGAGTACTCGATTTCACAAAATGCCGAGTAATCGATGATGTTCGAGTACTCGATTTCACAAAATGCCGAGTAATCGATGATGTTCGAGTACTCGACTTCACAAAATGCCGAGTAATCGATGATGTTCGAGTACTCGACTTCACAAAATGCCGAGTAATCGATGATGTTCGAGTACTCGACTTCACAAAATGCCGAGTAATCGATGATGTTCGAGTACTCGACTTCACAAAATGCCGAGTAATCGATGATGTTCGAGTACTCGACTTCACAAAATGCCGAGTAATCGATGATGTTCGAGTACTCGATTTCACAAAATGCCGAGTAATCGATGATGTTCGAGTACTCGATTTCACAAAATGCCGAGTAATCGATGATGTTCGAGTACTCGATTTCACAAAATGCCGAGTAATCGATGATGTTCGAGTACTCGACTTCACAAAATGCCGAGTAATCGATGATGTTCGAGTACTCGACTTCACAAAATGCCGAGTAATCGATGATGTTCGAGTACTCGACTTCACAAAATGCCGAGTAATCGATGATGTTCGAGTACTCGACTTCACAAAATGCCGAGTAATCGATGATGTTCGAGTACTCGACTTCACAAAATGCCGAGTAATCGATGATGTTCGAGTACTCGACTTCACAAAATGCCGAGTAATCGATGATGTTCGAGTACTCGACTTCACAAAATGCCGAGTAATCGATGATGTTCGAGTACTCGACTTCACAAAATGCCGAGTAATCGATGATGTTCGAGTACTCGACTTCACAAAATGCCGAGTAATCGATGATGTTCGAGTACTCGACTTCACAAAATGCCGAGTAATCGATGATGTTCGAGTACTCGACTTCACAAAATGCCGAGTAATCGATGATGTTCGAGTACTCGACTTCACAAAATGCCGAGTAATCGATGATGTTCGAGTACTCGACTTCACAAAATGCCGAGTAATCGATGATGTTCGAGTACTCGACTTCACAAAATGCCGAGTAATCGATGATGTTCGAGTACTCGACTTCACAAAATGCCGAGTAATCGATGATGTTCGAGTACTCGACTTCACAAAATGCCGAGTAATCGATGATGTTCGAGTACTCGATTTCACAAAATGCCGAGTAATCGATGATGTTCGAGTACTCGATTTCACAAAATGCCGAGTAATCGATGATGTTCGAGTACTCGATTTCACAAAATGCCGAGTAATCGATGATGTTCGAGTACTCGACTTCACAAAATGCCGAGTAATCGATGATGTTCGAGTACTCGACTTCACAAAATGCCGAGTAATCGATGATGTTCGAGTACTCGACTTCACAAAATGCCGAGTAATCGATGATGTTCGAGTACTCGACTTCACAAAATGCCGAGTAATCGATGATGTTCGAGTACTCGACTTCACAAAATGCCGAGTAATCGATGATGTTCGAGTACTCGACTTCACAAAATGCCGAGTAATCGATGATGTTCGAGTACTCGACTTCACAAAATGCCGAGTAATCGATGATGTTCGAGTACTCGACTTCACAAAATGCCGAGTAATCGATGATGTTCGAGTACTCGACTTCACAAAATGCCGAGTAATCGATGATGTTCGAGTACTCGACTTCACAAAATGCCGAGTAATCGATGATGTTCGAGTACTCGACTTCACAAAATGCCGAGTAATCGATGATGTTCGAGTACTCGCACAGTCCTACTTACCTCCCCTACGCGTGCGAGGGGTAAGAAACTGCGAACTCGGTATACACTGCCGTACCTTTGACAGTGCTAAATGAAACTCGCGAACTCTTGAAAATATGTACCTTTAACAGTGCTAAATGCACGAACTCTGTGTACAGATTATCTGAGACTGTCTTACCCCTCGTATGCGTGTTTATAATAGTTTTTTTGTAAGGCTTAAATTGATAGCGCGCGTAATTTTCCTTCCAGGAGGCGCGTGCGAAATTGAACGAGCCCTTCAATACGGAAATATGAAGCCTTGCGCTTTAAAATATAACAAGTAAATCCTGGCTATCTGTATTACTACTTCTAGGCAAATTGCTGAACAGGTTTTATTTAAGCGTCTACTGCCGTTATATCTTTACATTTTACCTTGGATGCTGTTAGGAAAGCTTTTACATCTTGGAAATGTGATTTATAAATAAGTACGCATATAGTACTTGTTGTGACGAGTACTATATACTAATAGCACAAGTAACATAACAACAAGAAGTATTACACTTCCTATTGCTTTAATGCTAGTTTTCTAACCGAACCTTTTTTCGGCACTGATACTCTCTTTAAGCTGTGACTTGGACTCGCGACTTACCGTTTTGGATGACTACTTTTTGATAAAAATTTAAGCCTAATATCGGAGAGCACGTTCTGGAGTCGCGAGGGGCTTGGGCTTTGTTTAGAAGCCCGCGTGCGAATCACGCGTAACAAAAAAACATGAGTTCGTGGCGCCGAGAAAAAGTTTTTAATTTTTATCATTTTAGCCTAATATTCCGCCTATCTATCGGAAACCAGATATTTCGGCTTAGCGGAAGCGAGGGGCCGGACATTTGGCCAAATCCCGTACAAAATTTGGAAAAAAATCCACCTGGATTTTTAAAAAATCCAAAATCCCGTACACAAAACAGGAAAATGTCCGACCCCTCGAGCGGAAGTCTCACGTATTTTAGACACTAGAGGGCTCTGGGCTGAGAAAACATCTTTATTACGCAATAACTATGAAAATCAGTTTTGTTGTAAATCTAGTTAATTGTCATTCTTATTGTTATTATGTTACTTATGCTAATAGTTATGTTTAAAGCCGATAGATGGCGGTGTTGGTATAGAAACCATCATATTGAAATCGCGTAATTTTTCCTGTTATTTTAATCTGCATGGTGGTATATTTTTATAAGTTCAAGTAAATTAATTGTCTTTCGTAAAAAAGAAACAAAGTTAAGAATTTTAAAATATTGGTTAGGAAAAAGGGGGGGGGGGGGGATTTCCATCTGAAAATATTGCGATAAATGAAATCAAATCACTTTTCCCGTGATTTTTAATCTTCATGGTGGTATTATTAATTTATTTATTGATGCTCTATGTTAATACAAAAATAACTATTTGCAAAATACATTAAACCAACGGCCACATAAGTAAGATCTGCTTTTGCGTGGCTGGGTTTTTGGTTAATCAATACTTATATAAAATCATTTTAATAACAAGGATTAAAATTTCACTTTGAACCGAGATGACGCCATACGTTTTTTTAGTTTAGGTCTAATTTTTTATACAGTTCGTGAATGTTTGTTTCGATAAGCCCTTTTAACGAATTCGACTACTTTTTCATAGCATTTCACGCGATATCAGGGCGAGGAATTTGTCAATTATTTTAAGAATCTTCCGTTTGAGAAATGAAGCGGTTGCGCAGCGAGGAATTTGCAGGCGAGGAGGAGGCAGCGAAACTCGCAGTTTCGCACCCCAAGGTCCCATTCGGAAATGAGATCGCGCTTGCCTGGCGTATTCGGCGTGTAGAGCACTTCCACGGTTAGTAACCCGACAACGTCGCGCGCTGGAAGGCGGGGGGAGGGAATTGACGCGCGAGTCCCCCGCGAGTGGCCGAGAGTTCAAACTAGGCGTCAAAGGGAACTGTCCATCGAGAGCCCGCGGGGGGTATTATCACGGAGTGTATAACTGGACACTGGCCCGTAGGTATTCGGCTCGAAGGAGCTCGGTAAACAGCGGAGCGTGTTAAAGGTAATCGGTTCGCCTTCAAATCTCCCCCGCGCGCCCTCCTCCCTTCCCTCCCTCTCTCGGAATGGCCGAACGTTAATCGTTTCATCCGGCCGACGATTTCCAGTTGTTTTCACAGCAGATTATCGCGATAAGCATTGCGAATAATAAGTTGGCCCGCGTCTGTCGTCCCGGCAGTCCACTCCGCGGATCCGGCTGACTCTCTTAACGGACACCGGAGAGAGAGATAGATATATACACCTCCCTAATATCGGAAAGGGTGGGGGGAAGTTTCCTTACCTCGGCCCCGACCGAGTCGATTTTCCGTCGTTGGAATTATATTGATACGTTGGAAAACGATTCTAGCGAAAAATAGCCCATTTCCCGCCCAATCTTTTAAAACTCGCCATTTGAATCTTTAATTTCGAATCGTCATTTACCAAAAATCGTTTTCGTTTTAACGGCGAAATATAAAGGTAATTCCCCAGTTTTCATTTAACGGATAGATAAGTTTAATTTTCGGCACGTTCGTCAGCGGAGAAGCGTGAAAAGCCGCCAAATTGGCTGGAAAATGCGACGTCCGGCATCCATTTCGGGGCGCGCGTAAGAGAGTCTCGGGATTTTAATCCTCTAATCTGGCGATAGAAATACATCCGCAGGATGTTTGCGTGCTCTGAAAGCTCGCGTGCCGTTGACGAGTTATCGGAGCATGAGGTTGCCGAGCTCTCGCTAATCTAGATTCTCTCCCCCCCCCCTCACCCACCCGCTCCTTGTACTCCCCTCGCCGCTATAAATGGCCCCTGAAAGGACTCTCTGCCCCTTTGTAAAACTAGCTAGCGCGCATTCCCAGAGGCTAATAATACACTTTAGCTACGGTCTGTGCAAAAGAAAGTTTGTAATTCATATTGTCCGAGTACGAAACACTGATTTTTATCCTCCCCCGTCGAACACACTGCCTTTCTTTATCACCTCAGGGTTGTAATTATTATTTCTATATTTAGTTGAACTCGTGTTTACCATCTGTTTTTTTTTTTTACCGGATATGTTTGTTCCGTAACGAACAATTAATTGTTCCCCACTATAAGATTGGTATGCCTTCGCGACATTATCGGATATGAATTTTAATCCAGCTTTTATTTTATGGTGTTGCTCGCTTCTTATACACGCTCGAAATTTTAATGTTATTCTAGCTATATTTTTTTCCTTGTTATTTTGTTATCGAAATCCCGTAGAAGCCTTTATCGCTAAATATTGCTTAAGTTGCCGCAGTACCTGGAGGACCTAAAAAGGTCAGGGGATTTGAAAATGGATCTAAAATTTAGGGGAAAGTAGGAAAATCTTAAAAATTAGTGGATAAGTCGGGCGATTTGAAAATTGATCTAAAATTTAGGGAAAAGTCATGGGATATTAAGAATTAGTGGATAAGTCGGGAGTTTTTGAAAATGGATAAAAGAATTAGGGAAAAGTCAGGGAATCTTAAGAATTAGTGGAAAAGTTCGGGTATTTGAAAATTGATAAAAAATTTAGGGAAAAGTCAGGGAATCTTAAGAATTAGTGGAAAAGTTCGGTTATTTGAAAGTGTATCTAAAATTTAGGGAAAAGTCAGGGAATTTTAAGAACTAGTAAAAACGTCAGGGAAAAGTTGGGAATTTCATTTTGGTTGAAAATGGAAAACGGTTTCTAAAATTATAGGTTAAAAATTACAATTTTCCAAATAAGTCGAGGAAAATTTCTGTAAATGTAAGATTAAGGTAATTTGAAAATAGATCTAAAATTTTGGAAAAAGTCGGGGAATTTTTGGGTTTAGTTGCAAATGGAAAACGGTTAATAAATTTTGGCTTAAAATTAATCACGAAACATCTGTGGAAATGATCAGGGAAAACCTAGGATAAATTAAGGGAATTTAAATCTAAAAAATTTGTGGAAACCCTGTGTGGTTTTTTTTACGTCACCCCGTGACATTCTGTTAAAAAAATACTAGGACGTAATTGAATCTCGCCAGCAAGATCTGGCGGAGGCATTTAGATAAAAACTACGGCATTTACACCAAAATTTCATTGGAAATGCACCGATTAAAGCCTAGTTCCGACTTAGCGAAAAAAACAATTTTTGCGCTGAAAATTGACGCTCGCGAAACAAATTTGCGAATTTTTTCAAATTCGCCGCTAAAGTCGCGTCTCCGCGGTATCTAGCGAATGTTCTATTTTTTGACGTCCACACCTTGGCGATAAAAAGCTTCAGCCAATCACAAAACGCGTTCCCTCGATCTATTCCGCTCCCGTCGGTCACTTATTAAGCCTAGGTCTTTAGAAAAGCGGCTCATCCAACTTGACCAAGATACTGAAGTAAAGGTAATTATCTCACGAATAGAATCGTTTATTTATTGAAATTATCAACAGGAACATCCATTTGGTTCAGTTTGAACTGATGTTTTATGTTAGGCCTAAAACATTACTAAAAACCCGCACGAGTTGTTTTCAGCGTTTTTAAATTTTCGCGCTAAAGTGAGAACAGCTTCCCCAGCGACCGAAAAAACGCGTCTTTTTTCGTTGCGCGTAAATTTTATTCGTCTCGAAAATTCGCCAAGTGGGAACTAGCCTTAAGACCAAATTTAAAGTGTTTCGTCTACGTCTTGTTCAGAAACTATTGAAAATATCAAAACCAATGACGATTTGTTTTCTTTGCAATAGTTCTTTTTCTAAATTCGCCTACTCTTACGTCACGATGTCATAGCCTTATTAGAATAGTTTTGACAACGGCGGTTTGCACGCGCACGTGAAAATTCGAGTTTTCTCGCGCCCTAAGCGCGCGCTCGTAATATTACCAAAGTTAAAGCTGTGACGTAGTAGCTACATTCAAACAAGAAGGCCATGATAATTTATAAAACACCAATTAAAGGGGAACGGCCAAGCTTTTCCAAATATGGCCTTATTTCGGTATCAAAAGATTAACAAGACGTTCAATATACTAACACGTACCTTTTTTTGTCTTGAAAAAATAGCTTTTGGCCCAAAAAGTTGAAACGAAAAATAACGCCGGGTGTTTGGGTTTGAATTTTCGCCGCCATCTTAGGGGCTGCCGCCAGCGCCCCTAACCCCGTATGAGCGATTTGCGAACTATCCTAACTTTTAAAATCGCGCAATTTAGGCTTAGGTCTCTTATAACTGGAACGCGCCGCGCGTGCGAAACAAATTTTTTGCGTCTTCAGCAGCACGCGCTTTTACGTTGTTTTTCTGTCTCACCGACTTCTCACCAGGTGTCGCGGCGGATGCCCGCTTTTCGATTTCCCGAAATTTCTTTATTTTATTAAAAATTAACCACTCAATATTTTTGGATGCGGTTTTCGCCATAAATTTTAGTTTTTAATGGGCTATAGGGCTATCTAACTGGTTAAAGCTTGACCGTTCCCCTTTAATATTCCGTACAAGTAAATAGAACCAAATTTCTTCCTCTACCTGAAATATAATAGAGTAGTCCAAAAATTCTGTTCTTTCTTCTATATGGCGTCGGCGTCAAACAAATAAGATGGGCATAATAAAATCCCCAATCAAGATACCATTCTTATACGCAATTCTCTAAACCGTTTTCTCCGTGTGAGGTATGGGTGGTCGTTATTTCTGTGTCATTCGGTTCAGTAGCGGCTCGCCCCCCCCCCCTTATTTTTACTCCAGATGGGATCCTATTAAGGGGGCATCCGGATTTTGGGAACCCCGCTAGACGGCGCGTAAGGATCGATCGCCTCGACCCCGCTTCGCGCACGTACGCTGTTCCAGGAAATGTATATTCGATGGAAATATTCCAGACTATATTAGTACGTATATATATTGCCCTGGAAAAATTGGCTCTCTGATGCGTGGGCGTGTATTTTTTGTGATATATTTGGTCGGGTCGTCGGGACGGGAGAAACAATGGGGCAGAGTGGGCGCTCGCCCCTCTCTTCCTTTCACCTTAAATGATACCTTCCTGTCTCCCGGCAACCGTCGTTGCCAGCCAAACAATAAACCATTATGAGCGGGAATTAATGGAGAACGACGCTGGCTGGCTGCCCGCCTCGTATCTAATCTAATAAAAGGATGCTGATTTTTAAATGACCTTCCCTGGAAGTCGCCGACGCTTCTTTTCTTCGCGTTATACGTCCTATATAGAGCCTTTTATTTTTCGCCTGCAGTCTGTGGACTACAGCTATAATGTTGGTTTAACTGATTTATTTTTTTATTTTTCTGTCATTACCTTGGTTTTGGAATGTCATAGATTCAAAAACGTCATTTATATCAGTTTCAAGGCAAAGTTGCCACAGGGCAGGGAAAGTCGGTGAATTTCAAAATAGGCGTAATGAGTCTGGGAATTCGTAATAAGTATGAGATTTTCAAAATAGGCGTAATGAGTCTGGGAATTCGTAAAAAGTATGAGATTTTCAAAATAGGCGTAATGAGTCTCGGAACTTCAAAATGGGCTCCAAAAGTCTGGGTGGTTTGCCAAATGGGCTCAAAAAGTCTGGGTGGTTTGCCAAATGGGCTCAAAAAGTCTGGGTGGTTTGCCAAATGGGCTCAAAAAGTCTGGGTGGTTTGCCAAATGGGCTCAAAAAGTCTGGGTGGTTTGCCAAATGGGCTCAAAAAGTCTGGGTGGTTTGAAAAATGGGCTCAAAAAGTCTGGGTGGTTTGAAAAATGGGCTCAAAAAGTCTGGTGAATTTGCTAAATGGGCTCAAAAAGTCTGGTGAATTTGCTAAATGGGCTCAAAAAGTCTGGGTGGTTTGCAAAATGGGCTCAAAATCTGGGTGGTTTGCAAAATGGGCTCAAAAAGTCGGGGTGGTTTGCAAAATGGGCTCAAAAAGTCGGGGTACTTTTCAAAATGGGCTCAAAAAGTCAGGGAATTTTAACTTTTTCAAGCAAAATTCTAAAAAATTGTGGGAATTTTTAGAATTTTGCTTGAAAAAGTTAACGGTCCAATTAATTTTCATTAAAATATAAGCTGAAGTAAATTCATTAACTTTGATAGAAATAAAATATAATAATGGTCAAGGAAAACGGGAACAAGTAGAGAAATTTCAATCTGATAGTATTGTAGCAACCCTGCAAGGCTTATTTGAGATATAAATATTAAAGTACCGTTAACCATTATAACTAACGTGGATATAGTCTGTAACATTATTGAGATATATTTTAATTTTGGTAAAAATGAGCGGTGTTATTTTAAGCAACGAGATTGAATCGTGTGAAGGGCCGTTGCCCAGAGCCGCGCTACATTCGCGTTGACCTTTGAAGTACCGATGTTTTAATCCGCATAACGGTATTACGATTCGTAAACGGGCTTGTTTACGTTAATTAGTATTTAAAAGGTTTCTAGCTCTTTTGTTATTTTTGGGCGTGAACGGCGCTTGCGAAAATAGTCTCGTTCAATCCGTCTTCGTGGCGCACGGGCTGCTTAAAACGTGGCGCGGCGAAACCTTCCAATTCGCTAATTTGTACAAATATAAACCGCTATTCAAATTTAAAGCAAACACTTCGCTAATTACTCCCGCTTGAGTCGCCGTTGTTTTATTACGCGCTGGCTTCTCCGGATTTGGTCGTCAATCGCGATTTCTTGTTAATTAGGAGTTTGGAAGGAGGGGAGGGGGGGGAAAGAGGGTTCAAAGGGGTCAAAGGGGTCGAACGCGTTTCTTTAATTCCTCTTGTTTCGAAGAAAAGCCTCCCATTTTTTCCCGTACCTCGTGATATCTCTCGAAAAGGAAGTGAAAACGTTTCAGCCATTTCTCTCTCTCTCTCTCTCCCTCTCCCTGGTTTGATCTCCTCCTCTTTGCTTTGAGGAGTTGAGCGCAAACTGTTTGATGACGTTGCTATAGTTGACTCGAGCCTTAGTTGACATTGTACTCGAAGGCGGGTACCGAATCGAGTATATACGATAACGCTCTCGTCCATTGCCCGCTCTTGCCGGCGCGGTATAGTCGGGGACGTAGCCCCGCGGTCAGTCGCTGATTTTGTTGACTGAGCCAATTGAGGATGGTCCTTCTGGATCTGTATGCCGCTTCTGTCTTTCTGGTTTTAAGGAGAGGACGTCAAAAATCCTCCCGGAAATATATCTTGGCTCTTGGCTCAAGGAGAATATCGGGGCGATTCGTATCGGAGCGGAGGGAACTCTTGGAGCCACGGGATCTGGCGGAGTGGGCCATTCGTATCCGCTGCCTATGCATAAGGGTATCAATTCTCTCCGCATTTACTTATCTCGCGCTTTAGCCCGTATCATCTTTGGCTTAGCGATAGGAACGCCACTTCATTCACACCCTTAGAGACGCGGACCCTTCTCTCCCGTCCCTGGATGCCACGCGCCGCCTTTTTACACCCAGAAATTCCTAATAATAAATTATGATATAGCAGTTCGAACTCTTAACAAACTTTTAATTTCCATTTTTCCATTTTCGTTCCTAAACAACGGATAAAAGATATATTTACGAACGAAATTATGGAAACACTTTGCGAAATTGAATCGAATTCGAAATATTATCGTCTCGCGTAGGAGAGAGAGGTGAATATGTATACGTTCGATGCTCGACGATTTATAGGAGTTAAATCAATTTTGAGGCCGCAAACCGTAGTTGAAATTAGCCTTCGCTTCTCGTCGATAAAATGAATAATTCATACGAAGTGCTTTAGACGGGACCCTCTTACCACCATCACTCTTCGAAGCTGACATTTCGAAACGAGGCTGAATTTAAGTCGAGTTACCTTCGAAGGAAACGTCCGCTTACATTTCCGTAGATCGGCATGCCCCGTGTCGCCACAAACATCAGTTCTCGAAATACCCCTTTTTTTAACATAGCGAGAAGGCCAATTTTCGTAGGATATTTTGGTAAAATCTTAATAGGTTCGTCGCTCCGTGAGCGGGCTATTTGACTCTGGCGCTTAAAAAGGCGGGAATTGGCGCTTTAAGGTCGCTTCCGAAGCGAGAGTGACGCGTGACATCATCATTAAACCTCCCGCCGCCGCTATACGGAGACACCCTGCCTGCAAACGCGGGTGTTCGATCCGCGCCATGGCCAGCTTTATACGCCAATGACCAAGCCACCTCTCTCTCTCTCTCTTCGGCTTTTCACTTAAAGCCGGTTCTCTCGCGGGGGTTAGCTCATTGGAAAAAGTCGGTAATGATAAAGAGCTCGCCAATGATGGACCACAAAATATCTGGCCAGCCAAGGAAATGAGGGACCTTTAATTCTTCTTCCCTCCTATAATAGGATAGCTGGCCGAGTGTGAGAGAGCCGATCTCGGCCAGAACGCTTTTATTATCTCGCTCGTCCCCGAGACCATCCCGCTTTTCCGCCGCCAATTTCATCCGTCCACCCCTTCAGCCGCCTATTATTCTTCGGCTCTCTCGTGGCCGAGGCTTATCGTCAGACACTTCGCGCCCGATTTTTGCCCGAACTTAATGCTTTTCCCTACGCGACTCGAAACGAAACGTTTATTCGTTTTTTACTTTATTGACACCGAGGGTGTCCTTATCCTCGTACGTGCTTGTTAATCTTAGGTTCATAGAACTCGCGAAATTAACGCTCAATTTCTTAAACCTTCCGAAAGAGAAACGTTTGATAAATTTGTAGCAAAAAACTAAATTTGGGGGGCAAAAACCTTTTTATTTGAAGTCTCGAATACAGGGTTCATACGAACATGGAAATCAGTGAAAACCTGGAAATATCTGTGAAATTTATTTAAAGCAAAAAAGTCAGGGAAATATCAGGGAAAATGAAAATTTTCCTGAAAAATCCGAGAAATCAGGGAAAATAATTATGAGAACTCCAAATTATGTGCAATTTGTTTTAGTATTATTGAAATTATTAGTTAGTATTGAATTCATACGTTCAATCTTGACTATACTATATTATATCAGAAAGTGTAACAGTAATGCTTTTAACATTTTAGAGACCCCTATTGTTTTAAAAAGTACACCTGGAAAATATTCAAAACTACTCTGGAAAACCGGGAAATATCAGGGAAAATGGTTTTTGAAATATTGTATGAACCCTGGAATAGTTCTTTCTATAAAATCGGGGGGGGGGGGGGGCAAGAAAATCTGGTGAGCGAAAGCATGTACCCGCCGCGTCACGAACGACGTCATTGGGGCATTTACTACAAAATTTAGAAAGCGCCGTGAATTTTGACGAAATTCTTAAGAATTTTCTAAGTGGGTTAGCGGGGTATTTTATTTTTATTTCGCTGTAGACGTTCTCTGTATGGTGTATGATATTTTTTTGTAAATAATCAAGTTAAATCTTTAAGATTAAAGCTCATTTCAAACTATACAATTAATTGGGCCACTTAATTGTATCCAATTAATTGTAAGCAAGAAAATTGTATAGTGTGAACAGAAATATTGTAACAATGGTTCCAACTATTTCTGTTCACACTATGCAATTTTCTTGATTACTATTAGTTGGATACATTTAAGTGGCCCAATTAATTGTATAGTGTGAAATGGGCTTAACACATTATTTTAAGTGGTAAAATTCTAATTAAATAACTGACTGACTTATTTTTAATTAATATTATGGTAATCAGATTATTTTACTCGAGCCACTAGAGGCTGCTAACACGTGTTTCCCTAGGCCAAAAAAATCTCCCCCCCTCCCCTCCCCTCCCCTCCCCTAGAAAATGACGTAGCGTGAACCATCTCAAACAAATTGGGCAAGCGTAAATATTTTATAGAAAGAACTATTAGATATTTAGTAAAAATTTATCTGGTTATAATTTTAACGATGTTTATAGAATCTTCTCGGCATTGAACGTATAGTGGGAGTCGACTGGGAAGTTGGGGGAAACGGTAGTTAGTGGATCCATTTTGCGGTTAGGCCGCGCGATAAAAGATGAGTTGGGTCAAGAATCAATTGCGCTACAAAATATATCTTGATGACCCAGAATCTCCCCGCTCTTTAAAAAGGAAAAAAAAGTTGTATTTTTTTTGAACGGCAGCTATTTGGCGCGATGGTCGGTCGCCGAGGTTGTATTAAGGTTCGAACGAAACTAGCTCCCCGATCTCTCGTTCATCCCTTTTGTGCGAGGATGAGAACGACGTTGGATGGACATAAAGCTGAGTATGCTAAACGCCGGTAAAAGCTCAAGTTAATGGCCCGTATACCCCTTTCACGTAATAATATAAGAAGTTTGGATGTAAAGTCTTTCTGTTGTATATAAGCACGCGCTCGAGGCTTAACGAAGTGTACGGGTACAGTCTGTTCGCTGTTGGCGTGGTCGTTGACTCTGAGTAACGTGTATAGGGTGTGTATAAATATCAGCGGCATTGGGGCTTGAAGAAGAGCATTTTGCTTTTAAGCCCCAAATAGCGCGAGTATGGCGTCTGCTTGCTCTCTCTCACTCTCGATCCAGCTATGTTTCCGTTCAGTGGCTCCTCCTAGTGACGAGAGCCGCAGATAAGCGGGGCATTGATTTCGGAGGCTAGTCATCCCCCCCCCCCTTCCTATTATTTGGCCGCGCGTCTCGGCATCATTTTCGTCCTGCACGTACCAGTCAGACTACCTCGCCTCTTTTTCCCTTTGACACTATAAAGGGCCGATCGAGTGTTTGCCGCTGGCTGGGGCGGAAGAATGGGGAGGTGGGCTAGTGTTTGGTGATCCTCCCAGCTCATCAGTAGCGGCCAGCGAGTCTTTGATATTCCCGGGGCTTTGTTATCTTCGCCAATTATCACATCTTTTCATCTAAAAATATTTCGCATTCCGCGCTCTCGCTTCTCTCTCTTGCCCTCTTTTTTTTGCTTGGTTTGCTCTCCGCATCCCGGCGTTCTATTCCAGCTTGATCCCCGCGTTGTATTTTTGGGATGGCGTGGCAGTCCGTGTACTAGAACGACCTCGCTGCGCTCCCACCCCCCGTAATACCCGCTGCTGTATTGTTTTGACACGATTGTTCCAGTTTGCCCCAACCTTATACCAGCAAATAATGAGACTCATTTAAGATAAAGTATCTTTACAACCCACGAATGAATATTATTTCTGGTAATTCCCGTCCCTATAATTCTACTGTATGTGAAATAGATCTTAAAATAAATTGATTTGAAAAACTTCAATGGTTACATTGTAGAGGTTAACGGTATTAGTAAGTGTAGGGAGCTGTTGGCTCGCGTGGCATGAAGGGCTTTCCACAACCGTCCTACACTCTTAAAACAAAAGGTGTATTTTCTTGTCCCATATTTAACACCTTAACAGGTTTATAAAGGATGTTATTCTACACATTAAAAAGCAGTTTTCCTGCTAGGGTGTTTATTTACACTGTTTGGGATGCTTAGGTCCTCCGTTTTGGTTACTTTTTTATACAGTTTGTGGTATAAACCTAGTCCCTTCAGGGTACAAGACTACTCCTTTTAGGGTACCAAACGACTCCCTTCAGGGTGCTACAATACTCCCTTTAAAGTGTTAAAATACTCCTTTTAGGGTACTAAACTACTGCCTTAAGGGTGCTACACCCTTACGAGGTGTTAAATCACTCAATTTACGGGGTAATATAACACCCTTTATACACCTTTTCAAGTTTTTAATTTGGGACAATAAAAATCCCTTTAGATCGTTTAAATTAACATTAAAGAGTTTTTTACAGATATTACACCCTTAATATACCATTAAAACACCCTTTGTTTTAAGAGTGTACCCATTGTAACCAGGCCACCTGAATTATTGGCTTTAAAAGTCGCTTGATGACTTAGGCCTAAGGTGGTGTCTTGGGTGTTTTTAACAACAAGAAAATCAAATAATAGGAAGAGATAATCCTATTGGCGAAGAGAAATGCAGATGAATGTTTCTAAGCCAGCGTGATTCGATTTGACCGTTGCTAGCGTGAATGCTTTTTACGCTTGTTGTAATTTTTTTAAAACATCGTCTGTCGCGGCGTCTGCAGCTAGCCTTACTCCGCGCTGCGACGTCACGTGACCGTTAAGTAACGGAAAAACCTGCTAAAAAACGATAACTTCGTTGCTCAACGGACGGGTCACGTGACGTCGAAAAACCGTTCAGTAAAAAACCGCCGACTGTTGAGCTCAGCGCTGAGTTTTAGAGTTACTGATCGCAGCCTTTATTATCAGAATGAATACTTACACGCGCGACGAATACGCGATATTATCGAGATTCACGCGTTTTGAATTTTAATTTTAAATTTAATTTCACGCGAATAATTTCTTTTAGCGTCTATAGCGTTCTTCTCAAAATATAATTTTAATAACGCGGTACTTTTTAGTATTCTAGTAAACCTATTTTTATCCTTTGGTCACTTGGCTTTCTAATTGATTGCCATTTTAACAGCTAGCCCGAAATTGGAGTTTCGCGTTTATCGAATGAGAAGGCTCGCGAGCTGGCGGAGGGGAGCGAGAGCGTCGACGGGAGGAGACGGAGCTTCGCGGAGAATCGGGCGCGACTGCGGCGAATGACCCAGAATATGTTTCGTCAAAATCGAGAGAGAGAAGAGAATTCGATGCTGGCTCCCTCGCTTATTTCCCAACCAAAAAATGAGCGGATAGCGTGACTAGAAATTTTTCTACGGATTTCTTGCCCCTCTTTTCACCAAAACGAGGATTTTTTTTCCTCTGGGGTCTATTCTCTCCCTGTTCCCGGATTCTGGCTTTGATTTGTTATACAGGCTCTTTCGTGTCTAGCGTCCTATTTCGATCGACCTTTAATTAGAGATATACGTGTATGCTATACTTTACGCGGTCGGGTTTGTCGAAGCACAGACCACCTACCTCAAGAAGGACTCGCAAAATTTAATGCGGCTTTTTTTACAGCAAAAAGAAAATAGTGCGTGAAAATTTTTTATTTACGAAATAAAAATTTAAGTCCGCTTCTACAATACATTTTTTTCATGGTCGCGCGTGCTCGTCTTTGTACCCTTAAAACTGCCTCTACTTGCCGTTCATAAAAATACGCATCAGATTCGAAACATAAAAAAATTTAAATTACTACCGTCTTGGAGTAGGTTGTCTGTGGTCGAATCTATAGGGTTGATGGTAAACTCTACTACGTGAATTGATGTAACTGACTAATATTATAATATATTTTATCGTCATTATTATACGTGGATTAACCGTATGTAACTTGAAGGTTTTGCTGCGTAGCCCCTACGAAACTGACCCGCAATACATCACAGTACTGTCAGTAGAACACTTCTACAGGCGTTTGTAGGTAAAACATAGACCAAGGTATTTATTAGGTGTTTTTATTGGCTCCGTTAACTTGGCCCGAAAAATAGACCAAGTTGTTTATTTTAATTGGGGGGGGGGCAGGTCTACATTTATCCCCCCCCCCACTTATGATAAAACTCCCTTTAAGTAGACATTTGAATTTTCATTGTTTTGCTCCGTTATGCTAAAACGAGAACAACCGTTGGTCTAAAGGTAACAATGAACGCGGTTGAAGAGGTGGAAAAGACCAACAACGTTTGGGGAAACTATAATATATTTATTTATGAAATTAAACCGATACGCGGTACTTCGGCCGATAGGCCTTCGAGGCGAAGGTGCAAGTTAAAATAATATAACAATTTTGGATGAAAATCGGAAAAACATTTTTGTATACTAAAATACTTTCCACGGTAAATATTTTGAAAGTATAATTGGATGCGGTTGATAAATACATACGCAATCGTATGTTATATTTTACAGAATCTTCAAATTAGATTTTATACAAATATTTGCCTGAAGATAGAAAGAAGGCTTGTTGAAAATGACGTCTCATAAAATATATCAGCTGTAACTCTATTCCGTTCATGTTTTCCTCCGCTCGCCTTCTGGCGAGTTTTTCATAGCTGGAAAAGGCGAATCGACGCGGATGGAGACCGCTAGAAAGAGAGAGAGAGAGGGCCGTAGGTCATAGATGATAGGGACCGTAATTTTTCAATGACTGTGCACTACAGTGAAATGCGCTGATAAGAAGTTAAAAGAGGAAGTAATATCCCCCCCCCCCCCCTGTACCTCCCTTGGAAATGAATTATTATCGAGGCGGCTTCATTGTTTACGTGTTGCCTAGCTGAACCGCTAGGTGACGCCGTATTGAACTTTAAGGGGTGGGGGGGGGGGGGGGTAGCGCGAGTGAGGCCGACCTTTTTTTTATTGATCGGCCCATTAAACAAGCAAACTCGGTGGTGGCGCTGCCGTCGCCTAGATATATATATATATATATATATATATATATATATACATACTTGGGCTGACGGGGGAGCGAAGAGAAGGGGTTGGGAAGTTATCGATTGCGAGATGAAGCGTCGACGTCTTATACGGGACGGCCCGACTTCTAGAAAGAAAAGGTGCTGGTGGGGTTTTTAGTGAGCGTATTTTCTTTTAAATATCCCCCCCCCCCGCCGTGACAAAAAGCGCGAGGATGTGGGTAAAATCAATCGAATCATATTCGGGGATTTCGTTTCGCCGGAATAGCTCGAAATCCCGTTAGATGACGATTTTTTTCACACCTTTTCATCAACATTTTCCGCGAACTAACGGAAAATTCAATCACAGGCGCTCCGGAGAGTGAAGTTTCCGTAATAACGAATTACCTCCATCGCGAGTTTAGTTTGCACTAGCGTGTTGTTTTTACGCGCGTAAAACATTTGTACGTGCCAATGTTAAGAAAGGCTCCGTTCGGGGCTCGTACACGACCTGGAATACCTGGAAAACCTGGAAAAGTCGGGGAATTTGAAAATGTTTCCAAAGGGTCAGGGAAAAGTCAGGGAATTTGAAAATGATTCCCAATGGGTCAGGGAAAAGTCATGGAATTTGAAAATGATTCCCAATGGTCAGGGAATAGTCAGGGAATTTTAAAATTGTCCAAAAAAAATCCGGCAAATAAATTTTTGAAAAATGTATTAAAAATACATAATTAACATTTTTCAAGATTTTCCCTCAAAACATAAATTTAATCTACAAAAATGGACAGGGAAATTGGGCAATTTAGTCATGGAAAACCTAGAAATTTTGTACGAACCCTGCCGTTACTCTCTCTAGTATAAATACGCGAGCTTTATACGGTTGCGTATTTGGTGGTTTATATTATCTAATTTTATCTCATCCTTCTTAACTTTTATGGGAATTTCATATTTTTTTCCGGTTGGACCTATTTATTAGATGGAAGTACACCGTTGTCGAATAATACGCTTCGCTATGTAACGTTTAATTTCTTTTTGATGGCTTTAAATATACGAGAGTTGGTTAAAAAAATGTTTTATATTATCTCTCCTAAGTTGATTATCATTTGGCCATTCTTTTCGCTGGAAAGGTTTTTTTCCCGTATAAAACCAGTAGCTTAAACCGGACGAGAAGGCGTGTCACCGCGTTGGTAGCTTCGCGCTATACATCACATTCACGCATGCTTGGCTATATTAGGCCTTTATTTTGACCCAGCCCAAGAAGCCATTGGCACGCGTCTTTTCCAGAGACGAACGACTATAGCCCAACACGCGCCACCCGATAGCGGCGCTCGAAAGCCCGCGTTGAGTAAAGTTTGCGAATTCCAAATGTAACTTTTCCTACCTCGCGCGATTTCCGTGGCAGGTACGATCCTCTCTGGAGCTCTTTTTGGGTGTGTTGTCCGGCTACTGGGCGTGAAGGGACACCCGAAACTATTAAGGGTTTTAGAGAAAGGACGAGAGGGAGCTGTATATATCAAAAGGGCGCCGTCGAAACCCTTCTTTATATTCCTCCCGCTAAATTGAATGCGCGCTTATTCCGACCTTAAGTGATTTATACATATTCCTTATTATATTCCTAGTGTCTCTTTTGTTTTAGTTTTCGCCCTTTTTTCGGAATTACTCTTCCTAAAACATACGCGTAATTGCGTTTCGATATTTCTAATATCGTGGAATGTCCCTTCCCTTAACGAGTTCGTCGCGTGAATATTTAATAACGCGCCGTATTCCACCACGTAGTTCTATTATAACCCACACCCGTAATTAACGAAATATCATTTATCCACCTTCATTCGACTTTGGAAATGGAAGTAAATCTATACACTCTTTTATATCCTTATTTGTGAGATCTGCCATTTTATTACAGGGGGCCTATTCTGTAAACATTCGAAATCCAATTTTCGATCGAAAACTAGATTTCGAACTTCGAGATCTCGACGAATGGTATTCGGTAAAGATTTCGAATAAGCATAAATCAATGCAAATTATCGAAGTCGATTTCGACATGGTATAGGGTCTCGAGATCGAATTCCCAATCGATTTTTTACAGAATCACGCCCCAGGTCTGATTTCAAATAGCGCGTGCAAGGCCGCTTCACGCGGTCAAGTGCACGCGACGTCTAGAGCTGATGAGCACGTGCAGGCGCCCTTGCCTGTACTATTTTAAATTAGGCCTGTAATGAAATGGCCGACTTCGTAAAAGTGTGTAGATATCCCGCGAAGAAGGTTGGCTTCGAGCGTATTGGATATCGCCATCAAAGCGTCGGGAAACCTTCATTTCCAGGCAATCTCTTTCTCGTATCTTCTCCTTTTCAAGTTTTCTCCAGTTCCACTCGCTAAGAGAGAGAGAGACGTGTGGGGAAGGAGGTAGTCTTTCCGCGAGACGCCCGAGAGGAGGCTGCGAGGAAAGAGAGATCTGGAACCGGGTGACGTCGAACGAAGGAACAACAGTCATGCGCTCGGAAAGCGAGGTCATTCACTCTCCCGGGATGCGGACCTAGTTTCGCTGGCCGGAGCGCCCTTCCCCGCTCAATATCTGGCGCATCTCCCTCTCGTCCGACCCGATGCCCCGCGAACGAGTAGGTGTTGCGCCGCTTTTATTAATAATTCATATAAATCTACTACCTCTCTCCCTCTTTCGAATGACAATTTTGCCATAATGATAGCTCTCTCGGAGCTCCGCTTTTTTATTATCCGCGCGCTTCTTTTATTATTTATCGCCGTTACATTCACCTTTCGTCGGCAGATATAATGTTTTAATGGGCTTTTGGTAATGAAAAACGGGGCCCGACGCTTGACCACATTCGGGCCGAAATTTACGAGCCCGAAGTATTATGGACCGTGAGAGGCCGGTTGGCCCTATCTTTACGGCGGATTGTGTTTTTATCAAAATCGCCCTAGCTGACTGCCGCTATTAGTCTCTCTGTCTCTCTCATCATCCTTTGCTAGCTCCTTTCATTTATTTCCCTAAAACCTGGAACGACGCGTACTCGTTCCGCGACGCCGACTGTACCCTTTCGGCCCGTTTCGTTGGCGTTATCAAGTGATCCCCTTAATCTCTAGCATCCTCTCGACCCTCCGTATCCCGGAAGGCCGTATTTTTTACCGCTTTCCGCGCGGCTCTATATATCTCTCTGTACACGCGTGGCGATGCTGGTACAGTTTCTTTGCTCGGATGGAGACTTCATCCGAGCAGGAATGCGCCGACACGCGTTTTTACGAGGGATTTAGGAAGAGACAGATAATATTTTCAACGCCCCCCCCCCCTCTCGACCACCCTTTCATCCTTTAATATAAGTTCTTACTTTTTTTGACTTTTGCTAACTCTCCTCCGCAGTGAGTTCTTATATAGAACCTTTTGAATTAATCTTGACTTCGGTTTTCATTACTTCAAAGTACGTCGCCTTTTATTGGCTTTGCAATGTGACCTTTAGAACTTTCTCTGCGTATAAAGATTGTAATAACGTACAGAAATGACGAGTAATATTTCCTATAAATGGACGCGGAACACGGTAACGAAATCAGGGCATTAAAACATTCGAGTCTGATTATTTTTTTTGCAAAACATTCGAGTCTGATTATTTTTTTCGCAAAACATTCGAGTCTGATTATTTTTTTCGCAAAACATTCGAGTCTGATTATTTTTTTCGCAAAACATTCGAGTCTGATTATTTTTTTCGCAAAACATTCGAGTCTGATTATTTTTTTCGCAAAACATTCGAGTCTGATTATTTTTTTCCTAAAACATTCGAGTCTGATTATTTTTTTCGCAAAACATTCGAGTCTGATTTTTTTTTTCGCAAAACATTCGAGTCTGATTATTTTTTTTCGCAAAACATTCGAGTCTGATTATTTTTTTTTCGCAAAACATTCAAGTCTGATTATTTTTTTCGCAAAACATTCAAGTCTGATTATTTTTTTTCGCAAAACATTCGAGTCTGATTATTTTTTTCGCAAAACATTCGAGTCTGATTATTTTTTTCGCAAAACATTCGAGTCTGATTATTTTTTTCGCAAAACATTCGAGTCTGATTATTTTTTTTCGCAAAACATTCGAGTCTGATTATTTTTTTTTCGCAAAACATTCGAGTCTGATTTTTTTTTCGCAAAACATTCTAGTCTGATTATTTTTTTTCGCAAAACATTCGAGTCTGATTATTTTTTTTCGCAAAACATTCGAGTCTGATTATTTTTTTTCGCAAAACATTCGAGTCTGATTATTTTTTTTCGCAAAACATTCGAGTCTGATTATTTTTTTTCGCAAAACATTCGAGTCTGATTATTTTTTTTTCAAAACATTCGAGTCTGATTATTTTTTTCGCAAAACATTCGAGTCTGATTATTTTTTTCGCAAAACATTCGAGTCTGATTATTTTTTTCGCAAAACATTCGAGTCTGATTATTTTTTTCGCAAAACATTCGAGTCTGATTATTTTTTTCGCAAAACATTCGAGTCTGATTATTTTTTTCGCAAAACATTCGAGTCTGATTATTTTTTTTTTCAAAACATTCGAGTCTGATTATTTTTTTTCAAAACATTCGAGTCTGATTATTTTTTTTCAAAACATTCGAGTCTGATTATTTTTTTCGCAAAACATTCGAGTCTGATGTTTTTTGCCTACTTTCGAGTCGGATGTTTTTTTTGCCTACTTTCGAGTCTGATGTTTTTTTGCCTACTTTCGAGTCTGATGTTTTTTTGCCTACTTTCGAGTCTGATTATTTTTTTCGCAAAACATTCGAGTCTGATTATTTTTTTCGCAAAACATTCGAGTCTGATTATTTTTTTCGCAAAACATTCGAGTCTGATTATTTTTTTCGCAAAACATTCGAGTCTGATTATTTTTTTCGCAAAACATTCGAGTCTGATTATTTTTTTTCGCAAAACATTCGAGTCTGATTATTTTTTTCGCAAAACATTCGAGTCTGATTATTTTTTTCGCAAAACATTCGAGTCTGATTATTTTTTTCGCAAAACATTCGAGTCTGATTATTTTTTTTTTCAAAACATTCGAGTCTGATTATTTTTTTTCAAAACATTCGAGTCTGATTATTTTTTTCGCAAAACATTCGAGTCTGATTATTTTTTTCGCAAAACATTCGAGTCTGATGTTTTTTGCCTACTTTCGAGTCGGATGTTTTTTTTGCCTACTTTCGAGTCTGATGTTTTTTTGCCTACTTTCGAGTCTGATGTTTTTTTGCCTACTTTCGAGTCTGATGTTTTTTGCCTACTTTCGAGTCTGATGTTTTTTTGCCTACTTTCGAGTCTGATGTTTTTATGCCTACTTTCGAGTCTGATGTTTTTATGCCTACTTTCGAGTCTGATGTTTTTTTGCCTACTTTCGAGTCTGATGTTTTTTTGCCTACTTTCGAGTCTGATGTTTTTTGCCTACTTTCGAGTCGGATTTTTTTTGCCTACTTTCGAGTCTGATGTTTTTTGCCTACTTTCGAGTCTGAATTTTTTTGCCTACTTTCGAGTCGGATTTTTTTTTGCCTACTTTCGAGTCTTATGTTTTTTTGCCTACTTTCCAGTCTGTGTTTTTTTGCCTACTTTCCAGTCTGTGTTTTTTTGCCTACTTCCCAGTCTGATGTGTTTTAAGCCTACTTTCGAGTCTGATGTGTTTTAAGCCTACTTTCGAGTCTGATGTGTTTTAAGCCTACTTTCGAGTCTGATGTGTTTTTTTGCCTACTTCCCAGTCTGATGTGTTTTAAGCCTACTTTCGAGTCTGATGTGTTTTTGCCTACTTTAGAGTCTGCTAATTTGGTACAAATTTTTCCTAATTTCATTGTTTTTTATAAGCTCAACCTAATTTCAGCATTATATACCCCTTAAGATAAAAGAATGGGGATATTAAATTTGTATATCCATTGAAAAATAATATTGCTTAAATGGGATGATCGTCATCGCCTCATCGTATTCCCATTACGTACACAATGAGAATCTTGCCAAATAATCTGAACTGTGAACTGAATAGAATTTTTTTCGTATCTTTACGTCTTAAAGTAAACCGTATAAGATTTGCAAATTATATTTTGCGAAGGAATAATGTTATCGCGGCCCCGAAATCTCTTCCGACCCCCCCCCCCCCCTTCTCGTCTTCGCTATCCCATCCGACGATGGAAATTTGTTTTAGAAAAGAATTTTTCAACCCCACTCCTATATATCTCCCTGTTTGGTTCATAATGGACTGAGGAACTCAGTCTGCTGTTTCCGTACTAGCGTCGTATTATGCCTAAAGATTTTCAATGAAGAGCTTGGACGCCTCAAATTGATCGATCAATCCATCCTCCTCTCTTCCTCCGTCATCCCTCCCATCGATTCTTCCTCTCCGGCTTCCTCCGCGCCGCATTCGCCGTCTTCATCGATTTGCCTAATATTCCCAGACGTTAGCGTGTTTTCCAGCCAGCTTAGATAGCTTAGTCTCTGCCTTTTTGTCTCGAATGAAATGGCCGTTCGCTTAACATTGAGCTTCTAATAAGTTTCTCAAAGCTTACGGGTTTGTTTAGGAACGATAGAATATTTGATGGTGTTCGCCTTGTTACGCCAATATTATCGTGTCATTCTCTCGGTTATTTATAGGCAAGGCTTGGATATTTATGTCAGAATTCCACTATTCCTTCTCTTTGATTACAAATCTATATTCGAAAAATTATCCAGAAAAAGCTACACAAATATGTATAGTAATTCGTGGAATACGAACCTTTTCTTTTAGCCGTGGCTGCAACGAGAAATAAAAAGATATTCGTTGTATAAATGGCTTCTTTGGCCTTGAGCAAAATCGCGCGAATCTAATTCCGGACTCTAGTCCGCGTGTTAAGACGAAAAGGCAGTCGCAGCTGCCCGAGCATCCTCGAGTTCAGCCACCCAAGACTTCTTAACCGTTATTATATTTGCCGAAAGAAGGCGGGGAGTCCTTGAGGTCTCGGTCGGTCACCTTTTCCGCCTTTTTAATCCCGCCAAATCCCCTCGGTTTATCGCCCAAGGTCTCCCTTCGCTTCTTCTTCTCAATCGCGCCGTAAGAAAGGCGACTTTCGCGCGTAATCCTCGGATATACTCCTTAATATCCACGACCCAGCCTTTCGCGCCGTCAGCGTCGAGCCTAGCTCGCGGTTTCCAAATTAGTCGCGTTCGAATTTTCGTAAAAGCAGGGCTCCCAGAGTTCCTATAATTCCTATAAATTCCTATAATTTCAATATGCTCCTATAATTTCCTATTTTCTCAAAATTGTTCCTATAAATTCCTATTTTTTCGAAATTTTCTAGTTTTTCTATAGCTATATCCAGAAATTCCTATAATTTTAAAAAATAATGTATTAGAAAACAGCCTTAACGTTTGGGGAAAATTTGCCTTCTAAATAGAGCTTAGCTCTGGCTTAGATCCGGTGTTCCCGAAAACATCAACGGTTGGGCTTTCCTATAAATTCCTATAATTTCAATATACTCCTATAATTTCCTATTTTTTCAAAATTGTTCGTATAAATTCTTATTTTTAGCAAAAATGTTTCTATAAATTCATATTTTTTGGCTAAAAATGTTTCTATAAATTCATATTTTTTGGCTAAAAATGTTTCTATAAATTCATATTTTTTGGCTAAAAATCTTTCTATAAATTCCTATATTTTCTATGAAATTTCCTATAATTCCTATAATATTTAAAAAAAATCGCTGGGAGCCCTGTAAAAGGCCGAATTCTTTTTGAATGTTACGCGACTTCCATTTGCGTATTTCGCCTCTCTACGGTTGTATAGAAGGTGGTTTTGAAAGGGGGGGATGGTGCGGTGGTATATACATTCACGGTGACTCAGCCGGTGAGTGACATCGGTTACCCGACTATACGATCGATATTTTGAGAGTCGGGGAATCTGGGGGGATGTTGGGATAAAAAAAAACCTTATATAAAAGCGCTTACCTTATTTTCATCTCGTAGGGATTGTTTTTGTATATTGGAAGAGGAAAATCCGGGGTATATGAGCTCGCGTAGGAAGTGGTTTTTCTCTTTCGGTCTCTCTTTGTACTAGATTCCTCGTCGGAGTTGGATCGAGTGAATGGTGGAGTGTATATAGCGGTGTACTCTACGCGGAGGGGGAACGAGTGACGGAGATTTGTCATTGTCTGGAGGTATCGCTATTCGCATTTCTCCTGGGGTTTTTTATACGCGCCACCTCCTCGCCCTCCCTCTCCTTATTTCTGTTTCGACGCGTCTCCTTATTTCGAACAGATCTGACTTTTTCCCTTTTTCGTTGCTATAGTTGTTAGTTTTTCTAGTTGCCGGGGCTTGATTTGTTTCTCGATCGTGGCTGCTCTCTGATCCAGTGGTCCACGTTAACGACTGAGTTATGACTTTAAGGAGCTTATATACATTTAAAAGGCTTTCGTACCTAAATTATGTCGAACCAATAAAATAGTATATCGAACTTCGACCATTGCGTAGAAGTGACTATTTTCATACTGTTCATTTGATTTGGGTACATTTGTTCGAACGGTGGTACAAATGTCCGAATGCCGGAAAACAGGATCGTATGTCCGAAAACGTATTTCATTTGCCCGAAAAATTTATCACAACTTTTGTTGGTGATTTAGTCGTTCAATTTATGTTAACTTTACTGGCGAATTTCATTTGTTCGAATAATCGTTTGTCCGTTTTTTCGAACATTAGGAATTGGTTAGTTTTTTTTAAAAATATTGTTAATATAAGAAAATAGTAACATTAACGTGAACCTAACCTAACCTAAAATATCCACAACCTTCAACGCAATTCCCACTTACTAACAAACAACGATATTTACAATGTAGTTTTTTATTTTTAATTCTTGCACTAAAAAAATCCGGACAAAAAAAACAGCAATAAGAAATACTAATTTAGCGACAGAATTCGGACAATTGATGCTACCGATTCGGACGAATGAAACAAACAAGTTGTCCAATTCGAACAATTGAAACATTTGTTATTTCGGCGGTTCGGACGATTGAAATTCGAACAAATGTACCTACCCCGTTCATTTATAGGCATAAATTATATTGATCAGGGTTGCCACCTTATTTTCAGATTCAAATTCCTTGATTTTAGGATTAAAATTATATAATTTTTCAGTTTATATTTTTAAGTGAATTAATTTCGGATAATCTTTTACTATAAAGGTGACTCTTCGTGTTATGTTTTAGCTGAAATGAAATTACAAATCTTATTTTTTATATAACTTTTTACTAATTTTTATAATTTTTAGAAACCTTGGTTTTCCCTGAATTTATGAAATCCATAACTTTTGCTCGCCCTTTCACTAATTTTTAAAATCCATATCTTTAGCCCTCCTTTTTACTAATTTCTAAAATCTTTACCTTTAGCCCGCCCTTTTTACTAATTTTTTAAATCCATAACTTTTACCCGCATTTTTACTAATTCCTCAAATCCATAACTTTTGCCCGCCCTTCTTACTAATTTTTAAAATCCATAACTTTTTCCGTTCTTTTTACTAATTTTTAAAATCCGTAACTTTTGCCCGAGTTTTTACTAATTTTTAGAATCCGTAACTTTTGCCCGAGTTTTTACCCATTTTTTTAAAAAATCCCTGACCTCCGTGACGTTTTTTGTAATTTTCAAAAATCCCTGACCTCCCCCAAGGGGGTCTCTCGATCGATGTTTGAAAAAATTTCTGTACAGTTAAAATTGATGACGTCACCCAGATGAGCCTCCGTTGATTTTCAATACGATCTCCTCTGCGTGACGTCATGATTTTACCTAGCAACGCGAAAGCCGTAATATTTTGATAAAAAAAACCACGCGATCGAGACAACCTTTACGAACCTTGGAACCCTCCGACGTTTTTATAATTTTCAAAAATCCCTGACCTTTCCACGGTTTTGTACAAATTTTAAAAATCTCTGACCTTTCCCCGATTTTTTACTTATTTTCCAAAATCTCTTACTTTTCCACGACTTTTTACTAATTTTTCAATATTGCCCGACTTTTCCCCGACGTTTTATCTATTTTTTAAAATTTCCTGACTTGTCCTTAAAGTCTTTCCTGACCCGCGGCAATCCGGTTTGAGATTAATTTATCGGCGTGCTCCTTGAAATATCTTAATTTTCCTTGTCAATTCGGAACTAATAGACGCGCAGTATTTATATACGTTTTTTCGAGAATGGAGTTAGTGGGAAAGCAGTTAGGTTGGCATCGTTGGCGCGAGTAGAGAACGGCTGAGCTCCCCTTCGAAATCGTGTTCGCGGCGCGGAATGAAGCGATTCATCTTTTGGATGCGCTGGCGAGCAGACTTCGTTGGCACTCCCATCAAATCCAGCTGGATTAAGCTAACCTTCCCAAACGATGTTTCCTGGCCAATTTTAATCCCTTCCGAAAAAACGCTCCGTCTCTTTGATAGCGAGGCGCGCAATCGAGCACGCCTGTCCCTTATAATTCTCAGACGAACTCCGAATTAACCAAATGGCACGGATAACCTATATAACTTTCAAACTATTTGTCAAAATCGCGAAAACGCATTTGCTAAATGAATCGACTCCCTGTTCATATATTTTCAGCATTAAGTATATCCAGCTATCTCGTCGCCGAGCGCGTCCATGTTTAAATAATAGAAAAAGCGCGGAAGATTTACGTGGCTTTGCGAGGGCAGATTTGTCGGCGTGTCTAATAGGCTAGCTTCCCGAATATATATTATTATTACTATCCGTCGTCGTTTTCCAGTCGCCGGAAAACCGAGAAATGGTGTCAACGGCGACCGACTGACTGGCCACTTCCTTCCGAGGCCGCGGATCGGGGTAAAGTTTGCGGAGCGAGGAACCGTCAGTCTAACGCGGAATGGGAGGCGGAATCGGCCCGGTAAAGGAAGGGGGAGGGGGCAGTTGCCGAATAATAATGGAGGCTCTCGCGCTTGTCCGAAACTGTTTTAATTAGCGGTCTGCGGTCATTTATTAGCCGGCCATTATAATCGTTCAAGACGGAATTAGAAACCCCTTTCGCTACCGGAGGGCCTAGTTACGACACCAACGTTTTTTCACCCATTATTTGCTCCCGTGTTATTTATGTGGTTTTCCGGTACCAACCCGCATTGAGAGTGAAGTACTATATTGATTCCATGATTCCAATATATAAATAAGCCTTCGTATATTATCTCCTCGCTCGTCACAGGCATACGTCGTAGCTAAGCTCCGCCTTAAAACGGCCGCCATGACATTTTCAGGGACCCCAGAGGTCCTATAATTCCTATACAATCCTATATTTTCAAAAATGTCCTATAACATCCTATATTTTAGCAAAATCCCTAAAAAGTCCTATAAAATCCTATAATTTTGATATTTTGCCCATTTCAAATCCCGCCACTCACGTCGTCAGTTAAATTGCTAGATTAAGCTATTCCTATACCAAGTCATTCTAGTCTATACTTTTGTTATTGTTGACATGGTTAGCTACTAATATATTTTGGTGATAATATGGCGAGGGGCGGATCACTTTGTTACAGGGTGTCCTAATAATCATGATTAAATTTTTAATTATGATTTAATCATTTTTATTCTTTGAACAGCCTCAGCTACAGATTTAATTTTAGTCTAATCATGATTTAATCATACGAGGGTGTCCTAATAATCATTGGAGTGAGCTGCCCCTAGATTTGGTTTTTAAATGCATAAAGTTAGTAAATGAAATAGCATCTGTAGTCCTATAAAATCCTATAATTTTGTAAAAATAGTCCTATAAAGTCCTTTATTTTTAGAAATATAATCCCATTTTTCCTATAAAAATATTGAAAATTTGAGTGGGGGCCCTGCATTTTACTACGCCACAAATCACGAAGCAAGCGCCACGTGACCATATTAGCCGCGTTCACACCTACCCTCTGAAACGATGCGAGCGCTCCCGCAACGTTAGGATGGCGTCGTGAGAACAGTGACCGTTGCTCGTCCCAGCGTTGCAGATCGCTTCGGCTGAACCGCTTCGTCGACCAGTTTGGCAGCGATTCGTGACGTCATCCAGTCGGTGTTTGTAAACCATGAGTTTTTTTTAAAGAAAATCGACAACCGTGGGTTTTTTTTGTGTCAGAAGAAATTTTTATGAATTTTTTTGAAGCGATAGTCTTTCAACTTTTGGTCTATTTGTTTAAAAAAATACAAATTTCATCTGTGTACGTGTATTTTTAAATTTTTTAGCAGACTAACTTCTAAATATATTTCTATACTACTCATGCCCAATTTTCTTCAAAACTCACTGGGAATCGAACGTGTGAACCAACAGTTTTCCAAACGCTAAGAACCGCAGCGACATCGAAACGAGGCAAAACGTTTCCAAGGGTACGTGTGAACGTGGCTATTACTGCGAGAAAATAATAACGTGACCACAATAGGCGTTCTAATATCATGGTCGACCAAAACTCGTTACCACGGAAACGAAAATAGACCACACCCACGTGCAAGCAAGGTTGCCACAAGTCAGGGAAATCAGGGAAAAGTCAGGAATTTAAAAATGGGCCTGAAATGTCAGGAAAATGTCAAGGAATTTTAAGAATTTGTAAAAATTAAGGGAAAAGTCAAGGAATTCAATTTTATCTTGGCACTTTTTGAAGGTAATTTTACTCTAGATCCATGGCAAATTCTATGATTATCATTTATTTCCTTGAAATTAGTAAAATAAAAAATAAAAATTTGGCCTTAAAAAGTCAGGAAAAATCTCTTAAAATAGTCAGGGAAAACAGGGAATAGTCAGGGAATTTGAATCTCAAACTTTTGTGGCAACCCTGGCAAGCTTTTGTGGTTGGGGTAGCTAATTATACACCCAATTCCTAAACAATTTGTGTGTATTAATTGCGCCCACGTGCAGTTTTGCCGATGCCCGCTGTATTCCAAATAACTCTACAAGAATTAAGTTTTGAAGGGCCTGGGATATTTTAATCGAAAGGAAATGTCTTGCCCTCGGTAGCCCGCTGTGAAATTTGGAGATCGGAGGTCCACAAGTTGCTCGATCGAGTGCCCACAAGTTGGTAATTTTCAATTTTAGTGCTTTTTGGCGATATCCGACTTCAAATCTACATACATTTTTCAAATTAAGACCAACTTGGTTGAAAATTATATTTTTAGTTAGTACCAAGAATGTATGTATTTATACTCAGGGAGAATGAATATGTCGAGATTATTTTTAGCGTTTCTCCAATTCCACCCGTTGGGGCCCCCGGTATGCTTCTCCGCTAAAATAAAATCAAATAATACTGCAATCTCATTGTTTCTTAAAAATTACGTTTTTCGACGTGATTAACGCTGCTGCGAGGACGCAAAAAAAAAGACTCCCCCTCCTCCTCCCCCCCCCTTAGCGTGACGGGGTTAGGGCCTCAACGTGTCCGTCGATAGTCTCGACATATTCATTCTCCCTGAGTATAAATAAATACATTCTTGTTAATACTGATCATTTCTGAACTATATTTGCGGTCGCATTAAGAAATTATATTTTTAAGTGAGATTTCTGGCCAATTCGCGGGGCCCCACATTCCGCGTACGCACTATTGTCATATACCAATTTATACAGTTCACGTTTTTCTACCTTATTTCCAAAACCAGGTAACTCGAAAAATTCATTTTCGATAAAATTCCTCTTGGGTTTATTAAGTTAATATACAGGATGATAGAAAATTGGTTCAAATTTAAATTTAATATTTAAAACATAGTTAATACATCGGGGCAATTGTGTGTACTTAAACGTCCGTGACATCTTGTTCTTCCGCGTGATGACCAAGTATCATCTCTCTAAGTATAAATACATCAGGGTTGCCACAGTACCTGGAAAACCTGTAATTCCTGTCCAGGTATATAAATCAAGGAAAAGTCAGGGAATTTAATTTCCATTACAAATAATAAACTTTTACTAATGTATAGGTTAAAAAATACAAAATATTGACACAAAATAAGTGAGGAAAATCTCCGGAGATAGTCAGGGAAAACCTGGAAAATTCAGGGAATTTGATTGTGAAAAAACTGTGCAACCCTGTATATACATTTTTGGTGAACCTTACAATAAAAGTTACAGGCTGTTTGTTCAATTAGATAGAGAATTGTAACATGGAATTCTGGATGTATTCAAAAGTTATTTATCATCATGAATTTTAATTTCATTTAAAATTTCATAATTTCAAAGAATCCCGCTAAATATTCTTAAAATTGTGCGGAACGTTTGTAAATATGTTCCGACACCCCTGTCGATTTCCCGTGTACTTTCCAGTGTAAAACATTTTTAAAAATAGCGATACATTTATTCCGATTTTAAGGCGAAATCGATATGCAATAAAGTTATTTAATCCTTCGAAATTTTAACCCACCTCCGTACTCTAGCTAGACGGCATTATTTTGTCAGCTTTTCCATTTATTTATCACCCTTTCCGTTGTATTTAATGGCGGCTATTACAATTTGATGTCCTCGTAAAGTTATTTCTAGACAAAAGGGAGTTTTTAATCTCCCGAAACCCGCGAGGTTCTATACGAGAACGCGGCGGCATTACCGATAAACATGTTCCTGCCGATACGGATAGTTTAACAAAAATAACTCGGCTTGATTTTAGGTAATAAATGGCGAAACCGACATTTTAGCGAGTGGGGTTGCAATAAGGCGGCTAATTATAATCGCTTCTCGGAACGGGATCTCCGAATCATATTCTCCGTCCCCGCTGAGCGCCGCGACTTTTCTTACTTTCGTCCTCTTCTCGTTCTTTTGTTGTTGATTTCTTCGTAATTTTTGTCGCCGCTCAATTAAGCCGCTTAAGGTGTATCTTCGAGAAGGAGGTGGGGTTCCCGACTCCTTCATTAGCTAATGTCTACTCTTTAGTAGTTGTTGCGAAGTTCGCCGCCGACCCCAGTTGACTGTTCTCCGCGAAGCCGCCGAAAGGGTTCAGTCTGGATGGCGCGGACCTCGTCTTCGTACGTCGCTCGGCCGTAATAAGAGTTCGATACTAAAGCGGGAGGACTAAAGGAGGTCGCTCGAGTTAGGGTCCCGTTCGAAGGTTGTAATTAGCACCTTTAATGTCCCTTGTCGTCTTAAAACCAGTCTAAGGAATGCTTTACGACGTTATAAAACGAACTATGGCCGAGTGTAGTCGTATAATCGGCTTACGCGCCGAGAGAGAGCGCGCGGCCCTACTTTAATGTTCAACCGAAAGCGGTCATTTGAAACGCGCTCCGTAGATTTTACCCTTTCGCCGGCGTTCGACGATACCGTAAACTGACCGACCGTCTCTCTACCGTAAATGGCGTCCTCTTTCGGCGCTATTCTCGTTAATTTCCCGGGTTTTGAATCGGAGCGGAAGTTTTCCAAAACGTTCTGGTTACGTTGGATCTCTCCGTTGGCGTGTTTCGCTCAAAAAGAAGCTCGCCCGAAAGAAGAGGATTAAAAATAAAAAGGATAGTCCAGAAAATAGCCACGTCACGCGCCGGACATTCCAAAAATGGCCGAACGAACCCCGGACGGAATATAGGCAAAAGCGCCTGTTCTAGACAGTTAGAACGAGTGAAGGATGGCCCGCTTCCGAGTTCGGGTCACTGCCGCCTTCACTCCTCTCTCTCTCTCCGGATCCTGGCACTGAGCCAAGAAGGCCATCCTCCTATATATTCAACTCCCGGGCTTCTTCCAGAAACGTCCAATCTCGCTGTCCCCCTTTCGCGGGTATAATAGGGAAAACATGCACCGGAGAAAATTTACACACCACCCTCTCTTTACCTTCTTGTATACCTAGGTAGTTGGTATTTACCAAACAGGAAGCGAATTTTAAAGCCCCGCGAACTCTGGAGCTCGCGCGATAAGGCGGATTATAGCTTTCTTCTTCCGTGCCTCCGAAGTGAGGTACCGAGCCTTTTATTGCTCGTCTCGTATTTATACTGGCTCAGCGTGATGATGATGTTAAGTAGTTTTTAAAAGTTCCAAGATTGTGATATTCGGAAAGACACGCGCCCGCTCTTTGCGACTTATTTGAATGTTTATCTTTCGAGCGAGATGCTATCGTCACGCGAAAAGACGCGGAACTTCTAATTTACGCTTTAGTTTCGGCCTCATCAATATTTTAAAAAATGGAGGATTTTCCCACGTATTATTAATATTCGAAATTTGAGGCCATAAATATTAAAATTCGATTGGCCCTGCCTCCTATCGGGCGCGCCCGCCAAAAATCGAAATTTCATTATGGTTTCTGTATCTCGCCAACGTAGTCAATTGACCCACTTAATTCGTATTGCAATTCCAAGGCTCCCAGAGTACCTATAATTCATATATTTTCAAATTGTTCCTACTTTTTTCCTATTTTTCTAAAGTTTTACCTACAAATCCCTATAATTTAAAAATTGCCATTAGATAGCTGCTGAAACGCTTAGGGGAAATGTACAAAACACTAACTTATAAGAAATCTTTAAAAATTCACTTAGCTGGGCTCTTACTTGATAATAATAATAGGATTGGGGAAGATATTCCTATATAATCCTTTTTTTTTCAAGAGATTTTTACCTATAAATTCCTATCTTAATAATAATAATAATAATAATAATAATAATCAGCTAGACTAATACCCAAGGCACCACCCTAGGCCTAAGTCATCGAGCGACGTCTAAAGCCTTTCTTTTCCGTGTTAAGTTCCTATAATTAAAAAAACAATCGCCGGGAGCCCTGCTATTCGGTTAAATATTATTTGGATTTGCTCGCAATCATATTAGGATTATATAAATGCATATTTTTGTTGATGACGATATCGGCCTATTTTTCTAATATCGGTATCGGGCAATATTGGCTTAAACGAAGCTGATATGGGCCGATACCGGTATAAGAAAAATATTTTCAGGAAAAACCCAAAAAAAGAAAATTATCGATTATCTAACTATTCGATTTGTGATAGAAACGTATTAGTTTAATGAAAAATTAGAATAAAATGAAATGACAGTGCATTGAACCGTCTTTTATAATTATTTTATCATAATACACTACTGTTATGATAGATAACTTTATTAATATCGGTCGATCTTGCTGCTCATAGTGCATCCCTAAGTACTCTTAATCCACCTCACGGGCTGCGTTCAATAACCTTCTGATTAACTCCCGATAATGTATCAGAAAAACCGTAACAGTTGTTGAACGATTTTTGCTTCTTCCGGTTGTGACGTCACGATAGGTATCGGAAAGGTATCAAATTAACCTGTCTCCGAGCAGGTTTTTCTGATACGTTTGATAAACTTATGGTAGAAAATGCACTCCGAACTTTATCGTTGAAATTCGAAAGACCTACGTTTATACTCACAAGTCAGTTGCAAGTTAATAAAGACCAACAATCTAGTACCTTTGGCGGAAAGATTCTAGTACGAATTTCCGGTAAATCGGCGAGGGGAATTTCAAATTTCGCCTATTTTCTGTCGAGTTCTTAAAGGTCCCTACGCGTGTTATATTAATCCAGCTTAGAAAAGTCTATTGCGTAAATTTGAAAGTGATGTAGATTTTCTTAAGCTTTATTATAGCTGATTTTGCTCCTAAACAATCATCAAATGTAAATAAAGGTGGTAATCTCGGCATTACCCGTTCCATACTTACCTTGAACTCGCCAAATGGATTTCTTTAGGTATGCCTCACTTGTAGTACTAAAATTAAATTATTACAGCTGTTTTTAAATCTCATGGTAATTATCACTTTGAAATATAACGCGCGCCGGCATACTTAGAAATTCAACCGTAAACAGGCCAAATTCGAAACTACCGCCGCCGGTTTACCGGAAATTCGCACTAGTATCGTTCCGCCAAATGTACTAGATATTTGGCCTTTCTTAAACTGCAATTGAGTATAGTTTCGGTTCTTTGCCACAGCGACATCTTAAGGGAAATTCCGTCCCTATCTTTTCGTTTTGTCGTTTGCTAGGAAAGGAGGGGGTGGTAGAGAATCTTATTAAGTTATTAGGTTTTGTGTAGGTAACTCGCGAATTTCACTAGATTACGGGCCTCTTCGACTTTTCCGAGGATACCTCCTCCTCTCATCTATTCCGTTTCCGGCGAGCGAAGGAGGCTCCAAATTTAATTACCAAGCTGCTTGGATAGATATATGGCAGTCTCTTTCGGAAGCAACGGTCAACCCCCTCTCCCGCCCAACTACGAACGAGGGTGGCAAGAAAGAGGAAGAGATAGGGGCTCTAATTTTTGAAAGTGGCAAGAAAATTTAATACTCCAGCGTGTGCGCTCGCTATTCAGTTTTCATTCAGCCAAACTGCTACCCGTTTCAAATTGATTTTTAATTCAGGAACTCGGCGTATTTTGTCGGACAAATTTCATTCATTTTACAATTTTATTCCGTTATAAAACTATAGTAGATGAAAATGTCCACAAACGCCTGTAGAAGTGTTCCAACCGCCACGCACCGGTGTTGGCGGTGAAGTCCACCACCAGTAGTTACCAATTTATCCCTCAATCAAAACGAAAGCTATCGGTAGCGGTTATGGCGGTCGTATAATGTTAATAGGCTCCTTTTCAATATTTCCGCGAGTGTTATCTCCGTCTTTATTTCCCGCGGAATCCGCCGCACCTGTAGCGACGAGTTCGGCGCGGTAACATCCCGACAGGGGTTCTCGCTTATACTTCTGTTTTGCATTTCATGGCGAGCGGCTTTGTATAGCGAAGACAGTACCGCTCGACAATATCGGCCTTCTTATTCGCGTATAGTGGAACAATTTCCCTTTTGTTATCGAATATTATTTTCTCCTTTTCTATTCCTTTTGTTCCCGATTTCCCTTCTCGCCCTCCATATCTATCTATACAGGGTGTTTCAAAAGGTTTATGCAAAAATTTGAAGGAGTTGTAGGGGGTGAGTTGAGAAGTATGCCTGTTTTTTCCCATTTTCCTACGATGAGATAAAAGAGCGCCAGAGAGCTTCAAAGTGTGGCCTACTAGCCCCCGGAAGTAGGCTGCAACAAGCGCCAAATCAAGCAGCAGGGAAATGCGGACATTAAGGTTTGGGTTCGTGGGATAGGTAAAAAAGGACTTGGTAAACAAATCGAGGTAACCAGCGTAAAAAAGTAAACTTAAACGGTATTTAAAGTCCCTGCTGCTTGGTTTTGCGCCTACTTCCAGAGGCTAGTAGGCCACACGTTGAAGCTCTCTGGTGCTCTTTTAACTCATCGTAGGAAAATGGGAAAAAACAGGCATACTTCTCAACTCACCCCCTACAACTCCTTCAAATTTTTGCATAACCTTTTGAAACACCTTGTATATATATATATATATATATATATCCCTTTTTTTATGCCAGTGTCTTTTCTACGCTACCTAGTTATATAGTGGATTCCGCAATCCCCGTATTGCTTTGTTAGATAGGACCGAGTCTTTACCGTTCCTGATCGCGCCTTTGACCGAGCTATCGACTAAAGCCCGCCGGGCTCCGTTCTGCATGTTCTAGAAAAGAGTTGCCATTTTGGCGCGTGCGCCTCGGGCATCTGCCCCTCGCCTCTCTTCTTCTCTCTCAGCCTCTGTCGATCCGCCGGAGAAGAGGAAAGAGTCGGATAATATTTTGACCCCGTTGTAAAAATATAGCTGGGAGAAATTGGCCCTTTTCGTTTATTCGGAAAGCGGCTTCTGGAGTCGACAAAATCGCATTTGTCATCCGAAGCAATGGGCTCCAGGTGCGGCCTTACCCCCCCCCCTCCCATTTTCTTCCGCCTTCACCCCTTTTCTCTTTATTTTTTTTTCACTTTCCTCGCGAGAACGATTTGGGAGGGGCGTCTTATCGAATCGACGTCCTTGTCCGTCCACATTTAGGAATGATTCCAAAACAATACGTTTAATCGAGGTTAATAATTTTGATATATTTATTACTTAACTAACTTTATTAAATTTGGGAATTAAGCGGCGTATATTTTCGGTGTTGGGAAGTTGGATGGGGATCAATAGGGCGAGCGTGGATGAAGATGAGGATGAGAGGACGCCGGCCGGGATACGCTGCGAAGAGAGAGAGAGAGATGGAGGGATGATGTTTGCTCAACAGCCCTTTCGCGCAGGTCTGTCGTCTTAGTCCGCTGCTCGGTCCGGCTGCAATGCAGTTGTCAAATGAACACCCCGCGCCGATCTCTCGCTTGGGTTGGATCCCCTTTCGCTTTTGCTCCTCGCATCGAGCGCGTGGTTACGAGATTTTTTCACCCATCGAGACGAGATAATCAGCGGACAGTTTTCGCGATAGGAAGACTTTACTGGCCGCCCACTTTTAACTACGCTGTCGACTAAGCCTCGGACGGGCGAGCTGGAAGTAGTCGAGCTTTGTTGGTTCTCTTTTACTAATAGATTAAGGAGGGAGCCTCGGTTTGCGCGTCGCCTTCTCGCGCCGTTTTCCTTAATTTATTCTCGTCTGCCGCTTTATAAGACCTATAAATTATCGATGAGTCATTGCTCAAAAGCAAATATGGATGTGAACGAGAATAATGGCAGATCGTCTCCTCCCGGCTCTCTTTCGGTTTATAATTCTAGGGCGGGCGGCGGCTGTATCTTCATATTGTGGTCTGGGCAGACGTCATTTATCTCGTTTAATTGATGGCCCCTATAACCGTGTACGTGTAGGGTGCGTCCCTTTTAGACTACTTCGAATCGTCCACCGCTAGTTTTAACTTCCCTAATTAAGGCCACCTCCCTAGTCGATTCCTTTTTACGAAATTACCTTTAATATCCTTTTCTTTATTCTATGAATAATTGTTTCGGAAGATACGGTACCTATACCTTAGTCTTTACATTGGTTGATAATTGGCCAGAGCTCTATTGGTCCTACTTGAGCAAATCTCCGTCAAGACCACTTGTATTATGGCGACTTGAGAGATACGAAAGTATAGCGCGTATATCGAGCGGGGCGTGCCGTTAATTTCGATGATAGAGAACTCCTTAACTAGCCGATATGTCGCGGAAATTGAGGAATCGATTGTGGAATCGCGTGTTGGCCCATCGAAATGTCTCACAAAGCGCGTTGATGAAAACGTTTTCTCCGACTGAAAACCGTGTTCTGATCTATAATTTAGTCCTCATTCGTTTTTCGTTTTACACGGCTACGCTATTGATAAATTCTTAACCTTCCGTGAGTAGTTAGTTGACGAAGGCTCTTCCGTCATCGATCCGAAGGGACCCCTCCGAATGGAAAAAATATCCGAAAGGTGTTGTTGGACGGGCGTATCTTTGAAGCGCCTATAGCCTTAAAATGAATGAAGCGAATGAACAAAGCTTTCTAGTTTCTTCACGTTATGTCAGGTGTTTTCTCTTTCGTCCCGTTCCCACCACCACCACCTCCACTTTCAAAGCGACCAACTGAGGGGAGAGAAGAGAGAGTGAAGTTCGGGCTCCGTTTACCGAACTGTCAACTAATCGTCGTTGTCGTGTATATATCTGGGAAAGCGTCTTTAATAGGCTTTTGTTTGGCTCTTCCCTTTTTCGGCGAGAGGTGGCCCGGGCCAGACTGCGATGGGAAGGGTGACGCGCCTCTTGTCACCGTCGGGGACTCCGATGAGGGACATTAGGCCCCGTCTTTTCCTTCGCCGTAATGCGATCCTATTATAGCTATAAGAGACGAATTTCGACATCTGGAGACGCGGCGGTTTTTTTCCACAAATTTCGACCCCGTCACTTATTTTGGCGGCACGGCCAGATTGGCAGGATGCCTCGCCAGGAGCCCGGGTTGCGTCGTTTTCGCTCCATTGGTTCGCGATCTCTTCCACGAGTTTTTAAAAAGATTAAAGGGTTTATAAGTCCTTTTATTTCTACCCTATATCCTATCGCTCCTTTTCTTATCTTTATTCTATTCGGGATTTCTCAATTTCTCGCGAGGTTTTTGGGATTTATCGTCGTATTTCGGGATTTCTCAATTTCTCGCTGGATTTCGGGATTTCTCAATTTCTCGCGAGGTTTTTGGGATTTATCGTCGTATTTCGGGATTTCTCAATTTCTCGCGGGGTTTTTGTTATTTATCGTCGTATTTCGGGATTTCTCAATTTCTCGCTGGATTTCGGGATTTCTCAATTTCTCGCTGGATTTCGGGATTTCTCAATTTCTCGCGAGGTTTTTTGGGATTTATCGTCGTATTTCGGGATTTCTCAAATTCTCGCGAGGTTTTTTGGGATTTATCGTCGTATTTCGGGATTTCTCAATTTCTCGCGAGGTTTTTTGGGATTTATCGTCGTATTTCGGGATTTCTCAATTTCTCGCTGGATTTCGGGATTTCTCAATTTCTCGCGAGGTTTTTTGGGATTTATCGTCGTATTTCGGGATTTCTCAAATTCTCGCGAGGTTTTTTGGGATTTATCGTCGTATTTCGGGATTTCTCAATTTCTCGCGAGGTTTTTTGGGATTTATCGTCGTATTTCGGGATTTCTCAAATTCTCGCGAGGTTTTTTGGGATTTATCGTCGTATTTCGGGATTTCTCAATTTCTCGCTGGATTTCGGGATTTCTCAATTTCTCGCGGGGTTTTTGTTATTTATCGTCGTATTTCGGGATTTCTCAATTTCTCGCTGGATTTCGGGATTTCTCAATTTCTCGCTGGATTTCGGGATTTCTCAATTTCTCGCGAGGTTTTTGGGATTTATCGTCGTATTTCGGGATTTCTCAATTTCTCGCGGGGTTTTTGTTATTTATCGTCGTATTTCGGGATTTCTCAATTTCTCGCTGGATTTCGGGATTTCCCGTCGGATTTCTGGATTTTTCGCCGAATTTCGAGATTTTGAAGAATTCCAGGCTGGATTTCGGATTTCTTATGGGATTTCTTGGCAAGTGTACGGGATTTCTTTGAATGTCCGACCCCTCGAGCTATATCGAGTTATTCGTAGCGATACAACCATTTAAAAAGATTAAAATTAAAAGTTACGAAAAATTAATCATCGCATCCGATCATCATCCGAGTGAGATGAAATGTCACGCCTAGAATGGCCTCTTTCATTCCTGGCGAAGAAGCGAGCCCCTTTCCATCTCTCTTTTAGGGAGTAATTGATGTTCCACACTCTCGTCTCTGACGGGGGATTTTTTTTAGGTTGCTGGTGGCGGTGGTGGTGGTGGTGGTGGTGCAAAGCCGGGCCACCCGAAACGTAATCACGCTGATTTAACAGAGGAGAACAAATTGCTTATTTCGAAAATTAATCTCTGATAAGTTTCTCTCTCTCTCTCTCTCTCTCTCTCTCTCTCTCTCTCTCTAGTCGACGATGGTGATGGTGATGGTGTTAGCGTTGCTTTTAAACTCGCGGCTGATTGGCTCCGAGAGGCCCCTCTCGCGCTTCCGTGTCCCTTTTCACTCCCTCGCTTATTTCTTAAAATAGTCGCTGCTTTGTATACCTAGCAAACGAACTTCGCCATCTGTCTCCCTCCAGCTGAACTTCTCGCGAAGTGTAACTGTAGGATTGGTTTTGAACCGGCGCGGTTCGGAAGTCGTGACTCAGAAACGTGGAATCGGAAAAGGCTAATTTCGATTTTGGAGGAGCGGCGACATCTAGTGTCTGGTACGGCGTAGTCGATGATGGGCGTCTGAATTTGGGAAGCCATTTCTCGAGCTAGGAATAGGAAGGTGATTTGGCGGCGGGAGATGACCTTTTCCGTCTCTGTTTTTGAAGCGATTCGCATTAAGAATTTCTATCTTTTATTCACGCCGCAGCCCGAGAGGAAAGGCATCGATTGAGGGATCATTTCGAGAGGAAATCTCCCAAAAATAGAGGGAGAAAGAGATGGAGTGCAGTTCTCCTTTTCTTTGAATCATCGGGCAGAAATGTCTGGAAAAGATGGCCGTCCCACGCCCGATTTCGTGATTCATGATATCCCCCCTCCTCCCCGACAAGGACTCCTCGAAAATGCGCCGAAACAATACGTACAAATATCCATAATCGCGTTTAACGAGGAATGGCTTAAACCCTTAATTGCCTACAACCAGAAATGTAGACCCGCTTAAGTACACCAGGGCTCGTACACGACCTGGAAAACCTGGAAAAGTCGGGGAATTTGAAAATGATTTCCAATGGTCAGGGAAAAGTCGGGGAATTTGAAAATGATTCCCAATAGTCAGGGAATAGTCAGGGAATTTGAAAATGATTCCCAATAGTCAGGAATTTAATTCCGGAAATTTTGTACGAACCCTGTACACAAACTCGTATTTATTCAAGGGCCGTCAAACTGGCGATATTTAACTTCCTTAAGCCCGAAAATTAGAAAAAAAAACCTTCCTTCGCGTAGCAGCTAGCCAGTGGGTTCTGTCGCTACGACACGAGAGACCAGGGTGCGGCGCTGACGTCGGAATATGATGGCTTGTCTTCGTTATTGATGAGGCCGCTAATGATCGTAGACCTTGACTAATGGCTGCTTATCTCCTTCGCTCTTCTTGCCTCGCAGTTTCTGTAGACGAGGCGCGCGACACCTGTTGTTCCGAGGACGTACGACCGGCGGACAATCGCGGACCTCCCCTTTTAAAAGCCATTCTCGCTGTCCTCGTTTCTCCTTTTCAACGCGGGGAAAAACTCCTCATTTCCATATAGTAGATGAAGAATAATATCCGCCGTCGCTTCTACTTTGGCCAAAGCGAGCGCCGTTCCGTCACGTACCGTTATCCGTCACTTCGATCTTTGGTTTGGTTAAGGGTAATGTCCTCGCTGGTATCGACTCTCTCGATAGAATCATTCGCGAAGAAGCCGTACGTTCCGGAGGCTCGTCGTTCGGCAATCCTTTACTGTCGTTTTCCGTATTCTTTGATACTGACACTGTACCCGAAAATATCGGAATCCATCGGTCGCCTTTTTATCCATCGGGAATTTAAGATTTGGTCAAAAATCTTTAAAAGCATTTTCAAATATTATAGAATTTAAGGTACGCCTTTAGTAAGGTAGCTAAATAATCGAATCCAAAGAAAGCCCATTTCTATCTCCGCGGCTCTTCTCCTTCGATATGGATCCTCCTTTTTTTTTGTTATTTTTCATTTTCATAGGCCCCTTTTTATCCGGCGTAAAAACTCTCGGGGAAACTCGGGTTCGAAACCAATTTCCGTTTTTGAAGTTTCCTCTTTGGAAAAATCCCGATGATTCGTTTCATTTCGAGGAGAGCGACTCGCGGTGAAAAAGTTGAGAAAGTCGCGACTATAGGCGAATACGTGTTTGTTTACCATATATGAAGATTGATACGTCTCGGTCTTTATTAAGTTACGCCGAAAAAATGACGTTAGAGATCTTATACCTATATGGTAAATCGGGGAATACCGTCTCGGGCGAATTGAACAAAGGCAAACCGCCATTAGCGGGATGGCGCTTGTTTCGCGGCGGTCGGGAATCCTTTGGAATCTGGACGAAAATTGCGTCCTCCGCGGTGAAGAAAAGATTTATTAGCCTCGTATCAACTGAACTGGGTTAAAGGCCAAAGAAAAAATCCCTCTTTTTCTTCCCTTATTCTCCCAGCCTATAGAAAATGGAGGTTGTTTCCACGGCAACCGCGTTCTCTTCTCTTTCTCTTCTGGCGCGTATTGTACGCCAGCCAAAATGCAAACTGATTTCCCGTCTACTACTTTCGCGTTGACTGTCTGTCTAGCGAGGATAGTCGATGACTATACCGCTATCACCGGTTTTTCCGATGTCGTTTTCTCTTCCAAATGACTTTCTAATTCATTTTCGATTCCGATTACCTCCAGATTACCTCCAGATTACCTTTGCCTTTCCCCAATAACGCGGTGTTGATGTCGTTAAATTTATTACAGTCACGCGTTCCCGAATTCGACGAAAAGCGAAATTTTACCAATTTTCTAACGCGAAATTGTATCCGTAAAAGTAAACAGCGAATGGATTCGTTGTTCATATTTTTCAACCGGCGAAAACCCTCCGCGTAAAGCTCGCGAAATGGTTTGCTAACAGATACGAGAGAAACTTTACCTTTCGCTCCGCCTTCGACTTAACGATCTACCGCCCATTACTTCGACTATAGTTTGGCTTTGGGTGGGGAAGATCTATTCTTTTACTGTACGAACGCGTGACCTAGTAATGATCCTTATAGACCCTTTTCAAGCGGCCATTTATAAATGCTTACGAAATGTACCGTCGATACGGAGGATGAGCCAATATGGCGGCGTCCGTTTTCCAACTTGGAAGAAAAGCATCTACGGTAGCTTATGGATATTTAATGGCATCTCCAATAATTTGGCCTAAAAATCGGGAAACAAAATAAACGGGAAGAAGAAAACCCGGTTTTCATTATAAATCTATCGAATCACGTCACTTTTTTCCCATTAAACATTTATACGCCCCCCCCCTTACCTTCTCTGGGTGTTGGGGGGCTTCACCTTTTTCCAATCTCTGCGAGGAATATTTGAACTCTCCGCTACTTCGTGCCACGCTCATAATACTATTAGTGGGAACTAAAATATCGATATAGGAATTTACTGCCTGGTAATCGTATACATATGTACCGGATTAATTAACTTTCTCCGTTCACGGGATTTTACTCGCGGTGTTTATACGGATACTTTTTCACCCGCTTTTACCGCAAAAATGCTTTGCGTGACGCTTCGTATTTGCCATAGAGCGGTATTAAAATCACGGTTTTGTATGTGCGCTGTTTCAAACATGGTAGTTTTTGTAATTAATTACGATAGTTTATGGGTCTACCAAATTTTAAGGGTTTTGAATTTTTATTTTTTTATTAGACGTCAAATTAATATTTTTTTATTTTAATTGGTTTTTATTTATTTTATGAATTTTGAATAATTAAAGGTTCTTTTACAAGTCTAATTGATGGATTCTATCTGTTTTAATTACATTTAATTACTATTTCATATTTTAATTTTCCAATATTTAATTAATTGGAACCTATTTTTTGCTATTTCTGATTTTTCTATTTAAATACACTAAATTATTTAAATAAATGATTTAAAAATCGCTTGATTTAAATAAGTGATTTGAAAATCGCTTGATTTAAATAAGTGATTTGAAAATCGTTTGATTTAAATCGATGATTTTCAAAACTGGCTTGAATTTAAATCGATGATTTTCAAAACTGGCTTGAATTTAAATCAATGATTTTCAAAACTGGCTTGAATTTAAATCAATGATTTTAAAAACTGGCTTGAATTTAAATCGATGATTTTAAAAACTCGCTTGAATTTAAATCGGTGATTTAGAAAAACTCGCTTGAATTTAAATCGGTGATTTAGAAAAACTCGCTTGAATTTAAATCGATGATTTTAAAAACTCGCTTGAATTTTAATCGGTGATTAAGAAAAACTCTCTTGCTTGAAATCGATATTAAAAAAAACTCGCTGGATTGAAATCGATGATTAAGAAAAAAATCGCTGGATTGAAATCGATGATTAAGAAAAAAATCGCTGGATTGAAATCGATGATTAAGAAAAAACTCGCTTGATTGAAATCGATGATTAAGAAAAAAATCGCTGGATTGAAATCGATGATTAAGAAAAAACTCGCTTGATTGAAATCGATGATTAAGAAAAAAATCGCTGGATTGAAATCGATGATTAAGAAAAAACTCGCTTGATTGAAATCGATGATTAAGAAAAAAATCGCTGGATTGAAATCGATGATTAAGAAAAAACTCGCTTGATTGAAATCGATGATTAAGAAAAAAATCGCTGGATTGAAATCGATGATTAAGAAAAAACTCGCTGGATTGAAATCGATGATTAAGAAAAAAATCGCTGGATTGAAATCGATGATTAAGAAAAAACTCGCTTGATTGAAATCGATGATTAAGAAAAAAATCGCTGGATTGAAATCGATGATTAAGAAAAAACTCGCTGGATTGAAATCGATGATTAAGAAAAAAATCGCTGGATTGAAATCGATGATTAAGAAAAAACTCGCTTGATTGAAATCGATGATTAAGAAAAAAATCGCTGGATTGAAATCGATGATTAAGAAAAAAATCGCTGGATTGAAATCGATGATTAAGAAAAAACTCGCTTGATTGAAATCGATGATTAAGAAAAAACTCGCTTGATTGAAATCGATGATTAAGAAAAAAATCGCTGGATTGAAATCGATGATTAAGAAAAAACTCGCTTGATTGAAATCGATGATTAAGAAAAAACTCGCTTGATTGAAATAAAATAAATAAAAAAAAGCATTATTTATTAAAGGGCAACGCAAGTGACCATGCAGGGGGGGGGGTAAATTATCTTATAGATAAAAAGAACGACTGCGCATGCGCTATCTGCCATAGCCTTTCCCTCTGTAAAAAAAGCAGAACCATATTTGCCGAATTTATTTTGTATAAATGCGCCTCTCGCGGTTTTTACGCAAAATCCATGCATTCTTTAATCGCGAAAATGACTGAGGAAAGTGAAGTCTCCGTGCTTACCGACAAATCGGATCCTAAACTTCTACAAAATAAATGTAATAAAAAAAGATAAATATTCTGTCGGGGTATAATGATAGGGAAATTGTTAAGGGAGACGGGATATAGGAGTGTGTGTGGTGTTGAATTTTCTTAATCCAATGTGAGGCTAGCGGCAGAGATTTACCGCGTCCAAGGCCTAATGTTTCAACTTCCATTATTAAAAATATTCAATTCACAAATAATTTTTTTCCAAAACATTGTTAAATCGAAAATATCAAAGTCCAACTCTCGGAAACTAACCCAGTTCTTTTCTCCATAATAAATAAATTAAGCTAGGCCTAAATTCCTGGGTTCGTTGATTGAGAGCTAACTCAGCGAAGAAAATCGAAAAATTCGCGAATGAGAGCAAAATTGCGCCACGTGGCTACACCAAGGAGAATAAGGCTTTCGCGCTGTATAAAATCATCCTTGTAAAACCTACTTACGGCTTATTGAAGAAAACATAGTTCCCCCCTGCATGACCACTTGCGTTGCCCTTTAAGTGGATACCACCGTAAAACGTATACCCTTATAAAATGAACCGCTGACCTTTTGATTTTGGATACCTTTCTGCGTGGGTCATGCCCAACTTGCCGAAGAATATTTTTTTATCCACGAAGGCGGTCGTTCTTCGCTTCTGATACAAGTAAATTTACTTAAAGCGATAAAAATGGCTCAAATGTGAGGCAGGGTCTTTTTCTCATTACACGCGGCGGTCCTCCTCCCTCCTCCATTGTGCACGCGCGATAAAAGGCCATCACGGAGTCACTACTTTATTATTTCGGGAACAAGCGTATAACGCCGCTCCTCTCTCCGCACCGTACGGAAAGCTTTTATTTTCGCCTAACAATCGTAAAAGAGCGAAGAATCATATTTTTTACTCCCTTTTTCCGCGAGCTCCACTCTTTGCCAATAAAATTTCTCTCATTCCGTGTCAAAGGCGCGTTTGTTTCACCGATTGTATATTTTTCTTCCTCTTAATGCGATATTCCCTCCCCCCCCCCTTTGCTTTTCCTGGCCACTTTCGGCGTGTTTTATATAAATGTCTCCGTACAAAAAATTACCTTATTGGGCACCGTGTATTTCTATAGGAGTTTTATCGGCCCAAGGTGTATTTTATGTACCGTGTGGTTGTAATATAGCTCTTGAGCCTGTCAGTTCTATACTATGTATAGAGGCCGCCCTCTGGTAATAAACAATTACTATTATGTTTCACAATACTCCTAAAACTAGTGTATATTATATTGAAATACAGTAAAAAATTACGTTTTCCGTACACTATGAAAAACCATTTTATCAAGTCAAGTTCAAGTTTCAAGTTTTTATTGGTATTTTATGGTAAATTTACAATATTAGTGAGAGCGAATGTTTAAAAAATATACCCGAATTGTTCGAAATTGGTATACAGCTCTGAAAATTGATATACACGTGCCTTGAACTATCCTCTCGACTATCTAAATTTTATTTTTCAAAAACACCGACTGGAAAAACTTTTATAAGCAAAAACGCCCTTGTTGCCGAGGACGCGCGCATCTTGGTTTAACTGTGTTTTTAAAATATATTGTTCTACGTTACACCGCATCTCCGCAACTTTAGGAATAGAAAATGGTAAATCGCGTGGTAAAGGTGGTAAAGTTTTGAATTTTTTTTATGGTAATACGTGTCACAGTGCTTCTTAAAACCTGATATGGAACCACATCAAGATATATTTTTACTTGAAGTTTTTAACGATTTTTCGTTTTTCTCCATAGGGAAAAATGGCATATAAGGTTTTAAGTAGTACTATGACACGTGTCACCATAAACAAATTCATAACTTTTCCACCTTTACCACCCGAGATACACGCGATTTACCATTTTTCCCTATGGAGAAAAATGAAAAATGGAAAAAAACGTCAAGTAAAAAAAATACCTCGATGTGGTTCCATATCAGGTTTCAAGTAGCACTGTGACACGTATTTCCATAAATAAATTCATAACTTTACCACCTTTACCACGCGAGTTACACACGATTTACCATTTTTTTATTCCTAAAGTTGCGGAGATGCGGTGTAACTTAGAACATTTTATTTTAGAAACACAATAGTTGATTTTATAAAATAAAAAGTGGTCTTGCCCAACTTGTTAAAATGTTGCTCTTACGTCACAGGACCCAGCTTTATTTTTTATATATTCTTCGCACGAGCTATTTGCACGCGCGCTAGAAAAAGCTAATTTATCGCGACTGTAGCGCGCGCTCGTATACTTGTCAAAGCAAGAGACTGTGACGTAAGAGCAACATTTAAACAAGAAGGCCACGTTACTTTATAAAAAGAACTATTAAACTAAGATGCGCGCGTCCTCGGCAACAAGGCCGTTTTATGTTTATAAAAGTTTTTCAAGTCGGTTTTTTTGAAAAATAAAATTTAGGTAGTCGAGAGTATAGTTAAAGGCACGTGTATATTAATTTTCAGAGCTGTATACCAATTTCGAACAATTTATCACCATGCGCTCTCACTTATCAAAGTTGATTTTATAAAGTAAAAAGTTGTCTTGCCCAACTTTTTAAAATGTTTCTCTTACGTCACAACACACAGCTTTATTAGTATATACTTCGCACGAGCGATTTGCACGTGCGCTAGGATAACCTGCATTTCTCGTGACTGCGCGCTCGTACACTTGTAATAGTAAGAGCCACATTAAAACAAGGCCACGTTACTTCCAGCTAGGAGCAACAAACACAGCACCCCACACAAGGAGAACGCAACCCGTCAAAAGTCGTGCATTTTCTTGCGTACAGTTTTTATTGGTTAGACGCTGTAGGGCCTGCTGCCGTCGGAAGGGGAAAATTCGGAAATTATCTTCCCCTCCTTTCCGTAAAACGTTCAGCTTAAAGGTTCGTCCAATGAAATTTGTACACAACACTGCGTTAGCGTGTTTAAAGGCTAGCTGCGTTCTCCTATAATTCATAAAAAAATTCTTTATTTTCAAAAATGTCCTATAACATCCTCAGGGTCCGTTCGGAACATGGATATCCTAGATAACCTGGATAAGTTAGGGATTTCCAATTTGTTGAAACTAGTCAGGGATAAGTCAGGGATTTAAATAATATCGTAAAAATTCAGGGATAAGCCAGGGATTTCAATAAACTTTGCATCGCTGAGAAAATGAAGTTTCTTCTCTTGAGCGCTCATGTCTGGAACCTGAGTATGCTCTTATATAATTCAGTTTGTGATATTTAAAAAATATTGTTTCACTTTGTATACTTTTTCTTACATGTATGAAAACAGGAAATGATTAAAATTAGCAGAAATATTACCAAACGGTCAGGGAGATTGCCAAAACTTAATCAGCCTGTATAAGTCAGAGATTTGAAACCCGAAAGTTTTGTACGAACCCTGATCCTATATTTTTAGCAAAATCCCCAAAAGTCCTATAAAAACCTATATTTTCAAAAATGTCCTATAACATCCTATATTTTTAGCAAAATCTCCAAAGGTCCTATTAAATCCTAAATTGCAAGATATGATAAATTCTAGTATATTTTTGTGATAAAATGGTTAAATAGTTTATATTTTTTAAATCAATAAAAAATAGTACTATAAAGTCCTATATTTTTAGAAATATAATCCAATTTTTCCTATTAAAAAATTAAAAGATTTGAGATGGGACCCTGCACTTAATAAAAAGAACTATTAAAGTTGAGTTTTCATAGTGTACGAAAAAAAGGTTTTTACTTCAATTAAGCATTACTAGTATGCGGTATCGTAGCCAGAATTTAGTTTAAACTGTAACCTGGAGAAGAGTCAGCTACGCTAAAATAAAAGCTGAAATAAAAATATTAAAATATAATAAAAATAAAAAAGTTCAAAAATTACAACTTTTTGGCCTTAAAAAAAGTCAGGCAAAATAATAAATTTTCACTCAATTTGAATATTTAGGAATCTAATTACACTCAAATAGGTCAAATGATTATTAATAAACCTTAATTATTATCACGAAACATTTTCGAATTTTGTCGACCTTCCTAAAACAATGATTATTGTTCACTCATTTTAAATATTTTGGAATCGAATTACACTCAAATAGGTCAAATGATTAGTAACAAACTTCAACGATTAGCCGCAAACATTTTCGAGTTTTGTTCACACTCAAAAACAATGATTATTCCTATTGCCTCTATTTATTTTCAGAAACCTTCATATTTTTCTGGTTTTTTTCCCCAATCGATTATATTTTGTAAAATCGTCAATTAATTTAATTCGTTAATTTGAGTTTTGATGGGGCTCGGAATATGCGCTAGCATAAATTATTCTTGTCTTGTTCAACTTGTTAAAATGTTCCACGCGCTCTTTATAATTTTAGCGTAAAAGGCTCGGGCGTTTTTTTATATTTCGGGGAGCACGCGCGAAATCGCTCGAGCCCGTTTACGCTAAAATATCCAGACGCGCGTGGAACTTTTTAACAAGTTGAATAAGACATAAATAGAATTTGTGCTAGCGTCTATTGAAAAATTGAAAATCACGAGTCGAAATTTGAGAAAATCTTTATAACATCATCCAGGTGTTTTAGTTTTGAGCCGTTCCTTTTAAGCAGCGTCAGTCTCCGAACTATAGGTGCCTAATGAATATTAATCGGGCTCCAACCCGCTGCCACGCGCGTGTTATAACTCTCCTAGAAAAGCCTCTCTTCTAAAACTAGTCGTGATTCCTCTTTCAGTTTTGTTATAAAAAAGTAAAAAATGGCTAAAGCAGGTGTTCTCTTCCGTCGCTATCGTAAGAATTACTCTTATCGGAAAAGAGCCAGGCCTAAGGAAGACCCAATCCCGCCGCTGTTTTAATCACTCATCCGCCGAAAAACCTACCATTATATTTATTTCCCCTTCCTGGCGTATATTAGAGAACCCTATCTTTGAAATATATTAATTAATAACTTTCGAAAATTTTCCAAAGAATTGAAACACGCACGAAATGCATTCCTCGGATTTATGTTGAGTTTGGTCTTTCTAACATTGCTAAATATATTTTATTCACCGGACCACGGTTCGTACACGACCTGGAATACCTGGAAACCATGGAAAAGTCAGGGAATTTGAAAATGTTTACAAAAGGTCAGGGAAAAGTCAGGGAATTTGAAAATGTTTACAAAAGGTCAGGGAAAAGTCAGGGAATTTGAAAATGATTCCCAATGGTCAGGGAAATTTAAAATGGTCCAAAATAGTAAGGGAATTTTAAAATTGTCCAAAAAAAATCCGGCAAATAAATTTTTGAAAAATGTATTAAAAATACATAATTAACATTTTTCAAGATTTTACATCAAAACATAAATTTAATCTACAAAAATGGACATGGAAATTTGGCAATTTAGTCAGGGAAAACCTGGAAATGTCTGGGAATTTAATTCCGGAAATTTTGTACGAACCCTGCGGACCTTCGGTAGGACTAAAATGAGATATCTTTCTGATAAACTTTATAAGTCTTACCATGTAAAATTAAAACGCCGTATCCGATAAATTGTGACCGCTCGCTGCACGCGCCGATATTTTGCGCGCAAGCCGCGACAATTTATTTGATAGTTTCTTTAAATTCCCCGTGCCGCCTTGAAAGATGTACTCCAAAGTGGCACTCGGTGGACGAGACCGCGATAAAAGTAAAAAGCTCATCGTAGAGATAGACCGAGGGCCATAAAGTAGAAATGCTTAATTCCCGTGCACTATAAAACGTCTTAAATTCCGACTTATTTTGGTTGGAATAGCCCCTAACGACGACCCTTGATGGCGCTACTGTCGCCAAAAATAAAGGCAAGAGAAAAGGCGGACGGCCGGGATTAGGTATATATATATATATATCTATATATCGGGATAGTGCTGCCCCTCATTTCTAGGTTCTTATGTCTTGGGAGAGCGCTACTCATTAGTGGGAGCCGGCGCGTGAAAAAAAAGAGCGGGCGAAGAGCGAGAGCGAGTCAAAACGGCAAACTCGTTAGTTTTTTGGTTGGGAGAGAGAATGCCGCAGCCATTATCGGACAATAAAGATGGGGACGCGCTCCTTTCCGCCTCTCGCTCTTCTTCTCGTCGCGTCCTTTCTTTGACTCCCCGCCGACTATCGCGACTTTGTGGCGTATCCGTCCATTCGGGGCTGCGAATAGGCCATCGACGCGTTGTTCGGTAGGGACTAACTCGAGGGATGCTGGCTTCCTCTCTTTTCGCCGATTTTTACGACCTTTTATAAAATGAATTGGCCCCAATTGCGCCGTTTTTTTAGGCGTTTTGCCCTCGTTTTATAATATCGTTCTTTTATTTTCCTCCATGGGCCCTCGCTTTTTTATAGCAATTGTTTATGGAATTGTTCCTTATAGTTGGAATGCTTTTTTTATTTTTTTTGTTACTGGCTCTCTACAATGAAGTACTTTAAAATTAGTGTTTCAATATCTTGCAAGAATTTCTATCTAGTTACGTCTCTATATCACCGGTGTCGAACTTCGACTTGGTTGCGATATTTGGTATTCGGTTCGCGCTCTTAATACTGAGAATAGGGATCGGAAACCCAAAACTAGACCCAGAAAAGTCGCTGATCCCCGGGTAGTGTTCGTACGGGGACCCCGACCCCGAAAGTCGGGGATCCCCGACTTTTGTCCCCGTCCCCGTCCCCGACCCCGACCCCGACCCCGACTATCGCAAACTAAGTCGGGGTTTTCCATTTTTCGGGGTTATGTTTTTGTAGTGTTATTTTAAATTTTCGCGCCAACGCACCCCGCTAAAATCCTAAAAATATATAAAATATATAGGTTCCTTCTCTCCCTTTTTTCGTGGGCGACAATAGAATGATCCGAATGACCTTCGGCTGATGCCGCTGAAGTAGTTCTCGCTCGACGCTTAACTCCGACTTGAGTAGCTTTTTTAAATTTTAGTTTCACTTTCATAATTGCCGTTGTTTCGGGCTCTCTTAGTCTCAGCTAAGGAGTTACAACGTTTGTAAATAACTTGTGAATTTATGAAACAACTTACTTTAACAATTGCCTAAGCTATAGACCTCTAGGCTCAGTAAAATTGGGTTATTTTTATAATTTTTCTATTCATAATAAACTCAAAGAATTTTCCATCCCCGACCCCGACCCCGACTTGTTTTTCGCGGGGTTAGACCCACCCCGACCCCGACCCCGACTTTATTTTGTCCCCGTACGAACACTATCCCCGGGTTCTCATCCCAGGGCGCGGTCAGGTTTCCGAAAAGAAAAATTTCCCATAAGTTAATTAACATTTGGTTTTTCCCTTGCAAATTTAACCGTAATTAATTGGTTAAAAACGCATTAGGAAATTTGAAAAATCTCAAGCATTTAAATTGGTTAGCAACAAAACATAGATTAGTTATTGCCAGGGTTGGCTGATTTAAATTATAAAATTTGTATTTCAATGGAGGAATAAAAATTGGGAAAAATAAATTCTTAAAAAATTAAAATACGTAGAAAATTTGAGTAAACTAAAATATTAAATAGTTAAATTTAATTAAGATTTCAATTAAATTAAAGATTAGCTAACTGATAAAAGTAAAATAACCGTTAATTATACAGGAAAAGAGCCATTAATAGTAAAAAAAATCAATAAATTCAATAAAATAAAAAAATAGATGGATTTGATTTTTATTAAAAAAATCAAAGTTCCAACCCAGATTTTTCCGCTTTTAAGTATAATTTTTCAATAGAAAACATCCAATCTGCTATTTTCTATTATTTTAGATACGCGTTTAATAAACCTCATATCAGGGTTTTATCTCCTCTCCTCATCTCCGACTCCGACTAAAATCTCAGCCCGAACGACCCCTAACCGAAAACCTATGAAAGACGTTTCTAGTCGTCGGCTGACCATCCCAAGATCCCGTGGCTTTAAATTGACCGCAACCGCGCTCTCGAGGTTAGATGTATCAAAGAGTATAGAATCTCACTTTTAATATGTATAATAACAACTTATCGATCTAGCCAGTAGCCATATCAATCTATACGGGGATACGGAACGATAGCGCGTTTAATATTTAAATTTGGTCGTATATTTTGCGAAGGAGAAAGAGTGTAATCTCTAATAGTGGCGCGGGAAGCGACTGAATAGACGAACAACGGGGCGCGAGGTCGGGGGACGCGCTTTTCTGCCTAAAATCCTAATGGCTTTAACAGTATAATTACCCTTCCCCGCTAAATTAATAGCGATTTTGAAAAGGCGAAATCCGGAGATCGTTGGGTGATAGCGCCTGGCGTATATCCGTGTGTATGTCTGTATGTATGTGTGGCCGTAATTAAATTTTCTAATCCTTAAACTCGATTCCCTTAAGACTCGGTTTTCCGCGTAGGACTTTTCTCTCTTTGCGGCCGCTCCGATCTCTTCCCCGCCCTTTTCTCGGCGTCATTTTACTGTTTTCTCGTATTTTAGGGTCGCCCCCCCCCCTTCTAGTAATTAGTCGGGCTCTCGTTGGCCTCCTTTTACGATCATACCACGCGAGGATGGACCCGGCTGGGGGGGGGGGGGGTACGGGCGTTCGACTATATTTTAAGCACGTTTTACTTCGGTTTCCCGCCATTTGGTTTAAGTAGCTTTTGCCAATTATCTATCAAAGTGACCTTTAAGTTGAAGCGTCGGCCACCCCGCTCTCCTTCTGATCGGAGTTGACCAGACTAGCGTCACCGGAGGAAGGGTTCCGAGACGGCAGTTCGCTCTTTACGCTAAGGCTTCTTTCGATCCCAACTTATCTTCGTAGATGGAGACCCCTCGACTGTATATACTTTAATCGGGAACTTTTGGGCCGTGAATGAGTCTCGCTGAAGAGATTTGGCGTCCAGCCTCCGTTTTCTAAGGGCTCGCCCGCCCTGATTTCGCCTCCCCTTCGCCCTCTCAAATCCGATTGTATTCGTTCGAATGAAGGCCGCGCTCTTGTTTCGTCTCTTTCTAAACGATGTCGGGATGCGTCCCTGGCCTCGCCGCCCTCTCGAAAATCTATTCAGAGGACATGTCGAGTTCGGGGCCCCCAAAACGCCCATCTATCGAAAATTACATCTTTCTCCTCCGAAAATTTTACCCACCGAATTATTAATTGCCTTTAATTGAGCGAAATGTTCCGTCGGTTTTAAGACTTTCCCACCCCCTCCTGATTGAATGAATACACCGCGCTTTTACATTATATTCGCTCAACAACGCTAATTCCTATATAATTTGTTTATGCCCGTGTGTCATTTTAATCGGCTTTTATTTGTAGATTATACTTGGGTTTTTGTATTATCTCATTGTTATAAAGTGACCTTATTGTTTGAACAATTTTAACTCGTTTACGTTAAACCTTTCATTTCTCGAGCTACGTCAGTGTGATTTAGCTAAATATAACGATCCCTTACCTGTTTCATGAAAATAGTTCATAAGGTCTATTGCGCCTGTAGAAGTGTTCTACCCGCCGACTTTAGGTGCCCAGGGTGAAGTCACCCACCAGTGTTATCAAGTAATTTGAAAAATACCCCGAAATTGCGGAAAATAATTTTTTTAAGGATCTATTAAAAATACATATTAAATATTTTGCGAGATTTTACATCAACTATGTATTCTACAAAAAATAGTCAGGGAAAATTTGGTAAATTGGTAAGGAAAAGTCAGGGAAATTCATTCCGTCATTTTTGATTTGTTTATTCTACAAAAAAATAGTCAGGGAAAATTTGGTAAATTGGTAAGGAAAAGTCAGGGAAATGCATTCCGTCATTTTGGATTTATTTATTCTACAAAAAAATAGTCATGGAAAATTTGGTAAATTGGTATGGAAAAATCAGGGAAATTCATTGGGGCATTTTGGATTTATTTATTCTACAAAAAAATAGTCATGGAAAATTTGGTAAATTGGTATGAAAAAGTCAGAGAAATTACTTCCGGCATTTTGGATTTATTTATTCTACAAAATGGTCATGGAAAATTTGGCCAATTGGTCAGGGAAGGTGGGGTGGCGGAGTGGTTAGCACTTTCGCCTCGCAGCAAGAGGAGCCGGGTTCGATCCCAGCTTGTGACACTGGGTGAAAACTCGGAACAACTCCTTCCGCGTTGAGTTTGCAAGTTCGCTCCCCACTGGTTTAAGGGGTTTTCCCCCGAGATCTTCGGTTTCCCCTTCCATAAAAACTTGTTGAGGTTAACGGTAATAGTTAGTGTAGGGAGCTGTTGGCTCGCGTGGCTTGCAGGGCTTGCCACCACCCTCCTACGCATTGTAACCCGGCCACCTGAATTAAAAAGGCTTTAAAAGTCACTCGATGACTTAGGCCTAGGGTGGTGCCTTGGGTATTAGCCTAGCTGATTATTATTATTATTAAAAAAAAAGAAAGAAAAAGAAAAAGAAAACTTGGAAAAGTCAGGGAAATTCATTCCGGCAATTTTGTACGAACCCTGTTATAGGTTTCGACTCTTTTGAGAGCGAAATATAGCCTTTTGTAATCGTTACTTGTGAATTAATTTAGGCGAACTTGGCGAGTACGCGTGATAAGGTGAAAGAAACGAACGTCGGAATGAACGAAAATGAACAAGAAAATTATCTTTTTTTTTTAAGCGAGCCATTTCCTTTTCGACATAAAAGTGTTATTTTGTCATGGAGAATGGAGTCGAGTGAAGAGAGAGATTTTGAGTGGGGAAAAGAAAGACTGAAGAAAGAGGCCACATACATAAAACGATGGATTTATCCCAGTTTCCCGGCGATAGTACCATCAACGAAGCTCGATAGAATGAGAATGGTGCGCGCATATACGGGCGCCTATAGCTGCTGGGGACGCAAGAGTTTCCGACAAAATTTCCGGAGACGAAGCGAGCCATAAAATCGGGTTGCGTCGCTTCACGAAGAATGAGAAAGGGAAATCTCGTATATAGATATAGATGAACGTCTCGCTCCGTGCTCCGCTCAACATTAACTCTGTCTCGCTAAGAGAATGAATTTACATCATTCATTCCATCAGAATAAGCAATTTAGCCAAAGTTAACCGTAACTGGGAGTTCTCTCGTTTTTTGTCCCCTTTTTCTCCAGCGCGCTTAATCCCCGTCTTCTGATCCAGTAATGGCGCTTAAGATCTGGGAAGGCATCGATTTGAATTTGCCTTCTTCTAGTTCGCCGAATATTATAATAAAGTATAATATAATAATGTACTCACAAGGAGACGACCCGAGGTGATAATCACCGATTTTGTTCAAATTCGGGTATAGTGTACACCTCCATGTACTTTCAAAAACCTGCGAGGGAAAATTTGCGACGGCCTTTCGTTTTGCCATGGCAACCGAAAACGTTTTTGACAACATGATTTGGAATTATTTCCATTGAAAATAACATGGGAATCTGAAGGATTTTAAGGGTCCCTATCCCCCCTGTGAAACCTTTAAAGAAATGAAAAAAATTGAAAATTTCAAAAACGTTAAAAATACATTTAAATTGAATTTAAAAATTAAATTTAATCAAGTTTAAATGCAGTTTGGTCAATTGGGGGATCCTTAAAATCCTTGAGATTCCCATGTTATTTTCAATGGGAAAAATCCCAAATCATTTTGTCAAAAACGTTTTCGGTTGCCATGGCAAAACGAAAGCCCGTCGCAACTTTTCCCTCGCAGGTTTTTTAAGGTACACGGAGGTGTACACTATACCAGAGTTTGAACAAAATCGGTGATTATCACCTCGGGTACTCTCCTTGTCAGTTAATTAAGATTATGAAAAATTAGCAATAACTTTGGGAACCAACTTCTCCTACAGAAAGTTCGTCCCGACGATAAGTTTAAAATGTCAGCCTTCTCATATTTTTAGAAACCTGCATGAGTATAGTCTTGAATTTGTTTTATATTAATTCTTAACGGGTGTTTATTACGCACTGAAACCTGTTTTCAACGTAACAATAGCAAATTATCCTACGCTTCTGTTAAACCTGGTGACAGAGATGTGGAGAAACTTTAAACTCCCTTTAAGAAACGATATATGTTAACCATTTTAATATATATATATATGTTAACCATTTTAATATATAAATATATATATGTTAACCATTTTAATATATATATATGTTAACCATTTTAATATATATATATATATATATATGTTAACCATTTTAATATATATATATATGTTAACCATTTTAATATATATATATATATATGTTAACCATTTTAATATATATATATATATATATGTTAACCATTTTAATATATATGTTAACCATTTTAATATATATGTTAACCATTTTAATATATATATATATATATATATATATATATATATATATATATATATATATATATGTTAACCATTTTAATATATGTGTTAACCATTTTAATATATATATGTGTTAACCATTTTAATATATATATGTGTTAACCATTTTAATATATATATATATATATGTGTTAACCATTTTAATATATATATATATGTTAACCATTTTAATATATATATATATGTGTTAACCATTTTAATATATATATATGTGTTAACCATTTTAATATATATATATATGTTAACCATTTTAATATATATATATATGTTAACCATTTTAATATATATATGTTAACCATTTTAATATATATATGTTAACTATTTTAATATATATGTTAACTATTTTAATATATATGTTATGTTTGTGATGCAAATATTATTATTGCTCTCTCTATTCTATAAGATATAAGTAAATAATTTGAGTTGCCATTAAACGTCACCAAAGGCTTAGTGTAAGTTTAATTTGGTTTTTGGTACAAAGGGCTAATCCCTCTCCCAATAGTCCCTTAATCCCCGTAGCGGAATTATTTGAGCCTTTAATACTGTTTTTTGAACGATGTGTTTTTTTCTTTCGCAGGTAAGTCGAGTTCACGAAGCTTTGGCCATTTTTTTCCATTCATTTTCAAGTACTTTGAAACTCTTGGTTGGGTAAAGTGTTCGTTTTTTTTTCGCTTCTTTTTCATTTTATATTTTAGAAACCTATATCCCGGTATCAAGAACTTTATTTTAAGCCCGTAAGACTCTTCTCGACTCGAGTTAGTCACACGCGTTTGGCGGTCTCGCCGTTAGAGGCCGCTCTTTGTTTTAAAATCGTTACGAGGCTCGACGCGTCGTCTGCTAGGTTTAGTACGACCGAGGCTTACCGGGTTGGTTTTTCTCGAAAAAAGCCCGTAATGTTTGGTCTAAATATAAAATATTTTTGACGCCGCGAAGAAAGTGAAGGATGAAAATCATTCTTTTAGTTTAGAGAGAGAAAAAGCGTGGTATACGCGCGAAGGAAACTTTTAGCCACTTGGTTAGATACGTGGTGTTTGAGGAAGGCCTAGACTTATCGTACGAGTGAAGGCGGTAGATAGGGTGCGAGCTGTTTGGCGAATGCGGACTCGGTTATAGAGAAATGCTGTCGGTATTTTCTTCAAAGACGCGACGGACTGCGCGTGGAAAGAGGAGAGTTTGACTGGTGGCTTCGCTCGTGAGAGGCTGGCTGGCTGAAAGAAAAGTGTCTGCAGAAACGGATGCGGGTTTTGCTAGTGTCACCAGCGGCGCTATTAATCATTGGCCGTGGCGAGATGGCCGACAGTTTCGCCTCCACTTTGATATTCTTCGCGCTTACTCTCCATTATGCCTCTTAAGCGTATACACTTTTTCGCTGTCATTACCTGCCCCTGCTTTTTGAAAGATCCGCCACGCGCCCTTAACCGCGTAATATCTTCGTATTTTATCTAATATTAAAAGGACTAGGTCTACGAAATTAATTTAATCTCTATTTGGTTGCCGGGTTCGTACGGAAAACGATCATGGGCGCGTCTAGGGTTGTCATACTGTGTTCTGACCAGGATTGGAAAAAAGCGGTGGTCACTGGATAAAAGAGCAGTTTATTAATTATTCGGACCAGTTTTTTATGCACTGGTCCAGTGTCCAGTTTATTAATTCAAAATTATCTACCGTATTATTAACTAACTGGTCTACGTGACCACTTAAATAATTCAAGAGTTGGGAGTCACTGGCCCAATAGACCAGTTTAGAAATAAACCTTATTTCCAAGCCTGGTTCTGACCAAAATATTCATTCTGAGTAAGAAAAATTCTTAGCTTCAGATTTATTTTACTCAGAATTCTTGGCCGTATAAAAATCATCTAAAAAGTCAAAACCGAAACGCACGTATTTCTGTTAGGTCTTGTCTCTAGAAGACAATTTTAAATGAGTAGGTACTAAAATAAATGTAAGACATTAAAAATCATGACCAATAATAACGACATTTTACTTACCATTCACCATTCTTTGGTATTCCCACTGTTTTACACTTTAAATATAATTTATCTGTTTCGGGATCATATAGGGTCACATCAAGATCAGTAGCACATACACCCCGCCATTTTGATTTCTGTTGGCAAGGTACCTCGAAACTATTCTGACTCTTTGGCTAAGAATGATCAAGAACCTATTCTATTTCCAGTCAGAAGTGTCTAGTTTCTCAGAATGAAAAATTTATCAGTTAGAATTCTGAAAAACTAGAGCATCCCTGGGGAATTAATAATTCCCTACAACACTAGGAATTTTATTTAGTCAACTAAATATTTTTATATGTTATTTTAAAAAGTCAATTTAACAGTGTTCTCTAATGATCTTAGGATAATATCTGTGATATTTTGTTTTAGTAATAAGTTGGATTTTCACTTAATAAAAAGCCAAAAATGGCAGGGAATATTACCGCGAAAGGTCAGGAATAACCTAGAGAAGTCGGTGATTTTAGATCGGAGCGGAATAATGTATCTATCGCGTTATGGATAGTTGTTGATCGGGTAATTTTGGTCATTATATTTTTATAGCCTTTAGTCGCGCGTGCAATTACGTTATTTTTACGGGGTTTTTTAGGAGGGAATCTGACGAGAACACCTTGTATAATCATAGGTTTTTCTGGGGAGGGTCTTGAGAACGGGGTTTTTCCAGGGTGTGTTTCGCGGTGGTAGAGCGGGGCATGGTCAGGGTGAGGTCATCACTCCGTACTCCTAGAGGAAATGGGCGGGTCGAGGGCCACCCTCCGTAGCTCATTGCGAGCCATTTTCATTTTCGTGGCTCGCCGAATTGAACCCCCGCGCGAGTGAAAGGCGGGGAGCTCGAAATTAATAATCCAGATTCGACCACTTTCTTTTTCATTTTCTCTTTGGCGGCTCTCCAATCGAAAGAAATATAATCACGCTTTGCGGAAGAAAAAAAAATCTCACGAACGTATGAGACGCCAATGGAAAGAGGGCTACTTGAAAATATATTATGTCTTTTTTTTCTTCTTCCGATTACACGCATCAACTAGGGATCAAGGGAAAGTGATGAATCGATAGTGGGAATGGTAATATTGGGGAAAGTATCGCTTATTCTTGGTTGTTCCGTTTTCTTAAGAAATAGTTTTTACCTAATTTAGTCTCTTCGAGGCTCATCCGACATTATTTTTGGATGTGGAAGAATAAATCTTGCACTGTACGGTGACTACGTCTACAAGTGACCCGTACGGTGACTGTACGGTGATGAAGAATAAATCTTGCACTGTACGAAGAATAAATCTTGCACTGTACGAAGAATAAATCTTGCACTGTACGAAGAATAAATCTTGCACTGTACGAAGAATAAATCTTGCACTGTACGAAGAATAAATCTTGCACTGTACGAAGAATAAATCTTGCACTGTACGAAGAATAAATCTTGCACTGTACGAAGAATAAATCTTGCACTGTACGGTGACTACGTCTACAAGTGACCCGTTTGGTAATCCCGGAAGTCTACTTTTAGCTAAAATCTATAAAGTTGGCGTGAAATGAGATATCTCCTTTATTAATGGCTAGGCTCGGGTAATGGGATTTTCCCCTGAATTCGGTCATTACTTCTCCATTTGGTTTACTTTCTGTTGACTGTATTTTATGGTTTTGTTCACCTTTGAACCTTCACTTATTACCGAAATTTTCCAATATATATATATATATTAGGGTGTTTCAAAAAAAATGCAAATATCGAAATGTTTTGGTGCACATTGATTTTCTTGTTCATTTTGGTCGGAAAATGACCCAGGAAAAATTTTACGTAAATTAATTAATATTTAGGACTGCCTCAACGAGCTAAAGTTTTACCATTATAAACAAACCCATTTATAAGCAAAAAATAATTATGTCACTCAAATACTTTAACTGAACGAAATATTTAATATTTATTACTTACTTAAGTTTACACAGGGTTTATTATAGTAATAAGTACCGGTACACAATAAATCCCCACAAAACCAGGTCCTAACTTGTGATTTTCAGCAGTTATGACCTGGTTTAGTGGGGCTTTCTGCCAAATATTTTATGGTGTACCGGTACTTATTTCTATAATAAACCTTGCAAAAACTTAAATAAGTAATAAATATTAATCACCCTAATATATATTGTAACGTTTTCACGCGTATAATGGCAGGTTTAGACCTAAAAGCTGGTTCCCTTACGCAAGTACAAATTGTAAAGCCCGCATTTGCATTCGAAAATGTTGAGTGGAATTTTAGTGTATTAATATGTTTTATTATTAGCAGAAGTAAAAGAACCGAAGTTATCAGACTGCTATACTCCCCACGTTAGAGGCGTTTTCCTTACGAAGTTACATTTTGACCTCGAGTTTGAAATTTTGCGCGCTCCTAGGCCGAAATTTTTTTTTGTTTTTATGAAACCATTTTTGATACATATAAATAGCTATACCAACAATTCACAAGTGAAATTTATCACGTCAAAAGACGGAGATGGAAATTAGCTTTTATTTGATTTTCTCATCATTTTCATAAGGAAAACGCCCTCCGATTCTGAACGCTATTTCGATAACTTCGGTTCATTTACTTCTGTTATTAGTGTTGTAAATAAACCTTTAACATTTCTCAATGTTCACACTTTCTTAACCTAAGTTTTAATACCTGATTAAATTCCCTAGACAACGAATTAACGGAAAGTGTCTCCATATAAAATTTAAAATAACTCCATCGTTTGACGAGGTTGTCCTATATTAAGATACAAAATTGCCTTGTTCAAATTAGTCGAAAGGTGTTGGTGGTTGATCGGGTGGCGGAGTTATTAGCAGCAAGGGGGTGAAAACTCGGAACTCCTTCCGCGTTGAGTTTGTATGATCTCTCTCTACTGGTTAGAGGGTTTTCCCCCGAGCTCTTCGGTTTCCCAATACCATAAAAACTTACTGAGGCTAACGGTAATAGTACAGGGTTGCCACGGTACCTGGAAAACCTGGAATTCCTGGAAAAGTCGGGGAATTTGAATATGGGTATAAAAATCAGGGAAAAGTCAGGGAATTTAATAAATAGGACACTTTTTCTAAAATATAGGTTAAATATAAAATCTTGGCACAAAATAAGTCAGGGAAAACCTCCGGAGATGGTCAGGGAAAATCTGGAAAAGTCAGGGAATTTGATTGTGAAAAAACTGTGGCAACTCTGTAGTAAGTGTAGGGAGCTGTTGGCTCGCGCGTGGCATGAAGGGCTTGCTACCACCCTCTCAAGAAATTTAACCCGGCCACCTTTCTTAAAGGCAATGAAAGTCGCTAGATGACTTAGTCTTGTGTGGTTCCTTAAGTATTAGCTTAGCTGATTATTTGATAACCGTTGAAATATTTGAAGCAAAATACCAAAGTTGATGGAAATTTTTCGAATTCCGTTAAAATATTTGCTGACATATTTCAACCTGAATATTTTTTGACCGTACGAAAGGGTTTTGTAGACGACGTCCATTCATTGAATAATTGTATTTGGAAATAAATACTACGAAAGTAACATTTCCAATGAATGTTCGGTCGAGTGATATGAAAAAGGCTGGCGCGTATTTGGCGATGTACGGAATTCCAAGTTTAATTGCTCGAATTCCTGGATGGTGTAAAAATTCGCGAACTTTTCCTTTTATATCTCTCCTTTGAAGAAGGACTCTTCCTCCATCCTGACGTTTGAAAGAATAACCCTTTGGCTCCCTCGAGGATAAACCCGCGTGACTTGGCATCGCCTACGAAGCGGCCATATATAGTGTTTTCTCTTGGCAATACCCAAAGCGCTACGAATAAGGTCGCTGCAAAGACAGTCCGTCAGTAATTGGGGAAAGTCCTTCGATAAAAAGAACTGAGGAGAATTAGTCCGCTGTCTTTTCCTTTGAAAACAGCCTCGTTAAGTCTCATTAAAGATTTTTTCAACGGTGGGACGAGATCGAAGCTATAGCCGAGAGTATCGTCCAAAATGCTTAGAAGGTTTTTGCGGAGACTTCACCACGTTTTCCACTGTTGACTCAACTGGCAGTTAAAACGAGATTCGCCTTAAAACGCTGCACGCTCGGTTCCGGAGAATTGAAATCGTTAATTGAATTCTCTAAATATATATATATATATTTATCCCGGAATATTTCGGTCTGTTTTTCTTCAACCTCATCCCTTCCCATCTCGCTCCCCGTTCGCGATTTAAGGCGCGCTCATTAGCGCAAGGTGTCTCCTTTCGGAAAACCACGAGCTAGGGAAACCCTCCGTTATACGCTTCCAATTATTATAATTTCATTAAACTCCGGTCTGCCGTTGGTCAGCGCGCTGTCTCTCTTTGGGCATTCCTTAAGTTTCACGTTCTCTTCCTCCCGCCGCGCCGCCCTCCTCTCTATCCGGGCGGCTTGTAACCCGAGTTTCTCATCGCAAATTCTCGGAAACGGATGGCATTATTATTCCAGAGCGAGTGCAACGCTAAGGCTCTCGAATCGAAATAGAGGCTGAGGAGGGAAGATGTTTGAATTTTCTTGGAATTTTCGCTTTCTAGAATCGGCGAAATGTTGTATCTTTGTATCCCATCCGTTCTTGTATTCGGGTATTAGGCCGAACTCCGCTTTCGCCTTTTCATCCGGCGTGCGTGAGCTGCCCAATTGAATAATGGCGCTGCTATAAGCGGATAAATTATGAAAAATGTCCTGGTGGAAAAGTGAAAGTAGAATGGGAGGCTCGCGTTACGGATCGAAGCGCATTTTGAGAAAATGTTTATTCGCGACCGAAACGAGTCTAGGTGGCGTAACGGCGCTAGCTTCTCCGAGGTAGCTCCTGAGATCTAGCGTCTGCTACAGACAAATTAAATAGTCGTAAGAACGTTTTTTCTTAAATTAACTTATAAAATTATATTAAAACGCAATTATCATTTTGTATAAAGTCAAATTTACGAATAACGATGAGGAAAAACTAATAGCGTCTGCTTTAGCCGCTACCAATCTAGGTTTCAATGGCGAACCAAAGGGGGTGTAGCTATAGTTTTCGGTCGCGAATTGTTATCAACGTCGTTAAACAATTATTTTGAAGCAATACCGTACCTGAATGATGTTGTTACCGGGAAAAATCTCGAAAATTGATTAACGGTAATAGCGAGTGTAGGGAACTGTAGACTCGCGTGGCATAAAGGGCTGGCCATCACCCCAGGGGCGTAGGAACCAGGGGGGGGGGGCAACGCAGGCAATGCCCCTCCCTAGAATTTTACTGGGAGGGGCAACTAATGTTATTGCCCCCTCCAACGTTTTGGTGAGTTGAAATCTACGCAAGGCTCAAATTATATTTTAAAAGCATATAAAGCTTAAAGAACCTCAACTGTGTTTAAATTTCAGTCTTTTCCCGCCAATGTATATAGTAGAAAATGTACAAATGCATTCGGAGAAGCTACACTCCATTAAAAATTTAAAACCATTCTCCAGACCCCTTTTGGTTTCACTTTGCCCCCTCCAACTTCTAGAACGTTCCTATACGCCCCTGCATCACCCTCATACGCATTGTAACCGCCCACCTGATTTAAAGGCGTTAAAAGTCGCTAGCTGAATTAAGTCTAAGGTGTAGACATTAGTGTAAAAGTCAAGGAAATGTCAGGCTACTTTAAGAGCTAGTAAAACGTTAGTAAATAAAATCTTTTTTTTTAATAAATTTTCTATTTATATTTGTTTTGGTATTTTATCAGTGCTTACAATAGTTATGCAAATTGGTCAGGAAAAACCCGGAGAAGTAGGATAATTTGAAGATGGAAAATCTGCATCAACCCTAGCTGTTACAGGAACCAATTAACTAATAAAAAATGATTTAAAATATTTTGTCGTGGTACCCCAAATTCTCGCCTCAGGGCTTTCTGAAATTATTATCGCTGTTGTCTGTCGGCTTGTCACGTTTCTTTAACTTCGAGACGAAATAGCAACGTATCCTCGTTCTTACGTATATATTGCATCGATGAAGAATAGACCAACATCTATGAAAAAGGAGATGCATTTTAAGGCTGTATTGTATTCGATAAAGAGTACGTCAGGGGGTGGGGAGGGTACGCAACAAGCGCCACCATTTCGTGGCATCACATTTTTTTCAGTTTCCTGGAAAATCCGTTTCTGGGAACGTTATTCATGCAAGAACGTTTTCGGTTAGTGTTTGGAAGCGCTTGTTTTTTCCCCCTATTTATTCTAGAGATTGACCAGGAAGTTTATCTCACTCTCTCAATCCCGCGGCTATGGCACTCTCTTTTCTTCTCTCTGTTCCTCGAACGGAATCGGTGAACCGAAACAGCGCCTCCTTTGGGACGCTTTCTTTATTTCGTGCATTAGCTTTTCCATTTTTATCCCTCCGTGGCGCCGTTCACGCTATCAAAGCATCTCGCAGCTTCTTCCCGACGCTGACAGTCGCCAATTTGCCCCGTCTTCGCCGTATAATCTTGAAAACCCCGGACAGAATATATTTTTTGCTAGCACCGAATTTTTTACGGATTTCGTGAAATTGAATTGCGGAGAAGTGCCACCAATTTTATAATAACCGTGATAGTTGTCATAAGGCCAGGGATTGGCATTTTTTGGGGGTTTTTTTTTTTATAAAAATCAAATCAATCGATTTTTTAAATTTAAATCTGACTTTTTTTATTGAATTTAATTATTTTTATACAATTAATGGCCCTTTTCCTGTATAATTAACGGATATTTTACTTTAATGAGTTAGCTAATCTGGAATTAAATGAAATCTTAATTGAATTTAATTACTATTTAATATTTTAAACGCATATCTAAATTAATATGAAATAGCAGACTAGATGTTTACTATTGAAAAATTATACTCAAAAGCGAAATAATTAGCCTCATCGTTGCACGGGCAATAATCAAGGTTGGCACTTTTTTATTTTTTTTTATAAAAATCAAATCAATCGATTTTTTTTATTGAATTTACTGACTTTTATACAATTAATGTCCCTTTTTCTGTATAATTAACGGTTATTTTACTTTTATCAGTTAGCTAATCTTGAATTAAATGAAATATTAATTAAATTTATTTAATATTTTAATTTGCTCAGATTTTCTATTCATATAAATTGTATTTCGACGTTCAAGTGTAAATCTTTAGAAATTTGTAAGATTAATTTTAGCAGTGTTTATAAAACCACGCAATTATTTCCCCGCCATGTTTTGAAAGACATTTTGACGTGTTTGTATTCCTCGTCATTTAAGTAGAACTCTTAAAGTAATTTATTTATTTTATTTAAAACTTAATTAATGGTTTACAAGCATTAATTTGATAAGAACACATAACAAAAAAGTTCCGCGGAATGATGTATTAAGAAAAAACCGAAGTAAAATACTTCCCTCAAAGGGTTTTATTATCTACTTCTGGTATTATAATTACTATATAATTTTTTTATCGAACCTTTTATTAATAGCGCTTTATATAAAATACGAGAGGTCACGTGATTAGATTCATCGTGCAGTTAAAGTTAGAGAGCGCGCGTATATTTTTGTTTTAGTTGAGCTCGCGCGAAAACGCACGAAACCCTCTGCACGGAAATATTAGGAAGCGCGCGCTCCAAAAAAAAAAACTTTTTATACATGTATGCGTACATATTATTTTATAGAAAGGGCTATTCTCGCTCAGCTCCGACTTAGGCTAGGCGCCCACTGGCTCTCCGTTTCGTATCCGTCCTGCCTTCCACAAGGCTTGTCTCCGTTACGAAGCAAAGGCTTGTGGAAGGTAGTACGTAGACGTTACGAAGAGCAGTGAGTGCTTGGTCTAAGACTCACAACCGAACTGACAAGGAGACGACCCGAAGTGTAACGCACCGATTTTGTTGAAACTTGGGGGTTTGATAGCCCTTCATGTTACTTGAAAAACCCTAAAAGGAAATGTCTCCATAGGCAACCGTTTGCCATGGCAACCCTAAATGGGTTATGTGCAATAGACGCCAAAAGAAATTATTCACTCCAAAATAAAAACCGTCAAAAGGAAGGGTTTTTAAATTAAAAACGCGTGAATCTCGATGATATCGCCCATTTTTCGTCGCACGTGTAATTATTTATTCTGATAATAAAATAGAATCACGTGGGCTTAGCAATATTTATCCGCATTTGTCTTAGCCAATAAGATTATCCCTTCCGAGCAAGCACGCGATAATTTATACAATATAACCGTTGAATTTTTTCAAATCAATTTCTTTTAAGATCTATAACTGGTGGCTTTACCGGGGGTCGGGGTCCGGCTCTTGTAACCTATAAGGGCGGTGGCGCACTGGGAGATGTTAGCTCTGATAAAATGGTCCTATCTTCACCTCCGACTTCGGTCAGGTTTGGGCTGGATACTGAGCTTCGGCTCAGGCTAACGGAGAGGGTCCGTGCAAACTGACCGCCTCGGCGGATTGGGTAGCCTGCTGTGGGGCGGCGGGCCTCCGTATGAGGGCATGACGGTCCTGTTTCCCGGCCTTCTGGAGTCACAGCGGGATCTCCGGTGCCGGGTTACTTGGACTGCTTTGTGCTCGTCGTTTCCCTTTAGGAGCTCTCTCCAAAAGGTTTGGCTCTTTACCTACGTAGGTAGGGTGTCGGCTGGAGTTTCTACAGCATCCATTCTTAATCCCACTGCTGTGTTCGAAGTGGGGATTGGTCCACCCATTGCTGCACCTTCTGCTGGGTTGAGTGGCTTGCGTCAAAGGTGCGACCATCAGTAGTAGGGTACTGCTACCCATGCTGGATTTGTCACCTGTCCGGGCTAGGTTAACGCTGGCGTAGGGCACTATGATGATAGGCCTCCGGTGGTATGGTTTATGTTACTAGGTACACCGGGCTATAAATTCTGACACACTGCCATGGCAACCAAAAATGTTGTTGTAAAAAATTTTAATTTTTGAAAATGCTAAAATAGAAAATATAAATAAAAAAATAATGAAAAAATTAGAAATTGATTAAAATTTTTACAGGTACCCTTAAAACTGGTCAGATTCCCATGTTATATTCAATGGGAAAATTTCCATTTTGTGTGTCAAAAACATTTATGGTTGCCATGGCAAAACGGTTGCCTATGGAGACATTTCCCTTTAGGGTTTTACAGGTAACATGAAGGGCTACCAAACCCCCAAGTTTCAACAATTCGGTTGTGAGTCTAAGTCGAAGCTGAGCGAGAATAGTATAATAGTATAAGAGTATAAGATACGCGCATGTTTAGATACTATGGGACTCTGCGCTGAGAACTAAACCTTGATGACAATCGGTGCTAATTGAGATAACAGTTATGTTACTTCTTGTATCCGTAATTAAAATTTGTATCTTCAGTGAAAAAACTCCTCGTCAGAGGTGGCCATGTATTTTCGTCGCCACGATTTGACAATATACGGATCACGTTAGACCCGTAGTGTCTTTTTGATAAATTCTTCCTTCGCAGATATGATATAGGAATGGGGGCGTAGTGGGGGGGTCACGTACGTGGGGTGGGGCGCGCGGTGCGTCTGAGTGACAGCGCACGTGATTGTCTTCCCCGAGTGCATTGAAATTTACTAAACCTCTTTTATTCCGCCGAAAAAACGGGCCTCGGAAAAGACGCGTTCTGCATAACGAAAAACTCTCTCAATCATATTTCTTCTCTATGTACGATGAGGCTCTTCTCTGTGTATTCCGCGTTTGCATTTTCTCTTCCCCAACAGCCCCGATGTAAATGCCCCCAAAGTGCTTTATTTCGCGTTCTTTCTAGGAATATTTAAATTTTTTGTACCCCCTTAAAAATTATTATTATTGTTACGTAAACCGATAGCGAGCTTAACCCTGGTAGGTGACTTCTCCCTGGACCACATTGCGAAGACGGAGCGGCAAAGATGTCGAACCTGTACCGCTGTTCTGCCTAGCTCCAAATAATTTTGGTCAGTTGGCATAATAGGTGATTCTGAAATATAATATCGGCAAATATATGTACGAAAGAGTTAATTTTTGGGCGCGCGCTCGTTATATATTAGCATAAGCCTATCATAAGGTCCCCATAAGCAAAGGTTTAGTCAAAAAAGTTTACGATCACATACCCGTTATTAAGATGTAGGTATTCAAAATCTGCACCTCCTAGTGGCTACGTCCTCAACTATGCATTTCTGAAATAACTTTCGCGAAATGCATTATGAATGCGCGCAAGCCGTGCGCGAACGTTATTAATTAACGCGGGAGAAATCTGCGCCGCGATCCCTTAGCACCGTAGCCAAGGCTTATTCAAAATTTTATAACTTTCAAACTTAAAATTAACACTTATCGTTGCCAAATGATTCATCAGAACCTAAAACTGCCTTTTAGAAATAAGAGAACTTGTGCCTGAAGGTATTTATTTTTGAAATTTGAGATTTATACGCGTTTTGTGTGGTATTTATTAACCCGAGTGTGGCTGCTCTACCAAGTAAGAGAATATTTTAGATTTAAATTTATTATCCCTATATTTTTGTACATATGTACAAAACTATAGATAAAATAAATTTAAAATATGTACAAAAATATAGATAAAATATGTACAAAAATATAGATAAAATATGTACAAAAATATAGATAAAATATGTACAAAAATATAGATAAAATATGTACAAAATATAGATAAAATATGTTCAAAAATATAGTTTTATTTTAAATTTATTCTATATTTTTGTAAATAATTTAAATTTATTCTATATTTTTGTTAATATTTTAAATTTATTCTATATTTTTGTAAATATTTTAAATTTATTCTATATTTTTGTAAATATTTTAAATTTATTCTATATTTTTGTAATTATTTTAAATTTATTCTATATTTTTGTAATTATTTTAAATTTATTCTATCATTTACCCTGTTATACAAAAGGACCATGTAAGTTGGGTGATAACAAAATTAATCCATTCATTCATTCGTGATTCATTCAGGGTTTTCGTCTATTTTGACCTATTTTCAAAATATGCGTTCTTTGGAGAGTGCAAAAAAATTATCGCATCACGGATGGTCCGCGAACCCGGTCTTGAAGAGACTCCTTTTTGTCGATAAGGTGTCGCCAAGTAGCGACGTCTTAGCCGGGCTACGACTTTGGTAAGCCGTTGACTTTTTTTCGCTAAAGCTATATAGAGACACGAATATAGAAGCTCTGGGGCGATCTGGCCTACGTCACCGAGATCCGCGTCGAAGCTGCGGGGGTAATATCACCCCCGCCCTTCGCGCGCGCAGTCTGGAAAGGTAGGAGGCGCGGGAGTATGAAAGGAGGAGAGGGGGAGGCTTTGAGGTGCATCTCGTAATGTCTTCGGCGCGTCCCCGCTGGATAAGGCAGAGCCGCGACACGCAAGCTGTCACGGATGGCCCCTAGTCAATACATTTTTTAACTTTCGCTGGCTGCAACGATGCCGAGCCAAAGACGATGACTATAGGGGATGTGGATTGAGACGAAACGGGGGGTGGGCATCCGCGCGAGAAAGAGAGAGAAATAGGAGAGAAGTGTAGGAAAAAGATTTTTCTCGTTGCTTTTTCCTATAACGGGCCCGAGAAACTAGAAAACTGCATTTGGGTCGGCCCTGTTTCCTCCACTCCCCCCCCCCTCGCGCCTACGTAGTCCGACTAAAGACTGCTTGTCTGTAAAGTTAAAGGTTGAACCGCGCAACTTTTACTCTACTCGAAGCCTTTCGGTAAACTATCACCCGAGTCCGAGTTTCTCCTACTATACTCTATACTATATTTCTTGGCTAGAAAAGTTGGCTTTCTTTTCGGATATTAGACTTCGAAAGGCGGCTGTTCCGCCAATGGCTAATACGGCGTATGAATTATATTCTTTTCCTCCGCCCTCTCCGACTACTTTTTAGTTTTCTCTCGAAACAAAATGCTATCCGTACGCACACTTGTAGAAGCGAGCGAAAAATATTATCGATAATAATTTTCGACTCATTTTTTAGTTTTGGGGCGTAATTTCCAACCCTTGTTAGGGTGTAGTGTTGTAAGTCGGAAAATTTTCCGGAAAATCGAGGCCTTTTTCGGGATAATGTTCCGTATTTTTCCGAGAAAAATAAAAGTTTTCATTCCATGATTAGTCTAATATATTGTTTTCAAATTTAAATAAAGCGGAATTTTCGCCTATTTTTTTCGAATCTAAAAGTAAACCTAAACCTTTAGACTAGTTTAAACTGATTAACAATGTAACACTATTAATATTTTGTAGTATGATTACTGTTATTAGACATTTCATATCGATAAAATGTTAACTTACTTTTAAAGGGTTACATTAAAAACCCTTTAAAAATTAAATTGTTTAATTTTTTTATTTTTCCGATTTGCAGAAAATTTTCTGGAAATGTTTCCTCATTTTATTTTTCCGGAAAATTAACAACACTATTAGGGTGTAAAATTGTTATTTAAAAAAAAATAATTTTCGATTAAATTAGATTGAAATGCAAATTTTTGGTTACTATTATCGAAACCTTCTCCGTTTAAGAATGAGCTATCTTCAACCTACTTGGAGTATATAGCAATCACCGCATTTCAACGTCCTTACAACGAATATAAAGACGTCGCTCCCACGCGTTATTGCCGCAAATCCGATCAATTTCATCGACCATTCGTTTTATTTATTAATAGTTAATAGATTTATCGACAGGAAGAGCCAGAAATGTAGAAAACTATTAGTTTCTTTACACATTATATGTCGGATATGGCTTTACTCAACGGAAATATACATGTAGTAAACGATTTTGCTGCAAAGTTTTGTAGATTTAGTTCAATTTTGTTTGACATGCACTTAGCCTTCCCTTAAAAAGGGCCATTTCAGGGGGGCGTTTTTTTACTAAACGACGTAGTGTGTGGGTGGGGGGGGATTGGTTTTTATTATTATGATGTCCCGGTAGTTAGCGTGTGCCATTTATCGACTTTAATTCCGTCATCGCTTTTTAATCGAAACTCTAATTAAGCGCAGTTAAAAAAAACGTTTACTTCAGACACGAAGGCTTATTCCGGCGGTCGTTTTTCCCTTCTACTCGCACAAAGGAGAGTGTTCGTACCTGCCACTCACTTCTTTGCCCACCCGCCCCCAACGCTGCCTTCCCCCTTCCTGTATTTTAATGACGTTGATTCGTTAACCCCTCGTTCTATCGATATTTTGCTGTAAATTGACGCCCATGTATTGCCAAGAATTTCAATATGGAAATTGTCAATGCCTTTTCACTTTTTGTTTGACTAGAAAATTGAATTTTTTACGAAAATAATATACTTTGTTGCCGTGTATTAAAATTAATTGGCATCAATTTTCTATTTATTCTTACGAGGAGACTACCCGAGGTGATAATCACCGATTTTGTTGAAACTAGGTGGGAACGTAGACCTTATGGTAACAAGAAATTTCACCAAGGGAAAAGTAGCAATGGGCATTAGTTTTGCCATGGCAACCGATAATGTTTTTGACAACACAGTATGTATATTTTCCCATTGAAAATAACATGGGAATCTGAGAAATTCTAAAAAATAATAATAATTCTAATTAAAATTATTAATTTTGATCAAATTTAAACAACTAAATTATATTTTATTAATTTTGAAAAAATTCATTTATTACCGTCGATTTGGCGATTGGTTGGTAAATACAACTTTTTATTTTTATATTTCGCTTTTCTCCTTTTTTACCGATTCTGATCAGTTTTTACATATTTTAATCAAATTGACCAAAATTCATCAAAATATCATAAAATTAATTTCATTTGTCAATTTTGATCTATTTTTTGGTTTTAAAAATTATCACAGAGGGGGCCCTTAGAAGCGCTCAGATTCCCATGTTATTTTCAATGGGAAAATATACATAGTGTGTTGTCAAAAACATTTTCTGTTGCCATGGCAAAACCAAAGCGCCTATTGCAACTTTTCCCTTGGTGAAATATCATGTTACCATAAGGTCTACGTACCCACCTAGTTTCAACAAAATCGGTGATTATCACCTCGGGTAGTCTCCTCGTTAGTTTATTCATTGTTTGAAAACTATTTAATTTTATATTCAAGTTTTATTTGTATTGGTGTAATGGCTCAACTGGTCATCTCGTGTTTTACGGAAGAAAAACTACGCCACTAGGTTTTCCCTAGTGTAATTTTTCCCCTTTCTGGCGGTACGATTGTGGGGAATATCTTCCAGATATCACGAAAACTGAGACAGGGTTGCCACACGTCAGGGAAAGGTCAGGGAATTTTAAGAATTTGTAAAAAGTCAGGGAATTCAGTTTAATCTTGACACTTTTGAAAGTAATTTTACTCTAGATATATGGGAAATTTACCTAAATGTCACTTTTATAGAATAAAGTCCATGTCAGTGGCAAAATGTGGCAAATATGGCCAAAAGTGACAAATAGTGACTAATAATCAGTAAATGCATTTAAATTATGTAAATAATATCTTTCATATATGTAACATCACTTACATGTGAGATAATGTTTCAGTTTTTCACCAAAGAACCATTAAAAACACCTTAAAGATATATAGCAGACGAATTCAAACTCAGGAAAAATCGTTGAAAAATAGCCAAAAGAAATAACTAGATTGGGCTATAATTGAGTTTCTAGCCCAAAACCTGGCAACTAATCCAGTATATTTGACTAAAATAGCGCAAATATATTTTTTCTTTAGTATTTTTATTAAAATTTATTATTTACCACTATTTAGCATATTAGCCAGTACAAAGAATATATATGTATATTCTTTGGCCAGTAAAAGTATTATTCGCCATGTCGGTATTTACCACTTTTTGCCACATTATTTGACACCTGACATTTACCATTTCGGAACACTCCAAATTCTCTTATTATTATTTAGATCTTTGAAAGGTTTTTTAACGTTAAAAATAAATTTTGTAATATAAGTTAAATGTACATTTAATCAACTTCTGATTAATGTAAAAGTTAAAAACCGTGTAATTTTGGGGGGAAAAATAGTCAGGGAATTTGAATCTGAGAATATTGTGGCAACCCCGTGAGAGTATAGTGGCGGCAACCATGGACAGTAAATTAAGAGGACAGGTTTTCGATACCCTTCCACAGTGCATTTTTTTTTCTTCCCGCGTATCATTCAGCTCGAGAGACTCCGAGGGAGTCTTGCAAGGTCGTTTGTACCACGTGATCTTAAAATTTCAAAATGGAAATCTAATGCGGTTGATATTGTTACGTAATTTTTTACGCTTTATATTTTAGTCATTTTTAATTTTGGTTTTTTAATTCAATAAAAACTATCAACTGATATTTAGTATATCATATTTAAACTATAAAAACGTGAAAAAATACCTTTTGGCGTAAAAATGTACCTCATGTTTATTTTTTTTCCGAACAGTATCGTCCACTCTTAGCGATACTTGTTTTTTTTTCAAATAACCTTGGACGACTCCCTTAGTGTGATTGGTTTACGGGGGCTAAACACCAGGCTTTTTACCGATCCTCTAAAATCTACTATCCACGCGGCAACCCAAATACATTATCCGCTTTGACTAATATATTGTTAAACCAACAATCGAGTTATCTCAATTTGCGTGATATTTGCTCCGAAACTGTAAAGTCCTTATACAAATATGGGTTTAAAAAAAAGTCGAGTAAAAGTGGACTATCAGCCATCGTCGCGGCCTATAGCGAATCGGTTAGTTGATCCGAGAGTCCACTATAAAGTTAATCAAGCGTTTCGACCACCAGCAGCCGAGTGTATCGATCTGATTTCTAATAAAACCGGTTAACTTAACGGTCCTTCTCTCAGCGAAGCTTTCGCGCTTCTTTTAAAAGAAAAAAGGGTTCTTTAATATATACGACCTTCTTTTCCTTTGGCGATGTTTTTCTTTTGGGGATCCAGCGCGGCACCCTGTTCCGGAATCTTGGCCCCTAGAAGGAAAAAGAAGCTCGAGAGATAGAAAAGATCTGGGTCCGCGCTCCGTTTCGCAATAAGCGAATTCCGCCGGAAAAAGAGATTTCCTTCGTTCCTGGCGACTCTCCTTCAAAAAGTCCAATAGCGAAAGCCCCTTTTTCTCTCATCGTTCGCTGTTCGCCAATCTACGAATTCCTCAACTACTAAACGCGGGAATCCTTTGGATTTTTTAATCCTTTATATATCTTTCTTCTTTACTTCATAACTTTTCCTAATCTTTAACTTTTTTTTCCACGGCGGATCGAAACGAACCACCTCCCCTTTATTTTTGTTTCACTCCAATGTTATTCCAACTTCTTCCCGTCGAATCACTCCAAACTATTAAACTCTTATTTTTTTTACGTATCTCCTTAGCTACTTCCCCTTCATAAAAAAAAACCGATTAAATTTCTGCATTTCGAAAAGCGGGTTTGTATTCGGCTCCTCTCCATTTTTCCATTTTATCCGCGCGCGGACATTGTTAATATTAATGATTTCCCAACCAAAATATCGCCGTATACTATTTCTCGAAATAAATAGGGACTTGGTTAAAATTTCCTCCGTTTGAAAATGAAGTACGCGGCGTTTCTTTTGAACTTTATAACTAGAAGCGTTCGTTAGGATTCGTTTGAATATTGAATAGGCCTGTTATCGGACGGGAGGTTTCTCGGGAGAATGAGATCCTCGCTTCGGGTCATCTACGTATTAAAGAGCCGTCGGAGGGGGCAGGGAGCTTACCCTTACGAAGCGCAGCCCGAACCCCTGGTCCCGCCTTTAACCGTGTATGGCGGAACTCTCTCCGGGTGGATCGATAGTCTTTAAAGGGCGTATGAGGCCGGTAAGCTAGCCGCCTTGTCTCATCTCGCTTTCTCAATCTTCCATTAGGTTTTCCTCGTATTCCCGGATTTTCTTCGCTCGCGGGCTAGCTGGCTATTGGTAATTTAATGTTGGGGGTACGCGTGGACCGGAAATTGGACGAATCGCGCCCGAGCCTCTCTCTTTTTTCGCCTTCTGAAAATAGCCACCATTATATCGAATTCATTTTTATCGCCCCTTACCGCTCCCCGTCTCCCCTAGCGATTCGCCTTCGCCCGTGAACATTGCGGGACTCTGTTCGCATCAATTTAGATTTTTTCCTTCAAATATTCCCCTTTATGCTAGAATAATGGGTATTTCTTGGAAACTATGATGTAGTCGAGCGTCGTGTGACAGCTATAGATTAAGGGTCGTTGTTCTTTTTTTCCGCGGAACTGCAGCCACATTTTGTCTATTTTTTTTTTCAAGAAAAGGATGTATTTTCATCCATAATTTATCGTGATAATTATCCTTCTTTTCATTTGGAACGTTTTTACTACTGTAATTGTAAATTTTAACTTCCATGTAGGTCAGTCAAAATTTGTTACAAATTTACCCTAAAAATGTTTCAATTTACCCAAACTTGATGAATTTTACCTAAATGCGGTCCAAATTACACATTTCGTGATTTTCAAAATTTTTAAATATTTTCGTAGCTGTGAAACCGAGAAAATCCCATGCTTTTTTAAATGGAGATTTTATTGTTTTAAGTGATCAAAAACATTTTCGGTTGCCATAGCAAATCGAATGGGTAGTGCAACGTCTCCTTTTGGGAAATTTCATATTTCATATAGGTTTACATTACGCCCGACTTTGAACAAAATCGGCAATAAACACCTCGGGTACTCTCCTTGTCAGTGCGAACAAGCCATTTAATTTGATTGGAGTCGTTGCTATTTTTTCTTTCCATCTCCTTCCGCCCCCCTCTCTTCTTTCGGCTTCGTTAGAGCTTCGACTTTTACCCTTTTTGAAAATTGGGGCTGAGAAGAACGGCGCAGGAGCTTCGTTAGCTGGAAAACAACAATGTTTGCCTGGTCGCTCTTGTCGAAATGTTTTTCTATTCCCTTGCCTTCTCCTCCGACAAAAAATGGGCGAAAAAATTTAAAAGCTTTCCTTTCATTCCCTTCATTTTAAATATATATACAGGGTGTTTCAAAAGGTTATGCACAAATTTGAAGGAGTTGTAGGGGGTGAGTTGAGAAGTATGCCTGTTTTCCCCCCTTTTCCGACGATGAGTTAAAAGAGCGCCAGAGAGCTTCAAAATGTGCCCTACTAGCCCCTGGAAGTAGGCTGCTACAAGCGCAAAACTAAGTGCAGGGAATCGCGAACATTAAGGTTTGGGTTTGTGTGATAGGAAAAAAGGACTTTGTTAACAAATCGAGCAAAACTTAAACAGTATTTAAAGTCGTGATGGACCGCAATTTCTCATCACTTTCAAACTGCAACAATGGAGTTCACTTCTTAAGAACTGGCGGATATTCATTTCGTGTATGGAGTAGCGGATGGCAATGCTTTGGCATTCGCAAATTCATCGTACTCCTTAAATACTATTTAAGTTACCTTTTTACGCTGATTACCTCGATTTGTTTACAATTTCCTTTTTTAACTATCACACGAACCCAAACCTTAATGTTAGCATTTCCCTGCTGCTTGGTTTGGCGCTTTTAGCAGCCTACTTCCAGGGGCTAGTAGGCCACACTTTGAAGCTCTCTTGCGCTATTTTAACTCATCGTAGAAAAAATGGGGTAAAAAACCGGCATACTTTTCAAATCATCCCCTACCACCCCTTCAAATTTTTGCATAACCTTTTGAAACACCCTGTATATATAATTTTATACTGGCGTATCTCGTTTTATAGACGCTTTTTTGTTTAGAATTTTCAAATTAAAAATATTTACTTCGGTTCGATGATTCCTGGCGTTCCTGGTGTCTTTGTTTTTGAACTTCGTAAATCTTGAAGGGGAGTCGTTTTTCTTGGCCGGGCCTGTAAGTATCGTCGGATATATGTAACCCAATTTTAATGTAAAGCCACCTAAGCCTGGAAGGTAATCTGTATTTTGCCTCTCCTTCCATTCTCTTCTGACTCGAAAGATTTACGGAGCCATATCTCACGGAAGAAAAATAAGCCACGCCAAAAAATTCAAATTCCATAAGAAAATCTTCGGCGTATTTTAATAGGGAAAAAGCGTAGGAGACAGAGACTCCCCCCCCCCCCCTCCGGGTTAGGGGAGCCCAGCCAAGCTAGGACCTCAATTACTTTGGCACCCTTTTTTTTACCTCAACCATATATTTTTCTCGCTCTAGTTGAACTTTTAGATGTAGCTGTCCTTGTAGGCGGTGCGTTACTACAGCTCTTGCAGAATCGAGATGCGCGTTGTGATGTATGTTCGTACCAACCTTGTTTATCGGTGTCTTACTTCTATATCTCTGTTTAGGCGTTTGACAATTTAAGCATGATCCATCTGAACGTGAACGCGAAACAAAGTCTCGGTACATGTCCACGTTCAAACGCGAGGTGCCTAAGCTTCTGTTTAAACTTTTGGGATTCGTTTTTCGTTTTTTTTTCTATGATCCTTCTGACTTTATATCCTTTTATTTTCTGGCGTGTTTTGCTGTTTTTTTAAATTGGAGGTTGTATTCGCATTGTTCCATATTTTACTTTAAGTTACACGTTAGCGATTTCGTTTCTGTTCCGTTGTCGGAGTTACTCCGCGCCCAATATCAACTTAAAATATATATTTTGTAGGATGACCAGACTTCCTATATTTTCCTATATTTTTAATGCTTTAATATAAATTCCTTTATTTTCACCTATTTTCCTATAAATTAATGCTCTTTTTAAAATGAAAGAACTTTTTTTGTACGTGTCATAGAACATCTAGTTCTAACACTGCCACTATCGAACAAAATCGTGAAATGTGCGGGCTTTGTAAATCCGCTAAGTGATCCAATAATGCAAAAAGCAGTGTACCAAAAATTATCAATATTCTAGTCAAAGTATACAGATATGCAATAACTACCTTATCTTTTCCCCTAGATTTTCCTATTTAGTGTCCTATATTTTCGTATAATTCGCTGGTTCAGTTTCCTATATTTTCCTATAATTCGCCTCTAAAATTCCTATTTTTCCTATAAAACTTCCAAAGCCTTTCCCTGGTCACCTTGATTTTGAGGAGAATTCGTTGGTATGAAATATCGTGCTAAATACAATATAAAATTAAATTTTTTAATCAATTTTAAACTAAATTTCGTAAATATTAAATATTTAGATACTCGGGTTTTGAAGTAAAGCAGCTGATATGAATTATATATGCTAAAATAATCCAGAACTATCGGAACAAATCCAAATATTTAAATTGAAAATTCAAAATAAAGAGTAAAATTTTTTAATTAAAACTATTGTACATAAAATATTGAACAAAAGCATTAAAACTGTATATCTTTTTTACTTATTATAAAAAATTAATTAAGCGAGCCGCATCCGCAAATTTTCAATATGACAACGAAGAAATTGCTGGTTACCAGGATCCATTTCCGATTCTTCATTTACAATTGCCTCGCTCAATTGTCTCAATTGATTTCCATCACCGTTGAACAATCTTAGGAGAACTTGACCAAAATTAGGGCTTCTAACGCTGATCTGGTGTCTGATGCTTTCACAGATGAACTGGATTATTTTTAATCCGATACCTTTAGCGGATAACAGATTTTTTACTCTAACGGCAGTACGCGGATACGCTTTTGCGCTTGTCTGACAAGCCTATGTGACTTTCACAGGTTGATCTGTTTTTTAAATTGTATCTTTAACCCGCGATAACGGCGGATATACATTTTTAGTATATCTTTATATTGACTTCTTGGAACTAAGCCATTTTTTTTTGTTGCTATACCAAAATTTAAAAGAATAAAAAACATTCAACTAGATGTCGGAAAGTAGACATCATATAGACAGATATCTACGCGCATATCAGATAAAATAACTGCTTTATATATCTGTGGCCTCGTCGGTTACCGAAACGAGATAACAAAACTAGATTGCCGCAGGTCAGATAAAAAAAGGAACAGGTAGCCAGTGAATTCAGGTTTTTTATCGGCGATATATCTTATATGATAAATAGTAATCAGATTGCCTTATTCAGGTCATCGTTAGAAGCCCTAGTCAAAATCATCAACGATGATGAGAGCCGGTTCAGCCAGACTGGAGACCGTTGCTGGTACTAAATTAATATCCTCGTACGCCACTCTTACCATATTTGCCGCTCGCCGCCATTTGCGAAGTAAAACTTGTACAATCATGGTGATCGATATGCTCTCGTCATTTAGAGCTTCGTCTTTTAAACTTTGAATGAACAGTTCTTCCGTATCCACGTTGAGGTCTTTGACGCTGGTAACGTTCCATAAGAAATTAGCCACTTCTTCAAGCCACTCACATCGGTTGGTATTGTCAAGCATTCAGCTCGTTGTAAATCTCGCGCTTTGAAAAATATGTTGGAATTCATGTTCGTGTTAATGAAATTCCACATATTGCAGGCTTCTTTAAATTGGATTACTCTTTCGTCTAGAGTGAGCGACTTCCAGAAAAACTGGAACGCTTGCGGGGGACCGTGCACTGCGGCTTCGATACAGGCCAACTGGTTGAAGGACTCTTTCGGATCGTGTTCGTCCAAGTACTTGGTCCAAACCCAGTCTTTGGATTTAACGTAGGACGTCCAAATGTTTCCTAAATTTCCGCGTAATCCCTTTGACCAGAACGAGTGCGGAAAGCGGTGATTGTTAGCTGCAAAATCCAAGTGTGCCCTGGCGTTCTTCGGCGAGTATAATTGGTATATTTCTTCTTCCATGCAATATTGAACAGCCAATTCGTACCTGACGTTGGCGCCCACTCTCTCGTTCGAAACAACTGCAGCTTGACCGTTTCCAGTTCATCAATGTGTCCGTAAGCGTTCAATTTGATAAAAGTACACAGAATTGGCTGGGGGATGTCTTCTAAACATTCGTGCTTTGCAAACCACTTTTCAAAGTTCTTCCCGACGACTCTAACGTCGTTTCCCCGCCCTAGTCGGTTAGCTAGAGCGTTTGGTAGTCCAAGGTGAAAGAGCATTTTTGGCTACTTGGACGTCAGAGCGTTGCATACAGTGTTCCACGTTCATTTCGTTCCATCGCAGTTGATGGATAATTCGAAGTTTCGCTAATATTTCCAGTTTTTGTGGGTCATTTCTGAAAGCCACGACTGTTATAATATTAAGACTTAAAAACCGTTTTAATTTTTAAAACCGCGATTTTCATCTACTTTTAACATCGCGATGTGCGGCACGAAAGTAACTTCAAATGCGCGTAATTCGTGGCGTTACATGGTTGGCAAAAAACTTGCTTTTTTAAAAATTTAAAAATTCAGTATGGTTAAATCCGGCTGTAACCGGTGGTTTAAACCGGTTAAAACTATTAATAAAAAATGATCAAATTGCTTATATTAAGCCCTCATTGCTCAAATGACAGTACCTTTACATTGTGAGGTATAGCAGACTTATTTACCCGCTTTTATACCCTAACATGGCAGCGCATTTTCACGGGCAAAATTAATTTTAAGATCCCCCAATTGCTTATATGTTAGTTCTCATTACTTGCTACAAAAAGTGAAGGTTAAGTTTTGTCAATGTTTCTAATTAATTTCTCAATTTTTTTTATAAAAAAAAAGTGGTTTTAACCATGGATTTTATTTGGTGGTAAATCCGGCTTAAACCAGGGTGGTTTAATCCAGTCTGGCTGGCTCTTGCCAACCCTGTGGCGTTATTTAAAAATATTCGAAACTATAAAGTCGATGGGGATAGAAAAAATAGGACTCGCGTGATTAATTGACGTCATTAACTCGTGAATATGTATTTTTAAAAACATATTAGTTTCATCACGTTCACATTTTTACTTTCAGAGAGCTAGTGCGAAAATGCATTAGCTTCTTCATGAAGTAGAGTTATAGCTATCTCAGCAAAATAACTTTATAGTTTAGCCTATTAGGCCTATGTAGACATAATGGTTAGTAATGATTAAAACGTCACGTGCGACTAAAAGTAGTGCTCGGATTTCGATTAATTTTTATCCATGAATAAAATAAGCTCGGTGATATTTAAATAATATTTATTTAAATAACCAATAGTTGAATAAAAATTGTAAAATGTTTACATAATCGAAAGTTAATAAGCCTATTATTTAAATAAAACAAACAAGTATTTAAATAAATGCCACTTTTATTCAAATAAATGCTTGGTTGCGTAAAAATCATAATTAAATAAGATAAAATGATATTCTTTTTACCAACGTTTTTTAAATTAATCGGAAAATTTGTGGATAATGAATAAACAATTCCGAGCACTAACTAAAAGTAGCGGCGATAGATTTTTAACATAATGCTGTTGCGTCACAAGACATCTTTATTAGTAGAGCCCTATTCCCCCTCCCCCCACAATAGGTGTTTCTATAAAATACGGGAGGTCTCGTGTAAAAGTTTTTTCTACGTCACTAGCCATAGTTATTTTATCGCTTTAAAATTTAAAATTAACACTTATCTTTGCAAAATGATTCATCAGAACCTAAAACTGGCCCAAGTCACCTAGCGACTTATAATGCCTTATGTATAACTTGGCAGTTGGAGTAATCCATCGTAGCCAATTTTTAAATCAAAATATCTAATTTTCGTTGTCGTTCAATAAACATCCGCTTTAAATGTTTTAAAGTCAAATAAATAATATATAAAAACGTGGCAAATTAAAAAATTACCATCTTTTTTTTAATAAATGTGGTTTGGCTGATAGCTCTTCAAGGCATAAAGCCAACTCAATAAACAATGTTTGTTTCCGATTACTATTCAAATCTTTTACTATAAACAATATCTCTTGGATAATAGATTGAACTTTGATAGGTTTTAATCAGGATTGTGGGTGTTGGATTTTTTTAATTTCTAATTTTATCGTGACCATATCAATGTTTGTTAAATAAATTTTTAGAACTAGGATTTAGTAGAAAAATATATTTTCTAGAATGACATAATTATTATTATTATTATTATTATTATTATTATTATTATTATTCAATTTTCATTATTATTATTATTATTATTATTATTATTATTATTATTATTCAATTTTCATTATTATTTTCTTTTGAATAGAGTTATTAACAATTACGATAATAAAGTTATGGGTGAAACTACCTGATATCAAAAGTTTATAATATTACTCTTACGAGAGGTAGTATCCATCTAGGCCCTTAAAATGAAACAAGTACTTTTGAAGGCTTGACGCGGATTCTGTTGGGCGTATTACTTCGCCGAAAGATATAAAATGTAAAACTGACGCTGCGCAAGGATATTTACATATTGATAAAACATATTTTCCCGTTGAAATTGTATTAGAAAATTAGAGTTGTTAATTTTCCGGAAAAATTAAATGCGGAACAATTTTCGGAAATTTATCCGCAAATCAGAAAAATAAAAACGCAGGGCCCCCAGAGGTCCTATAATTCCTATAAAATCCTATATTTTCAAAAATGTCCTATAAACATCCTACATTTTTAGCAAAATCCCCCAAACGTCCTATAAAAACCCTATAATTTTCATATTTTGCCCATTTAAAATCCAACCACTCAGTAGTTAAATTGCTATTTTAGCTATAGGATAAATTCCTATACCAAGTCATTCTAGTCTATACTTTTGTTATTGTTAACATTGTTAGCTACTAGTTTATTTTGTGATAAAATGCCATGGTTAAATAGTTTCTATTTTTTTAGTGAAAATCAAAGATTTATTTCTCTAAATATAGATTTTGTTTTTAAATGCACGAAGTTAGTAAATTAAACAGCATACATAGTCCTATAAAATCCTATAATTTTGTAAAAATAGTCCTATAAAGTCCTATATTTTTAGAAATATAATCCTATTTTTCCTATAAAAAATTGAAGATTTGAGTGAGGGCCCTGAAAACGTATATTACTTTCTATAGTTTTTTATTCTAGAGGTTTAGTTTTACTTTTGGATTCGACATAATGAGGCGAAAATTCCTCGAAATTTAAATTTGAGAACCGCATTATTTTTTTATCGCCAAACATTTTTTTTAAATCCACGGGAACCTATGTAGCTACATGTTTCAAGTAGAGATAGGCGTTTGAATAAGAAATTATCCAATTATTTATTTTTATTCATAACCGCAAATTATCCGAAAAATATACGAAAAAACCGAATATTTTTGCATGTTAAATCGTTGTTTATTCGTATAAAATGTTCATAAAACACAGTTAACCAAACTTTTTATTGTTAATCGAAATTTTGCCGGTTAATTTATTCGTTCCGCCGACCTCTAGTTTCAAGCGAATAACAACAGCAGTATTGGGAGTCGTACGATTTATTTAGTCCGTAAAAATATCCAGCCAATAATCTGGAGAGATGCCTTTCGTCTGTGTCTCCTATTTAAAAGCAACGCCCCCCCCCCCTTCTTACCTTCACCCCCCCCTCTTCCCCCTCCCTCTCAAAGAAACAAAGAGGACGTTGAAAACGAAGGCAGAATTTTGTTCAGCGTTTTTCAATTTTCCTTTGAAGGGATTTTGAAACCTTCCACCCCGGCCTTGTCCCATTTTCCCTCGTTCATCCCTCGAATAAAGTCGGCTTTTCTTCGCAACTCCGAAACGTAATACGTCCGGCCCACGACAAATCGAAGTATTGACCAAGCTTGTTTTGTAGAAATGGCGTATAGGTTTTGGAATTTCTCCGGTCGCCTACTGACTCCTCGCTTCTTTCGACCTTTCATTTCAATTCACTCGACGCCGCCACCGCGTTTTTATTTGACGTTCATTTTGTTTCCCGAACGACAATTGGAAATAAAGAATTTATTCATCCAGGTCTCTGTTTTTATTTGTTATACGCTGGGGCTCCGCATTTCCCATAATTCTATACGGATTACATTCCAACTTTGTAAAGTCCGAGCGAAAACTCCCGTATATATTCGCGATATGTACCATCTAGGTACCATCAGGGATTTAAGTTTCGCGATTTATAAATTTCGTACTTGTTTTGACAAGCTTATAAAAGTTTCATTCGCTTAAAACTAAGACGACTAAAGCATGAAAAAGAGCTTTTTTCGAAAAGTGCTCAATAATAAATTTAACTAGTTCCAATTTTCTTTTATCTTTAGCGATACTGCCAGATTCCAGGAAATTACTTCAGGTTTAAGGATTGGAAATAAGTTAAATCAGGCTGCGAGATCTGGACCAATTAGTCGATTGATTTCTTCGTTCCGTTTATTTAATTAGTTATATTACACTACAACATATAATTGAATAAATTGGTTAATATGATAAGTAGACTTCCTCAGATTTTATAAAAATAACAAGGGTTGCCACAGGTCAGGGAAATGAGATAAAGTTAGGGGATTTAAAAATTGCCCTAAAAGGTCAGATGAAGGTCAGAGAATTTGAAAGTAGCCTTATAGTTTTAGGGAAAGGTCAGGGAATTTAAAAATAGCTTTATAATTTAAGGAAAGGTCGGGGAATTTAAAAATAGCTTTATAATTTAAGGGAAAGGTCAGGGAATTTAAAAATAGCTTTATAATTTAAGGGAAAGGTCAGGGAATTTAAAAATAGCTTTATAATTTAAGGGAAAGGTCAAGGAATTTAAAAATAGCTTTATAATTTAAGGAAAGGTCAGGGAATTTAAAAATAGCTTTATAATTTAAGGGAAAGGTCAGGGAATTTAAAAATAGCTTTATAATTTAAGGGAAAGGTCAGGGAATTTAAAAATAGCTTTATAATTTAAGGGAAAGGTCAGGGAATTTAAAAATAGCTTTATAATTTAAGGGAAAGGTCAGGGAATTTTAAAATAGCTTTATAATTTAAGGGAAAGGTCAGGGAATTTAAAAATAGCTTTATAATTTAAGGGAAAGGTCAAGGAATTTAAAAATAGCTTTATAATTTAAGGAAAGGTCAGGGAATTTAAAAATAGCTTTATAATTTAAGGGAAAGGTCAGGGAATTTAAAAATAGCTTTATAATTTAAGGGAAAGGTCAGGGAATTTAAAAATAGCTTTATAATTTTAGGGAAAGGTCAGGGAATTAAAAAATAGCCTTATAATTTTATGGAAAGGTCAGGGAATTTAAAAATAGATTTATTAATTTAGGGAAAGGTCAGGGAATTTACAAATAGCCTTATAGTTTTAGGGAAAAGTCAGGGAATTTAAAAATAGCTTTATAATTTTAGGGAAAGGTTAAGGAATTTAAAAATAGCCTTATGATTTTAGGGAAAGGTCAAGGAATTCAAAAATAGCCCTAAATGGTCACGGAATTTCAGTTAATCTGGAAAACTTTACTTAGCTAAGGTTTGTAAATGTTACCATAAAAATTTTAGTTAAAACGGCCTTTATACTAAAATATAAGTAAAGTAAGGGAAAATTCTGTAAAAAATGATCAGGTAAAATCCGGGAAATTTGAATTTGAAAATATTGTGGCAACCATGCTAACAGGTCGCGGCCCCGAAATAAATTAGATTTTAACTGGCGCCGGGTAATTTCGATAAAAGTAACGATACACCAAGCGCGTATTGGCGGTTAGTGTAGTGATAGTGGCGCTTTGACTGTAATTGTAATCGCGGGTGAAATCTCAGTCCGTAGAGCTATAGTCCTGTCGACGAAGGCTCATCGATAAAGAAGGCCAATTAGAGGGAAATATGTCGAAGCTATTATAACGATCACTCTAGAGCCTTCGAAATTTGCGTGGGCGAACAGGTGGGGCCGAGTTCTCGTTAAACGATAATGAATTTTAAACTGGGCGATAATCTACGGGGTCCTCCCCTACCTACCTTTCCCTCGGCGTAGTCGGGGCGGCTCTCCGGGACGAGGGTGGTTTTCTATTTTAAAGCGCGCGCCGAAGAAGAAATTGAAAGATTTTATAGGCGACCGTGGCTCGGAAATTGCTCGGTAAACGACTCGGGTTATTTCGGTGGCCGACGTACCTTTAATTTATGATTAATGAATTCGGGGCTGTCCCCTCGCCTTTAATGGCGGATATAACTCGGCTGGCTCTCCGTGTCGCGGCCGCTCATTCCGAAGACCGCAAAAAGATGCCGTTCATTAATGAGCCATTACGGCGATTAAGGGACAATTACGATTAAAGCTTCGAACTGGGTGTGGCGCGCTGTTTATTCAGCGGGTGGCTGCGGCCATGACACGACGTAAGAGAGGATGGGGCCCCTTTTAAACGAAGACACGTGCCGGGTGGGCCCCCGCCGACGAATGACGAGTTAGACGCGCCCGCCACTATCTCTACTTTCATACGGAACGCTTTGTTCCTAGTCGACCAAAAGCGAAGTTAAAGTCTATAATACCGGGGTAAAACGTCGCTTTGGTAGTTGTCGGACGCGCAAACCGAACCCGTTCGCTATACTCCGGAGCGCGCTTTCGATTTCGTTCGTCGGCGACTATAGTCCCTCATCATTGGCCGAACCAATTTTCTCCGTCGGCTACGGTGGAAGTTTTCTGATGGTTGCTTTTAATTGGACAGGTCCAGCCCTCTAACCCCCTTTTTCGGTCTCTTCCGTCTGCGCTCGCTGCGAAAGATAATTGCGCTTTCTTTTTCTTGTTAAGGTCGTAATTAGCCGTATAAGCTAATATATTCACAGTTTCTGTCCTTTTCTTTCTCCATCGCTCGTTTCCCTCATTGCCCGCTACTTTATGCGCTCTCAAAATTAGCCTCAGCCCTTAAATATGCCGCGGCTTTGCCGGCCCCCTATTACGCCTCGAACGCTGGCAAAAATTATACGTCCTAGGTATGCATTAATAGGTTTTGGGTTCAGCTGACGCGGATGCTTTCCCCCCCAGTTTATTTCTTTGAATATACGTACGAGTATATCCGTGTTACGCTAATTCCGCGGTGACTCGTAATTACATTTTACAATTTGGCTTCTCCCGAAGAATTATTGTACCGAGAAATTCCGAACGTTATATACAGCTATATATTAAGCGCCTTATAAATACTGGCCGATTGTAATAAATATACTAATATAGTTAAAATGTTAAGAATAAAATTATTAAATAATTATTAATTAAAATTATATTAAATTAAATTAAAAAGGCAAGCTTAAGTTCCCATTTTTTTAGCTTTTTTAACGTCTTTACAAAACTAATAGAGAGGTTAAGGGGGAAGACTATAGTAAAAACCTCTTTTTCGTTCAAGCTGAACGTTTTAGTTTTAACAGTTACACAATCGAATTATATTTTTATTAATAGGCTGAACCTTCCTCTAGTGCTTAAAATAGTTTTGATAATTCTAATATTAATAGTTAACGAGATATAAGGCTATAACTAAAGGGTAGTTTGGGCGCTTGCCCAACTTGTTTAGCTCCGGGGGTCTGAATTAAAACGTAATAATTAAATTACGTTTAAATTTAAAATTGTCAAATTTATTTTAAGCGCTAAACAAGAGGCTGTTCTACACATAAATATTAATTTTATAAGTTAAAACACAAAAATAAAACAGTTCAGCTTGAAATAGCGCGAAACTAGACAATGGCCACTGTAGTCTTCCCCCTTAAGCAGGATGCTCTATAAGTTTAAACGATAACGTTGGGAGTATTTAGACGTTCGTTAAATTACATTATTTAAAATCGGTTAAGCGCGCTAAAGAAAACATTTACAGTTACAACAGAATTTTAACACCTTTTAGAAATATTTGCTAAGCCCGGGTACATGAAGAAAATAAAACCGTGTTTAACCAATACTCAAAAGCGCTGTGAGCATTGTCTAAAGACACACATTTGCTTTCGTGTACCCTGCTTACTAGCAGGGAAATTGTAATAGTTTGTATTTTTATTTAAAGGCTATAGATATTATACTACGTTTCACATTAGCTCGACAGAAATATGGTGTCTACGTCAACTTATAAAAGGTTCCAACTCCGAATTATAAACGCCAAAACAAAACCTGCTTAACCTCTCTATTAATGTTACACTCCACGTACAGGGAAGATTGTCGTATTCTAGACTTTCTACTATAATAAATGGGTTACGTCACAATATACAAGGTCATTTTATCTCGTATTTGGTTGTGTAATTGACTATATATTCAGATAGGGCGCTGGCACGTGTACGTAACTCTCGAGTGCGCGATGTTCTACAAACAACATTAAAAAAAAACCAGGACTAATCGTAAAAAGAGCTCTATTTAATATTATCGCGAAACTCCGCATAAATGTTTTTCTAATATAATGCATTCATGGCTTTTGTAAACTTTTTTACGACGGTGACCTTAAAGCTAGTCGTCGACGTCCGCAACTTCGGGGGAAACCCTAGAGTCTCCTACGAAACGCGTCTGGGAGTTGCGGCGTTCCATTATTTAGTCGAGAGAGAAAAAAATGAATTGATGGCGGCATATTTGAATTGAAATAGCTTCGCGGCCATAAAGGTTCCCACCTCTTCCGGGCGGCTTCGGAGGACCACCCTAGATTTTTATGAAAGGTAAAGAAATACGGCCGATTGGATGGAGAACGAGGTGCGGGGCTTCAGTCAAAGTAGGCAGGCCGCAGTCGAGAGGAGCTTGTAGGAAAAGAGAGAGCGGCGAGTCCATTAAGCGAGCTGTTCAACAATCGGAATACCAAGCACGCTTAATCAAGTTTCCGGTGGCAGCGATTTGTTTTATAGAAGCAGCTGTTATCATCAAAGGCAAATTTTACCCGCTTTATTGGTTTCGACCCCCACGCACCCCCCCCCCTCTTACTCAGCAGAGGGGGCGGCGATTCTAGGGATGAGATGATGAGCCCAGACCGAGCGAGGACGAATCGAAACCGAAAGAAAGAAATGGAGCGAGAGGATAAGCCCCGTCGAATCGAGCGATTCCCGGCTCTTATTACCGCAAAAGTATATAGGCGCCACGCAAACTTCACCATCTCTTCTCCTTCGACCGACACCCTCGTTTAAGCCTTAGTTCGATTATAAACGTTGCCCGGATAATAAAAAAAAATCGGCGTGTCGAATGGACAAAATTCTTTGATAGATGGCTGCGCTCGTCTGCATCTACAGACGGTCGCGTGAATACGAAGCCAATTCTACGACTAAATTACTATAGAGAGAGAGTGGCGCGGGGGACGTATATAATCCTATCGATCTCCATTAAGAGCATCTCTCGGTCCAAATTGAGGACAACGCCTCCTCCTCCTCCTCCTCTCTCGGCCGCGCTCGCGAATCTGCGCCGAATTCCAAATTCCAGAGAAGGGTGGAGGACTGCGACCAGAATAAAGGAGAGAGAGAGGGAGACGGGGAGACTCGCCGCCGTTTCGCTGAATTATAGGGCCGTTTCAAAACGGGGGGAAGCAGTGGGGATCGATTCTATAATATCTCTCTAGCCGTTAACGGCAGCAGCGACTCTGAACCGAACTATATATCTATATACAGGCTTGGGGAACGAATTTCCGTATAGCATCTTCGTTCCGAATACCGAATTCGTCCGAGATGTCCGATAGTCTATAACGGCGGCTCTTCCCATTCCTTTATACACTCTGCAGGAACGACGGAACGCGTTTTCCAATAATAAGGCCGATGTGTCCCGTTCTTCTCAAAACCGGTGACGACGCCGCCGTATCAATTACACCCTCCGAGTTCGTCTCTTCGCCGCCTGCGCGCCCAAACTCGCTCTCTCTCTCTCGTCCCCCCCTCCGCAATATATCCTATTTATTCCGCTATGCGAAGGCCAAGAGTCACGCCGAGAGGGGGGTATTAAAGGTCGGCGGGTGCTATCGAATTTGTATATCTGTTTTGAAATAATTAATCGTCACCAAGATTCGCTCGCAGACACGTCGGTAATCAGTTTTGTGTTATAGGCCTTCTCTCTCCCCCTTCCTCCGTTGAATGCTCCTCTATACACCGCTACAGGGATGGTCCAAGCAGCCCGTCGCGACTTCTCAACGCGTCCTTTCGCGGAGTTGCTCCTTGTACGGCTGGAGTGGTTCGTGCTATGCTGGAAGATCTCCCCGCGAAGTCGCGCATTCGCTTTGGCCGATTATACGCGTTAACGCGGCCCTCTCGGGTTGGTTTACAAGGCGACGTATACACGTAGCCTCTGACAAATTGGGGTGCCCTTTTGTTTGTTTCTGAGAATTTTATGGTCTTCATTTGTTAGTGGAAAATATTCCTCGCGGGATTAATGTAAATGTCGAACCCCGGTTCGCGCTTGTTGATTCTACAATTTATACCGCGATGGTTTCTTCCGGCTAAATTAAATTACCCGAGTCAAAGTTTTTGAAGTAATTGAGAATTAATTTAAAAACTAACTTCCGAAAATTCGAAATTACACTTTCCCCCCTTTTCGAAGTTCGTGGAAACTTATAGGTCTATTTTCTACAACATAGGCCAAAACGCCTGTAGAAGTATTCCACACGCGCGACTTGGATGCTCTGGGAGAGGCCTACTACCAGGGTTAATCTTTTCAAACGTGATAGAGCGGTAGAATAGCCGTAGTCAAATATGTTTACTTTCTGTAAAAACAAATTTACAATTTCTGTTTAAATTGTTAAAGGTATTAAGTAATAACATTGACATTTATGGCGAATTTACCGCGCACCCGATACAAACATAAAGAAGTATTATTTTTGCTGTCGCTTTCGACATTTTTATTTTTTTATTTTTACGTGCTCTGAACGGAGGTTAAACTTCATTTTCTGTCACTTCTACTCCTAATCAAAGGTTTGGGGATTTCGTGCGGTTTCCGAGTTAAAGAGCCTGCTGTTTCCCCCGTAAAAAATCGAGGTGTGAAAAACGACAAAAATCTTCTCTTTTTTAGTAAAACGTGGTAAACGTGTCTCCCTCTTGCACTCATTTTTTTTAGTCAGCGACCACAGTCCGTGAAATTAAAGTGGCTTGCCTCCTAAATGCTTAGATGGGCTTTTTTCCTTAACGAAATCCTTTTTTTTTTCGGGGTATGATTTTTATGGTGTAGATGTTTCTGCTCTCGTAGTTTATAGTGAGAAACTTTTGGGCGAAAAAAAAACCACGTAAATTCCAACTTTCCTCGGATATTTTAGCCGATTTGTATTTTTTTTTGAAAGTTATCTTTGGCTTTGGTCGGCCGCCACCGTTTCGCCATTTAAATATGGATCTCGATCCTTTTTTTTTTAATTTTTTTCCTCCGGCAGACGAAACTTTCCGGATATACATTTAAAAGTTATAAATATCCCCCTTCCATACCCCCAAACTTAATTTCGAAACTCTCGTCTGTTTTGAATTGCTTTCCGATATGGTTATATACCGCGTATACGAGATCGTCATCTGGTATTTCCCTTTGGTCCATCTTTAATTCAGTTGGGTTTGTGGTTCCACGCGATTTGTTTATCGAAATTTCAATCATTGACAACAGTTAATAAATTATACAAAAAGCGGTTCTTTGAACTGAAAGAATTGTGTTCATTCTTTTAAATAGTACTGCTATCAGGGACAGATATTAAAATTATTACGCGAGACTTACTTTACAAAGCAACAATCTTAAATAATAAGATTTTTTTATTATTTCTCTGAGTATTTCTGTGGAATTTTGATTTATTAGCCCAGATAAATAATCAAAAAATCTTATTATGTAATTGAGATTGTTGCTTTGTAATGTAAGTCTCGCGTAATAATTTTTAATATCTGTCCTATTTACACTATTTTTTTCAGTTCGCAGAACTGCTTTTGGTATAATATTTGCCCCTTTGTAAAATTGGGGCTGCGATACGTTTACGTGTCATTCAAGCGGCTTGGCCCGTAACGACCTCTGTCCTCCTCGACGCTCTCAGTCTCTCTCCTGTAATTCCCTCAAGCGTCCTTCCCCCACCGCTTCCTTCCCCCATAGCCGGCCTTCCCGGGTCTGGTAACTCTCCGGGCGTTAGTTTTCAGAGCCGAAAAATTATTAACTTAATGATTTACTAATTAAAACTAACTTTAATTGACTTGAAATATATAAGGCGGAGTATTGAAGTGTCAGGAATGCGATGGTGGTTTCAGAATTTGTCTCCTATGAATAGTTATTTATCTAGATACGCGGGATTAAATGAGTGTAAAAATGTTCACCCCTGCCAAAACATTTGTACTAAGGATCCTGCAAAGATTAAAGCAACGCAGGAAGGTAAAAGCTGCAAGATCTAAAGGGGAGGCTTGGGGAAGGCAGGAATTGAGTCTAAGAATAAACAGTTACTTGAATAAAATATCGGAAAGTAAAATATACGTTAAGTACTACTTCAGATCTTAATAAATTAAATACTATCAGTCAATCTGCATCCGATTGACAAATCACTAGTATTGATTATTCGAAAAGACAACTTCAAAATATTGAAAACATTTCAACCGTTATTTAAAGATAAAATCATGGCTGAAAGAAATAAAATAAATTAAATAACAATTGAAATAACGAAATTGTCCCCACGGAAACGACGAAATTGTCCCCACGGAAACGACGAAATTGTCCCGACGGAAACGACGAAATTGTCAGGATGGAAATAACGAAATTCAAAAATTAATAAGTAATTAATATTATCAATGAAGTAACAGTTTCTTATATTTAAAATCTTATCAATTTTAATTTATCATTTAAAGGAAATTTAATAGAGTTGTAAGTTGGAAAATTACCGAAGCCTTTTTTTCGGAAATGTTCCGTATTTCTTCGAAAAAGAAAAAAAATATTTTCATTCCATAGAGCTCTGCGTAACAGATAAATTAACTGACAAAATTTCGATTAATCGTAAATATTTTGGTTAACTGTTTATTTATGGATATTAACGATTTAACATGCAAAAAATTATTAGTATTTTCGGATAATTGTAGGTTATGGATAAAAATAAAATTTTAATTTTTATCCAAACGCCGAGCTCTAGTTCTCCAATTTAAATTTAGTGGCATTTTCGCCTCATTTTTTCGAATCCAAAAGTAAAGTCTAAACATGTAGAATAGCCTTAAAAAGTAATATATGTTTCAATTTTTTATTTTTACGATTTCTGGAAACTTTTCCGCAATTTGGAAATTTTCCGGAATATTAACAACACTAAAATTTAATATTTATAAGTAAAAGAGTAATTTAATTAATATGTCGAAGAAGAAATAAAAAAAAGTCCAACGTTTTTGTTACTATTTTCTAAGTGGTTAGTTACTATTTTCACACACATTTCGGCCTACTTTGAGTATCAGCTCTGTAATTATGAGCAATGCAACAGCTAGCAGCTCGCGAGTACCTTTATATAAATGACACCCGAAAACGGGAGAGCAGATTCGGCTCGGCATTTTGTAATTTCAATGTACCATGGAAGAAGAAGCAGCTTCTTCTAATCTTCTTCCGCGAATGTACCGATATAGGTTTTTGGTTCGAATGGAGTAGTTTTCGTAGATTTGGGACAACTAAATAATTCGGGAGAGGGGATTTCGCTTTTTCTCGCGGTTGGCCGGCGATGGCCAAGGAGAGAGAGAGAGAGAGTATCGAGAGAAGGGAAAATATTGAAGGCCGTTCCGCTGAAAAGGGGCCGTCAGTTAGGCCGATCTCTTTCTCCCCAAAAAGAAGAGTTAAGCAATCGAACTCTTCAATCGGTGGAAGTGGGAGAATGGTTCCCCTCGCTCGTTTCTCTTCCTTTTGCTTACTGTTATATAGTCGGCCGGCGGCCCCTGTATATTCTCTTCTCCGTAAGTTTGCGCCGTACATTGCGCCGGAGATTCCCATCGCCGCGAGAGACTGCGTGCAGCTGTGCCACTTAATCCCTCTTCCTTCGAATAAACTACAAAAAGAAAAATTGAGTTTGTTTCCTTCCTCTCTCTTTCTTTTGCCAGCGGCGCTTTTTCCTCTAAGACCCCATTCGTCTCCTTTTAAGTAAAGGATAAAATATTTTCCCCAAATTCCCGACGATTAAGCTTTAAAATTTTCTTCTCCCACCCTCTTTTGTGTCTTTTCGCTACATTTTTCTGGTCTATTAGATCATTTAGCGGGGGCTAATGTATGGCATCCCACGTAATTATATCTTCAATTGCAATTTTTTATATTATAAGGTGGTTCTTCGATTCGTCATGTATATTAGATTTTAAATAACGTTTATCGTGTTAATTCTTAACAATAATCTGGTTATATCTGGTCCCAGCTGCGTAGCAACCAGGGGGACAAGGGGACAATGTCCCCTACTAAATTTTCTACTAGGGGACAACACCGGTGTTTGTCCCCCCCTGAAATATTGTGAATTTGTTTTTACAACCATTATGAAAATGATAAATTTGTCGTTTAAAACTTTTAACAACAAAGTAAGAGCAAATTCAAATTCAACTTTCGATTTGTCCACCTTTACTATATCATATATTGCTTCGCTCGCAATGTTACCCCCCAAACTCAAAAACTTTCCTACGGCCATGCCTGGTCCAAGTTTCATTAAAATGTAATAACTGTTAGTAGGTAGATTTTGGGTGCTCCCTGGTTTTATTTATGTAAAGCTAAAGGTTTTCTTAATCACGGAAAATGTATACCCATTTCTGTGGCGAGTTAGTAGAGTTAGGTATGTAACGTAATGAATGAGAGTGTCGTTTTCTCGTCATCTCGGTTCATTTCCGAAAGCAGTGCCTCTCAATATCCATCCTGTCCAAAGCTGTTCGTCTAACTCTGTTGGCGACGTTTGCCTAATTAAAATTCTACGGAGATCGAGAGACGGGGCTTCAAAGTGGATGAAGGCTGTTGGCCGCGTACGGGATAATTCGTTAAATCTCTCTCAGCGACAGGCGCGCCCTCCACCGCCGTCATCGTTCGGGAGCTTCTTAATTATTTCATCCCCCGAGATGTTTTGAGTGTCCGATGCTGGAGAGATTGACGTCGTGATGAAGGCTGAACGAGGAAAATCACCAGTTCTTTTTTTTAGAAAAAAAACCTCGTAACTATGGCTCTTATCTGGCAAAGGACGCTTTCGTCTAATCAGTTTGCAGCGGGGTTTAAGGAGGAATTGGGGTAAAGTTTGTTTCTCAAATGTTACGGTTATTTGCTTAACTATATACGTTAGGAGCGAGGACGAATCAGAATTTTAATATCGCCAGGCTGTCATTTTCGATTGCAATATTTTGAGCCGACCGAGAGATGTTTTCATAAAGGAGGTGGCATGGCGAGGTGCGTGCGCTGCGGTTTCGACGGAGCGGTCTGTTTTTGGGAGTTTTACTAGTTTAAAAATGGCTGTTTATTAAAGATAACACTCGATTCGAGTGACTCGATTGAAAGACTTAAAATGTTTTCGGGGAAATTGGCTTTTAATTTCGAGTCGCCGGGGGTCCGCGGAATTGACAGGAAAGGAAGGTCGGCGAAAAAGCTTAGGATCGAGGGCCCGCGTCTCTCTACTCTCAGCACCCCTAATAGTCCGTCGATTCTCGGGGATGAAGAAGACCCCGCCCTCCGCCCTCCGAATTTACTCGATCAATGTCAATCTGTAATTGGGAAGAAATTGTTCTCCGATTAACTTTGTTATAGACCACCAGGCGGTGCTTCGGTCGGAAGACGTCATCCCTCCCCTAGCCCACTCTTAGTATCGCGGTGGTGAAGCTAAATAATGGGCGCGCGTGTTGTTGCCTTTTAGTCGTTCCTCCGAATTGTCTGTTTTGATGGCTGACGGCCGCTCGGAGGTGTAGCCCGCGAGATCCCACTTAATATATATTGTCTTCGGTTGATGCCATTAGGGTGGCTCTACGGACAACGAGTAATTAACGGGAACGCGATCGCCGGAAACCCACCATCAACGACACGCGCGGAGCTCTAGTGTTGCCAATGTTCGAAAATCGAAATTCCCATTGCTGTATAGTAAATTTCCCACGAATTACCACACCCCTATTTCGAAAAAAATTCAAAATTTTGGGAAATGAACTTTTCAAAAATAAATTTTACTGAAATTACAATTTTAATACGTTTTGGTTGTTAGTCCTATACATTGTTTGATTGAAGTATTAGCAGTCGCCTCCTTTATACTATTTCTAAAATCCCAAGATACACGAAAATACACGGCTCTAGGTAATTTTGAGCTTTCTATTGATAGTCAAAAACCGAGGATAAATACCCGCAGACATGAAAATTCCCACAAAATCTACTTTTTTGAAAAAAAATTATTTTTTCCCCACAGAGCCAAAATGGACCACAAAAATTCCCGCAATATGGGAAATTTCCCACAATCTGGCAACACTGCGGCGGAGCTGCCAAATGGCGACTTTGCCGAGTCATTTTTCAGACGAAACCCGCGAAGCTATAGGCGCTCCCCACCCCCCCTCAACAAAAACTTTCCAATCCAAATACACGGCTGATAGTTTTGTTCGTCGTTTGTTGTACGTTCCGGCCGCTTTATTCCGCGAGCCTATTTCCCTTTTATTCGATACCGGCCGTATACGTTTTCGTATTGATGAAAGTTCTCTCTCTTTCTCGTACGTCGCGTCTACTAAACTATACGGAGTGTATAAGAAAAGAAACTAAGAAAGTATATTTTCCATTAAAAACGGGAATGGAGAAGAAATATAAAAGGGGGGTAGGGCAAAGAGGGGTTTGCCAGTCAAAGGCGATAAGAAACATTCGATTGGGTGCGCGGGGGCGCGCCAAAAATAAGAAGGCGGAGGGCGGAAAAAAATTCAAAATCTTTATAAATCTCTCCATTTTCGCGAAAAGCAATACTTCAAAAAAGACGTCTATTAGATGGCTAGAAGCCGATAAGATGGCTGCAAATAGCGGAGCCACCAGCAACCCGGGGGGGGGGGGGGGTCCAGCCGTTCATTCGCAATTCCATACCGCCAGTCCGGCGTCTGTTATATCGAAAGGCGAACGATACGGAATTGCGAATAACGACTGAACTCCGAACAGAGAGAAAGAGCCGCGAATACAATGCTGTAACCTTCTCCCCATTCATACCCTAATATCGACCCCCCCTGTTTCTCTGGCGTATAGCGTGCTTTCGTGAACCTTATATTTGCCATAAAAAGAATAGGGTGCTCTGGAATAAAACGAATCCAGCCAGCGAAAAGCAGATAGGGTTCGGCGGGAAAGAGCGCGAGGGGCCGAAACAACGTATGGTTTTCGAGATAGGCGAAGGGGTTACGAACGCGAAGTGGTGTAGAGATGCTATTTTATTATATTAATAATAATCTTATTACGCGGCGGATCCCCACTTTCTCTCGGCCGGCATTCTTTTATCAATTTTCGGGGCCGCAGTTCCGAAATTCGAAGGCGCGCGATAAAAGTTGGTATTCAAGGCGACTGTCCCTTAATTTATTTTTATCACTTTCTCTCTCTTCTCTCCGACTCTTTTATTTTTCGAGGTTCCTTCACGAAGTTTTCCACCCCCTCGTACTCCTCCTCAACCGTCCGCCCGTCTTTTTTTTATCGCCATCGTGTTATCTTCAATTCGAGTCACGTTACCCGTCTTAAGACCGAGATGAAGTTGATCGGCTCCTATGGCTCTTTCAATAAATATACTGACTTCTTATACATATATCTTCCCGTCTTTGCGTGGGAGGATGGAGTCCCCTCGCGCGTTTGATAGTCGGTGCTTTGGCCTACCTGATTCCGAGATCCGAAGGGGGGTGGACCGGCTGTTGGTCCCTCCGCCTTTGCCTAGGCAAATAGGCGAGTAGCGGCGCGACTATATCCGTGGCGCGGGCGAACGTGTGGGTGATCCTTCTCGAGGGTCCCCTTCTTTTTCTCTCTCTCTCTCTCTCGCTTCCTCTTTATGTCCTCTATTTTACCGGCGAATTCGTTTCCTGCACCCTAAACGAGTAGCCATTAAAGAAGCCTTGTACTTCTTCGCCTAATACTCTCGTGATCCTTAATACGCCTTCGATTCCGATCGGGTCCCGTTATCGCGCCAAATCGCCTGCAGCGAATGACCACTCTCTTAGTTCGCTCCTCTCCCAGGACCCAGCGCCGCGCACTTCCCACCCGCGCGGAAACCTTTTTCCCTAAAGTCGGATACGGACGCGCCTCGCAGCGCGCCACTACCGTTCCCAACCCGCGCTTTATCGCGGCTCCTAGTGTCCGCCTATAGTTGTCGACTCTTTTTTAGGGCCCTTTCAGCCGCCCACGGGTCGTTTTTGTCGGACACGAGGCAGCGTTACTTTTTTTACGCCGGGACTGACCAGCCTTCCCGGCCGTTGGTGCGACGTAACTCTTAGTACTCTTTTTAGCCTTTTATTTTTGCGCGAACTGGTGGATTGCCATTAATCTAAGGGGGAGAAATGCAATCTACCACCTCTCTCTCTCTCTCGCTGAATTCTAATACATTTTACCTTTTTACATTTTAACTCTATCCTGTCTATAAATTCGCCGCCGTTAAAACAAAACCACGTAACTTGAGATACTTGGTTTGGTAAAAATTGACATATTTTGATTCTACACCACAATTTACTTACGTAACATTAAAAACATTAATATGTTGCAATTGAATTTCTTTTTTTTAAATCAAGAAAACATGGGATATTCACAACACATTTCGCGCAAAAGCACGTATCTCGCTTATTTTCAGCTCCTATCTCGCTTCATGCCGTGAAACCACGTATCTCTAAAAATTACTCTTTAGCAAAATATTTTTAAATTAAAATCCTCATAAATTCAATATTGAAACGAAATTATTTAACTATAAAATTAACTCGCGTGTAAAAACCTAACACGCAATTTCACAATTCCCGGAAAAATTAAAAATCCATTTTTCTCAAAAAGGCCACCGAAAAGATATGTGGTTTTGTTTTAACGGCGACGAATTACTCGTTGAAGTTATATTACAACGAGGGAAGCTATTCCGGAATACTGTCGCGTTTTCTACAGAAGATTTTGAATGGTCTCGTGTGGATGCTGCGGATGAAGTTACGTTTTCCAGAGTTGATTCTCTCTTTTTTTTTAAGATTCGGCTCGCATATTTTACGATCGTCTTCTAGGCTGTCACGGACGTAAAGGTTTTCGGGCAAGGAAAGAAATATAATGGAGAACACTCCATTCCCATCTGGCTAACGTATCTGGGGGTGGGGACGCGCCGGGGTCAGAGGCGGTTTCCGATACAAACTCTCCGTAGTGGGGACTCAAAAATGTCTCTTTTCGGGGTGTCCCTGTTCACCTCGGACGAGCGCGAGCGACATCGGGTCGTTAAATAGATTATGCTCGGAATTTCGGATGCAGGCTGCTGTTACGGACACATTTCGGTTATCGCGAATCGATGCGCGCTGTCTGCAGTTTGCCTGATATCCGGCGATTCCGTCGGGATGCGCTGGATGCCAGATAAGAATCTCTTCTCCGATCTAGAGGCGTATTAGGTGAATAAGGCCTATACTCTTTTTTTAGGTCTATTTTTTTCTTTAAACCTCGGACTGAGTATAGATTTTGACGGATTATAACTCTAGCGTACAAATATGATTTATTTGATCTTCGTGGGTTTCGATCTACGCGTTATTGTCTATGGGGGAGGGGGGAGCTAGGGTAGATCGGTCGCACTTATTTCGGGTGGTTCTGTATAGGTGGCCGCCGCGTTCGTATCTATCAAAGGGCTTTTCTTTGGTAGAGATGAATCGAGTATTTGCAGGTACGCTGAGTCCATAAAAGACGGATTTTTTTATCTTTTCCCGCGATGGTAAAGGTTGGGGGTTCTGATTGATAATGGAGGGAGGAGAAAGCAATGTCCTGGCCGAGCGTTTTAGAATGGTCATTAAACATTCTTTGAAGGTTGCGCCCCGAATTATCAGAGACACAATCTTTTACCCGTTTCTCCTTATTCGACTCTTTCTTTGGCGGCTCCCCCGACCACTCTACCGCAATTTTTTATCCTTTTTTCCTTTGATACTACCAATCAATTTCCAAGAATCGGTTCGCCTCGATTTCGAGATTTTCCTTTAATTAGAAGTTGGATACTGTGTTTCCCTTCATTTCGACCATAGACCTAAGACCTAAGAAGTTTCATCGATTGAAAGTTGTAGATTCCTTATAGATCCTTTATAAATCCTTTCTATATAAATACTGATTAACGCCGAACCAAAAATATCCTTATAAAAATCAAGTTAACGTAACGTAATTGAGGCTGGCCCACTTTTTACATTTACAAAGAATGATATAAATTTGCATTTCGGCCAAAAACGTGTACTAGCTGTGGATTTCCAATAGTGTTGTTAATTTTCCGGAAATTTTTCCGCAAATCTGAAAAATAAAAAATTGAAACATAAATTATTTTTTAAGGGTTTTTAAGGTTTTTAACTTTTTATCGATATAAAATGTCTAATAACAGTAAACATACTACAAAACATTTATATTTTGTTAATCAGTTTAAAGCTAGTTTAGAGGTTTAGTTTTACTTTTAGATTCGAAAAAATGAGGCGAAAATCCCGCTTTATTTAAATTTCCAAACAATATTAAACTAATCATGGAATAAAAACTTTTTTTTAGTTTTTTCGGAAAAATACGGAAAAATTTCCGACTTACAACACTAATTTCCAACTATGGAATACTGATTTTTGACCATCGTACCGTTAAAATGGAAAAAATTAGTCTTAATGCTAGTCTTATACCTGCAATCAATGGCTACCAGGTTCGTTTTGAATAAATTCTAGGTTAAGAAGAAAAACGTATTGTCGAAGAAAAAAATAGAACAGTAGTGTGGAGAGGGGGGAAATAGAAAATGCTATTGGAAATAATGGTAATTTATAATCTTTCTTCGCCTTCTGCAACCCAGCCGTAAAATATAGTTTAGCCAGGGACATTATATTTTTGCAACGATTTGTGACCTCTTTTCTTTCTGGCAGGATAAAACAATAAATCTTTTAGCGTTCCTTTAACCCGCCGCCGCCGCCATACATAGAAGAGAACGCGCTTTTATACTCTTTTTTTAAGAGCATCTTTTTTTATCCCTACGACGCGGGATCTGAGAGGGAGAGAGGGATTGAGCCGAGGAGGAGAGGGATGCTGGAAAGACGCGCGGATGATCAATATATGGTCTTCGTAAATGAGATTTATCTTATATCCATCTATTTTTAAGAAAAAAATCGAGTTTTGTTCCCCTCTCCGTACACGTAAGCGAACTATATGGGCCGACCCACCCGCGACTAAATATTAAAGTTCAAATAAAGAGTTACATTTCTGACCTTTACTTAAATACGCCGTATATTATAGAGAGGGACTCGTTTAATTTTTAATTTCAATTATCCGCAACGGATGCGGTATAAAAGTCGCGTGCTTTATAAGGGAAATCTGTCCCTCCGCCCATTAGATTATTATTTTTTAAAGGAAGATGCCAGGGCAACTCCAGAGAGAGAGAGGAAACGGGTCGATAGCGACCTTTTCTTTGCTCCCGTATAAACGTCACTCTTTGACGTCACTGGTCGAGGCGATGACGTCAAGACCACTGCGGGGAAGCTCATCTCCGGGCGCTCCGAGAGGAATAGAGTCTACATCTGCGGGGTTGAAATGAGGGGGAAACGCGCGCCGGAACTCAGAGGAGAGAGAGATGGGGAAGAGGGAGAGGAAGAGGCAGAGTTTATAGGCCGGAGAGAGATAGGTGCGGGGGAGGGACGCTCGGAGAAATGAGATCCCTGTGAATCAACTTCTCGTTAATGGTTCTTTTCTTTGATATAAACCCTACAACAGCCCGGAGACCGTTTTTGCGTCTTTTTCTCTATTTCCTTTCTGCTCTTTAGCTATTATTTTTAAAACATATCTGTTGCGACGACGGAAGGAGAGGGGGGGCGTGCAAATCTATAGAGAATCACGCCCCCCCCCCCGCGACCTACCCCTTATCATCGTAACAAAGTCGTTACCCCTCCCCCCGCGCGCAACCTTTCGCGGAATAAAGTCCGCTTTAATTTGAGAGCCTCCCTTCGCTTTTATTATTTCAAAAGCGATTCGTTTTAATCGATTTAAAATTTTAGCTTGGCTTCGTCCTTTATTGTTACGTCAAGGCGAAAAGTTGGGAGAGTTTATCGAAGGAAAACTGTCGGCCAGCGGATCGGAATCAATATCGCGTAATGATTTCGGGCTCTCCTAATCCAATAAGAATATCCGCGTATCCGTTGGTTCTGCCCGCTAACAAACAAAACGATCTAATTAGATTGCTTGACTGGTATAATTTGATTTGAAGATTTTCATAAAATTTCGCTCATCTATGGGGGATTTAGTTCCGCGTATATCCGTAGAGGTCGCTAATAAATGAGATAGATATGCCGCTTTTAATTTCTTCGCGAACAAACATAAGCGAGTGTGTCGCCTCCTGGGAGCCAAAGAGAGAGACGGAGCCTTATTGGTAAAGCGTTCGTTTTAAAGGCTTAACCCGAGGCTTAGCCGCCAGTTCTAACAACGGCTAGGAGGGGGGTAACGTACGTATGTTCGGACGATATTTTCGATCCTGGGTAGTTGTGTCAGCTGAGCCTTGACCTCAGCCATAGATTGAATCGAAAGATAAGGGGATTCATCCATTTCTCCCCTCTCCTCTTTCCTCGTGGCTCTCTCTCGTCAGTCAGTCATTCAAAATTTCGACGTTTTAAAATTCTATCGCGAAATCCATTCTAAAATAGCCCTAATAATTTTAAAACTCTTCCCAGCGTCCACCCACCTTGTTTGTAATTTCGCCATACACGAGCGAAGAGCCCTTTATTTACCGCCCTCCCCCTTCTTTCCCCCGGCGAAATACCCGGGGCTCTCTTTCCAGCCTCTTCTGGTAGGTGGCGCTGTCAGGCTCGCCTTCTTTTAATAGGCGTGACAAGCTGCTGTCAAATATTTTGGGGAAATGCTTCGTTCTCCGCAGTCGAGCCGATTTTCTATTTCTGTCCCAGGGCTACGATGTTTTGGCGAGTTCTTCAACCTCCTCTTTCCGCCTGCTGGAACTGACAGGACCGAGTGTCTCTCGGTTCTTCCATATTTAGCCGCGTATTGGCGCCTCGATAACCAAATATCGCCCCGAGAACCGAGTCCTCCCCCGGACGACCCGAGTACCGTTCCAGCCAGCCTCTTTTTCTCCGGCGCTCTTGTTAGAGGACTTATTTCGGCTGCCATTCTATGGCGCTCTTCTCTCCGCCATGTTCGTGTCATCGGTTCTTTCTATTTTATTTGATCATCCGATTTATATTGGCTCTGAAGAGCGAATTTCAATAGCGCCAAATGCTTTAAGCCATAATTATCTTAAACCATAAACCATTTCATTTAATGTTTTTATTTCTTATTCCTAAATAGATTTTACATCCGGGAATATATGTATAATAAATAATAGTAATAATAATAATCATAATAAAATAATCATAACAAAATAATCATAACAAAATAGTAATAATAAAAATAAAATAATAATAAAAAATAATAATAATACAATAAAAAAATAAAAAAATAATAATAATAAAATAAAAAATAATAATAATAAAATAAAAAATATTAAAATAAAAAATATTAAAATAAAAAATATTAAAATAAAAAATAATAATAAAATAAAAAATAATTTATGTAATTACAGTAATATAGATAGTTTAATAGACAATTAAATTTCATTAAAACTTAGTATGATTTATACAAATATATTATAAAACAAGAATCAGGAATAAATACCTCTACTTGGAATGCTTATCCTGCCGTATCGCGTATGGTAAGATAACTCTGACGGCTTTGGCTACGCCTACGAGAGAAAAAAATCCCCTTTGCGCGCGCTCCCCTCTCACGTTGTTGTTTGTTAAGTTAACATAGTGACGTCAAAAAACCGTCCGACACATCGAGACGAAAATCTGCCGCGATAACCATTCCAAGTTACATGGTTTCCTGCTATAATATAAAACTTGAAAAATAATAATTTGAATCATGCACTTATTCGTAACGATGCACTTGGACTAAGCCAGTGATTTTCGAATGGGGCTCCCCGAGATTTTGAGCTGTGCTATGATAGGATTAGTTTCGACTGAAAAAATTTAAATACCGAACTTTTTCTACGATAAATTTAAAACTGAAATGGGGTTCCACTAGGTGACGCGTTTTGGTTATATTTTATGGGGCCACACTAATTATTTTTGTCTAATAACTTTAAACGTTGTATCGCGTTTATTTCGCCTACGTTATAATACCACCCATCTAACCTGATACTACGGGTTACGTTCAAGACCACCCTCTTGCTTCTACGTTTTAAATATCGGGTAACGTTTTATTTCGAATATGGTTTGTATTCCGCGTATAGCTGGAGATGATTTGAAGAATTTCTTATTTGCAGGCTGATATACGATTAGGTCTATGTAATTATTTAAAATATGTAAAAATTTATACGTATAGAGTTTTAAACCCTCTGGCACGTAACGTATTATATCTCTATATAAGCGTGACCTAGTTCTTCATACGGGTAGAAGCGAGCTTCTTTGTCAATGTGGCATTTCTATAAAGAAACGTATACACATTTGTCTTTTACGTATCGCGATATATTTTATATCCCATTAAGGGGAGGGTGAAACTAACCTCGTGGTGATGGCCGAAAATACGAAGCCTATAGCGTTCGCAGTCTTTACCCTTCCCCCCCGCCTCGACCAACGTCGTTAACTAACGGTAGTTTGAACCGTAACGGATCGTATAGCAACCGCGTAATAATTGGATTGGTGTGGGCGTCTACTAAAAGTTTTCAATGTTCGGAATACTTGATAATGTCGGGGTCACTTGGCTTCCGCGCTGGCTGGTGCCACCGACGCCCACCCCCTCTATTGATCGACACGGGCGAAACTTTTCCTACATTAGCGGCGAAAAAAAGTTACCTTTTCACCGAAGACTTTGCTTTGACACTAGACCCTTAAGCTAGGCTGAAAGTCGCTTATATTGAATGGAATATTTTAATAGTCTAATAATAGGTGTTTTCCTATAGTCGAAAATTTCGCGTCGCTTTATCGTTCCCGGCAAAAACGAAAGGGGGCGCTTTACGCGATGGGATGAAAATTTAATTACACTCTTTTACCTCCATAGGTGACGTTTTATTTATAGACTTTCTAAAGGTAATTAATTATCGTTGGGCCACACTTCCGTCTAATACTGCGGGCTGTATGGAACGCCGGGCCGAGTCTCCCTCTTTTAGAAGCGTAAAGTTTATTTTCCTAGCGCACGCGATGTTCGATTAGATGACTCGCTTCTAAGGTGGTGCTTGGGTATTAGCCTAGCTGATTATTATTATTGTTTACAATCTCCTTTTAAGTACTCGAAACTGGCCACTAATCCGAGATCGAACGCCGTTCTGTTTTCGTATAATCGCTATATTAATACATTCGGAATAAAATGAAATCCAACCTTATAAACGAATTTTGGCCGAAGAGAAAGGGCTCTTTTTAGGTTGGGCTTCGCCTCCACGCTTCGGTTATCTCGGAGTAGGGTCGTCGTACGGGGGGGCTTTCCATCGTCGCCAACCTCAATTGGACATAATGACGTCGGGCACGGCCTGTTCCACTCGCCTCCAGCGTCAACTGTCAACCCGAAGTAGAAATTTTGTTCGAGAATTAGTAAATTCAGCGCGGGTAACCGTTGGAAAGACGTTTTTGGAACAAAGTTGGTGGTTCGCCAATCATGCCGTCGCGATGTCGAATCTTAACGATATCGCGTAATTAATTAAATCGCGCTTCGCTTTCCCTCCACTAATTCCTAATTAATTTCGTTTCTCGCCCCTTCCTAATCTCTGGCGAGGTTCGTTTATGGGCGCGAGCCGCGGCAGGGGTTACTACCCCCCCCCCTCCAAGATGGACGTGCAACGCGTTTTCCGCCGTCGGGGTACGTACGTACGGTCATTTTTAGTCCAAACGTAACTCGACGGTCACCGTATAATTCCCTCAAACGCTCATTTTGCGTGGAACTGGCTTTAACGCGCTACCCGGTGACTACGGGGTCTTTTTGGAAATGACGATTTGGAAACTGCTTCTTCCCCTTTTCCGAATTTTCTCCGGTAGCATTTTTCCCTTTCTCAATTTCTCCGTCGCTGGCGATGTTATTTCGCTGGTCACGTATGGGTAATTTTGACACTATAGAGCTCTTCTAAAGTTATATTTCATTGGCTAGTAGCGACCACGTGACTATAAAGCGCCGCTTGAGAGAGTCGTCGGGGAGTATATGCCAGAGAGAGAGAGGGGGGACGGGCGCAAAACGAACATTCTATCTCAAAAACCCATTTAGTAGATTAAATTGAAGTGGTTTCGTTCGGTTACACCTTTTCATCGGGTCGAATTTTTCCCTCTACAGCCTACAGCGCGCCACGCGGGCTAGATACCCAGAGTCCTCTTCTCCTCCCTCGAGAGGGAGCCACTAATCCCAGGGCTCTCCATTATTCGGTAGCGGATCTTTCTCCGCGAGGCTGATATACCGTTACAATAGCAGCGCCTGCCAGCCGTTTCTCCCACCTTTTAAGGGTCTCGGCCGAGGGGAAAACTATTCTGAATACACCCTTATCCGTACGCGATATAAAGGAAACCAGAGTTGTATCGTCAAAAGTATACAAATAAGAACGTGATCTTTTTAGACGAGCTGGCGCTCTATTCTTTTCTCCCCGCGTTCGGACACGGTAAACTCCGGGCCTTCGCGGTGCGTTTTGGCCCCTGCGAGGCGGCTTTTGCGCGGGCCATAATGAAAGAGCAACGTTGCGGGTCTCTCCCCACCTACAGTAGAAGGAAAGTGAGGATGTGGCATCGATCCCGGGTTCGGGTTTGGGTTCGGGATCGAAATCCGGGATTTAAGGGATGAAATGGGGGTAAAATCATCGAAAAGTCAATGTATTTAGGGTATTTCTCGCGACGATTTGTTTTCCCGTATATCAACATATTGTGTCCAGGCCAACTTGTTCATTTATCTACGCTTATCTCGAAAGATACTTGAACGTATATCTTATCAAGTTTTATCGTACGGAATAAGTTGAAATGATGTAAAAATTGATAACCTAGGCGCAGATTACCCCGGGGGACGCGGTTAATTTGAATTGAAGTGTTTTGACGTCATGGAATATTCGTTGTTAAAGTAGAATGGAAATATTTTTAAACTTCATTTTAATATCATTGTAGTATGCTTGACACTTGAACCAATCTCACGAGTATTTCTTAAAACGAATATCTCGATCGCGTTTTATCGTACGAAATAAGTAGAAATTATGTAAGTTGTATGATACTTGATAACCTAGGCAGGAAGATAGCGCGCGCGTGCGTGGATTACCTGGGAGGCGTGGATTACCTGGGAGGCGCGGATTGCCCGGGCGCGCGGTTAATTTGAATTTAAAACATGGATTCCCTCTCCGAAATAATTCATGTACCCAAAATTGGACCGCAAGTTTTTTTCTTTTAGGGGAATCTCTATGGGAGTTTAACATTACAATAAAGCTAATAGGTCCAGTTTGGGGTACTTTTGGTCCGAAATGGGATACATAGGGCCGAAAATGGTGACTTTGGTCGTTTTAAGGGTACTTTTTTTCTATTTTGGTCCATTTTTGGGTACATCAGAAAAGCAGTTGGAAAAACGAAGAGCCTTATTTTTTTTTTTCCCACCCATCTCCAAACTCCAAAAATTTATTGCTTTAATTTATTTATCGCTTCCGTAGGTATAAAATAAGATAAAAACCACTTACCTATATTTTAATTACGGTAAATTAAAAATACTTAATTAGTGTACTAAGTTACGTTTAAAAGAACCTTTTGTAACAATTCCAATATGTAAATATAGGTATAAGGATTGAAAAAATACTTAAAGTGGTTTTACTGATAAACTCTAAAGGAATTTAACTTTAAAGGGTATCTTAGATTATTGTTTTTAATTTTATTCAAGTTGAAAACGTATTAAGAGTCCTTCAAAGTACTATAAAAGGATTTTATTTACGAACTTAATTCATATTTTCTTCAAACTTTCAATTCGCTTTTATTACTATTTAAATACGGTAAAATATAATTCTTATACACAAATATAGTCAGAAAGATACTATAAAACACTAAAATTAAAATTAAATTAAATTTGTGTGGATAAGATTTGTAAATATCATTTTGAAACTAATAACTTTCACGCTTTATTTAAGTCAAGCCAATAAAAACAATTACCTATATTTTAAATACGGTAAAATATAAATACATTTCCGATATGTAAATAGGTAGAATAACACTATGAAAAGTTCCTTTTTCTTCTTTTAATACGACAACACACAACTCTGATACGCAAATATATAAAGAAAATATAAAAAAAAATTTACTCTACGTTCGATACGTTAAAATACATTTCCGATACACAAATATAGATAAAGAAATACTATAAAATGTAAAAAGGAAGAAAAATACTACACATTAACCATTATGAATTTAAGCTTACAACATCCTTCACGTATAGAGCATAACATATATGTTCAGAGTTAACTTGTTTCCTCGTTATCTTTATCGCATGTGTTTTAAATAGCGTATGGAATAAGTTAAGAATGTACTGAAATGGTGTATGTTTAAACCTCGTAGAATAAAGAGTAAAACATATGTTCAGAGTCGGCTTGATTACTAAAGCGAATAACACAGAGACGTTTCCGGTGTAGTCACGTAGGAAGAAAAATACTACAACACTATATACTCTACATTCAACACGTTAAAATATACTTCCGAAATGCCAATATAGGTAGTAAAATACTACAAAATCTCTATACTTTACCTTCAATACGTTAAATTACATTCCAATATGTAAATATAGGAGGAAAATACTACAAAAGCCTCTTTTCTTGGCGTTCAATATGTTAAAATAGATTTCTGAAATGCAAATGTAGGTAGTAAATACTGCAAAATCTCTATACTCTACCTTCAATACGTTAAATTACATTCCAATATGTAAATATAGGTAGTAAATACTACAAAAGCCTCTTTTCTTGGCGTTCAATATGTTAAAATAGATTTCTGAAATGCAAATATAGGTAGTAAATACTACAAAAGCCTCTTTTCTTGGCGTTCAATATGTTAAAATAGATTTCTGAAATGCAAATATAGGTAGTAATTACTACAATTTAAAAAACGTTGGTAAAAGAATATCATTTTAACTTATTTAATTGTGTTTTTTACCCAACCAAGCATTTATTTGAATAAAAGTGGTATTTATTTAAATAACCAATAGTTAAATAAAAATTGTTAAATGTTTAAATAATCGAAAGTGAACAAGCCTATTTTTTAAATAAAACAAACAGACTTTAGAGTTGATAAGATTTGTAAATATCATTTGAAACTAATAATTTTCACGCTTTATTTAAGTCAAGCAATTACATTTTTAAAAATGAAAGAAGTTAAACAATATAAAAATTTGTAAATATTGTAAATATTTTTAGGTAATAAAGAAATTAAGAAATGTTTTAATTAAAATATCTTTCATTTTCTACTACATTTTTAAAAATGAAAGAAGTTTAACAATATAATTATTCTAATATAATTTCAAAATCAGGTATTATTTAAAGTACAAATGCATAATTTAGTGAAGCAATTCTTATTTAAATACTTTTATTTAATTAATTTGTGTATCTGAAATGTATTTATTGAAAAATAAGTGGGTTTTACTATTTATCACGGTTTTTTATATATATATATATATATTGGAATTGTTACAAAAGGTTCTTTTAAACGTAACTTAGTACATTAATTTATTTTGGAAGTTCAAAACGTATTAAGAGCCCTTCAGAGTACTATAAAAGGATTTCATTTACAAACTAAATTAATATTTTCTTCAAACTTTCAATTCGTTATAATTCGAATTTAAATGAAAACATCATGGATTATAGGTGCGTAATCTACTATTAGACCGAACGGATTAAAAAATACTTAAAGTAAGTGGTTTTACTGATAAACTAAAGGAATTTAACTTTAAAGGGTATCTTAGATTATTGTTTTTAATATTATTCAAATTCAAAACGTATAAAGAGTCCTTCAAAGTAATTTAAAAGAATTTTATTTACGAACTAAATCCATATTTTAGAAGTTAGTTTGTATGAAATACTTACTAATACCTGAAAAATGGACTTTAGAGTTGATAAGATTTGTAAATATCATTTGAAACTAATAATTTTCACGCTTTATTTAAGTCAAGCAATTACATTTTTAAAAATGAAAGAAGTTAAACAATATAAAAATTTGTAAATATTGTAAATATTTTTAGGTAATAAAGAAATTAAGAAATGTTTTAATTAAAATATCTTTCATTTTCTACTACATTTTTAAAAATGAAAGAAGTTTAACAATATAATTATTCTAATATAATTTCAAAATCAGGTATTATTTAAAGTACAAATGCATAATTTAGTGAAGCAATTCTTATTTAAATACTTTTATTTAATTAATTTGTGTATCTGAAATGTATTAATTGAAAAATAAGTGGGTTTTACTATTTATCACGGTTTTTTATATATATACATATATATTGGAATTGTTACAAAAGGTTCGTTTAAACGTAACTTAGTACATTAATTTATTTTGGAAGTTCAAAACGTATTAAGAGCCCTTCAGAGTACTATAAAAGGATTTCATTTACAAACTAAATTAATATTTTCTTCAAACTTTCAATTCGTTATAATTTGAATTTAAATGAAAACATCATGGATTATAGGTGCGTAATCTACTATTAGACCGAACTAATTAAAAAAATACTTAAAGTAAGTGGTTTTACTGATAAACTCTAAAGGAATTTTGGAATTTTCTAGAATAGCAAAGTAAAACTAAAACGTAAACCAAGTTTAAAACGAAACTAATAACTGGGAGAAAGGTTGAAGTAAGTAATTTTTTTGATTTTTCGTTTTTTAATTTTTGAGTTCCCTATATTATTATAAACTAAATTAAATATAATTTATGAAAATTTGTGATAAAAGATCTGCTCCTTCGTGTTTTACATATATTTAAAAACTCGAGATTTTAATGAATTGTTTTCAAAGCATGAAAAATATAGCAGATCCTTTGATTTTAATTGTAGTTAGTAGTTACTTAAAAAAAAAGTCGCTAGCTGACTTGGAGCTGGTGTAGTTAAATTTTAAAAATGTGTATTTTAAATTTTGTTTGTAAAAGTTTTTTTTGAAAAAGTTTAGTATTATAGTTTAAATTTATTAAATAAAATAAAATATAAATTATACATTTGGTTTAGTATTTTACTATTGCAAGTAAAATTAATAGTAATTTCAATTACTTTTTTAGTTTTTTTTTGACAAATATGCAAACTATTTAGTTATTTCAAAAACAAATACGTCGAATTATTTGGTATTCGAAATACTATTGGTTAGTTTTTATATCTTTAATTTTATTTTTCAGAACAATTTCTCTTTGTCTAGCTTCTTCTAACTTTAATTTAGATGGCCTTAAAGCCAAGTATTTAACAAATTTTGTAACCAAGTAGATGGAGCTTTAAACAATTTTTCTGTCATGTAGTCAAGGAAATGTTCAAATATACGTGTATTTGGTCATTTTGATGGTCAAATAGCCCAGTATGGAACTGCGAGATGATAGTCAGACATTGAGACGCAGGTGGCGCCCGTGCCCCAGCGTCCGCGCCAGCCCCGTCGGTGCCCCATTTCACATTTCAGACGTCGACGGAGGCTCGGGGCACCATCAGGGCGAGGGCGCGGACGCTGGGGCACGGGCGCCACCCGCGTCTCAATGTCTGACTATCATCTCGCAGTTCCATACTGGGCTATTTGACCATCAAAATGACCAAATACACGTATATTTGAACATTTCCTTGACTACATGACAGAAAAATTGTTTAAAGCTCCATCTACTTGGTTACAAAATTTGTTAAATACTTGGCTTTAAGGCCATCTAAATTAAAGTTAGAAGAAGCTAGACAAAGAGAAATTGTTCTGAAAAATAAAATTAAAGATATAAAAACTAACCAATAGTATTTCGAATACCAAATAATTCGACGTATTTGTTTTTGAAATAACTAAATAGTTTGCATATTTGTCAAAAAAAAAAAACTAAAAAAGTAATTGAAATTACTATTAATTTTACTTGCAATAGTAAAATACTAAACCAAATGTATAATTTATATTTTATTTTATTTAATAAATTTAAACTATAATACTAAACTTTTTCAAAAAAACTTTTACAAACAAAATTTAAAATACACATTTTTAAAATTTAACTACACCAGCTCCAAGTCAGCTAGCGACTTTTTTTTAAGTAACTACTAACTACAATTAAAATCAAAGGATCTGCTATATTTTTCATGCTTTGAAAACAATTCATTAAAATCTCGAGTTTTTAAATATATGTAAAACACGAAGGAGCAGATCTTTTATCACAAATTTTCATAAATTATATTTAATTTAGTTTATAATAATATAGGGAACTCAAAAATTAAAAAACGAAAAATCAAAAAAATTACTTACTTCAACCTTTCTCCCAGTTATTAGTTTCGTTTTAAACTTGGTTTACGTTTTAGTTTTACTTTGCTATTCTAGAAAATTCCAAAATTCCTTTAGAGTTTATCAGTAAAACCACTTACTTTAAGTATTTTTTTTAATTAGTTCGGTCTAATAGTAGATTACGCACCTATAATCCATGATGTTTTCATTTAAATTCAAATTATAACGAATTGAAAGTTTGAAGAAAATATTAATTTAGTTTGTAAATGAAATCCTTTTATAGTACTCTGAAGGGCTCTTAATACGTTTTGAACTTCCAAAATAAATTAATGTACTAAGTTACGTTTAAAAGAACCTTTTGTAACAATTCCAATATATATGTATATATATAAAAAACCGTGATAAATAGTAAAACCCACTTATTTTTCAATTAATACATTTCAGATACACAAATTAATTAAATAAAAGTATTTAAATAAGAATTGCTTCACTAAATTATGCATTTGTACTTTAAATAATACCTGATTTTGAAATTATATTAGAATAATTATATTGTTAAACTTCTTTCATTTTTAAAAATGTAGTAGAAAATGAAAGATATTTTAATTAAAACATTTCTTAATTTCTTTATTACCTAAAAATATTTACAATATTTACAAATTTTTATATTGTTTAACTTCTTTCATTTTTAAAAATGTAATTGCTTGACTTAAATAAAGCGTGAAAATTATTAGTTTCAAATGATATTTACAAATCTTATCAACTCTAAAGTCCATTTTTCAGGTATTAGTAAGTATTTCATACAAACTAACTTCTAAAATATGGATTTAGTTCGTAAATAAAATTCTTTTAAATTACTTTGAAGGACTCTTTATACGTTTTGAATTTGAATAATATTAAAAACAATAATCTAAGATACCCTTTAAAGTTAAATTCCTTTAGTTTATCAGTAAAACCACTTACTTTAAGTATTTTTTAATCCGTTCGGTCTAATAGTAGATTACGCACCTATAATCCATGATGTTTTCATTTAAATTCGAATTATAACGAATTGAAAGTTTGAAGAAAATATTAATTTAGTTTGTAAATGAAATCCTTTTATAGTACTCTGAAGGGCTCTTAATACGTTTTGAACTTCCAAAATAAATTAATGTACTAAGTTACGTTTAAACGAACCTTTTGTAACAATTCCAATATATATGTATATATATAAAAAACCGTGATAAATAGTAAAACCCACTTATTTTTCAATTAATACATTTCAGATACACAAATTAATTAAATAAAAGTATTTAAATAAGAATTGCTTCACTAAATTATGCATTTGTACTTTAAATAATACCTGATTTTGAAATTATATTAGAATAATTATATTGTTAAACTTCTTTCATTTTTAAAAATGTAGTAGAAAATGAAAGATATTTTAATTAAAACATTTCTTAATTTCTTTATTACCTAAAAATATTTACAATATTTACAAATTTTTATATTGTTTAACTTCTTTCATTTTTAAAAATGTAATTGCTTGACTTAAATAAAGCGTGAAAATTATTAGTTTCAAATGATATTTACAAATCTTATCAACTCTAAAGTCCATTTTTCAGGTATTAGTAAGTATTTCATACAAACTAACTTCTAAAATATGGATTTAGTTCGTAAATAAAATTCTTTTAAATTACTTTGAAGGACTCTTTATACGTTTTGAATTTGAATAATATTAAAAACAATAATCTAAGATACCCTTTAAAGTTAAATTCCTTTAGTTTATCAGTAAAACCACTTACTTTAAGTATTTTTTAATCCGTTCGGTCTAATAGTAGATTACGCACCTATAATCCATGATGTTTTCATTTAAATTCGAATTATAACGAATTGAAAGTTTGAAGAAAATATTAATTTAGTTTGTAAATGAAATCCTTTTATAGTACTCTGAAGGGCTCTTAATACGTTTTGAACTTCCAAAATAAATTAATGTACTAAGTTACGTTTAAAAGAACCTTTTGTAACAATTCCAATATATATGTATATATATAAAAAACCGTGATAAATAGTAAAACCCACTTATTTTTCAATTAATACATTTCAGATACACAAATTAATTAAATAAAAGTATTTAAATAAGAATTGCTTCACTAAATTATGCATTTGTACTTTAAATAATACCTGATTTTGAAATTATATTAGAATAATTATATTGTTAAACTTCTTTCATTTTTAAAAATGTAGTAGAAAATGAAAGATATTTTAATTAAAACATTTCTTAATTTCTTTATTACCTAAAAATATTTACAATATTTACAAATTTTTATATTGTTTAACTTCTTTCATTTTTAAAAATGTAATTGCTTGACTTAAATGAAGCGTGAAAATTATTAGTTTCAAATGATATTTACAAATCTTATCAACTCTAAAGTCTGTTTGTTTTATTTAAAAAATAGGCTTGTTCACTTTCGATTATTTAAACATTTAACAATTTTTATTTAACTATTGGTTATTTAAATAAATACCACTTTTATTCAAATAAATGCTTGGTTGGGTAAAAAACACAATTAAATAAGTTAAAATGATATTCTTTTACCAACGTTTTTTAAATTGTAGTAATTACTACCTATATTTGCATTTCAGAAATCTATTTTAACATATTGAACGCCAAGAAAAGAGGCTTTTGTAGTATTTACTACCTATATTTACATATTGGAATGTAATTTAACGTATTGAAGGTAGAGTATAGAGATTTTGCAGTATTTACTACCTACATTTGCATTTCAGAAATCTATTTTAACATATTGAACGCCAAGAAAAGAGGCTTTTGTAGTATTTTCCTCCTATATTTACATATTGGAATGTAATTTAACGTATTGAAGGTAAAGTATAGAGATTTTGTAGTATTTTACTACCTATATTGGCATTTCGGAAGTATATTTTAACGTGTTGAATGTAGAGTATATAGTGTTGTAGTATTTTTCTTCCTACGTGACTACACCGGAAACGTCTCTGTGTTATTCGCTTTAGTAATCAAGCCGACTCTGAACATATGTTTTACTCTTTATTCTACGAGGTTTAAACATACACCATTTCAGTACATTCTTAACTTATTCCATACGCTATTTAAAACACATGCGATAAAGATAACGAGGAAACAAGTTAACTCTGAACATATATGTTATGCTCTATACGTGAAGGATGTTGTAAGCTTAAATTCATAATGGTTAATGTGTAGTATTTTTCTTCCTTTTTACATTTTATAGTATTTCTTTATCTATATTTGTGTATCGGAAATGTATTTTAACGTATCGAACGTAGAGTAAATTTTTTTTTATATTTTCTTTATATATTTGCGTATCAGAGTTGTGTGTTGTCGTATTAAAAGAAGAAAAAGGAACTTTTCATAGTGTTATTCTACCTATTTACATATCGGAAATGTATTTATATTTTACCGTATTTAAAATATAGGTAATTGTTTTTATTGGCTTGACTTAAATAAAGCGTGAAAGTTATTAGTTTCAAAATGATATTTACAAATCTTATCCACACAAATTTAATTTAATTTTAATTTTAGTGTTTTATAGTATCTTTCTGACTATATTTGTGTATAAGAATTATATTTTACCGTATTTAAATAGTAATAAAAGCGAATTGAAAGTTTGAAGAAAATATGAATTAAGTTCGTAAATAAAATCCTTTTATAGTACTTTGAAGGACTCTTAATACGTTTTCAACTTGAATAAAATTAAAAACAATAATCTAAGATACCCTTTAAAGTTAAATTCCTTTAGAGTTTATCAGTAAAACCACTTTAAGTATTTTTTCAATCCTTATACCTATATTTACATATTGGAATTGTTACAAAAGGTTCTTTTAAACGTAACTTAGTACACTAATTAAGTATTTTTAATTTACCGTAATTAAAATATAGGTAAGTGGTTTTTATCTTATTTTATACCTACGGAAGCGATAAATAAATTAAAGCAATAAATTTTTGGAGTTTGGAGATGGGTGGGAAAAAAAAAATAAGGCTCTTCGTTTTTCCAACTGCTTTTCTGATGTACCCAAAAATGGACCAAAATAGAAAAAAAGTACCCTTAAAACGACCAAAGTCACCATTTTCGGCTCTATGTATCCCATTTCGGACCAAAAGTACCCCAAACTGGACCTATTAGCTTTATTGTAATGTTAAACTCCCATAGAGATTCCCCTAAAAGAAAAAAACTTGCGGTCCAATTTTGGGTACATGAATTATTTCGGAGAGGGAATCCATGTTTTAAATTCAAATTAACCGCGCGCCCGGGCAATCCGCGCCTCCCAGGTAATCCACGCCTCCCAGGTAATCCACGCACGCGCGCGCTATCTTCCTGCCTAGGTTATCAAGTATCATACAACTTACATAATTTCTACTTATTTCGTACGATAAAACGCGATCGAGATATTCGTTTTAAGAAATACTCGTGAGATTGGTTCAAGTGTCAAGCATACTACAATGATATTAAAATGAAGTTTAAAAATATTTCCATTCTACTTTAACAACGAATATTCCATGACGTCAAAACACTTCAATTCAAATTAACCGCGTCCCCCGGGGTAATCTGCGCCTAGGTTATCAATTTTTACATCATTTCAACTTATTCCGTACGATAAAACTTGATAAGATATACGTTCAAGTATCTTTCGAGATAAGCGTAGATAAATGAACAAGTTGGCCTGGACACAATATGTTGATATACGGGAAAACAAATCGTCGCGAGAAATACCCTAAATACATTGACTTTTCGATGATTTTACCCCCATTTCATCCCTTAAATCCCGGATTTCGATCCCGAACCCAAACCCGAACCCGGGATCGATGCCACACCCTCACTTTCCTTCTACTACCTACACTTTTTTACCCCCTCCCCTTAAGCCTTTGCCACGTATCGTTTCGCTTTTAAGTTTTAAAAGCAACGTGGGTAGGCGTTTTTTATCCATCCTTCGAAATTTGTGGAAATTCGTGAAAACGCGAGTAATAGTTTGACCTTCTAGTTTTGTAAAGAGCGATATTAAGGAAAACAGGCAATGAAATAGCGGCGTCTATTTATTGTGGAACTATTCAAAGCGATTTCCGCACTCAATGCATCGCGGTGGTATTGGGAGATCGTTCTAGCAGACTATATAGGCACGCTCGAACACGGATGACTATAACGGGGCTGGCGTATAGCGCGGTTTCCCGTTGATATATTATCCCGGGATAGAAGATCGAAACCCGCTCCTGGCTATTATAGAAAACGTATACCGGAATAAAGCGAGGCTAGTCGGCCGGCGCCACTCCGTAACCCGTTCGTTTTCGCCTTCCAACGAGGTTCGCTAGCGTCACGGTGTCGACGCGAAGCCTAAGACGGGGACGGTACGCGTTCCGGAAGCGCGCCCCGAGACGAGACTGGCTTAAAGCGAAGACGCCGAAATCAATGGAAACGCAATTAGTAGATGGTGCGGCTGGAGCAAAGGCCCGGGCTTTATATATGGCGAACACACAGCGTACACACTTTGCTTTCATATTTTATGGAGGAATAAAGCCCTTTTCTCCCTCGTTATTTCTAGATTAATAGCGACGGCGCGGGAATATACGTACGTCATTATCACCACCCCCGCCTCCCTCCTCTCGTGGCGTGTCCCTTTGATATACTTGCCGAGTAAAACCTTTGTATATTTTACGCTTTGGCCTCTTATTAGAAGATATTATTAATCGTTTTATAACGTCGTCGAAATTTTAATTCGGACGATACAAGACGCGATGAAAGGGAAAACGAGACTGGCTATTTCAGTCGAAATGTCTCCTACGCTCGACGGGAGCGCGTATAAATATACACCGGGCCATTTCTCTTTCCGTGAATAATGGTTAAGAATACGCGAATTTTACATTAATTTTGTTTCCTTTCACAAATGCCTCTATATAATAAGCTAGGTTTAATCATTTGAATTTATTATACAAACTATTTCCATACGTCAATCGATGAATAATAATAAAAATATGTACTTTATCAAAAGCGGTATAGTTTATCTTTTTGGGTTGAGCTTTCGGTTGAGCCGTTGGACGCGGGAATGCTCGGGAAGAGATACGAAAAGTTTCATTAAAAAATCAATTTCTTTTTGATGGTCCCATTATCGCTTTAGGTATAAAAAGAGTGGAAGATAAAGACGGTACGTGGCTGGGCTGAGGAAGAGGCGCTGGGGTCAGCTGGCAACTGTGGCGATTTCGAGAGACGCGCCAAAGATGGAAGAGATATTTTCCCAACTCTATTTTTGGTTTCCGAGTGGGATTTACGACGAGAGCCGCCACTGACGGCAGCTCGAGCAGCGCGACATTCGGGGCGGCCTTGTACAGGCGCGTTTCGCGGCATCTCCCCCTCTCGCGCCGCCTTGGACCTCTCCGCCGCATCCTCTCCGGAAGATGCCGTTCTCTCGATCCGCGCCACGTCTCTTCGTCGTGGGGGGAGACGGGATGCTGGCGGGGATTGTTTGGAAGCGCGGTAGGAGGAGGATGCCCGGGTGTCGGTGTTTCGGGACGGGAGGGGTTGAAGGGCCCTGTCCAATTACTCTGGCCAGTGACAGGCATCAGCCAATTTTCGCGGAATTAGCTCTCGTTCTCGATAGTCCGGGTGCGGATTTGATGTGTCTGCGGAAGCGAATTTAAAGATAGCCAATTATTTTCGGAGCCCTTTTTTACCCGCCGCGACACTCTTTTGTCTATTATTCCTTTGTTTTTCCTCCCTTCTTTTGTACCGTTTCCGGTGATAGCCGCCTAAACCGCTAAGCTAGTCGAAACAAAGGCTTTTTCCTCTATTTTTAGCCTTTTAGACCTTCGTTTTCTTTTTACCGTTTCCCGTCTCTTTCCGTTCATTTGTCGTCATTAAACGTATTAGTAATAACCACTTATCTAGAACTTGGTAACGTTGATGTAGTTATTATCTTCAATTTAAAGAACAAAGAGGGTCGAGATCATCCGTGCAAAATATCGGCGGTAGAAATTTCTGACATACTTTCTCACATTTCAGTTTAAATAGTGTCTTTGTCTTCGAAAGCGCTGGGGACGGGTCGGTTAAAGTTGACCTAACGCCATTTTCAAAAATTAACTGGTTGATTAAAATGCACCAATTATGCACCATTCGGTTCGGAAGGAAATGACGATTTTAAAGTGAAGATTTGTAAAAGAGAGGCGGGGCGTTAATCTGGCCCCTCGGTATTAATTCAAAAAATTTAAAAGTAAAAAATTTAATAATAAAATATTTCCCTTAACTAGTATGGTACCTAATATATCAAATGTGGTGCATAATGGTTCGCAATCGGTGCGTTTGAATGGCACCATTTTCGGTGCGAATGACTGGGGTTAATCTGCCCCCATTTAGTATTTAAGTTAATTCTTTAAAGATAATGGTGCGCAATTAATCGACTCTGGTGCATAATGGTACGGAATGGGTGCGTTTGTTTGGTTAACAAGGTCTTATGAAAAGTGGAAGTGGGGGGGGGGCACGGATAAACCTGGCCCCCACTTTAAAATCATTTCCTTCCGAACCGAATGGGTGCGTAACGGGGTATGGATGGTGCATAATGGGTGCATTTTAATCAACTAGTTACTTTTTGTAAATGGCGTTAGTAGGGGGCCAACTTAACCGACCCGCTGGGAACTCCGAATACAATGCTAGCGCGAATCCCGCTGTTCAAATGGATAAGCCGGGATATGAACTCGTAAAGGAATGAAGGTAGCGTCCCCAATCTATTAGATTAAGCCGGGAGCCGGCGGCGGTTCAAGGTCTTTTTGGCTCGACCGGATATAGTTGGGGAGCGGGGAGAAGTCAACTTTTCTCCTCTCGTATTTGGCGCGGCTATATCCTCCGGCTTGATGTAGGATATTCTTATAGGGCGATATGTTGACCCGAGGAGTAGCCTCTATCTCTTGGACAGCGCGGCTGGCTGGATCGGCGCGGGCCGGTCTGGCTTTTTCCGAGTCATTGGATCTTCGCGGCCCCTTCACTCGCGCCTCTCTTTCGGGCTTCTGCTCGTAGACGGCTTATTGAAGCGTTCCTCGGCCCAGAAATCTTTGTAGGTCACTATTTTCCGAAACCTTTCAATGAACCCGCGCGCTTACCCATCCTATACTATACATAATACCTTTGACTTCGCCGTCAGCTGAGTCGGACACGCCCTTTGTCATTTACAACCTAGTCCTTCCTCGCTAGTATCGAAATTAGCTACTATTTTTTGACCAAGGGGGGAGACTAGAGAGAATTGGCCCGACCCGACCCCATTAAAAAATACCAAATTGAAACCCGACCCGGCACGCCAAAATTATTTATTTCGAAAACGCGACCCGACCCGACCCGCCAAAATTATTCATTTCAAAATCCGGTCCGGCCCGAGAAAATTTTTAAATATTAAACCCGAATTACCCGACCGATCCACCCGGCCCGCCTTAATTATTCATTTCAGAACCCGACGCGACGCGACCCGACGCGACGCGACCCGGCCCGGCCCGAGAAAATTTTTAAAATTTTAAACCCAACCCGAACAGGCCCGATAAAATTGAAACTGAATGCTAGAATGGCCTCCCAGATTCTAATTTTGTCAGTAGATGGCGCTTGGAGCTCTTAGATAAACTGTTAAAATTAGTGAACGTGCTAAGAGTATGATTAACACGTGATAATGATTCGCTGTCTATATGTAGACATTTGCTATAGAATAAAATACAGTAAAATAGAAACTTGAAGGCCCGATCACTAATCTATAAAAATCCCGACCCGACCAGGTTAGTTTTATGTAAAAAGCCCGACCCATTTAAAGAAAAAGCCCAACCCGACCCATTTAAAAAAAAAGCCCAACCCAACCCGACCCGCTTAAAATAGCAAGCCCGGCACGAAAAAAAATTATGAAATTAAACTCGACCCAACACGCCAAAAACTTTGATATCGAAAACCCGACCCACCTCGAGGTGATATTGGGTCGGGTCGGGTCGGGTAACCCCTCCTTTAGCGGACCCAAGACTCATCCCTAGGGGTGACTTATATTTTTAACGCAAACTTGTCGGGAAATTTTGACGATGCATACCAAAAAAAACCTGGCGATTAATTGAACATCAAAAGTTCGGCAAAGCGATTTCAAAATTCATATTTGAGAGGAGGAACTACGTAAATAACGTAGACCCTTTTTTTTTTGGTGAAGGACAAATCTATGAAACGGGTGAAAAGAAGTGACACCCCGCGTCCTTGCGCTACAAGAAGAGACAAACGGGGTGGATGGGTTTGTGTCGGAGTCAGTCAGCGGAGCAGTTCTCTCTCTAGCAACCGTAATCCTTTCTCGGGCGCTTTTTCCCCATTGATTTTTCTATTGGAATGGGGAATGCGGATGCCGGCTAAGAAGAAGGGGGGGGTGCCAGAAGTTTATAGGCAAGGCTTGACTGCGGTTGCTTCAACTTTTGCCCCGTTATCGCTCCTCGCGTTAAGCGGAGCGTGCTTCGGAATTAATGTCGCGAAGCCAAAACAGCCCGGAGGGGTATTTAGAGAGAAGCGCGCGGGACGCCATGCCCCCTCCCCCCCCCCCCCGCACTCTCTCCTTACCCCTAGTCTTCGTCTTCTCCCGAAAAACTCTGTCCCTCGGTTTTTCCCGGGGCCCAAAATCCGCAGCGCCCGATTCACACTATATCATTCCGTTGAGAGAACGAGAAAAAATGCGGCACTGGCGCAATCGGGACTCCCGGCACCTACCTTACCCGACACTACTCTCTAACGGTAATAATGGGGTATAGTCCTCTCCATTCCGCAATTTAGCCAACTTTAAAGTTAAGTCCACGGTGTACAAAAAAAATCCGTCGCTCGTCCCTCGCGAGAAAGAATATTCCGCAATCTCGATTCGCTCTAAATAACATATTTTACATTCCGGGAATTTACATCTTATACAAAGGAGAAAGAGAGAACCGTTTCTTGGCGGGCCGGAAGAAAAAAAGAATGTCCGGTATCTAAATGGATATTTTTTGCTTGTACATTACGATGGGCTTTGTACCCGCGGGTACCCTTACTTTGTCCGGTTTGAAATTGGAATCCCCTTTTCGAAATTTCCAACTTTTTAGCGATGCGCTAGTTCGGCTAGTCGAGCGTCATTTTGTTAGTTAATCTTAAATCACGCTCTCTTTCCGAAGGATTTCTTATTTTAGGTACGCTGCTAGAAAACTCTCGTATCTCGATAGGATCCCTCTCAAATTTGCATAATGGTATTCTTGTTGAGTATTAACTAAAGACAAAGCGCTCCGGCTTTATATATTTAGGAAGGAAGTTCCGGCGGGAGGGGGGGAGCGGAGGATCTACCCCGGATAAGTCTCCCATACCACCCCCCCCCCCCCCGGCACTATATGGTCTAACTCCTTAACTCTTTCGTTGCTATCTATCTTAGTATCGGATCTAGTCAACCCTCGCAAACTGTACTTCTCCAGCTAGATTATTCGAAACTCTCGTTATATCCCGCGCTTATATTCGGGTAATTATCCGGGCCTGTTTCTATAAGAAGCAACCAACCAACGTACGCCTTAGCCGAGGCTTAAAAAACGAGTCTTTTCTATAGGGGATTGAAGGCTTTTAAGCCAGCTTCTAATACGATATAAACCCGGCTTAGACCGAGCTCGGGTAACCGAAAACTCCTCGACTGTATATTGGCCTATGGATCAGTATTCTCTTTGTTCGCGCGGCATTTTTTTAAATGGCCTCCTCTTGGATAATAATGCTCCGGGAAATTTAAGCGTATTTTTTTTTTTACGAAAATGTTTCGAACGCGTCTTCTAGAGCGAGGGAAAAAATGAACGTGGGTTATTTTAGCGAGGTGAAGAAGAAAAACGAAAAGATGAGGGCATAGTCGCTTTGCCTGGATGCTTCGGGAGATATTAAGTTCCCAAATATAGCGGCTTTTCTCTTTGATAGTGGCGGGCGCGCTAAAGCGCTCGAGGGGTTTCGGATGACCGATCTTTTTTAACCCGACGAAATCTGCTACCGAAAAGCCAGAGCGCGTGCTTCACAAAAAGCTCGCTTTAATGCCCGCCTAATCACGAATTACTTCCTTTTATTTTTTATCTAAAATGACTCAAAAATGGGCCTACTAGATTATCGACTTGATCTTCGTCTTCTTTTTATTATAAAATACGCTTCCTAAAACCTCGTTGTACGAGACGTGAAAATCCACTTTTCAAATAAACGAATGATTCTGTCAGAGTGGATATTATACGTGCGTAGAGTCGGAAGTAATGTAATAGATATAAGTGGACCACAACCCAAATTTTTAATGATAGTCTGTTTCGCCCATGACGTCATAAATCGTATGGTGACTAAGGACTCTACGCTAGTTTTTAGTCTTTGGTCCTTGGAAGTGCTAGAAATATCTCCAAGGTCAGTCTTTTCTTTCGGAGCAACAAAGGCCTGTAGAAAATTGAAACACTTACAATAATTAAAAATAACGGTAACGTTTATGATATCAAATATTGAATAGGAAGGAAATATTTTCTTCTGTTCCTTAACTTCCGATTATTCGATATATCTGCAACAGAATATCATTATCCTTCAGTGTCTTACGTTACTTATAATAGTATGTACCGTATCGGCGGTTATATTTTTAATTTGGTTATTTGCGTATCCCAGTGTATCGTGTTAATAAAATGACGGGCGAAACTCTGGTAGTCGGCTTCTCCCTGAACTCGGACGAAACGAATTCTGGGGCGTTGGGGACAACTAAGAATTAAAACTTTTTCTAGCTAGTGCCAAATTTAATTTATTCGCTCTTGCAAATGCATTCATATATGAGCTGTACATATTGTAAATAACTTTATTATTAGTCATATCCATCCTTTTGTTTTATTTTTTCTAAATTCTAAAGTTTTTGCCAAATTAATTCTATTGAAATTATTGTATATAATTTAATGTTTTTGACGATGGCAAATGTATTTTAAAGCATGTAACTCGTGAATCCATCTTTATGGTTTTAATCCCTGTTATAAATGGGATTTGTTCTCTAACAAAGAGTTAAATCATTTGTTCCAAAGCGAATATTGGCTCGTTGGTGAAATTTGAGAATTAAGAAATTTGAAACGTAGTAGCCATCATGCGATTGTCTTTCTAAATTTCCTAAAGTTGATTTTATGCATTATATGTATATATTGTAAAAAGCCAATTCTTTTAATTTAAATATTGGGTTTTGGTTCTAAAATTGGCCAAACATAGTGTCCTTTAAAATAGTTGGGAAATATGTTTCCGTAAATGACAATTAATAATAAATGTTATATAGAGTACTCGTGGTCCGTCGTGAAACCAATTAATGTTTTCCTACGAGTCCCTGATGTAAAAAGGATTTGTAAATTTACAAAGAGCGAATAAATAAATATTTATTCATTCGTTCCCAATGCCTTTTTGGCCTATTTTATCGGGAATTTTTTCCCTCTGGATGGAAAAGACCAAAAGGGGTCAATCGGAATGAGATCCAATATCGTCCGCGTGTTCGGCAGTCGTAATGTGTTTGACCATCTGACTGTCAAATAACGCGGTAAAGGAGTTGGCGACGAGAATGATGTAAATATTTGGCCCCGGGCGAAGCATCCTTCAGCTTCGTATATCCAGGTCCTCGGCAGTCTCTCGGTACTCGCGGAAAATCGAATGTCAGTGGCGTGGAGGGAAGAGAGAGTGAAGTAACGCGGTGCTACTGTTTTAACGCGTGTACCTCGACATCGTGTCCCTCATAATAATGTGTGCTTTGACGGAGCATTACCTTTTTCTCCAATTCTTCCTTGGCTTCCCGGCTCTCCTTATTCGGGGTTTTTTCCGCGGCCTTTTTTGGTGTTTGGTTACTAAGTGCCTTGGGAAATGTCCCTCTTTTTTTACGCGGAGTTCTACAGCCTAACGATGTCTCTCTCTATACGTCTATCCGTTACTAGCTAACACTAAGGCTAACGTTTTAAGACCCAGACTCGTAGCTTAGGCGGAGCTGTCAGGTATAACTTGAATTTTTAGTCCGGGACGGTGGGGGGGGGGGGCGCTCTCTCTCTCTTCGGCCCCTTATTGCGTTGCGGCTTTTAAGAACTGCCTTTTTATGGTTGTTGAGCGTCAGCGTTTTTGGCAGTCGATCGATGGAATGGCTAGGAACCCGGGATGAGAACTCCAAGGGGGCCAACCGAGGGGGCGGCACTTCATTTAAAACCATCAACCTGCGCGAGGTGTAAAATTTTTGAATATGTAATGAGTTTATCGATTGTACTTTTATTCGATTTTACTTTTTAAATTTTTCGATTGAAAAGTGGTGTGGAACCGTTGCCTAAATTCAGCTCCACGTAAATTATTTAATTATATCGATGGCTCTATTTTTATGAATTTAGTTTTGTGGTTGTCGAATTGACATTAGAGAGTTTAAGCAGGATGCTCTAACAGTTAAATTAAAATTAAATAAATTGGAAAGGCCAGCTTAAGTTCCCTTTTTGTTTGCTTTTTTAACGTCTTTACAAAATTAATAGAGAGGTTAAGCCTGACGCTCTAGAAGCTTGAACGACAACTTCGGGAGTATCTATAGACGTTCGTGAAATTATATTATTTCAAATCAGTTAAGCGCCCTTTCAATAGTTCTTTCTATAAAATCGGGGGGCAAGAAAATGGGGTGAGCGAAAGCTTGTACCCACCGCGTCACGAACGACATCATTGGGGCATTTACTACAAAATTTAGAATAGCGCCGTGAATTTTGACGAAATTCTTAAGAATTTTTTAAGTGGGTTAGCGGGGTATTTTATTTTTATTTCGCTGTAGACGTTCTCTGTATGGTGTATGATATATTTTTTTTGTAACTAATCAAGTTAAATCTTTAAGATTAAAGCTCATTTCAAACTATACAATTATTTGGGCCACTTAATTGTATCCAATTAATTGTAAGCAAGAAAATTGTATAGTGCGAACAGAAATATTGTAACAATGGTTCCAACTATTTCTGTTCACACTATGCAATTTTCTTGATTACAATTAGTTGGATACATTTAAGTGGCCCAATTAATTGTATAGTGTGAACTGGGCTTAACACATTATTTTAAGTGGTAAAATTATAATTAAATAACTGACGGACTTATTTTTAATTAATATTTTGGTAATCAGATACTCGAGCCACTAGAGGCTGCTAACACGTGTTTCCCTAGGCCAAAAAAATATCCCCTCCCCTCCCCTAGAAAATGACGTAGCGGGACCCATCTCAAACAAGTTGGGCAAGCGTAAATATTTTATAGAAAGAACTATTTGACTGCTAAAGAAAACATTTACAGTTACAATAAAATTCTAACCCATTTTAGAAATATTTGCTAAACCTGGGTACATGACGAAATTAAAAACTTGTTTAAGCAATACTAAAATGCGCCTTTTGTATGGCTGTGAGCATTCGCATTCATTCGTGTACGAGGCTTGGGAATATTTAAATTAAAACCAGAATTTACGATTTTTGCTAGAAAAGGGAACAACCTGGCATAATTATCTCTCGATTTGTTGAGCAGTAAAGAGGTCATATTCATTATTTTGATTTAAACGTGAAAATAATACCGTGGAGAATGATCACGTGACTCTAGGTATATTTTGATCGAAGTAAAGCGATTTTTCGCCAATAAAGTTTAGTTTTCTCCCCTGAAATTCAATTTACGTTTGTTTTATGTCTTAGACCGGCCCTGAACAATTTTTTTTAATAACAAGGCCCGGACTAGTTTTTTTTTATATAACGGGGCCCGGACTAGTTTGTTTTATAACGGGGCATGGACTATTTTTTTTATATAACTGGGCCCGGACTAGTTTTTTTTTTATATAACGGGGCCCGGACTAGTTTGTTTTATAACGGGGCCCGGACTAGTTTGTTTTATAACGGGGCCTGGACTAGTTTGTTTTATAACGGGGCATGGACTATTTTTTTTATATAACTGGGCCCGGACTAGTTTTTTTTATATAACGGGGCCCGGCCTAGTTTTTTTTATATAACGGGGCCCGGACTAGTTTTTTTTTTAATATAACGGGGCCCGGACTAGTTTTTTTTTAATATAACGGGGCCCGGACCAGTTTTTTTTATATAACGGGGCCCGGACTAGTTTTTTTTTATATAACGGGGCCCGGACTAGTTTTTTTTATAAAGACTAGTTTTTAAAAAAAACCTAGTCCAAGGCTCCTTTATAAAAAGGGCCATGGACTAGTTTTTTATAAAGGGGCCCTGGACTGTTCTTAGATTGAATAGATTCAACGGAAAGGTTCTGTTGAATATATAGCTAACGCGATTTTAGGTTGATTTTCGAATCGTTAGAACTCGAACACGGAAAAAATATTTGAAGTGAAATATATATCTTCCTTTCTCGCGATACTTGTCACGGGTATCATCATGTAGCGATGTACACAGTCAACTCGGTTTCTTCTCTTTTTTGGTTGGGAGGGGGAAGGGGGTATAGAGGTCGGTCACTAAAACCCAAATAATCATACTTAGGCTCACTCTCTGCTCGGTGACAATCTAGGCTCGGCCCCGATGCCGATATTGCTTTGGCCCTTCCCTCTACTCGTGATTGATGAGTCAACTCTGCCACCCCAACCCCTCTGCCCCACATCCCCGACGTCCAAACTCTATATATGACTTTGTTGGTCGTTTCTTTAGCCGTGCCGTTATTCCGCGTCATATTTATATAGGAGTTATCCCTCTCTCTCTCAGCCCTCCAAATCATTTCTGCTCTTTTTTGTCCTACATCTCTTCCACGGATTTTTCCTCTTCCTTCTCTCTCTCTCTTTTATATCGTCTATAGTCCGTTTCCGGATCACCCAAGATCGCCTTTATACGGGCGTGGAAAGGGGTACAGTTTAAGCCTTCCTCGGTCTGTAGCTTCGTATTCGCGCTGGTATAACTCTTAAACCCTGGCCGGAGCTGATCGATTTTGGGGCTCGTACGCGTTCCACGGCGTGCCTCCAGATACAATGTCCATATGGCCTCCCTCCCTTCCATTTCGTTTTGTTTGATATTTATTCCCCTTTTGATCGCGTTAGAGTTGAAAGGAACGTGGCGGCTTATTGGCTCGTTTGTACCACGTGACGTGGCTCCGGGGGGGAGGGTCCCCGGGCCCGGGATGATTTGAAATGGAGAAAGAGGAGGTCGGCGCCTGGAATATAATGGAAGGAGAAAGGGCGAAATGGAATTCTTTCGGCAGCACGTCTCTTCGTCGGACGCCGAGACGTGCTCCCTTCTCATTGTTCGCTAATCAATTTGCGATTGTTTGGCCAAACCGGTGACTGAAAAAATGTATTCGGAGAAAGGCCCTTATATCGTATATAGATCGAAGCGCGGAGAGAGAAAGAAATGAGGGACAGCTCTCGATCGAAGGCGCCGCTATTGCCGACTAAAAGATAGCTTCATTTACAGACGGATACGCATCTTCCCCTCGCGCTAAAGCAAAGCGCCTCTATACAAAGGCAAAACGAACCGTTGCTCATTTTGCCAGAGCCGCGTTTGACCCGCAAACTTTACCGTTCCCGCCCATTCCCGTTCTAATTATTTCAGGGTTTCCACGGTACTTGGAAAACCAGGAATATGGGTATAAAAATCGGGGAAAAGTCAGGGAATTTGAATATGGGTATAAAAATCGGGGAAAAGTCAGGAAATTTGAATATGGGTATAAAAATCGGGGAAAAGTCAGGGAATTTGAATATGGGTATAAAAATCGGGGAAAAGTCAGGGAATTTGAATATTGATATAAACATCGAGGAAAAGTCAAAGAATTTGAATATTGATATAAACATCGAGGAAAAGTCAGGATTTTTAATATTGATATAAACATCGGGGAAAAGTCAGGGAATTTGAAAATTTAATCTAAAAATCAGGGATATGTCAAGGAATTTAATTTCGGTTGCAAATAGGAAAGTGTCTCTAAAATATAGGTTAAAAAATACAAAATGTTGGCACAAAATAAGTCAGGGAAAATCTTCGGAGATGGTCAGGGAAAACCTGGAAAAGTCTGGGAATTTGATGGTGAAAAAACTGTGGCAACCCTGTATTTGTTTTGCACCCACTCCCATTCCATTTGACATAATTTAATTTTACCCATCCATTCCCGTTGAAACTATTCCCATTTGGATCTCATTACCGTTCTATTTATTTGTCTTCGAACCACTCCCGAAATTCCTAATCCCTATTCAAATTATGTAACCCGGCCACCTGAATTAAAGGCTTTAAAAGTCGCTAGATGACTTAGGCCTAAGGTGGTGTCTTGGGTATTAGCCTAGCTGATTATTTATTCCCACCCATTCCCGCGGTATTTTCACAGTTACCGTATTAAATAATTAAAAAATAACTTTTACACGCAGTTCTCTACTCTTTAACTTTGTACAGCCGGAATGCAATTCCCATTAACCAGTAAAAGTGTGAACGTAGAATGTATTTTTTTATGAATTTAATATAGTATAATTGTATTTATTTCATTTAGCAATTTATTAGTAGGATCATCCTAATTGTTCGGCTTGAAAAAACTCTCTTTCGCGTTTTCTAATTCGGACGACTAAGCGAAAAACGTCTTAATTACTAATTGTTCTTGTACGGTCTCTGGTACCCTCGAGGTATCTCGTATGTAGCCTGGAGTTGTAGGTCAAATTCGTTAGTCAGTGGTCGACTGCGCGCCTGTGTAGGTTGTTGACCTTAATTGCCGGGGAGTCGCTTTTTTACAGAGGCTGTTTAATTAAAGGGGTTTATTTTTACTATCGCCAATTTCAGTTACAGGTTGACGCGGTTGGCCAGTTTGTTTCGAAAGTGGCCTCTGTTGGGAGCGTCTGTCCTCCGTGTTCAACGACCAACGGTCAAGAAGCATTAAGTTATATGGCGTGTAAGGCGATCGGGAATTTATAGTTGAAAGGAGGGGGTGGGGCTATGATGCTGCTTAAAGAACGAAGCTTAGAAGAAAGTGAAAGATGCCTGTTTCGGATAATTTCGTTTGAGATCTTTCCGCGCTTTCTTTGCTTTTCCAAGGCAGCGACTTTTATAAGGGACTCTAGGTTCCTGGAACTGTTCGTCGCTAGTTGAATTTTTCACTCTGATCTTTGCTTTTTTGCCGAGAAACTAATAGATTTCACATTTCTGTGATTGTATTAATAACGTGGATTTTCTATTACGAATTTCCTATAATACAAGTCGCTGCTTTATGCCCCGTAGACCGTACCACTTGTAACAATTTCTGGTCAATTCTATACACTCTTTTATATCCTTATTTGTGAGAGCTGCCATTTTATTACAAGTCGGATTTCAAATAGCGCATGCAAGGCCGCTTCACGCGGTCAAGTGCACGCGACGTCTCGAGCTGATGAGCACGTGCAGGCGCCCTTGCCTGTACTATTTTATATTAGGCCTGTAATGAAATGGTCGACTTGGTTAAAGAGTGTATACTTTATCAGGTACGAACGTCCCCTATGGGAAAATATTCCTTTGGCCATGCTCTGGTATTGTCCAAACGTCGCCAATCGTTCGGCTATGTAGTTAGTGCTCTAGTCTGATAATTTAGGAATTTCATAATTTGGGAAAAAATTCGGAATTACATAATTTGGGAAAAAATTTGGAATTACATAATTTGGGAAAAAATTTGGAATTACATAATTTGGGAAAAAATTTGGAATTACATAATTTGGGAAAAAATTTGGAATTACATAATTTGGGAAAAAATTCGGAATTTTATAATTTGGGAAAAAATTCGGAAATTTATAATTTGGGGAAAATTTAGAATTTTATAGCCTAATTTGCGAAAAAAATTGGAATTTTATAATTTGGGGAAAATTTAGAATTTTATAATTTGGAAAAAATTCTGAATTTTATAATTTGGGAAAAAATTCAGAATTTTATAATTTGGGAAAAAATTCAGAATTTCATAATTTGGGAAAAAAATTCGGAATTACATAATTTGGGAAAAAATTCAGAATTACATAATTTGGGAAAAAATTCGGAATTTTATAATTTGGGGAAAAATTTCAAGATAAGCACATTACGCAAGCACGCTACGATGCCGTACGATTGATTAAAAGGCCAAGTACCTTAAGTAAACCGATATGTTATTCCATGGGTGGTCAAACTGCGACCGATTATGTTCTTGGCGAACTTGTTTAAATTGCCCCAGCAAACCCAGCTGCAATTCTTAAGATTTTTTTTTGTCGGTCCGTAATTTCTCGGAGCAGCAACTCTCTATTTCGCAGTAAAACCTTTCATTTCTTTTTATTTTATTTTGGCGGTGGTGGATTAAGAAAAGTTATAAAAAGTGAAGCCCCGCAGTTCCAACGTTTACCCCGATTCGCGCGCGCTCCAAACAGACCTAGGCGTTTTATTTCCTATACTCGAAAGCGACGTTAACTTAAACCGAGCTCTTAGACATACGAAGGTGCGCTTAGTCTTTGAGGGCGCTGTCAATTGAGGTGAAATTCTGGATGGTAACTCGCGCGGGGTCCTTCTCTCGGCGGCTTACGAGGGTCTCTTAGCGCGGCTCGGAAAAGTTCTTTGAGGGGAAAGGATGGCGAGTGCCAGAGTAGGACGTCGAGCAACAGCTCTCACCAAATCGTCCGTGAGAAATGAAAATTAATCTCCAAGGCGTGCGCCTGAAACATACGCGGCTGCCTCCCTTTCCTATCATTCCTCCGGCGCGTCACTTTCTCTCCATCTTCCCGGCCCTCTCCTCCTCAGCCTCCGAGAGTCCGCTCCCGATGTTCTTTTTTCCCCTTTCGAGGGGGCCATTCGGAAGAGGGGGAGTAGTCGTTTTGAAGGGAAAATGAATGGCAATTCTAGATTTTTGAGGCTTCTGACGTTTAAGGCGAAGGCAGGCCGCAACCAAAAAGTGTTTAGTCTTTTTTTATTCTGACAATTTTTTCCATCTTTTTTCTGACTTCGGCGGTGGTCGTGAGGCGGGGGTGCCTCTCTTCGTGGAGCGTTGAGTCGCGCGTCTAAAATGGGGTCACGTTTTAGTATAAATGATTTCTCGAGTAGCGAGAAGAGACAAATAACGCGGTTTCCTTCAGCATCTCTCGCCTTACTTTAGTAACTTCTCGTTTGACCGCCTCTCGCGTTTCTGTTTTTAATGGCTCTTAGTTTTAGATACTTTTTACCGCGTTGAATTATTTCGTACGATATATACTTTGTACGCTGTTGTTTTGGTTTTTGTCAATTCTAAAGGACGAGATATTTAAACAACGTTTATTGTTATTATATTTAACGTCACTTTAATCGGTGCCAATTTACTATCAATTTAGACGAACGGGTGTTGATTGTTCGGACTCGTTTTGCTTTTCAAAATATAAATTGATTGTGATTTAGTCGGGAATTTGATGGTAGTTTAGTCGGGAATTTGATGGTGGCTTAGTCGGGAATTTGATGGTGGCTTAGTCGGGAATTTGTTGGTGGCTTAGTCGGGAATTTGTTGGTGGCTTAGTCGGGAATTTGTTGGTGGATTAGTCGGGAATTTGTTGGTGGCTTTGTCGGGAATTTGTTGGTGGCTTTGTCGGGAATTTGTTGGTGGCTTAGTCGGGAATTTGATGGTGGCTTAGTCGGGAATTTGATGGTGGGCTTAATCGGGAATTTGATGGCGATTTAGTCGGGAATTTGATGGTGATTTAGTCGGGAATTTGATGGTGATTTAGTCGGGAATTTGATGGTGATTTAGTCGGGAATTTGATGGTGATTTAGTCGGGAATTTGATGGTGATTTAGTCGGGAATTTGATGGTGATTTAGTCGGGAATTTGATGGTGATTTAGTCGGGAATTTGATAGTGGTTTAGTCGGGAATTTGATGGTGGGCTTAGTCGGGAATTTGAAGGTGGCTTAGTCGGGAATTTGAAGGTGGCTTAGTCGGGAATTTGTTTGGTGGCTTAGTCGGGAATTTGTTGGTGGCTTAGTCGGGAATTTTATGGTGGGCTTAATCGGGAATTTGATGGTGGCTTAGTCGGGAATTTGATGGTGGCTTAGTCGGGAATTTGAAGGGGGCTTAGTCGGGAATTTGAAGGTGGTTTAGTCGGGAATCGAAGGTGGTTTAGTCGGGAATTGAAGGTGGTTTAGTCGGGAATTGAAGGTGGCTTAGTCGGGAATTGAAGGTGGTTTAGTCGGGAATTGAAGGTGGTTTAGTCGTGAATTGATGTGGAAATGCAATTAATGCATTTAACGAACTTTACTCAATTTAAGAGACAAATATGATTTAAATTTTTCTGATGAAATATTTTGGTGTATTAACGTTTGTTTTTGTTTCGTCGTGGTAGGCTACGTTCAGCAGGACCCGGAGCACGTGACTGCCATACTGGGAGAAGACGTCATCTTGCAATGTGCCTTCGACTTCCCGGAAGGAATTCCGGTTCCTTACGTCATTCAATGGCAGAAGGTGGGCATCAAGATTCCGATCTACATCTGGTACGACGGTTACCCACCCCACGCGGGAGAGGGCTTCGAAGGGCGCGTCTCCCTGGCCGACCAGGCCTCCCTCAATCTCACCGACTCCAGAGAGTCCGACCAGGGCTGGTACGAGTGCAAAATCTACTTTCTAAATCGACCCGTCGTCCCGGTCAAAAACGGAACTTGGGTGCATTTAGACGTACACGGTAAGTCCATCTTCGCAACTACCAGTAATCATATAATTCTGAAATGGTCCTATAAAATCCTATAATAATTTTTTTTACCTTATAATTCCCATATTTTTTAGCATAATAAAAATAAAACTCACATAATTTTAAAAGATTTTTCACACTAGCAACAGGGTTGCCACGGTACCTGGAATTCCTGGAAAAGTCGGGGAATTTGAATGTGGGTATAAAAATCAAGGAAAAGTCAGGGAATTTTAAAAAAATAGTCTAAAAATCTAAATGTCAGGTAATTTAATTTTGGTTGCAAATAGGAAACTTTTTCTAAAATAGAGCTAAAAATATACAAAATCTTGCACACAATAATTCAGGGAAAATTGCTGGAGATGGTCAGGGAAAAACTGGAAAAGTCAAGGAATTTGATTGTGAAAAAACTGTGGCAACCCTGAACAATAAATAAATTTAATTTATCATTTTTTTCATAAAGCAATGACCCTCGCTAAAATTGTAAAGGAGCGAATTCGAAATGATTATCAATTTTCTTTTCTGATTTAGTCTTACATTTTTATGAATTTTTTTAAATACACGCTACAAAACTTGCGTATTTCTATATTTTAACTATAGATATAAAATTTCTTTAAATTGGTAATTTAGTCCTATAATTATCCTATAATTTGGAATCCTATAATTATCCTATAATTTGGAATCCTATAATTATCCTATAATTTTCCTCCTTTAATTCCTTTATAAATTTTGGGCACTATTGCCTATAGCAGCCCTGCTCCTATACTAACCCCTCTTACGCCCTATATTTCCTGTTCGGTCTTCCGCGGCGTTTATTTACCAAACAAGAGCGTAGAGCCGGTCGTTATAGGTCCTATACGTATCTCTTTACGAGAATGGAAAGGCCCTTTTAAACAATTTTCGAATATAAATATTTTAGTTGAAATATCCGCGGGGCTCGCGCTCTATACGAAATGGCCGAGTTCGGGATCATACGTAATGCGAAATGTGCCTAAAAGGGTCCCCTTTAGTTTTCTGTACTCTCAAATTTTTATGACTACGCCGTATAATGCGCTTTATTTTTCACCGTAAAATGTCTCGAGAGCTCCAAGAAATGGTCATGGTCTGTCCTTTCGGAGGTGCTGAGCGGGGAGATCCGCGGAGTGGCGGTCACGGCTGCCCTTCCGAAGAATCGTCGATGGTCTGTTTATGGATCAAACAAAAAGGGGAGACTGAGAAAATCGAACGGTTCATCCAGGAACCATTTCCTCCGCCTATTTCCCCCTCGAGGCTGTGTTTACGCGTCTGAAAAAGGATGATAAAATCGCCATTTTCCGATAGCCCACCTCAACAAGATTCTCTCTTCATTTTTTTACCGCGTTTTTCGTCCATGTTTTCTCGAGAGAAACGGAAAATTGATAACGGAAAACAAAACATTGGCTCTCGTAATCTTTAAAATTCCATCAGATTCATATTTCCTATTCCGTTCTTTATCAGTTTTCGCTCGTCGTCTTTTGGGGGTCCGTCCACTCGATATGCCGTCTTTCGGAAGTTCACGACAAACTTTTGTTTTCGCCGCACTCTAGATTTTTATAGTAATAGTTCGCGAGGCGAAGTTAGTTCCCTAACTCGCGTCTCGGAGTTCCACGAAATACCTTACGTCCTAAGGCCTTCGAATCCGTCCTTATTCGAACTAAACAAGAACTATTTGTCGCCTAATCGTCATTTGTCGAACAACAGCTCGAGACTTTCGACTTCGGTGGTGGCGCTTTTCATTTTGCCAAAGTTTGAAGTCGTTAGAAATATACCCTCGTATATATTTTTGTCCTTCGGGGATTGTTACGCGAAGAAGTCATTCGAAAGTATGACAGTGAAATGTGAGTTACGGCGGAACGGCTCCGTCCTTTCAACGGTAGTTAAACAAAGATATAAGTCATCCGATTCGGGAAGAGAAGGAGATTTAGAATTTTCATAGTCGCCTCATAAATTAATAAAATACGCCGAGTTTTAAGGGTTCGCCGTAATGCGTTTCGAAGAATAGCCGTAAAAGGCGCTGGTGACTCTTCCGCTCGAGTTAGTGTCGCTCTTACGTCGCGAAGCCCGGGGAGAGGGTGAAAACTGCGGGACGATTACATTCGGTCGCGGTTCCCGTCTCGAGTCCCCCCGAAGGGTTGTAGAAATTCTGGCCCGAGAAGTAAAGGAATCGGAGACGCGGGGAAGGCGGCGGTACGGGGGTGGGGCGGCGGCCGTCGTTTTGCTAACTAATGGCCCTACCTACTCTAACAAGCTACCTCTTCGATACTAATGGATACGGATTGTTGGCCAGCTCCGATGGACCCTTTAATATATAACGTACCTTTTTCCTCTATTTTATATATATTTATATATATATATCCATCCCTTTCTGAGAGGCGGAGGACGAGGAGGTGGCTTCTAGGAAAAATAAGGTAGTTCGGAATTTGTCGGCAAAGAGAGTCGGTAGAATATTTCCCTTCAGTTGTGCCTTACAAGGGGGAGGGAGGAACCGGTCTCTGACTCTTCGTCGCGAACCATAAATTAAGCTACACTCGACGGATCTCCGTGTGTCTCTGAATTTTGGATGAGATTTTTGTACCAAGAAGTGGACACACCGTGTTCGCCGCGCCTCCGAAAGATTACCCGTGTCGTTCGCCGGATGAAAGTTTTAACTCTTCGAGACTTCCCCCCCCCTCCCCCCCCCCTATATATCCGTTTCTCTCAGTTTGCGAGAGGAAAGGAGTTTGGTACAAGTATAACTGAAGGGGGATTCACTTTACTTAACTTCCGCTTATCGGGCAGTGTTAATGGTGGCGTATACAAATCAAAATTTAGCGTCTCTTTCGGTTAATTTGATACGTGAGGTTTTAAGCCTCCCTCCCTGCACGATTATAGCGTGGATTCTCTTACAACCTGTTTTACAGGTGTTCTAACTTAATTACATTATTTTGGTGGCTCACTTACTAATCAATATTTTGTACTATATACGGATAGTATTGAAAATATTCATTAGTTCTCTTTTCGAATGTTGTGTAAATTTCGATGCCAAAACCGTTTTCAATATGGTTTCTTAACTGACTATATTTTAATAAGTTCATTCCATTGAAAAAAAAAGTGGCTAATTAACTAAAACAAGTAAATAACGTGAAATTTATTTTAAAATAGTGAAAAGTATATGCCCATAATTAGACAATGTTTTTGTAGTAAAATAAGCCTAAAATTAACATTAATTTATAACTTTTTGACATTTAGTAAAGAAAACATTAATTTTTTGGTCATATTGGCCAGTAAATTGATTTAAAGCTCACACTAAGGCAGTCTTTAACTCCTTTAAAAAAACTTTTATTTTTATATTTTAAAATTATTTTACTGTAAATTCTTTAAATGGTCTATAAAGTCTTATATATTTTAGTTAGTATATGATTCTTAATCACTTATTTATTTAGTGACATAATTCGTGACCGAAAACTGTTGCTTAATCCTTTTTTGACGGTTGGTGTATCAGCTTCTCTTATGCCCGTTTCGCTCTTTAATACTTATCGCATGCGAATTTTAAAAAACCTTTTTGGAATTATTGGGTTTTTAAGCTGAAATTATCTTTATGTTATCCTGTATTTTAGAAATTATTATCCTTTATTATCCTATATAATATTTCCTGTATAAATAAATTTAAAATTTTGTGAGGCACCCCTGCTCACTATTTCCCACCTGTTATTGACCTTTTTACACTAAAGTATTTGTGTGTACTGGGCCCACGTACAGTGTAGCCCATAGATAAAATAAATATAGATAGGAAACTTCAATAGGGAAAACTGACTCTCACGAGATTGCCCTGACATCTAGTGACTGCGAAAGTTGGCTGTGTTCTCAAGAGCGTAAAACGTATTGAGGAATTTGAGGTCGGAGTTTTGGGAATAAACGTATTTTGCAAGGTCAAATATACCAGAAAAACAAGTTGGTCATTTTCCCATTTTAGTTCTTTTCTGGCGATATTTGACTTAAATCTACATACTTTTTTAAATTAAGACCGACTTGGTTGACGCCGACATGTTCCAAATAACTCTCCAAGAATTAGGTTTCGAAGGGCCTGGGATATTTTAATCGAAAGTAAATATAATGCCCTCGGTAGCCCGCTATGAATTTGGAGATCGGATGCCCACAATTTGGTAATTTTCAATTTTAGTGCTTTTTGGCGATATCCGACTTCAAATCTACATACGTTTTTTCAAATTAAGAGCAACTTGGTTGAAAATTATATTTTTAGTTAGTACTGAGTATTTCTGAACTACGTTTTCAATTGCATTAATAAATTTTAATTTTAAGTGAGATTTCTGGACATTTCGCGGGACCCCACAACTCGCTTTCGTAACAAATGATACAGGCGTCATCTAACTCGTTCGCGTTTCGCTACCTTATTTCAAAAACCAGGTAACTTAAAAAAATTGGTTTGTCTAAAAATTAATTTAAATTAACATGTTCTTGTTCCGCTACCTGATTTCAAAAACCAGGTAACTTGAATATTCATATCGATAAAATTCCTCTTGGGTTTATTAAGTTAATGTACAAGATGATTGTAAATTTGTTCAAATTTAATATTTAAAATATATTTAATACATCGGGGGGATTGTGTGTACTTAAATGTCCGTGACATCTTTTTTTTAACAATACCATTAAAGTTCCTGTAGATGAAAAATAGGTCAAAACGCCTGTAGAAGTGTTCCAACCTCAACACTTCGAAGCACTACCGAATAAGCCGACATTTAGGGACATATTTCCGAACACGCAAACTTCACTCTCTCCTCTTAACGTTTTTGACAAATGTCTGCCACGATGATAAATCAAACCCTTTTGAACAGGTGTAATTGAGTTAAAGCATTTATATGAAGTGAGCGTTAATAATAGTAATAATGTGTACTATAAAGCGCGGCGGGAGGGTGGGTTGGCTGGCTGGCTGGCTGGCTGGATTCCATATTTGGCTCCTCGTATCTATAATTCGAAGGGCGCTCTTCCATCCGCGATATCTCCAGCCCATCTTTTTAAAACCCCATTTATTTTAATTTTTAAATTAATCGGGGCCGGGTTTTAATAAGGATTCTTTTTCCCCTCTTTCTTCGTGTAACCCCCCCCCCCCCTTCGCGTACTCAACTAACCTAATTAGGCACGTTTCGCGCTCAAAGAGAATGAGAGAGGGGAGGGAGGGAGGGTCGTAAACGGCGGATGAGAAGTGGGAGCCCAAAATGGAAGGAACTCTAATTCTGGGGCCGCGATAAGAGAAACGATACTTCTTTCTCCGGTACTCGTTGGAAAAAGGAACGCGAGGGGGGGTCGCGGTAACAGGCGGGGAAGAGCGCGCCCAGGGGCTGAAGAAGCGGAAAAGGGAATGAAAATGGAGTGGGAGCGACTATTTATTTTAATAAAAATATTTGGCAAATCTCCAGATTAATTGGCCCGACGTGCCCCCCTTCCCTCCCTAATTTCTGCCACTCCCTCGAGAATATCCCCTGATGGTGGAAGCTCTCGGCACACCAAAAACGCCCAGTTAAAGGTCAAGTGTCAGTTACGGATGAATATAGTTGAATTTAGCCCCTTATGGTGACTAACTTGAGATTCCGTTACGTATCTGATCTGATCTTTTACAGTTTAACCTTCCTCGCTTGAACGAACCGGGTAGGGATTTAATTAGAAAATGACTTGGTACAATGTCCAAATTTCGATCTGACACATCCAGTTTGAATCCAATTCCGATTGGATCTAATAATTTTGATCAAATCGGAATAAATTTGAATTTCGTACATTGTAATTGGCAGCGTTGTTCAAAATGCTTTTTGGGTTAGAAAAAGTATTTTGCATTTTACATTTTGCATTTTGAGTTTTTAGGAAACTATTTTACATTTTGCATTTTGAGTTTTTAGGAAACTATTTTACATTTTGCATTTTGAGTTTTTAGGAAACTATTTTACATTTTGCATTTTGAGTTTTTAGGAAACTATTTTACATTTTGCATTTTGAGTTTTTAGGAAACTATTTTACATTTTGCATTTTGAGTTTTTAGGAAACTATTTTACATTTTGCATTTTGAGTTTTTAGGAAACTATTTTACATTTTGCATTTTGAGTTTTTAGGAAACTATTTTACATTTTGCATTTTGAGTTTTTAGGAAACTATTTTGCATTTTACATTTTGCATTTTTAGTTTTTAGGAAACTATTTTACATTTTGCATTTTGAGTTTTTAGGAAACTATTTTACATTTTGCATTTTGAGTTTTTAGGAAACTATTTTACATTTTGCATTTTGAGTTTTTAGGAAACTATTTTACATTTTGCATTTTGAGTTTTTAGGAAACTATTTTACATTTTGCATTTTGAGTTTTTAGGAAACTATTTTGCATTTTACATTTTGCATTTTTAGTTTTTAGGAAACTATTTTACATTTTGCATTTTGAGTTTTTAGGAAACTATTTTACATTTTGCATTTTGAGTTTTTAGGAAACTATTTTACATTTTGCATTTTGAGTTTTTAGGAAACTATTTTACATTTTGCATTTTGAGTTTTTAGGAAACTATTTTACATTTTGCATTTTGAGTTTTTAGGAAACTATTTTACATTTTGCATTTTGAGTTTTTAGGAAACTATTTTACATTTTGCATTTTGAGTTTTTAGGAAACTATTTTACATTTTGCATTTTGAGTTTTTAGGAAACTATTTTACATTTTGCATTTTGAGTTTTTAGGAAACTATTTTACATTTTGCATTTTGAGTTTTTAGGAAACTATTTTACATTTTGCATTTTGAGTTTTTAGGAAACTATTTTACATTTTGCATTTTGAGTTTTTAGGAAACTATTTTGCATTTTACATTTTGCATTTTTAGTTTTTAGGAAACTATTTTACATTTTGCATTTTGAGTTTTTAGGAAACTATTTTGCATTTTACATTTTGCATTTTGAGTTTTTAGGAAACTATTTTACATTTTGCATTTTGAGTTTTTAGGAAACTATTTTACATTTTGCATTTTGAGTTTTTAGGAAACTATTTTGCATTTTACATTTTGAATTTTAAGGTTTTAGGAAACTATTTTGCATTTTGAGTTTTCAAGAAACTATTTTGCATTTTACATTTTGCATTATGAGTTTCTAGGAAACTATTTTGCATTTTACATTTTGCATTTTGAGTTTTTAGGAAACTATTTTGCATTTTACATTTTGCATTTTGAGTTTTTAGGAAACTATTTTGCATTTTACATTTTGAATTTTAAGTTTTTAGGAAACTATTTTGCCATTTACATTTTACATTTTGTGGGTTTGATATGTGGAAAAACATTTTCAAAATGCTTTTCCAAAATGTTGTTACTATCATCGCAGCTCTTGTAGAGAAAGTTCGTCTGCTATTTACTCCCAAGTAATCATAGATGGCGATACTCAGTTACTCACTTACTCAGACGCAGACGAACATTCGTACTGTGCAACCGCTTTATTTCCCACGCTGGCTGTGAGGATGGTTTTGAAATCTCTACGTAATTTTTATTAATTACTAATTTATAATAATAATTAATTAGCAATTAATCAATGTGTACAATAAATTCATTGTGAATGTATGCGACTAATAAAAAGTAAACAGTGCATTTGTAAAAACATTTGGCATTTAGAAAAACCAATTTTCGAAATGCATTTTCTATTTTGCATTTTCAGTTATGGAGAAAGTATTTTACATTTTGAAACAACCCTGGTAATTGGATCAAATATACCACATTTTGGATAGTAATTTGGAACAAAGTCGAATTTGGAATCTGACCAATTTAATCCACCATTTTCGTAAGCGATAAAACGTTAAACTGATTTTATTTACAATACACTGCTCATATGGGAGAGACTACAAAAAGTTATCAATTTGGGCTTGGTACTAAATTTGGACTGCCTGTAAGATAACGTGTTTGCACACTTTTTACAATTTTACAGGAACGAAAGAACAATATAAAACTTCTACGTCAAAAACCAAAATACGTTATACAACAACATAGTCAGCAAAAGTAAACTAAATTCTAAAAAGTATCAGTTAATTGACATTGCCGGATAAAATAGATGTAATAAATTTGTTTGTCTAATTCTACAACTACTATAACTACTCTAAGATTTAACAAGATTTGACCTCGGGATTAATTTTCTGACCTAAAAATTAGTTATATTAGAGTGGTATTATATTAAGATTATTTATATTTACAGTTATCGAATCAATAAATTAATAATCATGATAATAAATGCTAATACGTTACTTTCTTACACAATTTACAACTTTTTACAACATAAAATAAGAAATACTTGAAAAATTCCCATAAATTTCTAAAGAAAATTAGATAAATTTCAGTCACTTTAGGCACCTATTCTTAAATTTAAGTAGAACCAAAAATAAAATAGTTTTACACGGAACAATGAACAAATACTATCGAAATTTGATCGTTTCTAAAAGGGATTTAGGTATATGTCCAATCAATCTAAGAATGAGCGTGCCTGGATTGTCATAGTGCGGTTTTTGCTCGAGCAATTCGGGTTTTTCCTGGTCCCAAGGTACACGCGTACGCCAGCCTCCGACTGACGGATACCGTGCTCTATATAATTAAACCGAGCCCCTTGTGTGGCCAGATAAGCGACCGTCTCCTTAATTACCCTTTTGCTATTTTTTTAATCGTAACAAAAAGATCGAAATTTCTGCCCCCCCCCCTCTCCCCTTCCTCTTTTAGCGTTTTTTATGGTCGCTGTTCTCGGTATAAAACCATTCTCTCTCTTTCATCCTCGTTCCACTAATTTTTCGTTTCCTTTTCCGGGTTTCCTTTGTTTCTATTCTGTTATTCGAGCAAAATATCCAGCCAGCCCCCCTCCAAACCCAACCCTTCGTCTTTTTGGGGAGGAATCCGACCGAGGAAGAGTGCGTGGCCCCAAAAAAAGGCAATCCGCGGGCGGCCGATCTCTTTGTTTTTTGGGGAGTGGACGAGGAATCTTTTCTTCCCCACTTTTTACCATTATTCTTTCTTAATAAAAGCGGCGCTTCTCTGATCCCAAAGTCATTCTTCTCTCTCATCGGCGCGTCTCCCCCCTCCGCCTGATCTTCATCCTCCTCATCTTCATCCTCATCCTTCGCCAATACTAATTAAACAGGGCTCGGATGTATGTCTACACCCATTTCTTCGCTCTCGGTGTTTTTATTTTCTTTCCCCCCTCCCTCGAGACAATATACGCGGGCCACTCTTAGAAAAACGAAGATTGCTTCGAATACGGGTGTCGCCGCCTTGACATTACGCTCTAAGACGGGGATGAGGAGACGGGACCTTATCCGACGCCTTTCGCTCCAACGTGCGCTAAGGGTAGACGGTGTATTAGCGGCGGCGATAGATCGATGCTTGAACGGATAAACACAATTTCTGGGGCCATCCTTAACTACGAGGCCGTTTATGGGCGCGAGGGTGCCGGGATTCAATGAGTTTGTTTTTTAGCGACGATCAGGGCCCGCCTTTTGATACAAATTGACGCGAAAGAGGCGGACGAAACTATACGCTCAGCGAGGGGTTCGAATAACAGCGGGCTTAAGCGCTTTTCGAAACGCGATCGAAAGATGCCTCTTCATTTGTTTATCACGCGCGCGTGCTTGTTGTATACGACGAAGCGGGTTTCGTGACGAGAGTACATCATCCATTCGGTCGTAATAATTCAATTTAGGAATTGAGTAATAGAGTCAACCAATAATCCGACCCCAATCTCATCCGGGCAATCAATCACGACGGGGTTTCCGATGCCCGCGCTTTACCACGTTCTATATATCTCTCTCTCTCTCTAAACCCCCATCGCGCTCTTCCGTATCGTTAAGGTTATTAAACTCAAATATGTAAATAGAGGTGCGTCAGTGTGTACAGGGGGTTTCAAAAGGTTATGCAAAAATTTTAAGGAGTTGTAGGGGTTGAGTTGAGAAATATGCCTGTTTTTTCCCCATTTTCCTACGATGAGTTAAAAGAGCGCCAGAGAACTTCCAAGTGTGGCCTAGTAGCCCCTGGAAGTAGGCTGCAACGAGCCCAAAACCAAGTAGCAGGGAAACGCGAACATTAAGGTTTGGGTTCGTGGGATAGGTAAAAAAGGACTTGGTAAACAAATCGAGGTAAAAAGTAATATTAAACAGTATTTCAAGTCGTGATGGACCGCGATTTATCATCACTTTCAAACTGCAACAATGGAGTTCACTTCGGAAGAACTGGCGGATTTGTTTTTTGTTATTTATCTCAATTCCCACACATTCACAAATTCATCATACCCCTGAAATCAATTTCCCTGCTGCTAGGTTTTGCGCTTGTTGCAGCCTACTTCCAGAGGTTAGTAGACCACACTCTGAAGCTCTCTGGCGCTCTTTGAAGGGCTCGTTCAATTTCGCACGCGCGCCCCTGAAAGCAAAAAATGCGCGTGCAACCAACTTTAGCCTAAATAAAAATAACCACAACACGTGACTATTTTATTCAGTGAGTCGTGCGCATTCGCGTTACAGAGGAAAGAAAAATAGAGCGGCGTTTATTGAATTTGCCTATTCACCCCCTACAACTCCTTAAAATGTTGGTGTAACCTTTTGAAACACCCTGTACATGACGAACTGACGATTTCGCAACGAGCCAGCGCGGAATTATTCCGGAAGAAGAAGGACGATCAGGCCACGAAGCGAAATGAAGGGCGCGTCCCTTTTACGCCGCGGCCACGTCTACGCGTGTCCGAAAACGTGGTCCAATATATTCGCTTTCGGAGCTTGTCTCGGGGATAAAGCGTGACGGCCCTCGGCTTCAAAAGCCATCCTTCTCGTATACGGCTCGAAAAAGGTAGACGCTCCCTATTTCGTAGGAAGAATGTTTTCCGAATTGCATTGGTCGCCCGCTATTCTTATCCGCGTTCGTGTTCGCGCATTTTTATCGAGCAAAAAAAGAGAACGTTATCCATACACGGCGCGTAGAATTTGGAAGCGAGTCTTAGCGCGACTTCGGAATGTATTCGTAACGACGATATTTATGAAAAATCCATTTCCTAACCATCCGGGCCGCTTATTTCGTTCGGTAGGGGTTTTTCTCAAACGTCTAAAGCCTATTTCCTAAGAGGGCAAAACCGGGTGACGTAAGAAAACGATACGTTGATGATAGCGGCGGCTTAGGTTATAGGAAGGCGGTGGTTGGCGACTTCCTTCTCGCGGAGGGATCAAAAGTACGACGATCGGGTAAAAGGATTTGGAAACGGCCGCCTGTATCTCTTTAGCCTGGACCGTTTATCATTTCTACGCTTCCTCCTATTCGTGTACCGTTGTAAATCCGTCCCGATTGGCCGTAGAGTCGCGAATCGCGCTAACCCGTACGTCAGCAAACTTCACTTACAATTCGCTTTGCTCTCGACTATCGACTGACGCTGCTTTTCACTATACTTCGGATCCGTTAGCTTCCCCGTCTTCTATAGTAGGGTATACGGCTCTCTTTTTCATCTTCAACATTTTATCGCATTGTTTTTTTTGGGACGGAACCATCGCGTCTCATCATACAGTCTCTCTTTCCGGGTTTGGTGGTTCCTACGTTCCTATATCTTTGACCAAAGTTTTTCGATATTCGGAACGGAATGGTTTCCACCGAGTACAGTTTGAGCTTGGTTTGTCTTTACCCGATAATTCGTTTAACGGCGCTCTCCTTATCCTAGTTCTAAGGCGGTAGCTTCCAGGTGAGCCCCGGACGAGACTACCTCTACCGTCGGCGGCGCTCTTTCCCTTCGGATTGAGAGAAAACTGAAGCGGCGCCCGGTTCGGATTTATAGACTCTACAGTGGCTGTCTCTCGAACGTGCGCGAGCTCTGGAATCTATCGGCCCTAGCCTTCTTTTTGGCCTCAGCCTTCTTTTTGGCCTCGGGAAAAATCTTCCCCCGAAACTCTTTCGCCTGAGAGGATGCTCATTTAAATTTCATCAGGCCAAGATGAAAAGCTCGGAATCGTATCAAGATCCCGACCGCGCTACCCGCCTTCGACTCAACCGACTGATAAGACTAGGCTCAATTGTGGATTCCTCGAGGGCGATTCGTGTCGGTTTATCCGGACGAACGGTAAAGCTCACCAATACATCCAACCAAAGTTACGCTTCGAAACTTCGTTTCCTTCCAACGTCGCTGTTTATTACAAATTTTTTTACGAATATTTTTCTAGCGTACATTTCTATATAGTTGTCCGCCGCTTTTGACCGCTAGCAAAGATAATATTGAACTCCGTACCCTATAGATTTGAATTCTGAGAGCTTTCTGATTGACAGTTTTGTAACGAAGCGTTTACCCACTGCCGGCACGTGACGGCGCTTCGAATGTCGCAGTGTGCAATAACTGGTGGCTTTACCGGGGGTCGGGGTCCGGCTCTTGTAACCCATAAGGGCGGTGGCGCACTGGGAGATGTTAGCTATGATCAAATGGTCCTATCTCCACCTCCGACTTCGGTCAGATATGGGCTGGACACTGGGTTTCGGCTCAGGCTAACGGAGAGGGTCCGTGCAAACTGGTTGCCTTGGAGGATTGGGCGGGTCTCCGTATGAGGCGCTGTGGCCCTGTTTCCCGGCCTTGTGGGGCCCACCTGTGCCGGGTTACGCTGGGCCGAAGTGTACCCGTCGTTCCCCTTTTGGCGCCATTTCTAACGGGCTTTGGCTCCTTACTTACGTAGGTAAAGTGCAGGCTTGCGATGCTTGTGGACGCTGGCGTAGGTTCTTATGATGAGTACCTCCGGTGGTGTGCACTCGCAAGTCAGTTTTCGGTACACCGGGCTACAAATCTGATACATATGCCGGCACGTGACCTCCGTCGGTCACTGTATTGTCCTATCACCGCCAACGTTGATGACGCTCTGTTGCGCTTGTTACCATGGTAATTATGGAGCTAATGTTTTCGGAGTTCCGGCATGAAGTGGGTAAACGCTACTGACTACACGCGAGGCAGTTATTTCGAACCTACGGTACGAGGTTTACATTATCTTTTCCGCTAGTAAAGATGACGACGGTTTTTACTGAATAGTTTCTATCGGTTCAATCTGAATTTAAATTTGTACCCGTAGCCTCCCGCTTTTGTTCCGTTATTTTTATCCATATTTGTTTCTATGGCCTTTTTGAGTTTATAAACTTTTAAAAATCTTCTTCGAACTTTGTCCATTGGAGTCCGCTGTTGTAGTTTTCGGCGTCCTTTTCTCGGAAAATAAGATTGCATTATAGACTTCCTATACTTCAATTCGCTTTGTTTTGGTCGTTTCTTTTTGGCGCAACACCCTTTTCTTCCGTCCAGCTCTTCCGTATCCTTCGACCAATTGCCTCTTTTTCTCAGAAATTGCCAAAATAGGACGAGAGAGAGAAAACAGTCAAAATGGCTTTTAGCAGCGACCCGACGTAGGCGCTCCCCAGTATCGATATATTTTGAAAGTTTTCCCGAAAAGCTCAATCTCATCAATCGATTTCGCGAGTGTCTCGGCAGTGTTAGGACGGTGTTGGTGCCCGGTGAAATCCGCGTTACTAGCGAGGTCACTCCGGCTGTCGGATCACCTCAAAGTCGATCGGCGGGGATTGTCAAAGTGAGAATGACCGGACGGTAATAGGCTATCTTTTCTCAATTGGCCGCCAAAACGTTCGACGAGAGTTGCCGAACGAGCCGAGGTTATAAAACGTTAAGAGAGAGATGGCGCGTGGGGCCCAGAGCGTATCGCCGTGAACGTCAAAGATATTTCGGTGTCGTTTTCAAAGTCGCTTTAGAGCGGTTTCCCGTTGATCTAACACGTCGAAGGAAACGAAAACGGACGGATGTTGACAAAGAGATCCACGGCTCCGAAGAAAAAGAACCAACCTTTTTTCTTCTCTTCTACTGACTCGATTTGCCTTTTAACTTTTTCCCTCTCTCTCTCACTCCTTATTTCTCGCTCTTAAGGATTCCACTCCCTCCCCGAAAGTTTGGCCTTCTCTTTTATCGAATGGAAGAATTTGCAAAACGAGGGGCGTAGGGGGGAAATCCAGAAGAAACACTTTTTTCGGTATTGGGCGAAAACGGTTTTCTCGATGTTCTCCGCTTAAAGACGATGAATTTTCTATCGAATTTCCTTTTTTTTTCTTTTGCTTCTTATCCCTCTCCGCTCGCTATCAAAGAAAATGTTTAAATGGAAACTCCTTCGCAACGGTCACGTCCGAATGGCGCTGCTGAAAGGGAACACCCCTTTCGCTCTTCTACGGGTTTTCGATTTCATCGCGAAACGATCACGCGTTCGCGGCTTTTCCACTTTCGCTCCAAGGCGTCTTTTCAAATTCATTATTCTTTTATTAACGAGACGAAACTCTTCTTTGCTTTCTACTTTCACTATCAAGGTTTTTACGAAATTCGTCACAGACAATTTTAAAAGTACACCTTCGATTAACAACATTTAAGAAACCGTATAAAGCTGGCGTCCCGTTAGTCAAAATTGAATGGTTTCAAAATTTACGTCCAGTTACGCGAAAGTGACTGGTTTCAAAATTAACCTTCCGTTACGCGAAAGTGGTTGGTTTTAAAATTAACGTTCAGTTACGCGAAAGTGACTGGTTTCAAAATTAACGTTCAGTAACGCGAAAGTGGTTGGTTTTAAAATTAACGTTCAGTTACGCGAAATTGACTGGATTCAAAATTAACGTTCAGTTACGCGTAAATTGACTAGTTTCGAAATTTACGTCCAGTTACGCGAAATTGACTGGTTTCAAAATTAACGTTCAGTAACGCGAAAGTGACTGGTTTCAAAATTAACGTTCAGTTACGCGAAATTGACTGGATTCAAAATTAACGTTCAGTTACGCGTAAATTGACTAGTTTCGAAATTTACGTCCAGTTACGCGAAATTGACTGGTTTCAAAATTAACGTTCAGTAACGCGAAAGTGACTGGTTTCAAAATTAACGTTCAGTTACGCGAAATTGACTGGATTCAAAATTAACGTTCAGTTACGCGTAAATTGACTAGTTTCGAAATTTACATCCAGTTACGCGAAATTGACTGGTTTCAAAATTAACGTTCAGTTACGCGAAAGTGACTGGTTTCAAAATTAACGTTCAGTTACGCGAAAGCGACTGGTTTCAAAATTAACGTTCCGTTACGCGAAAGTGACTGGTTTCAAAATTAACGTTCAGTAACGCGAAATTGACTAGTTTCAAAATTAACGTTCAGTAACGCGAAAGTGACTGGTTTCAAAATTAACGTTCAGTTACGCGAAATTGACTGGATTCAAAATTAACGTTCAGTTACGCGTAAATTGACTAGTTTCGAAATTTACGTCCAGTACGCGAAATTGACTGGTTTCAAAATTAACGTTCAGTAACGCGAAAGTGACTGGTTTCAAAATTAACGTTCAGTTACGCGAAATTGACTGGATTCGAAATTTACGTCCAGTTTTAAAGTTAAAAATACCACTACATACGTCCATGTAGTACCGACGCTTAAACGTTAATTATTTAAAAACATACCCCTTTAAAAATTGGTTATTTAAAATTTTAATTTCCTATACTGTATCTCATTTTTGCAAATTGGGAAAACCACTGTACTCGCTCGGGTTTGGGCGATTTATTGACACGAGCGTTCGGTAGTGTATATTGGCCTCGTACTAAGTCGTATTTACCATATTTGCTAAGGAACGGTTCGCTACTATATTTGTAGTTGATAGGACGGGGGAATTGGGCCCCGACTATAAGGCGCGGGTCCCTCCGTATTTGCTCTTCCAACTCAATACGATGTTAACGCTCCAGTAGTCAAGAAGATGGCGACCGGCAGAGTATATGTTTTCCTTGCTGGAGCCGCTTTTTTATTACTTTCCATCGGTCGGTTTCTCGCCCCCCCCCCCCCCTGGAAAATGGCATCCCCGCCTGTCACTGGGAACTTCTCCTTCCAGCGCCTGCCTTCAACCGATCTTTCTATCGCTTAGAAAATATATTGGGAATCGGGGACATGGCGTTAACTCGTCTCGTACTATTGTTGGTGGCCGCGATTACCTTCAACTCGACCGGAGAAGACGTTTCAAGCAGACCATACCCGCTTTCTCTTTTCCACCTAACTGTCCGTTGATGTTCGACTGCAACGTATTCGCTTAGGGCGCTCTTTCTCGCTCGCGCATACCGTTAGATCCTTTAACTCCCCGTCTCTTCTTTTTTCCGTTGCTTATATACGTCCCAAGGTGAATCCGCGGCTCAACGCGAGGTTAAGAGTTAGTTGTCGGTGGCGTCCGCCGTTGCTGAGACTATGACTTGACAGGAGCCATTTAATTCAATTTTGGGTAACGCGAACCTCGTGTTCCAGCGAGAAAAGAGGATCTTAGCTTCGTGACAGATTTCGCCTCTTTCACCGACACTTTTTTTTAAAGGTTATTTTCTCCCGAAATGTCCTCTCTTTTACGACGAAGAACGTCGTTAATGAACGGCTATAATTCTAAATCCAATCGCGACTTTATCAATTTTTACTAAAATCTAATATTGATTTATTCCATTTTCTCGTTTACCGCAATATGACCTCCTTTGACCTTATTCGGAACACGAAACTGCCGCGAAAAAGATCCGGTGGAGGTGGGTGGGAGACTTTGTTTTAATTAACAACTGAGAAAAATCGTTGTCGTATCCGTCGATTTAGGAATATTTTCCATCCGTTTGCTCCCCTATTTGGCCGCTAACTAAGCTAGTAACTTGGGCTCCACCCCTCCCACGCGCCCTTTCCTTTTGGGAACTGATGTAAAAATCCCTTCGGGATCGAGAGTAGAATGGTCAATAACTCCTTCCGCGACAACCTAGAGTTGACTGCGAATAACATTTACCTAAGTTTCGATCTCCAGAACGCCGAAAATCAAGCTCAACGCTTTTATCGAATGGTGAGGGAGGGAGGGAAACGACACGTACCCCTGTCGTTTTTCCCGCTTAGGAGAGAGCTCGGATTTATCATCCGAGAGTCCTGGCCAGTCGTCTTCGAAAGGGTGGGAAGGGAAGAGGCGCCTTTGGCGGAACTCCGAAATTATCTCAGTCGCCGTTGTCCCCGAACACGCCGACGCTTTTCTCTAAAACAGCGATTCGAAAGCTCCCATCCTATTTGAAATGGAAAATATTCCCGACCTGGCCGCCAGGCGTCTCTCTTAATATATCTTTTACCGTAGCGTAATTTTCCTCGCCTAACCGAATTTTCTTTTCCTAGCCAGGGGTTTATCCGAATTTATTTAAAACTCCTCCTTTATCCGCGGTGGTTCGTCTACTTCTTTCCCGCCCTCCGGCTTCCATCTACGTATATACTCTGGGCGGAGAGCGCTCCGTATTATTACGGGCTCTCTCCGTCTCTCCCCCGGAAGATGGCAGCGCCGAGTATACTTAGCAACGAAATTCTTTTCGCAACTCCCACGTGGATATTTTGGTTTCCTTGGCTACCGCATCCGGGAGACCCCCGGACGATTCCGAGCCCAAAATTTAGTCAGTCCAATAAAAGAGGGGAGGGTGAGTTAGGTCTGAGAAACTGTTGGCTTTCTGGTAAAGGTCAGCGCGTCCCTTCCGCTCTCGTACGGAGAGAGCGCTCCAGACGGATATAGGCATTTTCAATTTAATAAAAACCTACTCTCTATCCTATATAGATCGAGGCTTAGTTCTTATGGAAGTTAGAAAATGGTACAACGGCTCGAAACGTCTGGGGATGACCTGGGAGGGGCAGCGTATCGGAAAAGGGAGGAACGAGAGTAATTTCGATGTCGGCTCTCTTAAATTTCCGCGACGCTTTGAACCGAGTACATCCCCCCGGGGTATAACTTCCCTGTTTAACGTGTACTTAGCGACCGTCTCGTGCTCGGGCGTAACTTTAACCGATCACGAATTGCGGAGTGTGTTTTCAAAATTTGTTACCGTTAACTTGATCCTTTTGGCATTGGGAGGGAGGAGAGGGGATTCCCTTCTTTAAATACCTCGAAATTGTTTCGCTGATTTCCGAGAACGCTTTCGGCGCCCTTAGATAAACAGTGCCGTTTTTGAGCCCCTATTCATTTTATTAATTCCATTTATCTGCCGAAATTAGCGTACGGTTTCGAGCCGGATTAAAAGAAGATGGGGAGGAAAACCCCCGAGAAGAGTCCCCCTTTTTCGAGGTTGCTAATACGGTCAATGATTCGGCATGGGCTGCCGCTGATGCACTCTCTTCTCTCCGCCGTCTTTTTTTTTTGAAATTTTATTCGCCGAGTCTAATCTTTTTCATCTTCCCCGAATTATTCTCCCGAATTTTTTGAGGTGGACTAATGAATCGCCGCCGTACTTATCTTCCCTCCCTCTCTCTCCGCGTCTCTGGCTGGCTGCCTCTTGCCCTCGTCGTAATCCTCCTCTTTAATGCTAGTCGATAAGAAATTAGACCGATAGCTCCGTTTAGGGCCATCTTTCATCCCTATGATTTTTTTTATCGCGTTCGTTCTCTGACTATATACAGTCCGAACCCACGCCTTTCCGCGCGTTGCTTTAGCGGGGATGGTGTCGCGCAGGCGGTACCAGATTCCCTCCTTTAGCCGCGCTTTTTTTTTCAATTGATCGGGGGGCCTCCTTATAGGTCTCCCGGCGGCGGGTACCACTCGCGGTTTTCTTACTAATACGACGAGACTGGTTAAGTGAATACGGCTTTTTATCTTTTCCACAGCGCCTCCGCATTTTAAGACGAAGCCTCCCGAGGTGGTGTACGTGAAAGTAGGGGAATCGGTATCTCTTCCCTGCGAAGCCGACGGTACGCCAACGCCAGCTATCATCTGGTACAAGGTGAGTTTCGAAATTTGCTCTATTTTTGAACTACTAGCGCCTGTAGAAGTGTTCCAACCGTTTCGCGCCGATGTAAGGCTCGTCAGCCGAACCCGTCCCTTCGACGCTCAGTTTATTCGCTCGGAAAATTCGCTGGTTTAATCCGGCGGAGAAACGTCGTGTTTACGTTAAATAACAATTTGTTTCCAGCGGCTGCGAAGCCTTTTTCGTATTTGCTTTTCCGCGTTTCGAGTTAGGCTTTTAATAGTCCGAAGAATACTACGACTGTAGCGTAAATGCGAAATATAAATTTGGATTTTAATCATTTTGTTTTCAGCGAGACGAGGTACGCGTATATTTGAAATGTGTCTTGTCGTTTGTGGCGTATTCCACGGAAATAGATGTGGATAATTAAATTAAAGTGTGGGAGGGGGGGGTAAATGCTAGCCACAGTAATGTTAGACGCGGCGTGGGTGACTATATACGTTTGGGTACGGCGTTAAGCGTGTTAAATGTAGGGAACGTCCACGCTCGCGGCAGAAGAGACGCGTCCCAGTGAATAATTTTAAAGGCCGCCGAATCGGGAATAATTTCGCGCTCGATCGAGTAAATTTGGCTGAAAGGGGCTAATTGCGTTTAGCTATATCCGCGAGAGGCTAATTTATTCTTTGTCCCGAAATGGATGGCGCCACTTCCGGCTGTATTCGGCTCCTCCGGTTGCTGTTGTCGAAACACACGCACGGAGACTCTGCGACGATAATTATTAAGAGCAGTCTTTCTCTCTTTGCCAGGATAACATGCCCTTAGAAGAAGGTGCGAACCTTCATATCCTGCCGACGGAGTTACTGATGGCTAAAATCCAGACCACGGATATAGGCGATTACCTCTGTATGGCGAGAAATCGTGAAGGAAGTGTCACTGCCGTCTCCAAAGTGATAGTGGCAGGTACGCCCAGTCCCCTCTCCCCATCCTTGACCCCGACGTCGTCCCGGCCTCTCTTCTCGTACTCGCCGCTCTGCGACTGACTTATTAGCCCGACTCAATTTCGCCCCGCAATCACTGCCGTATCAATCCATCGGGTTATTGCGCGGACGGAACCCCTCTCCTAAGCGTTCAAGTTTGGTTTCCACTAGCGCCCGTAATCGTGTATTTTTTGAAGCGCGTCGAAACTTTGTACGTGCTTATGTTGAGAAACACTCAGTTACGCGCGCCAGTGAGAACTAAGCTTAACCCTTTTTCCGTCATATGATTCCTTTCTGATATTATTTTGACGTATCGTTTGCGGATTATGACGAGACTATCGTGGATTAGGACGTACTGGGTTGCCACAGATCAGAAATAGGAAAATCAGGATCAAGTCGTAAAATTTAAAATAGCCCTAAAAGTCAGGGAAATAAGTCGGGGAATTTTAAGAATTTGTGAAAGGTCAGGGAATTTATGTAATTTGTGAAAGGTTAGTGAAAGGTCGGGAAATTATATAATTTGTAAAAAGTCGGGGAAAGGTCGGGAAATTATATAATTTGTATAAAATCAGGGAAAGGTTGGGAAATAATATAATTTGTAAAAAGTTAGGGAAAGGCCGGGGAATTTATATAATTTGTAAAAAGTCGGGGAAAGGTCGGGAAATTTATATAATTTGTAAAACGTTGGGGAAAGGTCGGGAAATTATATAATTTGTAAAAAGTTAGGGATATGTCGGGGAATTTATATAATTTGTAAAAAGTCGGGGAAAGGTCGGGAAATTTATATTATTTGTAAAAAGTTGGGGAAAGGTCGGGAAATTTATAGAATTTGTAAAAAGTTAGGGAAAGGTCGGGAAATTATATAATTTGTAAAAAGTTAGGGAAAGGCCGGGGAATTTATATAATTTGTAAAAAGTCGGGGAAAGGTCGGGAAATTTATAGAATTTGTAAAAAGTTAGGGAAAGGTCGGGAAATTATATAATTTGTAAAAAGTTAGGGATAGGTCGGGGAATTTATATAATTTGTAAAAAGTCGGGGAAAGGTCGGGAAATTTATATTTGTAAAAAGTTGGGGAAAGGTCGGGAAATTTATAGAATTTGTAAAAAGTTAGGGAAAGGTCGGGAAATTATATAATTTGTAAAAAGTTAGTGAAAGGCCGGGGAATTTTATAATTTGTAAAAAGTCAGGGAAAGGTCGGGGAATTTATATAATTTGTAAAAAGTCAGGGAAAGGCCGGGGAATTTATATAATTTGTATGAAATCAGGGAAAGGTCGGGAAATTATATAATTTGTAAAAAGTTGGGGAGAGGTCAGGGAATTTATAGAATTTCAAAAACGTCAGGAAAGGTCGGGGAACTTTCAGAATTTCTAAAAACCTCATTGAAAGGTCGTTTAGTTTAATTATCTTGAAACATTTTGGAAGGCAAATCCTTTTATTATTATTTAGATTCCTGAAGGTTCTGGTAATTTTCAATGTTGCATTAATTAATTTTTTGTTAAATTATTTAACGTTTAAAATATAATTTGAATTTAATTAATTAACTTCTGATAAACGTAAATTAGAAAATTGCCATTTTGGCCTACGCATTGTAACCCGGACACCTGAGTTTAGGGCTTTAAAAGTCGCTGGATGCCTTGGATATTAAAATAGCTAAAATATCTTAAAATGGTGAGGGAATTTGAATCTGAAAATATTGTGGCAACGCTGAAGTACATCGAAGGATATAAAGACAATCTTACTTCTTAGAGTATACACTTTTTCGGCTATAAAATTTTAATCTAGTCTAATTATAAAAGTGATCGAGCAAATCTTTGTCAGTGGTAAAAGAAACCCCTTTTCAATATTCAGTAACAGGAATCCATATCTCTACTTGGAATGCTTATCGCGGCAGATTTTCGTCTCGATGGGTCTGACGGTTTTTTTGACGTCACTAAACCGCGTTCACACTAGACACTTTAGAACCGTTTTAATACGGTTTCGAAATATCAAATTGTAACATTTTGATGTCGAATGTATTTATCGTATGACTATTAATACAGTTGACACCGTAAATGTTAAATTTTACCTTTCGAAACCATTTATAAACGGTTCCAAAGTGTCTAGTGTAAACGCGGCTTATGTTAACTTAACAAACAACAACGTGAGAGGGGAGCGCTCAAATGGGATTTTTTCACTCGTAGGCGGGGCCAAAGCCGTCAGAGTGGTCTTACCATACGCGATACGCCAGAATAAGCATTCCAAGTAGAGGTACGGATTCCTGTCAATAAATATTTCAACCAGCAAATTCTTAAAAAGTACCGTAATTTGTTTAAAAATTGTTGCCAATCTTTTAGTCAATTCGCCAAACGGTAGAGAACGAATTGAAACGTTCGCGAACGAGGGGAAAAATGGCAAATATTTCCACTTTTCCCTTTTTTAATTTAAATAATTATGTAAACTTAATTTCAGTCATTTTTGCCTTTCAACCTTTTCCTTCCGAGTGGATTTAAACTGGGTTCTCGCTCCTGTTTAAACTGGGTTTTCTCTCCTGTTTGCCGGGGGTTTTTTTTATTGCTTTTGACGAAGAACGACGTAATATATATTTGCTTTCCCTTTTTCTCGTCGCGCGCTCTCGAGTCGGTCTTTTCGCCCCTAAGGATTAAACTGTCGCGCTCTTAATCGATGATTTACTTAAGTTTACGCGCTAGTTTTCCGGCTGGTGGAGAGGGAGCCGGATTTAATCTCGGGAAAAGGTCAAAGCGACGTAATTTTATGCTAATACCCACTCGCCAAACTTTTGGGCGATGGTCCGACGTCGATCTACGCCTATTAAAATATTCGGCCAGCGAGCCATTATTTTAGGGCGTCGAGCGACGGGGCGCCGATAGAACCCCTTCTACGAACCCTCTAATCATCGCGGAAGCTTTCATTTATACTCGCTATGGACAAACGTGATCATAGGCGACGGTTCCCTTCGACGAAAGGCCCTCGCGGGGCCCGAATGGGTTTTGACAATATTGCCCGCGATGAAGAAGCGAACTGGGGTTCCGAGTAATCCTCGCCCGTAGTATTGGCGAGAGCTTATTTCGTAAAACGCTCGTAAATTTCCCTTCGCAAACCTCCGTAATTTAAGACGCGACTCTTCCCTATAGATGGCGCTGTCGTATCCTTTTCCCCGGTGCCTTTTCCATAAGTCCCGCGGTGCCTTATCCCTCCTCGCCCATCATCGCCTTTCATTTTTAAAAACGTCCATTCTGTACTCCCCGCTCGTATTTGTTACTTTCGACGCTTAAGCGCGTCTCTCTAAACAAAGTCATTTTATCGTTCCCTCGAAAATTCTTCCTCTTTCTCCGTCACGCGTTTTTGATATATTTCGCTTCCCTCCCTCTAAATTTTCTAATGACCACGATTATGTTATATATACCCATTTTCCTTCCGAATCCTTTATTTTCTTGGGCGACTTAAATATTAAGGGAGATATTTACTAATGACCACGATTTGTCCAAGCTCTATATCAAAATATAGAAATATTTTTACAAGCCGCGATCATTTTTCAAATTCTAAGCCCCAACTGTCGCTATAGATAGTTTGATTTTAGTCGAGGCTTGGACGAATAAACGGCCGCCAACGTACCAACTTCGATAATCTCTTCCACAAAGCATCCACGTAATAACGTTAGATGTCCAGCTAAATATATTAGGCTTATTTAGCGGGCTTGTTTAATATTTGCGCTTGCCTACGATCGGCGTCTCCCCTAAAGAACCATGAAGTTGATCTAGATTCGGGTGAGGTAGTTGATTTGTCCAAAGTCGATAATATAAGTTAGTCGGGGACGCGAGTGTGCTCTTCAAGCGAATATAATTGAACTTTGTTCGCGGTGACGTGACTTAGGACCAGCTGTGATTACCGTGCCTCCTCGAAACATCACGAAACTGGAAGGGGACAAAGCCGAGTTTATCTGCGAGGCGAAGGCGCTCCCTTCGAACGTCTCGCATCGGTGGTTCCACAACGGAGTGGAGATTTCTCAGTTGTCCTGGCTGGAGACCAGGACGTTGGTGCGACGGGACGGGACGCTCTTTATCAATCCGACATCCTCCGAAGATTCTGGCCGATATACTTGCGAGGTTACCAACGGAATTGGCAACCCCGAAAGCGCGTCCGCCTATCTGAGTGTCGAATGTACGTCTTCCGTATTTTCCTTATAGCAGTCATCGTGGAACTCGTTGTTCTCGTTGTCCTTAGATCCCGCTCGAGTGACGTACTCGCCGACGATCCAGTATCTTCCTCTGGGGCTGTCGGGAGTGGTGCGGTGCTACGTTCAGGCCAATCCTCCTTTTCAGTTCATTACGTGGACCAAAGACAGACGGCCTTTCGACCCTAATTCCACGCCCGGTGTGGTCACGCTCAATAACGGCTCTTTGCTCTTCCAAAGGGTCAGTCAAGAACACCAGGGCATGTACAGGTGCACCCCTTACAATATCCACGGAACCGCTGGTACTTCCAGCGTCATGGAAGTTCTCGTTAGAGGTACTCTCTTACTTCTTATTTTTCACGACGCTACTGAATAACCGATATTTCGTCCATCGCCCCCAGAACCCCCGATGTTCACGGTGAAACCGAAAGATACCTACCAAGGAGCCATTAATAGCGAAGTGAAGATGCCGTGCGATGGAGTAGGACAACCGAAGCCAACTATCACGTGGAGACGAGTACGGCCGATACCGCCGCCATCTTCGACTATTTCCGTTTTCAACAAACCGTTTCGTTTCAGGCCGATTTGGAGAAACTGCCTAAAGATCGAAGCGTGTTGAGGGGAGGGAACCTGACGATAAAAGGGTTAAAAAAAGAAGACCATGGCATTTACGAATGCGTTCTCGAAAACGAAATCGCGACGCTGGTCACTAGCACCTTGCTCCTAGTCGAGGGTAAGCTCGCCGTGTTGACGAAAAGTGCCCCTCGTAACTAACTAGAGATTTTTTCGTAGGTACGACGCCTCACGCACCTACGAATGTATCTGTCAACACCAGTGCCTTTGCCGCCACTGTGACCTGGCTTCCGGCCTACGACGGAGGCTACGAACAAAGCTACGTGGTTTGGTAAGTCTTCCTTTCTCTTCTCCGCTACGCTCGAGCACGCCGTTGCACGAAGATCTCCAAGTTACAGGTACCGCTTAGCAGACCAGGGAGACAGTGAGTGGCGAACGATAAAGGTGATTCCGGACGCCGCCACGACTATCACTTTGTACAATCTTCAACCGGATAGCCTGTACGACTTTCAAGTGCTCTCCAAGAACGTCCTGGGCGACGGAAGGTTCAGCGAAATCGTGCAAGCCAGAACTAAAAGTAACTCGTTTATTTCTACCGTAGCCGAAAAAGGAGCGAACTTTTAATTTTTCCATCGTTCCGCAGCGTGGAACTTTAGTACCGACCAGCCGTTCCCGACGTACAGCGACGGATCGACGTACATTCCGACAGTACAGAAACCATCGGGTAATTATCATTTCGATACTCCTCGTCTTCGTACGCCTCCCTTTAAGCCGATTATTTTGAATATGATCAAAAGTTGATACGTTATTGAAAATATTCCTTCGCCTTATTGAAGCATGTTCGTACGAATCCCCTTTCGGTGACAAAAAACCCGAATGAAATCACGCTACCACGACCCGTTCCAACACCAACACCACCAAATGTTCTCGTGAGTGTGAGTGTGTGCTTGCGCCGTAAATAAGAGTCAACCCGTGTCATGCCACCCGTAATCACTGATATAAAGGGGACCGTGTATGTTTGAAGCTATAACGCCACTCAATCTATCCAGAAATATTTTTTTTAACCTAAATATTCCCTCGACACTTTGAAGATAAATCAAATTTCGAACGTGTCATGCCAGGATAATTCTTTTTTTGCCTGCTAACGAAAATAACCCGAATCTCGAAAGAAAAGCTTCCGTTATTAATATTTATTTTCGTTCGTTTTCATTGCCGCTTTTTCTTTAGAGTTTCTCTATAGAAAAGTCGTAAAAAATAACCATTCTCATTTCTCATTCGTAACGCGAAGAGATCCAACGATAAAATATTCCCGAGAAAATAAATGATAAATTATATTCTTTTCCTTTAGATGTAAATTTTTAGTTCTAAGCGGAAGTCGAAATATAATTATTATACGATTGGCGTGGCTTAAAAAATTATTCGTTTTTCACGGTTAGTATTTTTTGAATCGGGAGGTTTCCGTTGTATGAGAAATGAGTAGCGAGTTAGAATACTTAAGCGGATAAAACGAAAACTCGGGGAAGACGCGGTGTCGTTGTCGTGTCGGCGACATCATGTCAGCCCGACGCATTCCCCTTGTGTACCATGTAAACCGCAGGTACCACTGAGCCATCTCCTACCGTCGTAGGACCGAAGCCGTGGCCCCCTCGCAACGTCACGGTGGTCAAAACCAAAGAAGGGGTCAAGATAACTTGGGCGCCGCCCTTGAACCTGACGATACCCGTCGCCTTTTACTTCGTGGAATGGCGTACCACCGAAAAATCCTGGCAGCGCATTGGACCCATCGGCGAGGGGATCAGCGAAGCCACGAGTAAATATACGCCTTCCTTCTCCTACAGCCTGTATTTTCCAAATGTCTCCGGACACCGAAATGTTTTCGCGTCACAATTAATTGTTCCGTCTCCATTTTAGTCAAAAAGCTGTCGGGAGGCAAGTACCAGTTCCGCGTGTTTTCCTACTCCATCATGTCGGTTGGCGAGGCGTCGCCGGATGTTCTCTTCGAAATCCCGGGTAAGCTTTCAAATGGACTCCTTTTAAAGGGGAACGGCCAAGCTTTAACCAGTTAGATAGCCCTATAGCCCTATAGCCCATTGAAAACAACAATTTATGGCGAAAACCGCGTCAAAAAATATTGAGTGGTTAATTTTTAATAAAATAAAGAAATTTCGGGAAATCGAAAAGCGCGCGTCCGCCGCGACACCTGGTGAGAAGTCGCTGAGACAGAAAAACAACGTAAAAGCGCGCGCTGCTGAAGACGCAAAAAAAATTGTTTTGCACGCGCGGCGCGTTCCAGTTATGAGAGACTTAAGCCTAAATTGCGCGATTTTAAAAGTTAGGATAGTTCGCAAATCGCTCATACGGGGTTAGGGGCGCTGGCGGCAGCCCCTAAGATGGCGGCAGCCCCTGAGATGGCGGCGAAAATTCAAACCCAAACACCTGGCGTTATTTTTCGTTACAACTTTTTGGGCCAAAAGCTATTTTTTCAAGACAAAAAAAGGTACGTGTTAGTATATTGAACGTCTTGTTAATCTTTTGATACGGAAATAAGGCCATATTTGGAAAAGCTTGGCCGTTCCCCTTTAAGGCCTATTCGCGCGAGCCAACAATTTTGCCCAACTTTGTTGATGAGCGTAGTTTTTGACCAGACTTCCTATATTTTCAATGCCGTCCTATAAATTCCTTTATTATCACCTATTTTCCTATGTTTCTTAAATTTTACGGTCTTTTGGAAATTAAAGAATTTTATATGTACGTGCAGTGCCACATTCACTGAAGGTGGGGCCCTATGCACTAAGTTGATGGGGGCCCTATGCACTAAGTTGATGGGGGCCCATTTAAGGAAAGCGTAAAAACGCAAAACTCGTGTGTCCCGATGCTGAGCTTATGTCACAATAATAATGATCTTTCAAATAATAAAGCAACAAGCCTGATATGTTTTTCTCTGAAATCGAATCAATGAAAGTCCACTGATTTTTCAGTGCGCAATTTTTTTCCGTTGGTTGGGGCCCATAGGGTTGTGCCTAGTAGGTCTAGTCCTTATTTCGGCAATGTGACCGTGTCAGAGAACATCTATTGAAAACTATCGAACAAAATCTGGAAATGTACTAAGTGATCCAATAATATAAGTAGTCAGTGTACAAAAAATTATCAATATTTCAACTGGTACCGATGTGCAATAGTTACATTATTATTTTTCCTATATTTTCCTATTTAGTGTCCTATATTTTCCTATAATTCGCTTATTAATTTCCTATAATTATCCCCAAAAGTTTCAATTTTTCCTATAAAATTTTCAAAGCCTTTCCCTGGTCACCCTATTCACACCATGTGCCAAATAATAATAAATTATCAATATTTTGCCCATGCTCACATGCTCCACGAGAAAAATATTTATTCTACTCTAAAATTCAATAAATGTACATTAATTATGGTATTTAACAATAATATTGTAATTTAGTTTATCGTAATGAAAAGTATGTGTACGAAAATTATGAAATTTAAAATATTTAGAGCTAAACGTCGAAATGAAAAATCGACTGTTCTTCAAATTGTAGCCGACGAAAGCGGTTGCGTGGACCATTCAGAGAGGATGTCAAGGAGGGGTGGGGGCCAAATTCTCAGCCCCCCCCACCCTGGAAAAGGGCCCACGAGCGTGCTTTTTTTGGGGCCGGGTTCAATAGGAGCCCATCGTCTCTTCACCAGCACTCCCCCCTTTGAAAATTTCGGTAGACAAGGGGGTATCCTTTGACTGTACTAAATTTCGACCCCCTTCTCGAACCCCTCTTAAAATTCACATACTTCGACCCTCCCCCTTGACGAATTTCTGGCTACGCCACTGGCCATGCACGTGTTGGTCAACAGTGTTTTGCAAAAATGTCAGATCTCGTGAATAGGCCTTAAACGGGAACGGCCTAGCTTTTCTAAATATGGCCTTATTTCCGTATCAAAAGATTAACAAGACGTTCAATATACTAACACGTCCCTTTTTTTGTCTTGAAAAAATAGCTTTTGGCCCAAAAAGCTGAAACGAAAAATAACGCCAAGTGTTTGGGTTTGAATTTTCGCCGCCATCTTAGGGGCTACCGCCAGCGCCCCTAACCCCGTATGAGCGATTTGCGAACTATCGTAACTTTTAAAATCGCGCAATTTAGGCTAAGGTCTCTTATAATTGAAACGCGCCGCGCGTGCAAAACAAATTTTTCGCGCCTTCAGCAGCGCGCGCTTTTACGTTGTTTCTTTGTCTCACCGACTTCTCACCAGGTGTCGCGGCGGACGCGCGCTTTTCGATTTCCCGAAATTTCTTTACTTTGTTAAAAATTAACCACTCAATATTTTTTTATGCGGTTTTCGCCATAAATTTATTTTTTAATGGGCTATAGGGCTATCTAACTGGTTAAAGCTTGACCGTTCCCCTTTAAATCCGTCGTATATAACCGGACACTCTTTTCGCGCGTTCAGTGGTCAATCACGAACAAAACAAGAGCAAAGCGATTACGGCCGGCGTCGTTGGCGGCATTCTGTTTTTCATCGCCGCCATCGTACTGTCAGTGTGCGCCGTCAAAATTTGCAATAAACGAAAGAGAAGAAAAGCTGAAAAAGGTACGGACAAATCAGTCGTCTTTTATTAGTTCCGAAACGATGTATCGCGATTCAAATAAACCCATTTCGTATAGCTTACATGATGGTGACGTGCCCTGTTCCTGATACTCGCAACGGAGGACATTCCCACGGTGGAAGCCCCGTGCCTCTTAAAAAGTAAGACACACTTATAAGCTTGCCATTCGATAATACTGAACCGAGGCCTACAATGAGAGAACGCCCACCGTCTTATTAATGACGACACCAAAATTACAAATTATAATAAAGTTGGTTCAAAGCCGTGTCTTCCATGATTAGGTTGAGTGTGGGGGATCCCGCGTGGATTATTCAGATGGAAGTGGGCCTCTGTCATACAAGGGGAATTTTCGTTCTTAAACTAATTAGCGCCAAGATGGTGGATTTGTAATTATTTGTGTCGCCGCCCTTAAAATGCGGCGCAATTTGCTCATTAAGGGAGAAGTTTGGGGAATGTAATTGGTCTTTGACGAGCACCTGGCACGAAATTTGCCTTTTGGAATCCCCTACGTTCGGCGACTCTGAACCGACAATGGCGACCTTCGTAATGACCTTCACGTTAAAGATCTTCGGGTGTTTTACTGTTTCTTTCGGTGATGGAGCTTGGTCACATTATTACAATGTCTGTAAAAAGGAAACTGTTCAACCCGTACCGTAACGCGATCATTACTAAGAATCCGTTAACGTACACAATAGCTTATCACGAGAACATTTTTGCCAACAACGAAATCTACAAACGCTCTGTACCATCACATTTCAAGTTCCTGTTTCAGCCATTACTTGTTGATTTCGTAGGCTATCGTATCTTTAAACGGGCTCTCGTTAAATTGCGTTTCGAAACGGTGTTACGGTTTCCTTAAACCAAGGATCCTATGTGTTAGAAGGATAGGTAGCCCTCCGGCCAGCCCGTGTTTTCAAAACGCCGGTAACGCCGTCGATATTAAGAGAGCCTCTAAATGTGGGACGTCTTGTTTCTATTCCCTCAAGGACAAATTTTGGCGGTAATAAAATGTCGCTCTTGTCCTTGACGGAATCTAAAGACGGATTATCTATCGCGCATGACCCACCGACGGCGCTGCCATTTTCGTCCCTCGCCTCATATCCTTCTAACATATAGGATCCTTGCTTAAACCATCTTCTTGTTAAATTTTATTATCTTTTGACTGGTGTTAAAAATGTGTAATTTTTCCGTTTTCACTAACCGTGTATTTTTCTGTTTTTCTCTCTCTCTTTCTCGTATTTGCCCCTGACCTTTTGACACTCCCACCCACCACCTCAATCTCTACTTCTTCTTTACCTTTGCTGTACCCTCCGAACCCCTCATGCGACGTCACTGCCGCCCTCTACTGTCATATAGGAGGAAAAAAGGTGATTTGCTCTTAATTTCTGCCAAGTAGAGACAAAAGAATTCAGCTTGTTTTTTTTCTATCATAATCTTCTCATATTTTTGTATTTCGTTTCGAGGTAGTCATTATTTTTTTAACTGGCCGTCGTTTTGTTATTTTATTACAAATCTTTTGTTTCTGTTTCATAGTTTATTAACTTATAGTATAATTTTGATATATTTCCTAGTTATTAGTCATTTATTCCCGGATTTTTCGTAAATCCGGTACTTAGCTTTAGGTGCAATATTGTGTATTTTAACTGCAATATTTTTGTTAATTTCGTAATCGTTACTTTTATAGATCCGAACGGAATAAATTTATTTTCGTATTTTGTCGAGGAAGAGTTTTATTTGTTTTTAAAGGCTTTGTTTTATTTTCGCGAGATGAGGATGAGGATGATGGGAGGTGGGAGGGCGGGTAGCGTGGAAGGGGAGCTGAAGAGTGTGATTGTTAGAGAATGTAACCTTCTTTTGCTTAACATTTTTCGCATCGCAGCTCACGAGGAAAGTTGCGCAATAGGTAAGAGACCCTTTCTTTGCATTCACAATCCGTCAGGAATTTTTTGATTTTTTCTTTAAATCGTTTTTTTTTGAAAAACTTGTTGTTTCCTTGCCTACCCAGAAGCCAATCCGTATTTGTCAAAAGTTCGACATACGAATTTTACAATAAAAAATGAAGTTTAAGACATTTCTTCCTTCGTGTTTTGAATATGTTAAAAAAAAACTCCCCAAAGGGAATCCTCTCCGAGTTATACACGTATATTGTAGAAAGAACATTCTCTCACATTCACTCTCGAATTTCGTATAAAAAGCAAAAAAAAGTATATCCAAAATTTCTCTTAAAAATGGCGTGGCAAGTGAACGCGGCGTAAAAACGGCCTATATATACTCTCATTGATAAGGCAGAATCCGATAAAATATCCTACTCTCAGCGGTTCAGTAGTGATCTCGCTCATAGCGAATCAAAGCAAAAATAAAAAGATTCTCTATCATTCTCTAAGTGGTGTGGATGGTAGCGCTGACATCCTGTTCGCTCGTTTGCCTAGATTCCCGGAAGGCGGAATACCAGGTATAGTTATCCCGAGACAAGTTCAACGAGTGGTTCGTCGCGTGGTTCGACTACTCCAGCGTTCTTCTTCCTCTTCGTCGCCATCTTTGTCGGCCGCCGCGCGAACGACCGCCGCCACCGTTGGCCAAGTGGCTCCTCCCCAGTCGAGCCGCTTCCGGAGCGCGGACGGCTCGTCTTCGAGCGAATGGCCGACGCGCTCTTCGGCTTCCGCCCTCGCCCTCGTCGGCTGCCCCGGGCCCTCGCCGCCCCGGAACCGTCGCTTCCCGAAGGCCGTTCGCTACAGCGTGGAAATGGAGTACTCTCGACCTCTGGGCTGGATCAGTCGGGCTCCGGACGGCAAGTTCGTCGTGCGTGGCAGCGGCGCCGGCGGGGGGCCCGCCAGAGGGCCCGCTAGAGAAAGCGCGCCGGGGTTTTCGGCCGAGCAGCGGCGAAGGCTGGCTACGGCCGAGTTTCCCAGAGATGCTCATCACCTCATTCCGTCCAGTCAGGCTTCCGCGGCAGGCGTCCGAAGCAGTCTTCGCAGCGAGGGCAGCGGTCAGAGCGCTCGTCAAATCTTCTACGCCCACCCGCTCACTTTGGCTCGAATCTTTCCGCCGGGTCGTTCCGCTCGTTGGGGAAGTCCCGCTCATCAAGTTTCCTTTAGCCCAGCGGCGATTCCAAGCGTCTACTCTCCTAGAGACCCCAGAATTAGAACGAGTAGCCCGGGCCTCTCGTCGCCCGTCAGCCCGTTCGTCGTCGAGGACCTCAGCTCCGTCAACCCGCCTTCGTCGGTGGAAAGGTCCTTCCCGAGCACCGTCTCCAGCCCCTTCGTGTCCCGACTGACGCCGTCGTCTAGAGAGCTCTCTTCCGCGAGAGGCTTCCAGGATCCCAGGTTCAGGCACCAGTTCCGCCCCATCCAACGGATCAACGCCGACGCGTTCTCGAAAAGAGGCGGAGTGGCGGGCGGTTCGGTCGTCGCCAGTCCTCCTCCCGTCGCTGGCCCTCAGACGCCCAGGAGACCGGCTGCCGGAATCGCGCGCGACGCGGAACCGTCTTCGTCGTCCTCCCAAGTATTCCTGCATCGTCCTCAGTTGCGGATCGGGGGAACGGGGAAGGGAGACGCGCGTGTTTGGCGTGATGGCCGCCACATTCATTTGCCCGGCCACGTGCCCCTTCCGCCGAATTACGGGCCTCCTCCCGTCCGCCTTTCCCCCGACCCGCGAATCGCCGACGAAAGCGGCGACGACTCCCTCCGAACGTTGGAAGTTCCGCGCGTTTCGGCCATACAGAAGGCCGTGATGACGCCTCGTCAACAGGCCGTGTACCAAAGACTGCAAAGACAAGAGCCGTCACTCTCCGGGTGGTACGAGAGACCGTTAGCCACCAGTAGCCCACCGAGAACGGACCGACGGGTAGCTCGCGTGCCACCTTCCCCGGTTAAACGCGCGGCGAGTCGAACCTCGGCTGACGCGAAACCTAATCGTACAAGTGCCATAGACTCATCCACCCGACCCAAAACGGTGCGGGAAGACGGCGCTGGTAGCGAATCCAGCGGAAGCGACCACAGACCGATCACTTACACTCGAGATCGTTTGATAGGCGTCGTAGAAAGAGTGCGCAGTAGCGGGCTACATCATCAAGGTCGAAACGGCCAGCCCTTTCGGAACAGCGCTCCCGAACTGGCGACGGCAGCTCGGGAGCCGACCCAGTGTTCGCCGTCCCCAGTCACCCCATCACCTCGCGGTGCCGGCTCCCCGTTCCAACCCGCAACGGACGGAGACCCGCCTCACTCATCGGGTTCTAGTCCATCGCGACGCCACGGAACAGTCTTCTCCCCATCGAGGTCGCCTCGCGGAACGCGACCGCGGGCCCCACCGGGACAACTGACGGAACGGGACTTCACCTACGTCAGCGACGATGCGCTTCGCGGCCTCGACCATCATCACCCCGTGGTTCCTTACTCAGGGTCGCGCAGTCGGGCCAGCGTCACTAGCGCCAGTTCCGGAAGAGGTAGCAGCGGTCAAGCCAGTAAGCTCTCCCATTCCAGAGGAGACAGTCTCCAAGGAGAGCTGGAGTTCACTAACCGGAGTAGCAGCAGCAGCGGCTTCGCCAGTCGAACTACGGCTCCCGGGGGAAATACCTCTGACCCTCAGTCACCTAGGCTGCTCGACGTCCGCGTCGGGGATGAGTACCCTTTTGACGCGAAAAATTCCGCCTTAATCGGCGGACGTTCCGCCTCGAAAACTTTACCGTTTCGAGCCCTGTCCGCCACCGCCGCCGCCTGCGTGGCCTCGCGTCTTCGTTCGCCGCTCGATTTGTCCGTCGACGAAAATTACGAATTCGACTCGGCTAGTCCTCATCTCGAGTCGCAGCTTCTCGACAAGTACGAACCGACAATATTGAGCCGCGATGTTCGCCTTCCTCCTTCGACCGCTAGCCCGGCCCGATCGAGTGGCGAGCGGGGCCTGAGTGATAGCGAATTGTACACCGCCGGAGGAGCTTCTTCGTACCCGAGACCCAAGAGACCGAGCAAGTACGTCAACACGGAAGCGCGTTGCGCCGCTCTCAAAGAAGAATTCTCGCGATACCGTCGACGGCAACTCGATCTCGAGGACGCTAGCGACGAATTGGAAAGCGCTTGCTAAATTCCAGTAAACAACAGTCGCTAATGGGCGAACTTCTTCGCGTTCTTCCGGTAACGCGCTTTTTTCGTCTGCGCGCGTCAAGAATTTTTATCCCCGCGATCAGTTTCGATTCTCCGAGCGCTCTCTATTAGCGTACGCGTTGACTGACTGCTCCTCTTGTTTTTCGGCGCGTTATCTGGTTCAGCCTCTTCCCGTCGGAGAGAAAGAGACGGTGCGGCGCGTCTTGGAAGCCCCTGGAACTTTTCTTTACCTCAATGGCGGGCGGCGTTTTTCTACGCGCGGATCGCGCGCGCTTATTCTACGCGGGGAGAAGAATAGGTTTTGACAAAATCGTTTTATTCGCTCTCCCATCTTTTCTTCTCACACGCAACACGCAAAAAAATGAAATAACAACTACGATGACGCCATATTTTATCGATTATGTGGTTATAATTTGTATCCCCTCGAAAAATTTCCGTCATTTTTTTCGAAAGATCCGCTACCCTTTCGCGGGTAACAAATAGATTTAATAAAAAAGATACAAAAATTATATAACCAAAACTAAATCGATCTGATAAAAAAATCCCTTAAACAACGTCTACACTAACCCTCCTCCGTAACAGGCTGGCTCTCTCCTCCTCAATAATAAATATTTCACGCGCAACACAAAACACACGTTCATATCAGTCTCAAGCTAATAAAATAAAGCTCAATTCATTTTCTATCTAATGATATAAAAAAAAAAACGTTTTTGACTCTTTAAAGAAAAAAAAATAGAAAATTTCAATCGAATGGCGACACTGGGACGCAATATATGTTCACCGAAGCAAGTACAACCCGTTTTCTTATAGAAATGTCAAATTTTTAGATGTATTAAAACAAAACAAGAAATATGCTGTTCTTTTTTCTTTTTCTATGAAGAAATATATATATAAATATATATATATTATATCCGTAGATATGTATAGATCCTAAAACAAATACTCGAAATTCGACGAAAACAATTTGTGGTCACTTGCGTATTTCAATTTTTCGACATTTTTTCAGTATCGGGAAACAAACGTTAACCGCGACGACTGATGATACATCGCGTATCGCTCTCTGTTTTAGTTCATTTATTTAAGAAGAAAAAAAGTGTGTCTTTGTAATTTTGTTCTTCTCGGAAATCAAGTTGACCTACACGAAACGAAAAAAAAATACAACAGTTCTTTTAAAATCTGTTTTCTTCTACTTTGTGAGAAAAAAAATACGTAGCATGTGACTTCTTCAAAACTGGTCACTGCTTTCCAGTGCCAAAAAAAAATGGAAAAAATTGAGATATTTCGGAATACCTTTTTGGGTCACATCGTTAAAGCATTTTTATGGGACCTTTGGTAACCGAATATGAACGCGACCCGTCAGGAAATTATATAATTTTTTTCTCTGAGTGCTTCTTGGACAACAAATAAAAAAAAACCATCAACATAAACAGCAAACTCCCTGGTTTTCCTCCGTAATATTAGTGAAGGGAGAGTTAGTTAAATTATATATAAATACATGTTCCAACGGTTTATATAAAAAAAATTTAAGAAATTTAGGTGAAATACGTGAAAACAATTATGGCGAACAGTAATGCGGAGCAATAACTAAGCGTTGCTCAACCCTCTAATGGAAATATATATATATAAAATTGAAGAAAAAAAAACTAAATTAAAAATTGTTTTTCCTTCGAAGGTCGCGTTCGGATTTGCAAAATGAAACTGATGATAGTAATGAAATAAACAAAAAATGATTACGAGAATTAAAAATAAAAAAAATCGGGTTGATCGACTCCATGCTCATGTTATTCATCTGATAGGTTTATTTTGCGAGTAGTGGTAAAATGGTATATAAAATTAAAAAAAAAAATATGCATTCCTCCAAGAAATTATTAAGCAAAAACAATGAATAAATTTGAAATTAAGATCTTCTCCCCGCCAAATTATATATACCTCGTTTTTAATTAACTAATTTTCGTCGTTTTTTAATGAGATAATTTATAGATCTTTTGCGTTTTATCAGAATTGTCTAAGAAATTAAAATTTTACGAGTGAATTTTTAAATGTTGCAAGATGGGTGCCAGTCTGGTGTTTCCACAAAAGCTAACGTACCGGTATTATACATTCCATTTTAAATACTAAATTATTTCGATATTTTCTTCCGTATTTTTGTATAAAGAATGCGAGTTTTATGTTTGTAATTACGTAAAGATATGTCTGTACTTATTGTTTTCCGACTGATATGATAAATTGAAGGGGACGCGAACCTCTGAACAGGGCTCCGGATACATCAGAAAGACCGGAAGGGCTTACGTCCCCGTTCAAATTTATTCGTCCTCAACTCAATTTTCTTTCGTTCGTGTAGATTATATAGTATATTTTACTAATTTTTACAAAATAATTTTTAATTTTAGTACAAATTTTCATCGGTAACGAAGTTTTATTTAATTGTTTATGAAATTATGCAATTTTATAATATTTATTTAACGGGTTTTTCGTTTTTAATATTTTCGTATTCAATCGTTTTATTTTAAAATAATTTAAAACTTTCTTTTATTTTTGGAACTTTAAAATGGCGGAGAAGGCGTTTTAGCGAAGTTCATTTTCGCCAATCGTTTCGGCTGTTCCAGTTTTTTAAATTCCCCTTCCCTCCCTTTCGAGAAATCGCTAAACTAAAATGTTGGAAAAGCTACATCGCCTGGTTGGTATAAAATATATATAATTGAAAGTTTAAACTAAAAAAAAAACACAATTGAGAGAGTTTTTCAAATTTATGGTTGGCAAGTTGGAAATTTTTTTATTAGTGCCAGGACACGAACCGAAACCAATGAGTTTTCAAATATAGCGGAGTGTCGAATATGAGGAGGTATAACTCTTCGCCAATTTTATCGTCAAAGAACAATCAAAGTTACGTGCATAAATATATAAAGAGTTGTTTCTTTGTTTTTCATTTCGGATTTAAGGTTTACGAAGATAAAAAAAACTCTAATCTCTAGGTTGTTTTAACGAGTCTGGCAGTTGTTCATTTAAAAAAAAAAGTCATTTTGAGTCCTTAAAAAATCTTGTACAGAAACTACTATTGTTATATTGGCAAACGAATGCAAATAAAAAACCTGATCACTTTGACTAATTTTATTTTAGTGCGTTTTCGAGGATGGTCATTTTTGACGAACTTTGTTAAAGGTCCATGAAAATTGTGAAACACACCCCTTGAAAAGTTAACAAGCGAAATGTATTACTCGTAATTCTTACACAAACATCTCTGCAGTGGCGTAGCTGATGGTCCGCAGGGCCCGCGGCATTGGGGGGCCCCCGCTAACCATAAAAAAAAATTAAAAAAGGGGGGCCCCATAGAGATTTTTGCGCGGGGGCCTCTGAGTTCTCAGCTACGCCACTGCATCTCCGCTTGACGATTGACATTAAGGTCAACGGAATCGTTTGGAGAATTCGGGCTGAATTTGACGGTACTCGGGCATACCTTCAAAACACGTAATTACTAAGCTCCATCTATTACTCTTTAAAGGGTTACACTTGCGTTTGAAAAATCTAGAAGCTCCTCCTTTTCTGTAACTCTTGATAGTAGATTCGGCCAATAACATTCTTAAGTTTTACAAACCCTATTTCAAGAGTTCGCGCAAGAATTCAAACGCTGGTGTGGCTTTTCAATAAAGGTGTATATTATAAATATTTTCTATTAGTTTTATTCAATTATTTATTGACGTAATTTCTTCAGTCCGTTTAACAAGTTAGGAAATTGTAATATCGGATAACTTTATGAAGCATCTCTGACTGCATGCGTCCATCACTCTCGCGATATCTCTACGTTCTCGTGGCTGTCCGAGAATCTTTCCGAGTCAGCCATTTTGGCAAACGGGAGGGTTGATTACAGGATCTACAGAGAGGGGGCTCCGGATCAAAATTGAAATTAATTCATCCAGTTTATATTGTAATTTCTATTAATTAGGTGAGTGGATTTTTACTTGTTATTCAGTTATCTTAGCGAATTTCTAAACCACGATCCCCACAAATTCTCCGACCTAATCTAGCCCTTAAACCTTTCTCTTCTACCTCAAACTCCCTTTGTCCTTCGCTTGGTTGGAATTGGAACCGTCCAGCGAATCTAGCTTTACTCCAGCCATCTTCTTGATCTCACTCTCTGAGTTCATTTTTTAAATCATGGGGAGGATGGGTCATTTCATTGTATTTGAAAGGGTGTTCTAGGTATTTTTCTCAGGTGTTTTTACAAACGTCAAATTCACTTTAGGATCGTGAGCTTTTCCCTTTAAATTTTAAATGGAAGTCGATCATAGACCCGATAAAAGGGCAAATATTTCTTACACGACTTAACATTTAGGCTGAAGTAATTGTTTTGTTCGACCGAATTTTGTTTAAACATAGATGAAATAAATCAAATGTCAATTGAAAGATTACTACTATACATTTAACCATGATTTAGAACTTGCGCAATTGTTTTGTCTTAGCCTTGCTATCCAACATATGATTTCACTCAGTAAATCAAGAATTATAATTGTGGTTTTTGACCTTGTTTTTTAAGGTTATGGTTCTAGATCTGTTATCAAATTAGGCTTAAGGGGAATATGCTTTGTGCTTTACATAAGATTTATGTACATAGCTTGTTTAAATGAAAGAAGTTATTTGAATTATAAAACTGAAAGTATTTTCATAGGAAATTACACCCAGACTATGGAATCAGCAAAGTAGTTTAAATTAGGTCAGGAAATGTCAAATTTACCTGAGCCTTCCAGCCCTCAATCACCATCTCACAGTAGATGGTCCAACCAAAATGTGGTATATCACCATGTAAGTCTCTCAAATCATAACAAATTTTATTAATTTAAACTATTAATTACTAATTAGTAACTGGTCTTATTTTTCTTTAGGTGGAGTTTGTCAGTGACAGTTCTGGTAGGCCACATTCGGGTTATAGCCCATCACAAGAAGATGCTGATCCACAAGATTCCCAGAGAGTTGATTCACATGAAACTAAATACGTCATTAGCCAACATCCATCGGAGCAACACGCTTCGATGGCTTATCACCAAAACTCCCCTCCGGATTACGTAATGGCAGAATCCAGCAGTGCCCCTGAAAACTACAGACAACTGGCAATACATTCCTATAATGCCGTAAACAGTGAAGCTGTCGCTAGTGGCTATTGCCAGTCCCCTGATAATAGCAATTCTATACGACATTACTCATTAAGACAAGACAGCCACACAGGCAGCGACTCTCCAGTTGCTCTAATAACACAGGTCTGAGTTAAAGTTTTATCATTACATTTCATTGTCAGGGACTGATGAATTTTGCATATTTCAGGGAACAGTATCTCGCACGCATTCACCAGCATCATCTTCCCCACCTGATTCTGTCACTCCTCATTCGTCAGTTTTAATTTCATCTCTTCAAAATGATGTCATGGATTCGCAAGATATGGAGGGTGTTGTAATGGGCCCTTCTTCTTCATTGGATACTCACTTGATCCTGCACCCATCCACTTCACATCCTGGTTTGAGTGGGTTAGGAGGAATACCCATTGTCTTAGCCAATTACATTGCATCCGTTTCTCGCACTGACCCTTCTCTAGCTGGGCTAGACTCAACTCTCCTCCATAGTCATAGACAATCGGCTCCCGTAATAATCATTTACCATTTTTGTTTTTTCTGATTATGCATTAGTTGGTTAATTTTTTTTCTTATTATAGTTGCCTAGTCACCTTTCTCAGAGGAACAGTAACCTTCTTGGCAATGACCAGTCCCAGTTTATAAATAATGATACCAAAGTGGCCCTGAACCTAGCTCAAAACCTTTTCAACCCTATGCTATCGCAAAGGGATTTACTGTCACCCCTGGTGAGCTCGGCTCCCAGTACTTCAGTTTCATCAAACAATATTCACAGCCAACAACAACAGCAAACGCATCACCATCACCACCATCATCATCAGCAATCCAGTTTAATGTCATCTTTTCCCATTCATCACAAACACATGTTAGCTCAAAAATATGCTGCTGAACTCGAAGAGGGGCCCTCTCCTGGAACTTCATCTGATAATCAACAATCATTGAGGGATTCTCTTAGAAACGTTCACAGGCAGAGCCTTAGGGATCCTATTCTGCAAGTTGTTGAAACGGGAAATGGAGAAATCCAGTCGCAACACGAAGTGGATTTAGAATCTCACAGAACAACACCATTTTCAGTTGCTTCATCATCAAATAATTTAATGGGAGCAGTTTCTATGTATATGGATCATCATTCTCAAAACGATCACCACGAAATGATCGTCTCTTCTGGTATCCCAACTAGTTGCACCCAAACTTTGCCCATTGATGTATATGGCTTAGAAAGAGAGGTGGCTTGTGTCAGCAGCACGAGAGACGGACCCGAAGATCTTATGGATCCATGTTTTTCTCAGCAGGATGTTCAACGTTATGACTCACCAATTCATCATTCGCATCATCACCATACGGATTCCGGAACCCCCGTTCACAGCTACGTTACATCAACCGAAGACCTGCTACCTCAGTCTCACATTGCGAGGAATAGAATGAGAATGGAAACCAAATTGCACAGTCAAGATGAAGGAGTGGATAGTTCGGATAATTATCGTCACCATGTTGATGACTCTGAAGAACTACTTCATTCCACAACCCAAGGATTTATAAATAGTATTGAAGATTTAGGATCTCCCGAAGATGGTGCGAGTAGCACAGTTTTAACGAGCCAGGCGCAACAAATGGACTCGAGCCACGGAATTTCTGGAAGTAACTCTCACATGATGGGAGATGCTCAATGTAAATTAATCACTTTTTGTTTCTAATCATGTTAGTGGTGCTAACTTTTTTTCTATATAGTAGTGGATCATTCCGAACCTCTAGATGACCTTCAGTGCTGCGGTGTTGTCAGTAGCGCATCTCATCCAGATTCGGATCAAAATTCTAATGAAATGGAAATCCCTGTATCTGAAGATATGAGAATAGAATTGGTGGCCATGCCTGGTTCTTCTCAACAGGAAGAAAATATGAGGCCAAGAAGAGATTTGAGAGCGGGAAAGACATGTAATTATTTTAAAATTCCTTTTTTGTCTATGATTTGCGAAAGGAGTATGTAAATGTTCCTCGAATCACATAAGGGTGTGAAGATTGTGACCAGTTTTACGAAAAAGAATGTCCTAGACACCGTATTCAATTAATATTTGACAAACCAGTACTCAGTAGAGCTTGGGCCAGTCTTCCAGCTACGTATCTCTACGTGAATAAAATTGCCGTTCGAGAGGAGGATGAAGAACCAAGTCAGTATTTCAATATAGTCATGGTGCCGCACCTCTGGTCACAAACTAAAACCCTTTTTTTTTTCAGTTTATGGAGTTTTTGCCAAGAAAACAATTCCGAAAAGGACACAGTTTGGACCAATTGAGGGTGCATTTGTTAGGAGGGTGGAAAGAGCTAAAGACGAATTTTTCCTTGTGGTATTGTATTTTGTAATTCTTATTACATTGTCACAGTTGAGGATTAAATTTTTTTTTGTTATGTCGTTAAGATTGATCAGGATGGTGAATCTTTTGTATGCTTGGATACATCGGATGAAAGTACCAGTAATTGGATGAGATTTGTGAGGCCAGCCGAAACGTTTAAGGAGCAAAATTTGATATTGGTTCAACAGGGGCAACAACTGTTCTTTAATACCACCAAACCCATCAATCCCAAAACAGAACTAAGAGTGTGGTACTCTCAAGCTTATTCCGAAAAGTGGAATTTGACCATTTTGGAACCAGATGAAGAGGAAAGAAAAGGTATTTCACACGAGTGCTTTAATCACTGGGTCTGTTTAAACTTAATTTGATATTAATACATTGTTTGCCATCAGCTTTGGAAGAAAGGGAAAATACGTGGCCGTGTTTTGAGTGTAACAAGCGTTTCTCCAATTCTGACGAGCTTCAAAAACATTTAAACCAGCATGATGATGAAGATGATACTGCCAATGAAGAAGGAAAAGCTAAACTTAAGAAAGCCAAAATTCTTCGTCCTGCGAAGGACTCAAAGGTCAAACCATCCCAAAGAAAAGTAATTTGTTTTTTCATAAAGTTATATATTTGATATTTATTATGGTTTTTTTTCAAAGACTGCAATTGAAGTTTTAAATGACGCAACTCAAGCGGCTTTAGCTCGCAAGTCCAAACCAAAAATCTTGGATACTGACGAAGTAATTATTAACTATAAACAATTTTAAGTGTTTACTTTCTTGTCTTTTGGTATACTGTGGTTTTTCTCCTTTCTGGGCTATATTCTATCTATTTTCTCAAGAATGGTCAAGATTCTTCGATGGATGTAGGAGACAATACTGAAAACTCTTACATTTCTAACTCTAAACTTACTAAAAACAGAATAGCTAAAACTAATAAGGTATCTTGGCTCGTTCCGTTTTCTTACCTCATGAAGTTCTTATAGAACTTAAGTGCTCAACAATTTATTTTTTATTAGAGCTCCAATGCTTACCCCAAAGAAACCTTCGCTTGTTCAATATGCAACAAAGTTTTTCCAAGGAATTACAGTCTACAGAGGCATTTAATTTTGCATTCTGGGGAGAAGAAATACAAATGTCCGATTTGTAACGTAGAATTTAGCCATGTCTATAACAGGAACAGGTATTTGAATGTAAAAATTACTATATTCTCATAACGGAACTTCTAAAATGTATAATTTCTCTCTTAACAGGCATGTGAGACGTCATCGTCAAAGGGGTGAAAATGAAGCTGTACAAAAGCAAAGTAAACTGAAAAAGAAAAAAGTGCCAGTATCGTGGCTCTGCATACATTGCAAGCTTAAATTTAATGGACCCGTCGTTCTCAACCTCCACATGCTTTCTCACAAAGTGGAAGATATTGGTGGCCTTCTAGGGTCTGTAGAAGAGCAATTAGTGAAAGATTCAAATCCACCAGAAGTAGAAGGGCTGTTGGGAAACGTACAAAATGAAGCTTTCAAGTGTCCCGAATGTTTAGAAGTCTGTTTTATTTTTTAAATCTTTTAAATTAGAAAGTATTTGCGGAGTTTAATTTAATATCTTAATACCCAGGAATTTACTAAAAAGCTTGAACTGATAGATCATGCTGGAACCCATGGGGCTAAAACTTCTAAAACTGGAAAGGTGGTTCACATTCGGACATCTTTAATGAACCCTGCCAAACCCTATAAATGCAATCTTTGCTATAAATCTTTCGCCACTGACGAGAGATTAATTAGGCATTACATGGTTCATGGAAGTGAAGAAACCAAACCCCTTCAATGCAAAATTTGTGGGAAAAGATTCCTAAATAATTCCGCTTTAGCTTGTCATATTAAAGTTCATAGGTATGTTACCATATTCAAAATTCTTAATTTAAAAAACTTAATTTAACCCGCATCTCTATAGTGATGAAAAGAGGTATTACGAATGCCCCATATGCAAATCTGATTTTGACCAGATAGTAACTCTTAAGGATCACGTGCACACGCATTGCATAAATGGCATTTACTCTTGCCCGCAATGTAATAAAGTAAGGAAAAATTGAATTATGCTCTCGTACTGCATTTATGGAATATTTTGTACATTTTTTTAACGCAGACTTTCGATGAATACAATCAAATTCGAAAGCACATTCGGGCATTCCATTCTGATCGTAGATACCCTTGCAAGTTGTGTGAAAAGGAATTTCCGCGACCGGATAAACTGAAGTTGCATATGCTTAGGCACTCTGACCACCGGGAGTTTCTTTGCGCTAATTGTGGTAAACAGTTCAAAAGAAAAGATAAATTAAAGGAGCATACAAAACGAATGGTTTGATATTAAAATTACCATAAAATATGTAAAGTAAAGTGTATTTGGTTTACATTGGTTTTCTTTTTTTAGCATGGTCCAGAAAGGGAAGTTAAAGTGGTCCCCAAACCCCACAAACATATTTCTTCGAGAAAGTTTATTCCAAAAGTGAGTCTATTCTACATATACTATCTAAAGCATACTTTCATTAATATTTTTTAACAACAAATAGGTTTCTCCGACGGACTATCACCGTTTTATTTACAAATGCCATTCTTGCTTGCTGGGATTTAAAAGAAGGGGCATGCTAGTTAATCACTTGGCCAAAAGACACCCTGACATTAGACCTGACTCAGTTCCAGAGTTGAATTTGCCCATCTTAAAGACCACTCGCGATTATTATTGTCAGTATTGTGAAAAGATCTATAAATCTAGCTCCAAACGAAAGTCTCATATTCTCAGGAATCACCCAGGAGCGGAGTTGCCCATGAGCAATAGAAGAAAGGTGTGAAAAATGTCACAGCAGTATTTGTACCTTTTATTCTATTTCGGAAAAAATTTAACATTGTTACGTTTTTTTGTAGGGAGGGATTCCTGAAATGCCTGGCATTCCCAATCCAACGTTCTCTCAGACTGTCGGAAGTGTTACGACGCACCCTCACCATTGCACTTGGTGTCACAAGCAATACGCAAGTAAAGCCAAACTGTTGCAACATCAGAGAAAGAAGCACATGGATATGTTGATGCAAAATAAGCATTTTGTTAAGAATGAGGCTGAAGCGCAGAAAAAAGTTAGTTTAATAATCCTAATCGTTTAATCCGGTTTTCCAATAAAATTTTATAATTTGAAATTTTTGCCATATTAGAACCAAAATCAACAAGTTGATGATGATTGCGATGAATTAGACTTAACTCCTCAAGACTCAGTTCCTCAAAGTTTACCCCCTGTTCCTCCTCCACCCACAGTTGCCCCTACTATGCATCCCATTTTATCAGAGATTCCAGTACAAAACCGTATCTCCGGCCCATTCTTGATAACTCAAGCATTGCCTGGTGGAAATATCTCCACTGAAGGAACTGTTATTATTAATGGAATGAAGAGAAAAATACATTTCATAGAGAGGGATTCTCTTAACTCGGCCATGGTATGGAATTTTTCTTCCTAAATTCCTTCCTTTTTTTCAACGTGACTCACTAACTTTGGCTCTATTTTAGGGGGCCAATTCTGCGGATAACCTTCCATCCGCTGACCTTCTGACCCAAGCCATGTCAGAACTAACACATTCTGTCACGGAATTTCATAATGGGGAGATTGTCACAAGAATTAGTACTCAATCAGAGGCAGTTGTGGGTTTAATAAGAGCTTCGTCCATTCCATTGAGTTCCCTGGGAGCCCACCAAGAAACAAATATTCCACCGTCAACAAGCAATAGTTCTACAGTCTCGCATCACGTAATGCAACCAATGAGTACAGCGACTGTCAGACCCCAGCAACAAGTTATAGCTCTTCAAGCTGTCATTGACCATTCTGATCCCGAATCAACCACCTTGGATCCGCATCAGTTGAATCAATTATTGGCTCATTACCAGCAACAGCCGCTTAGGTATGTTTACGAATGGGGAAACTTAATTGATCCATGAAATCAAAAAATAATTATTTTCAGCCCACAATCCATGGCTGCTTCTGTTACTACCACGACGGTCCCTAGCAAAAGTTTTCCAATGAATATGAGCAACGCAACTTCATCGAGTTATCCAGCTCGTTGAAAGTATTTAGTTGAGAATAATTTTTCTATGCCAAAATGCGACTTAAGTGATAGGAGGCTTACGTATTGAGTGGTTGCTTCTAAAAATTATGGCTGAAATTTAACGTAAGAGTTAAGTCAGAGCCGAGTGTACGAAGGGAAATTAGTACAATATGGCCCACCGTTAGAAATAGAATACTTCTGTGATATATTTTGTATTTGGAAATAAGTGTTATTAGTGTCGTTTGTTTTTATCATTATCTTTATTGTGATTGTATATTTTATAAATGGAGCTCTACATTTAAAAGATAGTAGCGCTGACAAATAGGGAAAAAATAGATGAAAGGAGTATTTTCTACCAAAGATACATTTTATCTTTAGGAATTATTTTAGCACCTCCCCTTTTTACTTTATCATCCTTAAGAAATTGTGTATGGATAAAAAAGTCCAACGAATAGTTGTAAATTGGTACAGGGTACTTAATCATTTCATTCAATCTGATAATGGTGCGGTTTTTAATAAGAGAATGTATGTCTCAGGTTTTAGTTTAATTTAATTATGGGTGGTACAGATTAAGGGTAGCGTTACCCTTTGCAACAAATGAAATTTGAAAGCACAAAAACCCTTATCACAATCATTTGATTTGAAAATAAAACAAGGTTACTTTTATAACCTTATTTTTATATTGTGCTAAGATAATGGGAAGGTAATATTAGAAGAAATTATGCCAAACAGTTTTGTTTATTGCGTCCGTGTCATCATGGAGTTTGAAAGAATTGTGTATTTTCTACCATCAAATGTTTTAATATAACCCACTATGCATTGAAATTTGAAAAAGAAAATGCGCAATTTTTGAGAAATAAGCTTGGGATAAAAAAAGTTTTACCCTTGACAGTTTTAATACAGGTTTATCAGATAACGCATTCTGGTGACCTTCTCAAAAACTAATCGGAAAGCCAAGTTAACAATTAAGTATTTTTAATTAAAGCGGAGAAGCTGTTATCGAAAAACTTTTAGACAATGGCCTTTACCTATTCAAAATGCCCAAATGAATAAATTTTGAAGTGAAAACAGTGAATTTTGGCATATATATATATATATACGTGTATATAACAACCTTAATTTATAAAGTGCATTTCTCTCGGAGAAAAATTACTGGTAGATTTAGTCTCAATGAGTAATTGTTATTTTAGCAACACTTCTTTTAGTGTGGTATCCCGGTTTTTGACAAAAAAACATATCACAAATTGTAGGCTCTTTTGAGTAATGGGATTTGTTTTTATTTGTATAAATTAAAATATTACACCTTTTTGCAAAATATTTAGAAATATGAAAACTGGGACCAAATTTTTTTTCCATTGCTAACTTTATGCTTTTTTGACTTTTTAAAAAAATAAAAATTGGTATAGATTTGGGATGAAAAAGAAATTACAATTTTGGCACTGATATATTTGATATTTTTAAATTTCAGTAATTTTTTTAATTAAAAGGTGATGATAATAGAAAAAAGTAATAATTATCTATGTGTTTATGTAATTAAACAGTTGTTTGTTTGGGTAATAATGAAACTACTTTATATAAATCATCTCTACGTTGCTTCTTAATTGGTATTTGTTCTCGAATTAAGTTAGACTCTTCCAGATCTTTGAAAAGAGAAATAGATCGTAATATAATTAAGGCTTAAATATAATAATCATATAGTTTACTTAGATCAATTATGATTGAATTTTCCATTTCCTCCAACTTTCCTAGAATTTTTCCCCAAGGATCGACAACCATAGTGTGACCGTAAGCTACGTACGATGCAGTTTCATCTCGAGCTGGTGAGACTGAGGCTACAAATACTTGATTGTCAAGTGCGCGTGCTCTAGTCAATAGCTCCCAGTGTAAGGGGCCAGTCGTCAGGTTGAAGGCACCCGGGTAGATCAGAAAATCACAGTTTTCTAGATAATTAAAACTGTATAATGAGTTCTATTCTTTCAAGCCTCCTTCTACTTACCTTGATGCGCATAAACATGAGCGAGAATAGGAAACCTTAAGTCGTAACATATTCCGACACCGACCTTTCCATAAGCTGTTTAAAGAGTAATTTTATTAGCATTAAATGAATTTGAAACAATTATTGATATATTTACGTGTAACGAATGATCCTAGTCTATTCCCCGCTGTCAAAGTTTCAGATTCTTTGAACTGAATTTTATCCGGAATGTCTATATCAAAGAGATGATTCTATGGACAAAAAATCCCACATTAATTTTCTATGATTTAATAATGACCCTTTATTTTCTCACTTTGCGGTATTTCATTAGCATATTGCCATTAGGGTCATAAGCCGTTGCAGTGTTATAAAGTTTTCCATTGTCCGATTCAGGTATTGTTCCTCCTAAAAGATAGATTTTGTTGGTTTTTGCTACTTCAGAAAGAGCTTTGGTTGTCTCTCCAGGGATAGGTTCAGCGTAATCGGAAAAATACTGAGTTCCATAGGGACTATTGAAACATTCCTATTGAAAGTACCAAAAATGAATTAAAAAATAATTAACATTTGTGTAGTTCAGAAAGTTAAATCATTTAACTGGTAAGCATATAAGCTCTGCCCCATCTTGAGCAGCTTTAGTTATCATTTGACACGCCTGAAATTAAAAGAATGAAATCTGTTGAAATAATAACTACTTTCACTTTGTATACAAAAATACTTGTTAACCTTTTCAATATTAGCTTTTTTATCTTTTGATACAGCCAGTTGCAAAAGAGCCAGACGAAGTTCTGAAATTTAACTATTTAGATATATCTTTTAATTATTAAATACCTTAAAACTCACTGGTAATTTTTGACATATTTCAAAGAATGAAGTTATTATTCTTATATTCGTTAATGGTTAATTGTAGTTAAATGTTTTCATTTCTTTTCAGTGACTAACAAAATGATGTTCAACGAGATGATAAGTCGAACTATCGCTTTATCGAAAGATAATCTTATCCGACACGACTTTCATCTTGGGCTTCCTTTTCCTGTACACATCACAACTAGATGGCGGCCGTGTTTTTAATCAATTAATTTGTGATTATTTTTTTAAAATCTCTTTACGTTTACTACAACTGGAATCAGTCGCGCACTCAGAAATTAATTAAAGGGGGAGGAGATATATTGTGGAACAAGTGATAAGTAAAAAAAATATTTGTACATCGATATGTTCTGGAAGTGCCCCCCACCTGAGTGCGCCACTGACTGAAATTTATTTATTTGAATTAAATGCTATTAAATTAAATATACTTTAAGATATTCACTTTAACTCTCTTAAGATAAATAAACTATTTGAACTATTCGCGACCGAAAACTATCGCAACGCCCCCTTTGGTTCGCCATTGAAACCTAGAAAGGTAGCGGCAAAAGCAAACGCTTTTAGGTTTTCCTCGTATTTATTCGTAAATTTTACTTTAAGTGAACATGGAGCATATGTAACATAATTATGTTACATATGCATATAGAAGCGTCATGTATGCATGGAGGAATAGTAGACCTCTTCGCCAGTTCTGAACCGCTTGAACTGTCCTTGCGCAGTCTATTCGCCAGGAACAGTATTCTTGAACTGTTCGGGTGCGGACTATTGCCTACCGAGAACCGTTTCTCGGATCGTTCGGGACTGTCCGACTCTAGAGCAGTACTCACTCAAAAGCAGGTACCATCAAGAACCCAAGGCTGAGCTCTCTTAAATTCGTCTGCAGTTTTTAGTTCCACATCGATATATATATACTAGCAAAAATATATATAAAAACCATAAAGTGGACCTCTACGGCCCTTCGCTACCTTCCCCTACAATAGCCTTGTAAAATGAGAAACGACTGGGGGTGTCATTCTCCCTCTTTATTCCAAAACCAATCGCCTTAGAGCTACATACGTCATCGTTCTACGTCACTGCGATGTCGGAAAATAGTTTCACGAGAATCGCGATACTAGCAGCTCTGCTGGGAACAAATATAAAAAATCGTCTGCACCGTCTGCTTTGGAAATACCACGGTTTCTAGATTTACGGATTATGGGATCCCGTGGAAAACTGGAAATACTTTATTTTTCTTTGATGCAAAGGCCCGATAAGCTACATCGTTTTCTAGGTTTGTTTTGAATTTTATTTATTTAATTTTCAATTAGGTTATAAAATCAAATTTCATCAATGTAATCATCTACTTCATTTCAATTTAGGGATATTTTTCTTTTGCATTTGAAATGCCACGGAAAAGAACAGAAGAGCAGTTGCCTTTTAAAACATTCCAGAGTCTTTTTAAGGTTTCCGGATTTATCAATGATAAAAAAGTCTTCATCTTCCTAATTTTCTATTAACGCCACTAAATCTAATGGTTTTCCGTTAATATTTTCACTCATGTTTAAAAATCAATTTGAATCTATCACTTTGGAAATTTCACAACGAAAACGTTTGAGATTTTTTGGAACTATTTAAATTTTGCCAACTAACGCATGTACCTTGTGTAAAATGCGCGAATTTAACCCTCCGCGGCGGCGAACTAACATCCCCTCCTCTTCTCCCCGAATGGGGGACGCAGCTCTGGGGTGATTGAGGGGGTTTCTCATTTTTCATGTTGTCGGTAAGGGCCTTAGAGGTCCACTTTATGGTTTTTATATATATTTTTGATACTAGCCTACTATTATATAATTATTTACATCCCCTTTTTTCTCATGTTATAATTACCGTGGTACCCACCTCCCCCCTTTTCCCGTGCAGGGCCGTGCTTAGGGGGTGGCGAGCCGGGCGGTCGCCCAGGGCCGCTAAAATTTTCCCATGGGGATCTATATACCGGAGGGCCGCTACACTCACTTTCGCCCATGCATTTCGCCCAGGGCCGCGAGACCTCTAAGCACGGCCCTGTTCCCATGTGCTAATTACCGTGGTACCATTTTCCCCATAGTAGAACCACCCCAGTAAGGCCCTTCCTTCCCCTTTTTCCCCATGTGATAATTATCGTGGTACCCTTTTCCCCGCAAAAATAACTCAAACTCGCAGTCGTACCAAACCCCCCTGTACCCCTTTAAGTCCCCTGTATCCAATGGTTAATGCATAAAGGCCACGGGACTAACGTACGCCGAGAGCGCCATGGGACTTTTAAATCGGAACGACCCTGAAACCCCCCGCCCCTCCCCTCACAGGCTTTCTGGTTCTGATGGTATTTACGCAGAAAGTCTCAAATCTTTGGGCCCATTGGTTAGGCGGTGTTTGCTACGCTTATGTAATGAGTGCAGAGAAAATAAGACTATTCCGAAGGATTGGACTGAAGCTCGAGTGACTCTTATTCATAAGGGCAAAGATAAACCGGAAGATTAACTAAACTCTTACAGACCTATAGCAGTTACATCTGTGCTGTACAAGGTTTACGCTATGTTGGTGCGAGAGCGTCTGAGTACCGAACTCGAAGCGGCTAACTCTTTGGATGAGGCGCAAGGTGGCTTTCGAAAAGACCGTAGGATAGCTGATAACATATTTGTCTTGACTCATCTAATAGAAATCTCACGACATCGAAATCTTGACGTTTTTCTGGCTTTCCTTGATATCACTAAGGCGTACGATAGCGTGGATAGAGGTCGATTATGGACTAGTCTTGAAGCGAAGGGAGTCACTATGGGAAGCATCGAACTCGTTAAAAGCCTCTATAGCAGTTGTATCTACACGTATACTCTTAACGATGTGACGACCACACCCGTCGAAAGCAGAATTGGACTACGTCAGGGCTGTCCCCTGTCCCCTTTGTTGTTTATCGCTTTTCTGGATGAACTTGCGTTTCGGCTGTCTTCCCTCGGGATGGGAGCTTGTGTTCCTAAGTACAATGACATGGAAGAGCAGGTAAAAGGGAAGTTTACCATCATTCCCTGTTTGATGTACGCTGACGATATCGTTTTGATGGCAAATAACGCTGGCGATTTGCAGCTACTTTTGAACGAATGTACGAATTTCGCTGAACAGAAAGGGCTGTCCTTCAGCGCCGAAAAATCTAATGTCTTGCCCATTCTGTCGTCGACTCTGAAGTGTAAACGCGATTTCGTCCTTCAACATAGTACGATTAAAATTGTCGAGTCGTACAAGTACTTAGGAGTGGAGTTCTCCTCAGGGAGGAATTATCTTGAACAATGGGAAAAGTCCTTAGTGCCTAAAGGAAATAAATTTCGGTGGTTGGTCCGTAACCTCGCGGAGAAATCCTATAATTCGTACTCCGTTGCCAGAACTTTGTGGAAGACAGTAGCTGTACCGGCGTTAACGTACGCAAATGAAGTTCTCGACGTCTCTAAACCTATTTTGGAATCTCTCGAATATGTCCAACGTGAAGTCGGCCGATACGCCTTGTGTGCTGGTCCGATGGCGGCGCATATAGCCATTAAGGGAGAAATGGGCTGGAGCTTGATGGTCGAGCGAGAAGCACGCAGTAAACTTAAGTACCTCGGACGCTTGAAGTTCATGGCTCCCCACAGGCTGGCGAAGAAAGTTTATGTAGTCGCCCGCAATTTGAGTCACTTCAGCTCTCGCTTCACGAGACGCGCGGCTATTCTCGATCGCACATATGGCGTTGGAACTCAACGATCTGAGGCACGATCAGAAGTGCAGTGGAACCGTTACGTCGACCAAGATGTTAACCGGCACGCGGAGATAAATTGGCTGAAAAAAGTGGGGAGTCACCGCTCACTTCAAGTGTACAAAACTAAAGCAAGACCGAGTGCTGAAGACTGTTACGATGGTAGCTTTCCCAGTGGCCTTCTTTTTCAAGCTCGGACAGGCGCTTTATTAACCGGTGAACGTTGTGGCCAGCTATTCGGATCTTCGACAAGATGCGTACAATGCGGTGAAGATGTTGAAACTTTAGAACATGTTTTATTGGCTTTCTCCAAGATTGGAGAGAGGAGACTTTTTATTTACCCGTTGAAGACCTTCTCGGACTATCAGGAAAGGAATGGAACCCCGCTCTAATCAAACACCTTTTAACAAAATGGCATTGGCAAAAAACTCGTGTATTACAACAGAAGAGAAGTTCCGCGACTCAATAATTTTTTTTTGCTCGTGTGTTTTTATATATATATATATATATATATATAATTCAATGTAATTGTTTTAATTCTATGTTGTTGTGCTCCCCTAAGCGGAGCCGCCCTGATATAAAAGGGCGCGTATTGTACGCAAACAAATAAACCATTCATTCATTCAAACTACCCCATACGACCCCCCCCCCCCCCCCCCCCGAGAAAATTTCGGGTGTATTGCGTGTTGGGACAAACACGGCCCAACTCTCAGGGGCGACAGGTTTTGAGAAAATAGATAGTCGAACCACCTCAGTAACGAAGCCAAAGGCAGTCTCGGTTTCCCTCTGTTCCGCGGGTCACTTTTTCCTCGCCCGCCCGCCTTCGCCTTCCATACTGACTAACCAAAAGCTCAAAATAGATAGTCGAACCACCTCAGTAACGAAGTGAAAGGCAGTCTCGGTTTCCCTCTGTTCCACGGGTCGCTTTTTCCTCGCCGGCCCGCGTTCGCCTTCCTTACTGACTAACCAAAAGCTCGAACGACGACGACGACGACGACGACGAAGTGGTTTTTAGTTCCACACAGGAGCGGATCCAGGCCATCAAATAAGGAGGGGCGATCATGGGCATTCAAAAGTCGTCTGCTATTTATTCACAAATTTAGTTGGCAGGTATTAAAGTAGATGGCGCTATCGTTTCTAAGCTCGAAGCCTATATGGAGCGTGAAAATGTAACGTGGAGCTCTCATTTTCGTTTGCTTAAACGAAGTACTTTCTACAACTAGAAAGTCTAGTATACTCTAGTCTCTATAAATATATTTCAATAACTTCAAAAATTGTTATATTTTTCAAGTATTCTAAGGGGGGGGGGGGGGCGGAACCACTCTACGGCCTCTCATTGGCTGAAGGTTCAAGGCGAACTGGCGTCAAGCTCGGCCGTAGGCGGCAGCATTCTAGTTACCTATGAGATTTCTATGCAAAAAACTACCCCAAAAACCGGACACGGCCTTAAATCTGGCAAACAATATTCTTCCTTGAACCAAATTGTTCTTTCTATAATTTTTTTATGCTTATCCAACTTGTTAAAAGTAGAAGTATAACATGTTGCTCTTACGTCACAAGACTTGGCTTTGGTAGAATTATTTTAGCACGCGCGATTTGCACGAGCGTTAGAAAATAGGAAGCTCCTCGTGATTTAGAGCGCGCGCTCCTAGTGTTGGAGAAGGTAAATACAGTGACGTAAGAGCTACATTAAAACAAGAAGGCCATGTTACTTTATAGAAAGAACTATTGTTTTCATAAAACTATAAATTTTTTTTTATCCGTGAGGCGAGTAACTTTAATAACAAGTGACAAAAGTTCATTAATGTCCTTTTAGAAGTAAAATGAGTTTGAAGGCAAAGCCATTTTAATTTTATTGACATCGTTCCAAATAAAATAAAAACATTTTGTCGTTACGAAAGATTTTAATTATCAAAATTAAAGATACAAATGTCATAAGATTTCTAAAAGAATGCTTTTAAGTTTGTCTGATTCGTTCTGTGGTTAATATGGCACGTCCAAGAACGATGATTGGGTTAGAAGTTCAAAGATTCAATCGTGCGTCTATTTGGTAAAACTGAGGTAAAACCAGTCGAAATATTATTTGTATCTCTCTTCAGGTTACATGCCAATCACAAAAAAAAACAATGTTTAAACTTTGTGTCGATCTGACACCAGTTTTTTTAGGAATCTACCGCTGGTTAAATTTTTGAGCTTCAAAACCATTTTTCTTGAGCCCGTCCGTGCAATAAGCAATGTACCATATTAGCTACAAAACAAATTAGACAATTTTAAAACCATTCCATTAGAATTTTTATGACATTTGCACCTTTAAATTTAATAATCTAACTTCTAAACATGTAGTATAGGTTTTTTTAGGCTTATAAATGACATTAGAACATTTTATATAAGACCAGTTTAATAATTCATAAGCTAGGGGGTCACTGGTCATAAGGACCAGTTTAATAATTCATATGCTAAGGGGTCACTGGTCATAAGGACCAGTTTAATAATTCATATGCTAAGGGGTCACTGGTCATAAGGACCAGTAAAAAAAAACCTTATTTCCAAGGCTGATCAGGAGTGGATCCACTCCTGACAATATAATATCTACTGTTCGGAATTGGAAAATTCTTTAAATAAATCTGTCGAACAAAAACCGTGATTTATCAAGCATCTTTGAAAATTTTAATAAAAAATAATACTCATTTTTTTCAAGTGTGACACCTTATTTGTGGACTCTAGCAACGGTTTTATCAAAATAAATCAAATTCATTTTGGAGAGCGAAGCCGTTCATTACATATAATTCGTTAAAAACGGGATTTTTTAAAGGTTTGAAATTTCGACGGCGTGGTCCAGTTTTTTTTTTGAAACACACAAATCGGTGTCGACCCAAGGCCTTAGACACCAGCACACAATAACTGATTAATTAGGGCGAGATATGTGTAACGGGCATGCCAACGGGGGATACGTGGGGACAGGGGTGAGACACCCGTGGCGGAAGTATTCCGACCACCCGTTGGGGAATTGGTGGTCTTCCTCACACGGCCATCCACAAACTCTGCCTCCCAGACGCCCAGGATTACAGGAGTACGCCACTACTAACGGCCGACCGCGTCCAGTGGTAAATTTCAAAACCAGTATCTCTAGAGCTATATTGAATACAGAGCTGAAATTTTGGATTTCTTACTAAACAGGCGGGAATTAATTTTGGTGAGAGTTTAACTAAAATCGAAGGGGGTGGTGTGGGGACCTTGGGTGATTTGACATGGATTGACCCTTTACGCATTTTCATGATTACTTTCAGAGGGTTCAGCCATCTTAGCTTCCCCTCTATTAGCCATATTCACTTACTCTATTTCGTCGGGTCGTCTTCCCCTTTTATGGAAGTGGGCTAATGTTACCACTATAAAAAAAATTCCTAACTCCACCGCGGTTGACACTTTTAGTGAGAGACCAACATGGATTTCTTTTAAGACGTTCGTGTTTTACGAACCTCCTCTCAACCCTTGAGGAAGTCACTACGTGCCTAGATTTAAGGCATTCCGTTGACCTGGTCTATCTGGACCTACGCGAGGCTTCGATACGGTCCCGCATTCGCTGCTTATTCGGAAACTTGAGTACTTAGAGGTTCACCCTTTAATTGTCAATTTAATCGCTGATTTTTTGAGTGGTAGAACGCAAAGTGTGGTCCCGCGTGGTGTCTGTTCGGAATGGTGCCTCAGGGATCTGTGTTAGGCCCAACTCTTTTGTTATTTTTATTAAAGGGCAACGCAAGTGACCATGCAGGGGGGTAAATTATCTTATAGATAAAAAGAACGACTGCGCATGCGCTATCTGCCATAGCCTTTCCCTCTGTAAAAAAGCAGAAACATATTTGCCGAATTTATTTTGTATAAATGCGCCTCTCGCGGTTTTTATGCAAAATCCATGCATTCTTTAGTCGCGAAAATGGCCGAGGAAAGTGAAGTCTCCGTGCTTACCGACAAATCGGATCCTAAACTTCTACAAAATAAATGTTATAGAGTGTTGTCGTCTGGTACGATTTTAAAAACTTGTAACGTCACAGCTGTAGCGTTAATAGTGGCCGCCATGACAGTTACCGTTTTTATCAATAGGCAAATTACAATGGTGACGTCGCAGGGTTTCAGACGACAACACTCTATAAAAAAAGATAAATATTCTGTCGGGGTATAATGATAGGGAAATTGTTAAGGGAGACGGGATATAGGAGCGTGTGTGGTGTAGAATTTTCTTAATCCGCGTCCAAGGCCTAATGTTTCAACTTCCATTATTAAAAATATTCAATTCACAAATAATTTTATTCCAAAACATTGTTAAATCGAAAATATCAAAGTCCAACTCTCGGAAACTAACCCAGTTCTTTTCTCCTTAATAAATAAATTAAGCTAGGCCTAAATTCCTGGGTTCGTTGATTGCGAGCTAACTCAGCGAAGAAAATCGAAAAATTCGCGAATGAGACAGAGGTGGGCAAAAATAGTGAGCACTCGTTTTTGAAAATCCTGCAGTAATGAGCGAGCGCTTCAAATTCGAATTCCAGCTGCTCTTGTTCAGCGAGAGGGCTAAATTGAGCAGCCTCTGGGCGAGCGCCGAATAGTTCGCTCCGGCGTTGATGGCTGACGGCGCGCTGAGGGAGATTCCCCCATCGACTAGTTAGCCCCCTCACTTTTAAGCGACGCGTTAGTACCCTCAGTAGAAAGCGCTGACGCAGCGTTGAGGGAAAATTACCGAGAGAAGGAATAGTTCGCTCAGATTTGAGCGCTAGCTACGCGCGGATTTTGATCACGGTGAGCGACGGTAAAGTTCGTTTACGCAAATCGCTCACAGCGCGGCGAGCAAAAATTTCAAAAATCAAACATTAAACTATTACTCGGCTATGGGTTTATTATTTACTTTTTTTAATAATAAAATGAAGGGTACTCTAAACGTCGGGTGTTAATGATATCTCCGATTGAATAAAATTCAAAGGTTCTTCCGAATTTATCCAACGATAAACTAGACTGCAAATATTCCGTTTAGTGTTAAAAGAGCTTTATTAAATATTAAAAGCCACAAATTATAACAATAGGCGCTAGTATACATTCTTTTGGTCTTGACAAACTTGGCAGGTGAAATGGGCTACGCGGTACGCGTTTCTTCATTTTTAGGGGATTGTGGCTCGCGCTACTTTAAAGGAAAATATTAGCGCGCTCTCAACTTAAATTAATGATCGGTACCATAAAAACAAGTGGACATTTACTAACCCCTAATCCAACTCATTTGTAAATCTCCAGAATTTAATAGACAGTTTTAGCAACTACCTACAGGGGCGGTGCCAGAAGATTCTTAGGTGTAGGCTAATAATGTTTATCATTTGTGGGCCCCCTGTTCCTCAATATTGGACTTAAAATTCAATTTTGCAAATTCAGGTAATTTATTTATTATTTGATATTAGTGCGGTTTTTAAAATTTTACAGTATTAACTATCATCACATATTTTATTTGAATTTAAAAATCGACTTGATGTGGCCCCGTCAGATCGATTTGTGGGCCCCTATTTGAACACAAAAGTAGGCTATAGCTCGTGTTGCCTACCCCTAACGCCGCTCCTGACTACCTACACCGGGATTTTAATCACAGTGAACGACGACAGAGTTCGTTTACGGTAAATCGCGAAGAGCAAACATTTCAAAAATTAAACTTCACATTTGACGGTATGAACAAGTTAATAATAAGATTATTTTTAATGTATATGTAAAATATAATACAATATCTTTGCATATAACCATCTTCGATTTTGTCCATTGTTTATGACATCGACAAAAATAACCATATCATCAAATGATCAAGCTAATTGCGAAGATTCACGGTTTTTAAATAATAATTTTTTTCAGAAAAAAAGGGAGGGGTTGGAATTAATATAATGGCCAGCCTGTGCCAATATTAAAACTGTTTTAGTTCCAAATTGAGGTAACTCGATTTACGCGAATTTTCTTTTTTGCCGTTTTTCAAACTTCCTTTACACTAAAAATATAAATATTACAAATAGCGGCCAATGTATAGTTACAAAGTTATCGATTATTTTCCATTTTTTTTCCAATTTAAATAATATTTTTTAGATACCTGGTTTTGAAACTAATAGCGTTCTTTTCGTTTTTATTTCACACCGAATTTTAGTAATAATAAAAATGTTTGAATAATTCTAATGTCTAGTTTGTGCGGGTAACAAAAATCAACAGTGAAGAAGCTGTCAACGATCACCGTCAAGCTCAGCATGTGGGGAGTGGGGACCCGCTGGCTGCCGGGGAGTATGAACAAGGAGGGAGGGGGTGGAATTACCAAGGTAACCTATTTAAAGTTACTATAGACAGTAGGCTATAATCACTATGCTGTAAACATCTGTGTCGCGCGAAAGCGATCCAAATGTAACGACTGAGGATTACGATAAAAATGACATCATTCTTCCGAACTTCAAAAGGGCGTTATTTTATTTCTGGGGGGGGGGGGGGGATTTCTATTTGAACTTGTAATAACTTACACACAAATATTTTCTTTACATTTTTCTGTTTTTATTGCTTACGATGTTGCACTTTATATACAATATTGGAAGTATTTCAATAATTATTTAAATCTTCGCTCTTGCTTGATACCTACAAAGATTCTCAAAAAAAATTGTGTGGATCGTGTCATTTTCGCCTAATTTGGTTTGCACATGTTTCTTAACAATGAAACGAAACCAAAATTAGTTACAGACATACGCCAAACGAGGAGGCAATGAACACCGCTGTGCTCTGGCCCATTGGGTCTCCTCGAACGGTATGAGCTTCAATACTACTAAATCGATCGTTCTCCATTGCGGGGCTAATAACCCTCGCTATAAGTACAGTTTAGAGAGTAAAGTGATAGAGGGGCATGCTGTGGTTCGGGACCTTTCCGCTACCTTCCAGACGGATTGTCTGGCGTTCAGTTCTTTTCTTTACGTACAATGGAATTTAAAACTAGCTCGACCCAAGGTATTAGAGATGCGCCCCCGTTGAGCTCGACCAACCTTTACAGCCGTCTTCTCACCGGGACTTCTCGTATTGTAGACGAGAACGATGGTCAAATTTTGGAGAGGGGCTAATGTAGCCACGTGCTTTCGTCATGTCACTTTAGTAGAAATTTATTTCGCATACTTGTTCATTAAGGCTTTTTACCCTGTTTTATCACGGCCACTTTCTCACTCTTAATGACAGTGGCGTAGCTAGGGGGGGGGGACACGCCCTGTTTGGTCGTGATTTGGGGGTGACACCGGACCGTGAAAAAAATAAAAACTTACTAATCTTTAGTTTGTGTAAGTAGCACACCATGATATCCGCCTCGGGTGTCACCCATGCTAGCTACGCCACTGCTTAATGACATTCGGCTTGCGTAAGTTTTTTTCCAGGGACGTCATTTCAGGATTTTTCAGGGGGGGGGGGGGGGCAGAACTTGACCTCCGGAAAACTGTTTTTTAAAAGCAAAAACGCGTCAAATTTAATATTTTTTTTATTTTTAATCGAAATAGTTATGGAATCATTGCTAGTGGTTTTCAAGATAATATACAGAACAGAACATTTCCCCAAGATATTCCTTGTACCATAAGTAACATACTAATAATTAGTATATGACAATTACCGAGATTTACAACCCAACTGATAATAATCAGCTTAGCTAGGCTAATACCCAAGGCCTAAGTCATCAAGCGACCTTTGAAGCCTTTAACTCAGGTGGCCGGGTTACACTGATTTTCATAGTTATTTCGTAATCAAGATGTTTTCTCAGCACAGAGCCCTCTAGTGTCTAAGATACGCGAGACTTCCGCTAAGCCGAAATATCTGGTTTCCGATAGATAGGCGAAATATTAGGCTAAAATGATAAAAATTAAAATAGTTTTTCTCGGCGCCACGAGCTCATGTTTTTTTGATCACGAATGATTCGCACGCGGGCTTCTAAGCTTCTAAACAAAGCCCAAGCCCCTCGCGACTCCAGAACGTGCTCTCCGATATTAGGCTTCAATTTTTATCAAAAAGTAGTCATCTAAAACGGTAAGTCGCCAGTCCAAGTCGCAGCTTGAAGAGAGTATCAGTGCCGAAAAAAGGTTCGGTTAGAAAATTAGCATTAAAGCAATAGGAAGTGTCATACTTATTGTTATTATGTTACTTATGCTTGTACTTCATCCGATTCTGAGTTGGTATAAGAATAATTCGTGAACTTTTTTAGCTCATAAAAATTCGGGTTGGGCGCAATGTCCCCCTAATTCCCCATCCAAATGACATCCCAGATTTAAGACACGAAAGATATGTAGTTGAGCGCTTTAAATTCAAACTAAACCGTGTTTTACAGGTTTTGTTTCACAGGCACAGCATGTATGCTATGCTATCCGATTTTTATTAAAAATTGTTCATCAGCTTAAATAAGGATACTATAAAAAGAGCTTTTCTAGTTCTAATAAGCCCCTAAATACTTATTTTCCTATTTATTAAAATAACTTTGGTGATTTTTATTTAATAGCGTGTCACTGCTTGGTGCAAATCCAGCTTTTTTAGATTTAATACGATATAAATGATTAAAGGGGAACGGTCAGGCTTTAACCAGTTAGATAGCCCTATAGCCCATTAAAAACTAAAATTTATGGTGAAAACCGCATCAAAAATATTGAGTGGTTAACAGGGCCGCGCTTAGAGGTCTCGCGGCCCCGGGCGAAATGCATGGGCGAAACTGAGTGTAGCGGCCCTCCAGTATACATGTATACATCCCTATGGTAAAATTTCAGCGGCCCTGGGCGACCGCCCTGCTCGCCCCCCCCCCCCTAAACACGGCCCTGGTGGTTAATTTTTAATAAAATAAAGAAATTTCGGGAAATCGAAAAGCGCGCGTCCGCCGCGACACCTGGTGAGACGTCGGTGAGACAGAAAAACAACGTAAAAGCGCGCGCTGCTGAAGACGCAAAAAATTTGTTTTGCACGCGCGGCGCGTTCCAGTTATAAGAGACTTAAGCCTATATTGCGCGATTTTAAAAGTTTGGATAGTTCGCAAATCGCTCATACGGGGTTAGGGGCGCTGGCAGCAGCCCCTAATATGGCGGCGAAAATTCAAACCCAAACACCTGGCGTTATTTTTCGTTTCAACCTTTTGGGCCAAAAGCTATTTTTTCAAGACAAAAAATGGTACGTGTTAATATATTGAACGTCTTGTCAAAGATAATTTAAACTCGTACCCTAGATTCGAATACTGAGAGCTTTCCCATTGACGGTTTTGTTACGAAGCGTTTACACTTTTCCGGCACGTGACCTCAGAAAAATCGGGCTCCATCGGTTGCGGTAAGGCGCAGACCATGGAGCGAATTTTTTCTGAGTTCCAGCGGGAAGTGGGTAAACGCTATCGGCAACGCGCGAGAGAGTGATTTCGAATCTAGGGTACGAGTTTAAATTATCTTTGGTCTTGTTAATCTTTTGATACGGAAATAAGGCCATATTTGGAAAAGCTTGGCCGTTCCCCTTTAACTATTCAAATTAAAATTTCAAAGTCAAATTTAAGCAATAGAGGAGTGTACGCTGAACATTAAAATTAATTTTCCAAGTGCAAATTGAGGAACTAAAACCTAAGGAAGGAATGATCGAAGTATCCTTCCTCTTTAAAGTACAATTTTCAATAAGAAATTCGAATTTCCCGCCTTTGAATTCAAATTTCACGCTTTTAAAAGAGTGAAAGCCGCGACCTTGAAGAAATTCAATCGCTCCGAGATTGTCGAAAAAGTTAAAAGAAGAGCGGAGCGTTCTTTCAAAGTGTAAAGTGAAAAGAGTGACGGGCAAGTTCACTCTTGACATCTCACTATGAGTTTAGCCATAAGCCTATCATAAGGTCCCCATAAGTAAAGGTCTAGCATAGAGCCCCATGTTTACGGCATTTTCCATGCGAGAAGAAAATTAATGTACGACGATAGGACAGTAGCCAAGGTTCGTAGAGAAAAATACACCATTAGCGACATCTTTTTCAAAATTTCTACATCTAATATATTATCTTACTTGGTAGAGCAGCCACGCTCGGGTTGATAAATGCCACACAAAACGCTTCTAAATCTCAAATTTGAAAAATAAATACCTTCAGAAACGCAACTCTTATTTCTAATACTCAGTTTAAGCTAGGAGCAACAAACACAAGGAGAACGTAGCTAGCCTTTAAACACGCTAACGAAGGGTTGCGTACGAATTTCATTGGACGAGCGTCACGAGCCTTTACGTTGAACGTTTTACGGGCGGGGGAGAAGACAATTTCCGAATTTTCCCCTTCCGACGGCAGCAGGCGCTAAAGCGTCTAGCCAATGAAAAACGTACACAAGAAAATCCACGACTTTTGACGGGTTGCGTTCTCCTTGTGTGGGGTGTTGTGTTTGTTGCTCCTAGGTTTAAGGTTCTGATGAATCATTTGGCAAAGATTATGATAAGTGTTAATTTTAGGTTTTAAAGTGATAAAATTATGTATAAGCCTTGACTACGGTGTTAAGAGCTCGCGGCGGAGATTTCTCCCCCGTGGTTCTAAGTTTAAAAACGTTCGAGCACGGCTTGCGCGCATTCATAATGCATTTCGCGAAATTTATTTCAGAAATGCATAGTTGAGGACGTAGCCACTAGGAGGTGCAGATTTTGAATATCCAGCGTCTGCTACAGACAAATTAAAAAATCGTAAAAATGTTTTTTTCTTAAATAAACGTATCAAAATACAAGCAAACGATGCAAAAATTAAATTAAAATGTAAGCATCATTATTTTTAGAGTTGAATTGACCGATAACGATGAGGAAAAACTAATAGCATCTGCTTTAGCCGCTACCTATCTAATATAGTTTCAATGGCGAACCAAAGGGGGCGTAGTTCTTTTACTGTGCATTGATTACCTGTACATATCTTGGTACCTACACTTAAAGGGGAAAGACCAAGCTTTTAAAAATATGGCCTTATTTCCGTATCAAAAGATTAACAAGACGTTCAATATACTAACACGTACCTTTTTTTGTCTTGAAAAAAAAAGCTTTTGGCCCAAAAAGTTGAAACGAAAAATAACGCCAGGTGTTTGGGTTTGAATTTTCGCCGCCATCTTAGGGGTTGCCGCCAACGCCCCTAACCCCGTATGAGCGATTTGCGAACTATCCTAACTTTTAAAATCGCGCAATTTAGGCGTATGTCTCTTATATCTGGAACGCGCGGCGCGTGCGAAACAATTTTTTTGCGCCTTCAGCAGCGCACGCTTTTACGTTGTTTTTCTGTCTCACCGACTTCTCACCAGGTGTCGCGGCGGACGCGCGCTTTTCGATTTCCCGAAATTTCTTTATTTTATTAAAAATTAACCACTCAATATTTTTTTATGCGGTTTTCGCCACAAATTTTAGTTTTAAATGGGCTATACAGCTTTCTAACTGGTTAAAGCTTGACCATTCTCCTTTAAGTCATTCGCGGCTTGGAAGGCGATGTAGTGACAATAAATAAATAAATAGGCATTTAAGCAGAACGTCCATGCTCAAAATCACGAAGTGCCTACTTGAAAATTCCTGGCGGCGCTACTGGTCATGTGCAAAATTTTTACGAGCTTAAAAAATTCACGGATTTTTCTAATACCAACTCAGAATCGGATTAAGTACAAGGAATGTGTTGGTAAAATGCTTTGTTCTGTCTATTATCTTGAAAATCACTAGCAATTATGCAATAAATATTTCGATTAAAAATCAAAAAAATATTCATTTTGCCCGCGTTTTTACCTTTAAAAAAACTGTTTTCTGGCCCCACCCTCAAAATTCAAACGGTTTTTCGGCTATTTAAGTTCAGATACAGTTCTTTGAAGCTAATATAAAACAATAGTTTAAGTTTAAGAGAAATACACTATAGTATAAACAGTTTTCTCTTAAACGGATTAGAAACTAAATCGAAAAATCGTTCACACCTTAAGTATTCAACTTCATACTTCCTTTAAGGCTATAGTTTATTTCAAGTTCCCCCCTCCCCTTGGTAGTGGCCGTCAGTTTTCCGCCAAAACAGTCAAGTTGACGGCAGAGATGGGGAAAACCGTGATCCCTCTCTACTCTTCAACTCTCCCTCAAGAGGGAAATTGGTAGCCAAAAGAATTGCGTTTTTCGCTCCCTCTCCCTCTTTCTATTGAGGGACTGAACCAGAGAGGGGATTTTCCCCTCTTTCTATTGAGGGCCGTTTCCAGAGAGTGAATTTTCCCCTCTTTCGACGCTCTTCGCCATCTCCCTCTTTCTAAAGAGGGACCCTCTGGAAACTCTAGGCATTCCCCTCCTATTGTTATTCCAGCGCGCTTAAAAAGGCGGGAAATTCGAATTTCAATGGAATTTTCTCACTTTAATGGGCGGGAAATTCGAATTTTTATTTATTTTCTGTCTTTTAGAATGACGGAAGTCACTGTGGTGGATTCTCAAATGAAAATTAATTACTATCGAATTGCTTTAGGAGAACTAGTTTCAAACGAATGGTTATTATAATGAGATAGTAATTAAATAATTGGTCGTTGTTACCAAATTCGGCTGAAAGCAAAGGCTACGTAACGTTTTGCGTGTATTGAAAAAAATATTGATTTAAAAAATTTTAAGAGTAAGGAATATATATATATATATATATATATATATATATATAGGTGATAATTAACGATAACAGACTGTTGAAGTGGGGATTTCATTAAAGCTCGGGGAAACGGATCAATTAACCGCCAAAATTTCAATTAATCATAAACATTTCGATGAACTGTTTATTTATGTTTATTATTCGCGACCATTTGTGACTTTATATTTAACAAATAAGTTTTTATTCGGATAATATTCGGATATGGATATAAAAGAAATGAACGGAAAATTACTTATCCGAACGCTGAGCCCTAGATTTCGTTATAGGTATCAGAATTTATAGTAGAATTTAAATAACTCTTTGAAGCAAAAAGCGAGAAAAATTAGTTAGCCAACGCAATATTTCTTTGGTTTGATAAACCCGAGGAAAATTTGATATTACTGTGATATTTTGAAAACACGTGAGTACCGAGAACAGAGCGAATTTCCACTCCTCTTATCCTGTACTTAATTTTTGGACGAGTGACAACTGATTGACATATCTGACAACTTGATTGTCAGCTCTGACAGCTTGAGTAACCACCGGGACAATTCTATGTATTGTAGCTTACCTCTTTTTTAAAGCTCATTATATATATTCTATTCAAAAACAGTCAAAGCCGTCGGTCAAGCTGTCGCTCAGTTTTTCGGGGGCCAAAAAGAAGCACCCTCCCCTCTCGTCTACAATGAAAGGGGTACGTTACTTAAATGTTAGTAGGCGCCAAGAGCCCAAGTTGGTCCGAACAATTATTTCAACAGTTTTTATAGAATTTTAGTTTTTACTTTATAGGATGATTTAACTAGGCTAACATTTCATTTAACGTATGTTTAATTCATTTGACGTAACCTTGTTCAAATTTAATATGATTTCTAACGTTTCACCGTGATAAAGGTTGGTATTTTTTTACGTTACGAGGGCGAGAGAATATCGGAAAATAAACTTTTTTGCGTTACCATAAGTAGCTTAATAGAACTAATTATGACACTTCCTATTCATTGAATGATATTTTTTATTGAATCAATTTCGCCAATGGCTAAATAAATCATTGTGTGGCTAATGCTAGACACATCTGCTCCACGATTTGTTCCTAGTACTTGGAACTCTCAGTGGACGATGCCTGGGCCTATTGAAAATTGAAACGCTTTCAAATGTGTAAATAACCCTTTTTTGGGGAAAATCACGAATAATTATTTAATTGCGAGCTAAAATCACAATTATAAACACTCGCTTATTTTCAGTAGGAAAAATAGTTTTATCGCAAGTTAGGGACAAGTATTTTATTTTATTGGGCCTTCTAGTCATTTTTGTTGATATGATATAATATGCGTATTACTAAAAAAAATAGGCGACATTCATTGAAAATAATTTTTATTGGTTCTTAACTAATTTGTACTTAGTACATTGAAGTTTTCAATGACTTACCTTTGCCGTTGTCAAGTTACTCGCAACTGAAAGTTTAAGTTATTAAAGGGGGAAGATTATATGGCGTGTGCCTTCTTTAGTTCTAGTCAATTTATTACTTGTTTTAACTCGTGAGAAAATAAGTACTAAATTGCGACCGTACCTTAAAATAATTGACAACTTAGGTTGCGGTATAAAATCACGCAACGCAACGTAACATTTTTAGCTACCCTTCACACCCCCTGTCACATTTATTTACGTAATTTGTGAACGGGCCCAAACAGGGGCGGGTTAACATTTTGACGCACCTTGGGCTTAACCTAACAAGGCTTGACAGACCGGTCAAGCGGGTATTAATACTATGTTCCCTATAGAGTTTAGGCTTGCATAAAAATTCTTGGTGCCACTATGATGCTACTAATTCCGTGGACGAAAACAAAAAAAAACCCCTATTGAACCATGGGATTCTACTAACGGAATTTTTTTATACGGACGGTACGCCATAGAATTGAACAATTTGATTCATCGTGCAGTTAAAGTTAGAGAGCACGCGCGAAAACGCACGAGACCCTGTACACGGAAATATTAGGAAGCGCGCGCTCCGGCAAATAACACTTTTTATACCGAAGCGCGCGCTCCGGCAAATAACACTTTTTATACATGTATGCGTATATTTTATTTTATAGAAAGAGCTAAATAATAAAATCGCTACCTGAGAGCAAAAGTCAAGTAAGTCGAGATACGTGACTATTGAAAGAAATTCAAAATAAGAATCCTCGAGTGATTTCAAATTAAGGTGACTCAGTACAAAATTTTAAATATATATTTTCACTCGATTTTGATCAATTTTCATTATTAGATTATCATTGTTATTATGCTAGATTTCGAACTTAAAACCGGTTTTTCTCAAATAGGGGTTTTCAGTCCTACGGTAGGCGTGTTTCTCTATTTTGTCATTTTAGCTTGACCAAACACACGGTGGAAGGCGCGCGGAGGTAAAATTTTGGGACCTGGCGACTGAGTGGCGACAATCTGATGCCGAGTTTTGAATGCAAAAATTAACGCGTCCAAAGTTACGGAGGGAGGAAGTGGGTTGCGCTAGTCTCTTACATTCCGCAAATATCGAGATACTAACAATAATAGAAAAACCCATCTCGATACCGAGTTGCCCCTTTCTTAGTGATAATGCGCTTGGAGACGCAAAGTCTGGCTGTCACCTGTGGCCGAAACTTTCACTTTTCTTAAGCCACTTCTTATCCCGTTCTCAACCCGGCCAAATTGTGGGGGGGGGGGGGGATAATCAACGGAACCCCATAGCAAAGACTATATATACGCTTCGCTTACTAGACAGGCGTGTTCTATGGCTCAACTTGCATACCGATTGTGGCTCCATCTCGACGCTGGTCAAAATTTCCCCTAGCTTGAGCTGTGTTACTAGTGGCGCCTCTAGCCGCGGGTCCAGATATAACCCAGCTTTTACAGTGCTACAGAGGTGTTAATAGGTTTTTCCTAGGTACACGCCTGTCTAGTAAGCGAAGCGTATATATAGTCTTTGCCCCATAGTATCCCGCTCTTAAAACCCCACCGGTCTCGACTTGGTAGTCCGGAGAAGTCTTCTTTTCATTTTGACTGCTAAAGAAAGCATTTACAGTTACGACATAATTTTTACACGTTTGAGAATTAATTGCTAAACGGGGTACATGACGAATATAAAGAAGTGTCTAACAAATACTAAATCGCGCCTTTTGTATTTCTGCGAACATGTTTTTTGTGTACCATACTTTACTTTAACCGCGTATTCGTAGTCCAATTTCGCCGATAATATACGAGACTTAGGAACATTTCAATTACGATTGCTAAAACGCTGGTTGCTAGAAATGGAACAACGTGCCATAATTATCTCTAGATTTGATGAGCGGAAAAATTTAAATCTCCAGTACTTTTATTTAAACTCAAATATTATACACATTAGCTCGATAGAAATATCGTGTCGTCTTCAAGTTGTAAAAGGTTCCGACTCCGAAGTTTAATCGCGAGAAAAAAACCGTGGAGAATGAATACGTGACTCTCGACGTTGTCGTTCAAACTTCGAGAGTGCCGCTCTGCTTAGCCTCTCTATTAGTTAAACGTGTACTTTGATTATATGTCATGAGGGTATTAATACATAACTCTATAGTTCAATTATCAAAGATATAATTTTTAATTAAATAATAAATATTAAAATCTTAAAGTTTAAGGTTCACGGTCTTAAATTAAAACGAAGATTTGAAATTTAAGAAAATGAAGAAAATTGAACTTTTTATATTTATTTAGTGTATATGAAACTTTAAACATTTTTGATATTCACGTTAAGATATAAAATCCACCACAGTGATTTCCGTCATTCTTAAAAAATTCGAATTTCCCGCCCATTAAAGAGAGAAAATACCTTTTTAAGCGCGCTGGAATAACAATAGGAGGGGAATGCCTAGAGTTTCCAGAGGGTCCCTCTTTAGAAAGAGGGAGATTGCGAAGAGCGTCGAAAGAGGGGAAAATTCACTCTCCCGAGTGAGCGTTAAAAACGAGGGAGAGAGGGAAAGAGGGACGCTCCATTCCCTCTTCCAGAGGGTCCCTCTTTTCAAAGAGGGAGATCGCGAAGAGCGTCGAAAGAGGGGAAAATTCTCTCTCTGGTAAAGGCCCTCAATAGAGAGAGGAGAGGGAAAGAGGGACTCTTCATTCCCTCTCCCGTGATTCCCTCAGAGTTTCGCCCATCTCTGGTTGACGGCTTTGTCAGCTGTGTGAGAGCTAACTAGTCTTTTTAGATACACTTTTGGTTCATTGTTTTGGTTGTAATTAACCTAATTTAAATTTCGATATGAATTCCTTGGAAAAAACTTCGACTAAACCCGTTCCGAAAGAAGATATATATGGTGATGACAGGTGGATGTCCATGGTACGACAAGGCTTAGTGGCCATATTACTTAACTTATTTAACTGTTGTATTGTACATTGTACAATTCGGCGAATCCTAACTGTCGTCTGTCCTCCCCAACCCTTTTGTATCTTATATGTCGAAATTTAATAATCTACTATTAATTTAATCCCATACCTGTGTAATTAATTTTAATGTAACATTTTAACATTTTCTTACTTTTAACAAACCGTAATTTTTACACTAGAGCCAATAATCAAATACCCTTAGATTGACTCGCAAAGAGATAGTTTGTCTAATAATAACTAATTCTTTCAGCACAAGAGATTTCTAGTAGAGGGAAAAGTTAAGGAACCGGATGTCATTTTCATTGGGGATTCCGTAGTGGCATTAGCTGCCCACTCTGATGTAATTAATTCCCATAATATGTTGTTGATAGAAAAACTCACCGATTGGTTTCTTTTCTTTGTCCTTAGATTTGGGAAAAATATTTCATTTCAATGCATTGTTTGAATTTTGGAATAAGTGATGACAAAACTCAAAATGTTCTATGGAGGCTTGAAAATGGAGAGTTAGATAACTGTTGTCCTAAGGTATTTTTTATTATTTTACATTTTTTTATCTATTTTTAATATGACTAACATTTTGTTTTAATTTCAGGTTGTAGTATTATCAGTTGGTAGCAATAATTTTGAGGATACTGTAGATGATATTCTAAATGGAGTTGTTGAATGTGCAAAAGCTATCGCATCCCATCAACCTTCAGCTACTATAGTAGTTTTGGTAAGGAAATTAGGAATTCAATCTCCTTATCTTAAGTGAATAACGCAATTTTAACTAATATTTGTAATTTTTTTTCACAGAAATTACTACCGTGTGGTATAAATCCAAATCCTCTTCGCGCAAAATTTTTAGAAGTTAATGATAGATTAGATTTAGCTTTAAGTGACACTCCTTTAGTTCAAATTTTGAATGTAGATCCGGGCTTTGTCAATCACGACCAAACAATTAGTCACCATGACCTTTATGATTACGCTCATTTAACTCGCAACGCGTATTTGAGAGCCTTTGAGCCTTTGGCTGATTTACTACAAGAGCTTTTAGGGGGAGACCATTCGGAATCTGCCATTGCAAGGGCTTTGGACTAAATAAAGGGTAACGGCTATCACTAATCAAACAATTTCTTTTTGAAAAACTTGTACATAATATTTGTAAATAGATCTTATTGAAAACCCACTAGTTAATATTCATTTTAAAAGCTTAAAATCAAGAGCTTTTATTTGTTGGTATGGGAAAATCCCTTTTAAAATAACTTCTCACTCAAAATATGTATATAACAATCAAGGTCTGGTTATTCGTACCATTTCAGTCGTCCAAAAGATATATACATATACCAATATATGACAAAGGCTATGTAATTTTATACTGTTAAAAAAAAATAAGCTGTTGTATCAACGGTTCTTAAATCTTAATATTCATTTTTAATTTTTTATTTAAATATTCTCAACTAATATTGTTCAATCTCTATTCCATTTCCTTGTTTATTTACTACGTCAACAACTTAAGTACAAAATCACGTTAATTACTTTCAAATTATTGGCTTCGATATTATTATTCACTATTCTAAAACTAAAATATATTAATTTATTAAAATGTAACTCTGTCGGCAGCCAAAGACTTTGGATTAAACATTTAAAATAAATTATTGATTATTTTCCTATACACTCAACATTACACCCAATTTTTATTTCATGAATTTTTTCAACAAAATACACATTCGGTTTGGGAGTCAGGGCTACAGTTTTATGATTTCCACCAGAATCTTTTTTTTTTTTCATTTTCCAAGGATGATCAATTAAAAGAATAGGGTGGGATGTAGGGAGGGGTATTGCCAGTTCCTAACCAGTCGATTCAACGCGTTTTATGTCAAAATTTCGGGAGTTTGCAGAGCGAAGCCCGCCGGGGATGGCGGAAATCGAAATATTGTAAATGTCATTTTTAGCTTCACGTTTATTGCAATATTTCCCTTTTATTATTTCAGACATGTTTTAAAACTAATTTTGAGCTATTTCTGCTTTATAAAGGTTCACTTTTCTTCAATTTGAAGATATTTAGTAGTTTTCTCAAATATCCCAAACGGTTCTCTTTATGACGTAAAAATGACGTGACTCTGGGGAGGACCGAAATACGCCATTTTCTCTTTGCTTTGAGGAAGATTGACGCTTTGACAGGGTAGGTTAACACCTTCGTTCGGAATTTTCGTGCCTTCTTTTGAATAATAATAATTTCAAGTACTTTAAAGTATTTATTTAAAGATTATTTTAATTGTAATTAAACTAATCAAGTTACAGCTATGGAGATGTGTTTGGTAGGCCTATTCCCAGAAAAATATCGTGTTTCATTGTGTTTTCTCCCTTTCTCCTTTCGTCCCTTTGCCAATTGCCAGCTGCGGGGTATTCGTCTGCTAACTGCTTAGCACTTCCCGCGGAATCAACCTAGGCCTAAATGTATTTAGAATCTATCGATATCTAAAGAAGCCGTTTTTTCTAGCACGCAAGAATGCTATACTTTTTGTAGACATTCAATTCTATTTTCCCTTAAATTTTTTAAACGTTTGGGCTGTTTTTCTTACGCTTATTTTTGCGTCAATTAGTATGGCCTTGCTGTTAATGAAATCAATTATTAATGTTAATTAAAAATAATGAACATTTGGAACCAAACCCCTAATGAATTAAACAATATAAGCCTTTCATCTAAAAATAGGTACTACAAATGATTTTATTCATTTGTATAATTGACTTCCTTTTTACGGTTGTACATTGCCAGGCTGAGATTGGCTCATCATACTAATTAGATCAGTTTGTGTACAAACCATTTGAAAACCACACCCATCTATGTCTGGTATGATTGGCATTACTCGGTTACACCTATAAGAGACATTTAAAAGCCTCTTCGCCAGCAAAGCGAATCAGTGCCCCCCCCCCCCCCCTTTAGCTCAATTTAAATGTAGATGGTTTGGCTTCCCCATTAGGCTATAACGATACTTATAGGTTGAGTGTTTCAATAGGTTGCAGTCCTTCGAACATGCAAGAGCCTTCTCCGGGAAGTCCAAATACTGAATCAGTATTTTCAAAATCGCCTTCGGATGAGGTGATGACGCAGAAAGAAGACTGTCAAGATGAATCGGATGTTGTCATGATTCCAACTGAACTTAGTCCTGGCGATGAGCCGCTAGATCCACAAAGTCAAGCCAGATTTGAATCAGAAAAAAGAGCGGTGTACAAGTAAGATATATAGTCTAATTTCAGTTTTATTCAAGTGTTTCAATATTTTGTAAATTCCTCTAGACACCCACTATTTCCTTTATTGGCTCTTCTGTTTGAAAAATGCGAAATTGCAACGCAGTGTGCTGAAATTTCATCGTCAGAGAGCTTCAACCAAGACATTCAGGCTTTTGTTCAGCATCAAGAAAGAGATGGCAAACCTATTTTTAGTGAGGATCCAGATGTGGATGGATTGGTAATATATAGTTTTGACATTTTATCTGGGATTTTAAATATGGAAATGATTTAGATAAGTTTATTATTCAGATGGTGAAAGCTATTCAAGTATTAAGAATTCATCTCTTGGAGTTAGAAAAAGTTCAAGAGCTGTGTAAAGACTTCTGCAACCGTTACATAACATGCCTCAAAAATAAAATGCAAAGTGAAAATTTACTAAGAACGGAATATCCCGGAATTCCATCAAATGGAGATCCGTGTTCTTCTCCATCATCTAATAGCTCAAGTCCTCATTCGTTTTCCGGAATTGGAAGCAATAGTAATGGAAGTAATTCGCAGGTAAACAGAATTCTTGGTTTCAAAATAAAAATTAACTTTCATAAAATTGTAAATTTGTTTCTGAATTTGAAGGGAGGTGATAGCAGCAATGCAAACAGTTTTGTTAGAATCCAACCCAGGTTAACTCAAAGCCCTGTGAATTCTGTTTCCATGACCACAGTCGGGCCAAATCAAATTGTCTCTGGTTGTAAAGTGTATCAGATGGTTCAAACGCCCCAAGGAATTGTGGCTCAACCAATTCAGGTTTTATGATGTTTCTCTTTTTGTATTATTCCTTCAAGAATTTTTGAAATGGCTCCATCCCAGCCCGGCTAAAATAAGGATTTTTTAAAACTGCCCAAAAAAACAAAATGCGAGCTAAACTAAACCCCTCAAAACATAATTTCAATGAGCTATAAAAGCAGTTGGAATTCAGAATTTGTAGCAGACGAACATTTTAACTAGTGATTGTAGGGGGGGGGGGGGGTATTTGAGTCAGGGAGAGAAAAACCCCGAAAAACCGGGTCGGGGTTTTTTGGAATTTTTATATTTAAGCGTTTTCTAACTACAAAAGTGACAAAACTAATTCAAAAGTGGCACCTGTATTTAAAAGTAAAACCAAAACAACGGCGAACGAGAGGCGAGTGTGTGTGGCTGGCTCCTTCCCTGTATAAAACCCAACCAAAAAATTTAACAATGGGACCCAAGTCAGGTGGGGGTTGAAAACCCCGGGGATCCCCGACTTACGGGGTCGTGGTGGGGGTCCCCATATGATCACTAGGCCTAATTTTAACAAATTTATTAGAGAAAAAAGGGCTGTAAATAAGTAACTTAGTTCAGTAAAATCGGCTGAGTTTGTCGAGATGTACAGGAAAGACCCATCGACCGCGACATCTCCGATCAGGTAATCAGGTATTTTAAATTTTTCATTATGATTTGTGATAAATCCACGATAAATAGCACTGCCCAATTCTGATTTTAGAACTGCAAATCCGAGTCTTAGAACTGTCCACTATTATAGGCCCAGCTCAATACTCTTCCAAAATTGTAATCTAAACGCCTGGTATCATCATACGTCTATAATAAAGCTCCCTCCAAGTTAGATTTCACCATAGAAGCAAGGATAAAAAAAAAGTCATTGGCGTTTTTTTTTTGAGAGAAAACTTATGGTATAAGCCTTAGACACCAAGGAAAACATAAAAACAAAATAAGAGTTAAAAGTTAACGGGTAAATATGTAGCAAAGAACAAAATATACGTTAAAAGATAACGAAAAAATATTCAAACCGGGAAAGAGCCCCTAGGAAGACCTTTAAAAAACGCACATATGCGACAAATAGACAGGCAGCAGGGAAAGAAGTAAACCAAAATCCAGAAGCAGGCCAAGGACGCGAAGTGCACGACGCCTTGGAAAATAAATTCCTGTTTTAATCGCGCTGATTTTTCTATTTTATTCGCGTCCGAAAACTATTCTTACGCCCTCTTTTGGCTGACGTCGAAAACTAGATAAGTGGCGTTTGGCAGCCAAATGACTATAAGTACTTTTTATGGTACACAATCACGCGTATTAGAGGTTGAAATAGAAGCTATTAAAGCTTTACATTTGCATTTAAATATAGTTACTTAGTTTTGTTTCACCCATGGTAACAAAGAGCAATTACCACCGTACCACGCCTAAATTTTGTCACTTCTCTAATTTGACAAAAGCAGATGCTAGATCATAGACGTTCTCTCGTCGTAGCGCCGCAGCGCCACCTAGACTCGTTTTGATCCCGAATAGCTACTAGTGCGCATAGTTGAACGGTCTCGTCTCACACAAGAGTTCGAGCTCGATTTTAGTCTGAGCCCAGGCTTTCAAAAAATACGTACTTTTTGAAGGACTTGTTAACCCTTGTTAGTGAGTGAAATAAGAAATTTACAAATTTAATATGAGAATGATACGAGCCCAAGAAGAGTCCAAAACGTTGTGGTCATTTAATTTGAGCCCGAGATGAGACCATTAAAAAATAGCGTATTTCGCCCGGTGCCACGAGACCTCTAAGCACGGCCCAGTTTGTAGAGGCGAATATTATGCAGCCCAAAGGTTCGAGAATCTTGGTATGCATCAGTTAAACATGTCGGCCAAGCGGATTCTCCGTTTTGTGTCGGATATTGGAATTTTTGAGTCTTAAGGTCTGGGGTTGCACAATGGACCTCTGCTCGAAGTGCATGAATGGGCACATCTCTTGCCCTTCTCCCCACTCGTTAATAATAATAGTAATATAGTGTATTACTACGAGACGAGTCAGAGCTGAGACCATATTTTTTTCAGCAGCCTGATATGAGACCATATTATTGTCACGGGCCCGATTTGAGACCTTTTAATTTTTGAGAGTACGTTTTTGCGCGATTGTTTCCCTTGACCATTCTGGGCGCGGCGGCGCAGCGCAAACCGTGCCGTAATGGTTTCCTTTTCGCCCTTACAACCAACTTGGATCACGCGTTATAGCCATAGCACGAACAGCGCGTGATCACAGACTCCCAGTTGGCTGTGTCGCCCACCGAGAAAACGGTATACGGAATTAACGTAATTGGGGTTTGGTGAGACTAGAGTCCGAGATCAAGTCTTGATGTGCAGATATGTTAGTGCGTGGAAGTTTTGGCTGACACCATAAGCGCATTTTTGAACGGCGATATTTTCCGCTGTTTTGAGCGTGTAAATTGGCGCTATTTTTTGAGCAACGAAATCTTCGCACTTTTTGGAGCGGATAAATTTTTGTTATCATTTACGATTTGCGTTATTTTAAAAGTATATTTTACTGCCCAATTTCAGTGAAAATGATAAACCGCTTAAAATGATAAAAGCCCTGACCTCTAAACCCCGATAAAGTTTATTTTTAATAGCTCCTCCATCCAAGTCTCTCTTTTAAAACTGAAAAAAAAAGGTATAGATCATTACTACAATAATACTAGAGGTAATATTCCGTTTAAGAGCTATTGTCTTCGGATATGTCAATGCCGCTATGTTGATTTTCGAAAGGTACTGCTTTCAATTTTTTTTTAAAGTTCTTTTATAACTTTTTTCTTATTCATATTTTGGTCTATCGGAACTTTTTGATATTATAATCAACTCCACCAAAGACCCTAATTAGCAAACAGAAGACAGCAAACGACACATTAGTCACGTGGTTTTATGAGAGGAGGAGGTTATAACATAGAAATCTCATAGGTAACTAGAATTCTGCCGTGTAACTGGCAAATGGGCCAAACGCCGTGGCAGACGATAGCCAGATCTCAGCCAATCAGAGCTCAAAGAGTGGTTCTGCCAAGAATTTAATGTCACCAGAGAGAATGACGTCACCTATCTCCCGCTATAGTAGCGGATCCAAGGGGGATTATTATCCTCCTTGGTGGAACCACTCTACGGCCTCTCATTGGCTGAAGGTTCAAGGCGAACTGGCGTCAAGCTCGGCCGTAGACGGCAGCATTCTAGTTACCTATGAGATTTCTATGGGTTATAATATCCGTCTTCTATGTTCCGCCAAAAAAGCGGGGAATTAAAGCCGTTATGGATTCCTGCAGAAGTTTTTTTATGTTTCGACAAGCGTCGCGTCAAATATTACTTTATAATTTAACAGAATTGTTCTTTAAAAAAAATTCCAATAAATTGGTAATACACTTTAGTAATAATACTTAAAACAAACGACCGACACGGGTTCAACAACCTTCTGATTAATTCCCGATTATGTATCAGAAAAACAATAACAGTTGTTGAACGATTTTGGCTTCGTCTGGTTGTGACGTCACGATAGGAATCGGAAAGGTATCAAATTAACCTGTCTCCGACCAGGTTTTTCTGATACGTTTAATAAACGTATGGTTGTTGAACGCGCGCATATTATATTTCTGCTTGTCGCCATTTTGATTGATTCGTCCATTTTAAACGGGTTTTGGCGTTCAACAACCATTTACGTCACTATAAGCTATCGTACCGAACGGTAACGCGATCAGAAGTATCCGATTATTTTAAGATTTTAGTTGTTGAACGCAGCCAATGTGGCACGGCGTCGCCACGCTCTTCCCAGATCGTTAAAGGGTTCCATCAACCTCGTAAGGGGATGACTGTGGAGGGAGGAAAAAGCATTATTTTTTAAAGCGGAAAGAGACAAATTTTTGGTAACACGAAACTTTGCAAAACACGTGGTAATTTCGCTGAAATTCGGATTTCGATATCGGTCGCAACGGACGGAGTTTTTGTAACCTGGTCTAGTTTGCTTTTATTGGAATTTAATTAGAATTAATATGGAAATTTGTTCTTGATCAAAAAATTGTCTTAGTGATTTTCTTATCGTTTATCATGTATTTTATTATTACCATTAATTTCATTCCTCGACATAGTGTAGCGCGGGTGTCGAATGTTGGAGATCTCAACCTAGGGACAATCGACTTAAGCGAACCCCTATGGTACCCGTCTACAACTAATAAAAAAAAAGAACCAAAGGAGATAATAATGAATGAATACGCCCGGGACTACTCGCGTAACGTTATATGGTGGGGTTAGCGAGGGTCCTCAGTATTAAATTGGTGTCTAGGAGAAATTTGTTATTAAACGTATCAAGCCAGTTGTTAGATTGCCAAACACTAAATGATTTAATTTAAACTCAATATCCTAACCAAACATTTAAGCTAACTTAAAACTACCTAAACACTAATTAAACTAAATGAAATATTATCAAACTAAGCAACTGGCCAGTGCTCGCGGCATTAACGAAATGTAAAATCTAGGTTGCAACCATTACTTAACAAAGTTCATCCCGAAATGTTTAGTTGAGCTGCGGAAACTTTATCGAAGTGGCAGAGTCCGGTTGGAGCCGTGGAAGAATCTGAGCTACGTTGTTGACGTTTCGGAACAGCGGAACACAGAATTTATGTTGGTGGCGATGGTATCTCGTACAATATGTTGAATGTAGCCGCTGGATGGTTGGGCATAACGAATTGGCCAATATAGATTGTTCCTGTCCTTATCTTCAAGTCAACACGTTTACAGCTCGAAGGTTAAACAAAACACGACTTTAACGTCCAAAATTAGTTGAAATATCAATTATTTTTCTCCGATCATAAAATGGAGTCCTTTTCAAATCAAAATCCGAACCGTTACTATATCTTTTTTTTTAGCTCGCGTCCGAGCGCGCGTTATTAAAAAAAACTCGCGTTATTTATCTCGCGTATTATTTTCCAACTCTTCAATTTTGAGAATAAATATAAACGTAAAAATATGTATAATACATGTAAGCATATTTTAACACAATAAATAATTTATAATATATATAATGTATAAGAAATATAAATGACTATCAAACAACTGGTCTTAGACACGTCGGCATATCAATAAGGGGTCAAAGGGGCGCTGTGATCTCCTCGCTATCCCACAAAAACAAAGATCTCCCGGTAAAAGGAGGGGCCCTTCCCTTACCTGGGGTAAAACACAAACAACCGAATCACCCAATCACCAAAATATTCGACCAGCAATTATTTTGGGGGAAAGGGGATGGTATATTTCTTATTAGTTTGACATTTCGCATTACAATTGTTAAAACCGAAAATTTTAAAACAGACTAACTAACTCGCGGAGGAATACTACGCGGTCATCGTACATTCGTTTAGCGCGACGTGCGCCCTCTAGTGGCGGTAATCGAAAACAAAATCCGTGTAAGTTTCTCCCCTTACGAGGCTGATGGAACCCTTCAATGATCTAGCGTCTGCTATTGTTAGATTAGCTTAAAAAGCTTAAATTATAATAAAATGGAAATGTTAAAGTTTTAAGTTTCTATTTCATCACAACCCTCTAATACCCTCTTTGCCCCAAGATATCATTTATTGTAAGTTTCGAATTTTTTTATTAGAACATTTCAATAAGCAAAAGATTATCTCATACATGTTTGTATTTATCACTTGACCCTTGATTTATTTCCCACTAAAACTTTTCGGAGCTCTTCATACTATCACAGGGCTGCCACACGTTAGGGAATTTAACAAGTTGGCAAGCCAAAATATACCTCTCCTCGGAAGAATGGTCCCTAGTGGTATTAATTTCTCGACACGACCCCCAAAGATATCTCCGCAATTCAGAGTTATTTACGAAAAACGTATTCTCGGTTCAAACCCTTCCCGGTATAAAATTTTAATTTTAATTTAAATAATTGAGACGAAACAATCGAGTTTAATTTATTCAGAATATTATAAATTAAGTAGTTACAACAGCGAGTTAGACTTACTAAAACAATGCACAATTGAATTTAACCCTTTTTACAGTACATGTTTATCAGTTGAATATAATACTAAGCAAATTTTAATGAAAGAAATATCTACAGATGGTATTTGTATTTTTCTCGCTTACGAAATACTTGCCGCATCTTTAACGCTCATTTTATTTCAACGCTCGTAGACTTCCAGTTGACGTTGTGACACATACCGCATGAAAAAGACCAATGCCGTCCAATTTCCAATATCATATAATGACTCGCACACCCAGGAAATCATTGACTGCGTTTGAAATCGTAGATATCCAAATATCCACACCAAATATATTTACAAGAAGCAAAAACCTTACCATCAACAAAGCACAGAGAGCCACTTGACTAACCGCCAGCTCTTAAAGCAATTAACGTTAAATTATCTCCTTTGAATTAACACAACTATATATAGGTCGTTAAGAATACCCGTAAATAAATAACAAAAAAACTAACAAAGTGGACCACCCACATGGTCTACCCTTTAACCCTCTAATCTCGGCTGACTGCGCTAAAACAAGATTTAACCTTTAAAATTTCATTCGTAAAAAAACCAGATTAGGCCTTCATAAATTATTAATAAAAAAAGACTTTATTACCTATTATGCTTACGATGCGTGTCTTAATTTCAGTGAACCTAAGCAGCTATCGGTGGTTCTGTGGTAGAGCGCTCGACTGCCAAGCCGAATGGCCTGGGTTCGAAACCTGGGTGGCGCATTTGTTTTTAATCAATAGAGAAACGCTAAATTATAATTTCTTCGATGCAATAATTTCAATTTCAATTCTATTTCAATTAAACCAAAATTTCGTACTCTATTAAATACGCTTCCGATAAAGCTGAAGGTCTAATTTTCAATGAAGCGTAACAAGTGTCGGTGGTTCTGTGGTAGAACGTCCGCCTGTCAAGCAGGAGGTCTCGGGTTCAAATCCCGCCCGATGCGATCGCAAATTGATACTAAGACGAATACCGTGTACAACTGGTGGAAACCCTGCCATTGGACGTTGAGAGGTAGCATTACACTCAGCACTCGGTCCGTCCCGAAGTCATTAAGAAGAAGTTGGAGAGAAAACGCCCATATAAACACAACAGACTCAACATGCACAACCATCAGAACACAAACACAACAATTTCAACGCATAAACATTACAAAAACGTAATACACCAAACCGTCACGACGGTGAGCGGAAAAACACCATCCAAACCAAACCGCAAATGCATCCGTTAACGCTCACCGTCACACGGTGGTTTTGCCAACCCTTCGAGAAACTGCGTACGCAGTGATTACACTTTGCACCGAAAATGCGAACGCGTTCGCAGGCCTGACAGACCCACAGACAGACACGGTGGTTGTATAACCCCTCCTAGTGGACTTTGTCCCCTCGGAGAGGTAATAACCCCTCCTAGGGGACTTTGTCCCCTCGGAGAGGTAAAAATGGGCCTAGAACGTCAGGGAATAGGCCTTTCTATAAAGTAACATTGGCCTTCTTGTTAAGATGTATCGAGTGCGTCACTCGTGACGTAGAAGTGACGTTTCACTATGATAGCCAATTAAAATTCGACGAGATCTAACCTTAAAAACTGAACTGAACTCCTACGTATCTCATGACGAAAGCGATACATTAGAACAAGTTCGGCAAGCGTAATGACTTTATAGAAAGGCTTATTTTATGATTTTGAAAAAGTAAGGGAATTAAATTTTTTCTTGACACTTTTTGAAGGTGATTTTACTCTAGATCTATGACAAATTCTATGATTATCATTTATTTCCTTGAAAGTGTGGATAATCAACATGGCAATAACCTTTTTACTGAAATTTAAGTCCATTTAAATTTATTAACTTCTGATAAAAGTAAAGTATAATATACAAATTTTGGCCTTGGAAAGTCCGGTAATAGTCAGGGAATTTGAATCTGCACATTTTGTAGCAACCCTGTATCACTTTTGTATATTGCATTACTAGTCACTGCCTACTACTCTTCACCTATGTTTGACCACTGTACATATCACGATACCTGCAAATAAGTCGTTGCTATAAATTCCGTGCATAGACACGAGGATGACGCTAACTATTCTCCCAACGCATTTTTTTATTGATAGTGTGGTTCGCCAATAAGGTGGCTAACGGCTGGAAACTTCCAGCTAGTCGTTATCAGACATGGGCAAAATCGCTAGTGATTTTTAGAACTAAATAAAAATCATCACTCTTTCCCATTCTCGCTTTTCGTCACTCACCGAGTACACTCTTCCACAAAGAGTGAGATTAGTCAAGGTCACTAATTTCACTCTTATTTTTGGCGGGAAACTTTAAACTTAAGGCGAGAAATTTTAATTCGTTCTAAAAAGTATATAGCCTTTTTGTCGTTAATAGATGGCACCACGTTCTTCAGTAAAGTCATTAAATTAAATTGAAATTCAAATTTCCCGCCTTCTTTTAATAGCCTTGAAAATTGATAAGAGGGAAAGAGCTGACCATGACCACCTTAACTCTTTACCCGCAAGCTCACTCTGCGAGTGACCGGAAAAGTGAAAACTCCACTCTCACGAGTGGAGTTTTTTTATTTGGGAGTGGAGTGAGAAAAGTGTGGGGGGAAAATCACTCGTAAAAATTCACTCATTTGCCCAACTCTGATCGTTATTTGTTTTTAGAATTTTCAGCCGTCTAAACGGATTAAAACAATTATTGAATGTATGGTAATTTTCTGTGTAGTATTAATTTGTGCTGACACGTATATACTTGGATAAACGAGTGCGTTTTTGGTATAACAGGGCTCCCAGAGTTCCTATAATTCCTATAAATTCCTATAATTTCAATATGCTCCTATAATTTCCTATTTTCTCAAAATTGTTCCTATAAATTCCTATTTTTTCGAAATTTTCTAGTTTTTCTATAGCTATATCCAGAAATTCCTATAATTTTAAAAGTAATGTATAAGAAAACAGCCTTAACGTTTGGGAAAAATTTGCTTTCTAAATAGAGCTTAGCTCTGGCTTAGGTCCGTTGTTCCCGAAAACATCAAAGGTTGGGCTCCCAGAGTTCCTATAATTTCCTATTTTTCAATATTGTTCGTATAAATTCCAATTTTTTGGCTACAAATGTTCCTATAAATTCCTATATTTTCTATGAAATTTCCTATAATTCCTATAATATTTTTTAAAAAATCGCTGGGAGCCCTGGTATAACACACAAACTGAGGCTGTACTCCGTTACCATTTACTAGTAATGGAAATATGGAATTGAATATCAAATATTTGGACGTATTTGGTTTTAGTTTTAGTTTTACTGTGTTCTTTAAAAAAAATCCAAAACACACCAAGGTTCAACAGGTGTTTAAATAAAACATCTTCAAAGAAATCGCCAAGAAATTACCGAGAGCCCGGCCCGGCAAGTTATTGTTTTTATAGTGCTTGTTGAAAGAATGTAAACTTTTCACCTGTATGGTATGCGACAAGTGTTTCCTTTCAACCAGGTAGCTTTTTTTGACATGTTAACACGACGTTATGTTTACAGGTGAAAAGTTTCCATTATTTCAACCAGCACTATATAAACAGTACTTGCAGGTCCTGGCTTTCGTAAATATTACTTCTTGGCGTTTTCCTTGAAGATTATTTATTTAAGCGCCTCTAATCTACTGAAAAGTGATTAACAAATGACTCGAATATAATGGGGCTTCACAGTTACGTCTCCGGCTCAAATAAAGGGAAACGTGAAACAGGACCCCTATCTTGGCGATTGCAGCGCCACACTATACTTCGTTATTCGCGACCGAGTCTAGGTGGCGTAACGGCGCTCAGTCTTGTAAATAGCACATGATCAGGGTTGCCACACGTCAGGGAAATCAGGGAAAAGTCAGGGAATTTAAAAATGGGCCTAAAAAGTCAGGGAATTTTAAGAATTGGTAAAAATCAAGGGAAAAGTCAGGGAATTTAATTTTATCTGGGCACTTTTTGAAGGTAATTTAACTCTAGATGTATGACAAATTCCACGATTATCATTTATTTCCTTGAAAGTTTGGCTAATTTTATCAACATTGCAATAACCTTTTTACTGAAATATAATTCAATCTAAATTTATTAACTTCTGATAAAAGTAAAATATAAAAGAAAAATTTTGGCCTTAATAAGTCAGGGAAAATCTCTTAAAATGGTCAGGGAATAGTCAAGGAATTTGAATCTGAAAATTTTGTGGCAACCCTGATGATGGTCTGCAGGACAAAATTCTGTTTATTAATTGTTCGGACCAGTTGATTAATTGAAAAACTAGGGGTTACAAGTCCTTGGGAGTTGTTAATTAATTGTGAAATTTCCTGAAAATTAAGGAGATGTTCTGTTTAATATTTAAGAGATTCAAACAATTTTTTTTGGGATGTGGCAGCCCTTAGCTCCAGCGACTGATTCAGTGAGCAAAGACTACATAACAGTACACTACGCTAATCCATAGAATATAGACTATAGTTGGTTACTTTTCGCTTGTTCCAGGCATTGAGGATAAAGGAGTCGTAATTAACGCGCTAAATGTGTCCAAGCAGGAGAACCGAGACTCCAGGGGGCTGACAACGGTGGTAAAATCAAGGAGGACCAGGGTGAGAAATAAGGATTTTATTTAAACTGGACCTGTGGCCAGTAGAGCCTAGGTAGTTTAATTAAAAAACTGGCCACCATTTTTAACCTTCAAAATCAGGCTTTCATAATTTATGGTCAAATTATCTATTCTTGGCAATATGTGCTATAGACCCGACCCTAACAAGCCTACTGAGAGAGAGACTGTTTATATTTCTTTATGGTAACTGGTAAATTCGCTTCTTCTATACTGTGTGTAGAGTGTAGAGTAGACAAACTCACGACACCCAGCCACCCACCCATACACACAATTGACACAACTTAGGCCAAGCACACAGCATAGAAGCAAAGACCAAACAATTTTAGGGATTAATATATAATTTTTTTAATGAACTAAAATTATGAAGGGAGTAAACTTATATTTAATTAAGTGGTCACCAGGGCCACTAAAACCCCAAGCATTTAATTTTTAAACTGGCCCAGATAAGTTTTAAACTGGCGATTGGCCTGTGATAGTGCCTTATTTCTCACACTGAGGAGGACCCAATACGGAACAAGTACGATTTTAGCGCCATCTACACAAATAAAGATTTGAAATGGCTGAATTCAGAGAGTAGGCTGAGGGCGCTTAAATCGTACTTGTTCCGTATTGGGTCCTCCTTGATTTTACCCCCATTGTCAGCCCCCTGGAGTCTTGGTTCCCATGCTTGGACATATTGAGCGCGTAATTTACGACTCCCTTATCCTCCCTGTTCCGGGATTTCGGAGTAAGGCTATGACATCATTTTACTCTGATTCTGTGGTGGCGAATAGTTCACAAATAGTAAAAACGTTTTTTCAAAATGGCTGCCTGTGGCCTTTTTAGCAGATAAATTCCGGCTAGCAGACGGCCAAATCCGATTTACTCCTTTACACCCGAGGGGCTAACCACTCTTAGAAAGTCTGTACACCGGATTACACTTAGATTAGCACTGCCAAAGGCAGGGACTTCAAAGATTACGCGTAGTCCCATTAGTACAGTCAAAGGTACGGCTCTGTATACCGATTACGCGTAGTGATCAGCCCCTCGTTTACACCTCCTTTTCAGAAGGAGTAAATATTAATATGAAAGTATCGTTATTTATAAAGCCACTACCTTTAAACAGGGGTTTGGGTTACAATGCGTAGGAGGGTGGTGGAAAGCCCTTCATGCCACGCGAGCCAACAGCTCCCTACACTTACTGTTACCATATGTAACATAAGTATGCCACTAGCTCTATTTCTTCACTAACGGTTTGTTTCACAGATATTGCGTCATCTTTACCCTACGTAATATTTGATGTCATCGAATCTCAAATGCCGATAATGCCGTCGCCCAATTAGCTCTACATCTGATAAACCGACGGCCATTATTTTAGTAAACAAACCGGTTTGAACAACCAAGGCTTAGTGTCAAGTTCTGAAATGTAATTAATTTGCAAATTAATGAAGTTCTCGGAGACTCACGTTCTAAAATAAATTTACATTGTCAAATAAAAGAAGCAGGTTTATTGGAAATTCAGGTTTAGCTTTTCTGGCGCATCTACAAGGTTGGAGTCTTTGCAGATTCTTTTGAGCCTAGGCCTAACTCTTCTAGGCTTGATATGGGTTTTAATAACGCTGGTGGAATATTCCACTTCGACGAATTTTTCCATTTTCGGAAAGCGATCACTTATTGATCATTTTCCCCAACCTTTTATTTTTCTAAATTACTCATAATTTAACTTCATCCGCACAAATCGAGCGAGTTTATAAATTTCAATAAAGCTACATTGGGCTGACTAAAATTCCGACGCATAAAATTCCTTCTAAATTTAGAGGTTTTCCATTGGCTTAAATAAATATGTTACTAGTCAATAGAGCATAGCGCCGAACCAATTTTCAACGGCGGCGGCGTGGCGCGCCGATTTTCCGAAAATAATCGGCGGCGTTGAAAAAAATCGGCGGTGGCGGCGTCTAAGGGGAAAAACTGCCCCCCCCCTCAGAAATAGCGCCAGCTTTTAATAGACCGCTAGAACTTAAATTGTTAAACACATTTAAAAAATACATGTTTAATATAATGTATTTTATTAAAATAGGAACCACTTGTTTCCAAAACAAAGAAAAAGTAACTTTGGTTACATACTATCAGATGTAACTTATTTAATCATAAGTGTGCCTGAAAGAATTTTTTCATAATGATACCTTGTTGCAAGGATATGACGTTATTGACGTCACTTCCCAGTCGATGACGGTTTTATCGTCATCAAAACTAGTTCTCGCGTAGGGGGGAAGGAAGTTAAAACCAGTTTTACGCGACGTTAGTGCTGTATTTTCTTTGGTGGCTGTCAAAGACTATATAAAGTTAGGCGTAGCTTTATATAGTCTTTGGTGGCTGAGTCATTCCACGACAAATCGACCAAATTTTTTGAAATTTTCCACTCTACCTTCTTAGATTTGGATAACAATTTGCCTTAAGGGTTATTCTGGTCGAGAAATCCGATTTTCAAATTTTTTTTAATGTGCGATAAGCGGTTTTTGAGATATTCGCTATAGAACTTTACCAAAAAGGGCCAAAAAGGCCTGGACACCGAAAACTTGGAAATTGATATCTCCGTCAATAAAAGTCCGATTGTAATGGGATAAAGCTTATTGTAAAGCATTTTTCTTATACAAACCAGCATAAAATTTTAAAAATTCTATATTGAATTTCTCAGTCTCAAAAAACAGTTTAAATTGTATGACCTTTGACCTTTACCTGTGTCCCCAATTTTAGTGAAATAGAAATATTGTTTTTCGAATTCCCCGTTTATGATTTAGTCGAAAAGATCAAAATCCCAAAGTAGTATTTTTAGTTCTTTAGAAATAAATTATTTTGTACAACCCCTCGTGCAGTTTTAGAGATATGGAACTTGGTATACATATCTTGTTAGTCCAGTCGATTTAAATTAAAAAAGGGGTGTAACTAAAAAAAATTTCAAAAGAATTTTTCTCTTTTGCAATGTGTTCCTAAAATCGGTCTGAACAGCCCCTGAAAAATTTTCATGAATCCCACCTTGGGAAAGTGGTCAAAAGTGGTCACAGGTGGTCAAGGTAGATTTTATTTGGAAAATACGGTCGGGGAAAATTAAAAAAGTTATCCTGACTTCATGCTTTGAGATAAAAGGCTGAAATTTGGTGAATATACTTCACAGCTATAGGGGATAATTTTTTAAATAGTGTTTATTTTGACGGGAACGCTCCGAGAATGTAGTTTCCTATAGAATAAGCCAAAACTCGGCATAAATCGTCCAAGTAACAATTGTGATTCTCTCTCTTGTAGGTTGAAACGGCTGCCATATTGTATTTTGCGAATGGCGGGAAAATATTATTACCGCGCAAGCCCGTGATAAACCGGAAAAATAGATAATAGACAATATCAAGAGTATTTGCATACGTTATAAGGTTTTTTGATAAGATATTCCGAGATTTACACCGAACTTGCGTCCGCCATATTGAATCCAAGATGGCGGCGGTAAAAAGCTTTGACCTATAATTATCCCCTATAGCTGTGAAGTATATTCACCAAATTTCAGCCTTTTATCTCAAAGCATGAAGTCAGAATAACTTTTTTAAACTTTCCCCGACCGTATTTTCCAAATAAAATCTACCTTGACCACCTGTGACCACTTTTGACCACTTTCCCATGGTGGGATTCATGGAAATTTTTCAGGGGCTGTTCAGACCGATTTTTGGAACACATTGCAAAAGAGAAAAATTCTATTCAATTTTTTTTTAGTTACACCCCGTTTTTAATTTAAATCGACTGGACTAACAAGATATGTTTACCAAGTTCCATGTCTTTAAAACTGCACGATGGGTTGTACAAAATAATTTCATGTCTTTAAAACTGCACGAGGGGTTGTACAAAATAATTTATTTCTAAAGAACTAAAAATACTACTTTGGGATTTTGATCTTTCCGACTAAATCATAAACGGGGAATTCGAAAAAAAATATTTATATTTCACTAAAATTGGGGTAACAGGTAAAGGTCAAAGGTCATACAATTTAAACTGTTTTTTGAGACTGAGAAAATCAATATAGAATTTTTAAAATTTTATGCTGGTTTGTATAAGAAAAATGATTTACAATAAGCTTTATCCCATTAAAATCAGACTTTTATTGACGGAGATATCAATTTCCAAGTTTTCGGTGTTGAGGCCTTTTTGGCCTTTTTTGCTAAAGTTCTATAGCGAATATCTCAAAAACCGCTTATCGCACATTAAAAATAATTTGTAAATCGGCTTTTACGACCAAAATAACCCTTAAGGCAAATTTTTATCCAAATCTAAAAAGGTAGGGTGGATACCTTTGGACGATTTGTCATGGAATGACCCGGCTGTGAAACAAGGTCTCATTTAAATTTTTAATACAGATATGTTAAACAGAGGCACACTTATGAGTAACTATGTCACATATGATACTATTAAACTAAAACAATTACGCTAGTAATAACAATACTGTACTAATTTACTACCATTTCACTAGTATTCTTATCTATACACTCTTTTTAGAAACTTTTGCTGGGCGCCGCCATTATCGTACAGACAACCAACGAGCCAGCCCTCTACCGCAGAAATTTCATCCCCCCAAATCCGGTTTTATTTTAAGTCTATTATCACAAATTATTTTATCTTTGTATCAAAGGAATTTTTAAAATGTAATATAATAGTTGTTGCTGAATGCAGCCAATGCAGCTGATACGTTTCTGTACTTATTACAAAATACAATGCGAGGCAACTCCAAAGCCGTTTTCATTTCTCTCTCTCCTATCCCAGCTATCTGCTGCAGAAAATCTTGGTGTGCGCGGTGCAGTGGTGCCAGATCTTTTGGAAATTATTAATTATTTTTAATTTTATAACGCTAGTACGGTGCACCCAACAGCCTAGGAATCGTAGCACTACCAAAAGAAAAATCGATGTAGTTTAGATCTCAAAACGTAATTATTATACTTTAATAATGGAAATTAATTCGGCGGCGAAATGAAAATGTTTCGGCGGCGGCGTTTCGGCGTTATCTAAATAATCGGCGGCGGCGGCGTTTGATCGGCGGCGCTATCCTCTACTAGTCAATAGTGTGACTCCCAAAATTACTAGGAAGAATAAAAAGGTTAAAATCTAACGTAGAAATTGGTGGTCTCAAAATTCAACAATCAAGAAAAACAGCGTAGTTAATGGCGGTTATTCCCACAGCAAACTATTTAACAGATAGTTTCGACTATTTAATCAAAATAAACGAATAATCGCCAACCTTTTCGGCTATTTTTAACAATAGGTACTTTCTTTTTTTTTTGGGTTTTGTTTCTTTTTTTTGGTGTATTATTTGTCACGGATTACAATAATGCAAAAAGTTTTAACCGCAATTTATTATTTAGAAAGATATGATAAATTTAAAATTGTTACTTGCCAGCAATTTTTACCTCGGAAAATACGACATATTTCGAGATTTTGGTACGTGTTGGATATGGTAGGACTGATGACGAATTAGATTTAAGGACAAGATATTACTAAATTTTTAAAACGTGTGCAAACCGAAAATGTGTTTTCTACGGCGAATTCAATTCGCTAGATACTAGGTACGATTTCACTGGATAGGATGTCCGTAGGTGGGGTTAATATATGCATCCAGGAGGAGGGAAATCTCCTTCGTGTGGGATCGATTCATCTCTCAGTCGCTATCCCTTTAATTCACACCACAAAAGCCTATACTAGGTACTGTCCTCTACGTCGCGTTATAGATGGCACAGCTTGATTAGCAAGAATAGTGCTGGGGTGGCGCCGCGCGCCCACAGTGCTCGAGCGAAGCTAGTGCGCGGCGCCGTGAGGCGCCAATACTTCGTTTACGAGTCCGGTTTTACTTTTAGTTTGGAACTTGCTTATCGGTTGTAGTTTTGCTTTAACAGAGAAATTAGGTTTTACTTTTGCTTTCGGTTACTTTCAGGGTTGGCTGATTGAAATCAATTTTTATATAGTATTTTTGAAAAAGAAAACACCTCGACAATTGCTATAATTTAGGTTCAAATATAATCTTTCTTGTACTCCCCCTAATGTTGCATTGGATTCTACCTGTAGGTGGAGATTCCGCCGAATTTTATTTGTTAAGTACCAAAATATGTTTTAAAAAATAAAAACTTCTGTATGATTATTTATTAGCTTAAATTTAATAAATTCATTATATATATGTATATATATATATATATATATATATATATATATATATATATATATATATATATATATATATATATATATATATATTAAGTCTCTAAAAATTAATTGTTTTAGGTAAAATTATGATACTAAATTATATAAAACTTTGAAATTTTAATTAAAATCATATAAATCGATTTATTTGATTTTTTTTAAATCAAAAAATTGCTAACCCTGGTTACTTTACCTAGTCAAAATTTCACTGCGGTTGTGTTGTGCATTCTTCTGGTTCTAATCTACTACATTTTTTTTATATTAAATTTAGTAATATTGTGCCGTGAAAAATATTTCGTCATCAGTCCTACCTCATCCAACACGTACAAAGATCTCGGAATATGTCGTATTTTCCGTTGTAATAATAGTTCTTTTTATAAAATAACCTTGGCCATCTTGTTGAAATGTTGCCTCCCCGCTTCAGCTGTGGATCCGTTTTCTCTTCCACTAAAGAGCTTATGAACTCATTCTTAGGCATTGGCTGAACTATTCCAGGGCAACATTTCAACAAGTTGGGTAAGCGTAAAGACATTTTATAAAATCAACTATTGCTGGGCAAGTTACAATTTTACATTGATCATATCTTTCTAAATAAGAAATTGCGGTTAAAACTTTTTGCATTATTGTAATCCTTGAAAAATAATACACCAAAAAAAAACAAAAGTAACTATTGTTAAAAAATCCCACATTTGCAAGCTCTATTAAAGGGGTCCATCACACACAACAGGGGGGGGGGGGGGGCATAGGGGCATTGAGTTGGGAATCAAGTATTGTCAACCCGATATTAATCCAACTAACCTAATAATATAAATAACCTAACCTATTTTCCCAGCCTAAACCCCCAAAATGCGTTGAAATACGGCGAAAATAAAAAAAGTAAATTAGTAATGTTTTGCATTTCCACAATTTTCTTATACGTCATCAGCCCCACGATATCCAAAACGCATTAAAATCTAGGAATTTAAAGAATCGTCCAATAAGGAGACTTAATCAACTTTATCGTTCTACCGTGGCGGCATCTGTCTCTAGTGGTGGCAACTATATTGCAATTGAATTTTTTTCGCGAATCTGATGCGAAATTGAAATGTATGATTACTCGTAACAAACAAACCTTTGAAGTTGTTTAAAAATAATTTTATTCTGTCAACTCGATCCTTTTTAACTCAAGTTACGGTGAGTTAGCTAATAATTATTTATTTTTAGCCATATAACTTTACAAAATATAGATGGCGCTACCGCCTAATTATAAAGATGAATTTCGTAGTCTTATCAGAACAGGTCCCGCGTAACCATGTCAACCGAAATCGTAATTGTAATTCTAGCAGTATTATTCCCAATTCAATGCATAGGGGTAACATAAAATCCAGACTTGCAGTGTGCTTCAAAACCAGTTTTTTTGTGACCCCTATGCCTTCCCCTGTTGTAAGTGAGGGATCCCTTTAAATTCGGCGAATCGAATATTCGTTCTAATTATTTGGTGCAACCAAACAGTTTAAACGCCGTATTCTCTGTATAAATGCTCCCCCAACCTCCCCACATTTCGCACACAAGTTTAGCTCACTGAACTTTTTTACTCATTAAACTGCATACAAATATCATTGGTCAACCCACAGAGTAGGCTTATGGTTGTAGGTATACAGGACGCAGTTTGACTATTATCGGGATGGGCTCTTATTGAGTTGCTTGTGTTTGTGGCTTCTAGCTCTATCACAAAGGTTTTGAAGAAAGAACTGTCTACTTGATTACCATCTGCTTTTGCTTAAAGTTTAAATATTCCAAATTTGTTTGTGATTGTAGATACAAACTTCAGGAATTCAGCCTCAAATAAGTGCTCACGTTGTTCACGGCAGCACACCATTGTCTCAAATAGGGTCCACTGTGCCTCCATTAACTTCTAATGACCAAAGAATCCAGCCCATAGGTATAATTTACAACCGTTACTTTATTTTAAAATGTTTATTAATTTTATAACATTGGAACAGCTCCTAGACACTCATCATTGCTGGGCAGTGGTGACGATGATGATGATGACAATCTTAGTAAAAAGAAACAGAAACGAGGAGTCCTACCAAAACATGCCACGAGTATAATGAAATCATGGTTGTTCCAACATTTAGTGGTCCGTATACCATAAAAAGGTCTTCATTTAAGCGCGATAACTTGTACTCTGATTGTTTTTCGTTGTTAGCATCCATATCCCACTGAAGATGAAAAAAGGCAATTGGCTACTCAAACGAACCTTACTCTTTTACAAGTCAACAACTGGTTTATAAATGCCAGAAGGCGAATTCTTCAACCCATGTTGGATTCTAGTAGCAACGAATCCAGTCATAAAGCCAAAAAACCAAAATCACAGTCAAGCCGATGTGTCCAGAGGTTTTGGCCAGAGTCGATTGCCTCCATTCAACCTCAAGTCCCCTCCAGTACTTCAACCGCTTCTGTATCTTCCGCAGCTGGCAAAGCCATTTCTCCAAGTGAAAACAGTAATCAAGCCAATGAAAACATTGGTGAATCTAATTTCTTTTTATTTCCCACGTATCAATTACTTTGTTTACCAATGGTATAATAAAATTATTTGTTTTAGCCACAGATGAGCGATTTCTTGACCAATGTAGCTCGGATGGTGCCATACCATTGGATTCCAATGGTAGCCTTAGCGCTGGCAGCCTATCAGATGAGGGTAGCGATGAGTCATTGACTTTCAATGGTACCGAAAAGTAAAGCTCTCAATTCCAAATCTGAATTCTCTATGATGCATTTAGCCTCTTAATCTCTCTATCTCTTACTCTAGTTAAACTTTCTCTTTTTTTTAAACGTGTAAATAATTATGTACATGTATTATAAATGCATTCACATTTTTAGCTAATTTTTTTTAACTTTAAATTTTTTATATACGAAGTTTTAAAAATTCTCAACTCTACAACAATTAAATTAAAAAATAGCTTTGGGTTCATCAGGCCACTTTTTTACATTAGAAACTTTAAACATTTTTTAACACAATAAATTCTAATTGCCAAAGTGATACTGTTACGGTACAATATAGCAATAATTTTAAAATATTAATACACTCGGAATTGTACAGCAGCGAAACTTGAAACAAAAATTGAATTATTTAAAGCAATAATGTTTGTTGAGAAAGTTTCTCTATTATCAAATGTTTTTCACCAAAAAATGTCTTTCACTCATTGACTGATTTAGTCAATTTCATTGCATTTTAAAATCTTTTCATAAATTTTTTTCAATTGTGGCCTGAAAACCCGCAAAAAATAAGGGTCAAGTTATATTTCAAAGGAAAATGAACGGTTCGTTTTACCCTGCTGAGATTCAAAATATAGTGTATGTTTTTGATCAAATTCCAAAAACAGGAAACTTCCCCGAATCTGTGCAATACAGTGTACATTGTACAAATTATCATTAATAAAACATTTGTTGAGCCATTATTTATGGTGTTTCGGGGTAGTTGTCAAATATTTAATCGTCTGGATGGCATTCCAGTTTACTTCTTCGATCCACTCGAATGTTGACCAGGTTTGCCACACGTCAGATAAAAGTCAGGGAATTTTAAGAATATGTAAAAAATCAGGGAATTTTAACAATTTTTAAAAAGTCATTGAATTTCTAAATTCCGGGAATTCAATTTTATCTTGACACTTTTTGAAAATAATTTAACTCTAGATCTATGACAAGTTCTATGATAATCATTTATTTTCTTGAAAGTTTGGCTAATTTTTCAACATTGCAATAACCTTTATGCTGAAATATAAGTCCATTTAAAATTATTAACTTCTGATAAAAGTAAAATATATCATAAAAATTTTGGCCTTTAAAAGTAAGGGAAAAGTGGTTGGGGAATTTGAATCTGAAAATTTTGTGGCCACCATGTTGACAGTGTAAATGAATCTTTACCGTTTATCTACATTTTGAGGTGAGAATTCAATAATTTTTTAACCAGGAAACGCGCATAGCGCCCTTTGTACCACCACTGGACGGGCGAAAAAGAAGAAATCAGGCGATAGTATCGGCACCTGGTAGAGATAAATTGAAGCTTCTTCCTTCCCCCTTCCTCTCTCTACGCACCTCTCTCTTACCAAAGCAGCTGGCATCATGCATTGCGGGACGCGTTACGTTTCTCTTTTCCGCCCCCGGGTGGATTTAGCGCTGTACTTTCGCCAGTCGTTTGCTTGAACCAACACTGCCTTTCGATTCAAACTTAGGGTTGATAGGCTTATGACATAACAAATATGCCCCAAAATGACTAGGAGAGGATACTGGAACCCTGAAACCTATGGTAGCTTGCCATCCTTGGAAAGGCGTGTTGATAGTTAAATTTATTAATGCCGCTTTTGTTTTATGGGTCAGAGCAGTTTTAATTAGAAATGTAACACTAACTATAAATCAGTAGATGCGCACCTGTTTTTATCACCAATGGGTGCTTTCTTTTCACCTGTACTGGGATTTCGTTGTAGGGTCTTTTACTCTGATTCTGTTTTGGGGATTTACTCTGCCCCGTCAACTATTCGTTTCTTCCGGAGTATTAGGTACTTTAGTTGGTTTTTTTTGTTTTGTTTATTGTCTTTGGATTATTATTTGTCAAGGATTACAATAATGCAAAAAGTTTTAACCGCAATTTATTATTTAGAAAGATATGATAAATATAAAATAGACCCATAACAAAAGAGGGGCCGGAGACCTAGCAATTTTGGGTAAAGTGTAGAATAGCTGCCCCCCACCCGATTTTTTGTATATATATTTTTTTAATGTTAATTATTTTTGGCGGATATGCATATTTATAAAGATATTAATTTTTAAACATTGGCCTTTTGAAGTGAATTTTCTCTTGGACGATTCTTTAAATTCCTAGATTTTAATGCGTTTTGGATATCGTGGGGCTGATGACGTATAAGAAAATTGTGGAAATGCAAAACATTACTAATTTACTTTTTTTATTTTCGCCGTATTTCAACGCATTTTGGGGGTTTAGGCTGGGAAAATAGGTTAGGTTATTTATATTATTAGGTTAGTTGGATTAATATCGGGTTGACAATACTTGATGAGTCAGGCTTGGTGCTGTCCTCTAGGTTGCGTTATAGATGGCCCATAGCTTTTTTTAGTATGCGGTTGGGGAGGCGCCTCCAGCGCTCGAGCAAAGCGAGTGCGCGGCGCCGTCAGGCGCCAATACTTAGAATACATTCGACGTCAACATCACACAGAAGACATATAATATGACATAGTATGGTTAAACAAAGCCTAAAATGCGTTGAAATACGAGAAAAATTCCCAACCCTTTAAAGCTAGTACTGTTTTGCATTTCAGCCTTTTCCTTTTTCGTCATCAGTCCTACGTTATCCAAAAAGTATTAAAATCTAGGAATTTAAAGAATCGTCCTCGTCATCAGTCCTACCTCATCCAACACGTACACAAATCTCGAAATATGTCGTATTTTCTATTGTAAAAATTGCTGGCAAGTAACAATTTTACATTGATCAAATCTTTTTAAATAATAATTTGCGGTTAAAACTTTTTGCATTACTGTAATCCTTGACAAATAACCAACCAAAAAACACAAAAAAGTACCTATTGTTAAAAAATCCCGGGCTACGTTTCAGGTTTGCCAACCGACGTTTTGGAGATCAAACTACTTTTTCGCTACAAAGATTAAATATAGCGCCATCTTCACTAATTCATTACCTGATGCCGTTCACCTCTCTCGCGTATACTTGTTTGCTGATGACAGTAAAATGAGTAAGCCCATCCACCCCGTCACAACCAACTATGATAACTTAAAACCACAGCTCGATATTGATGCTGTTGCGCTGTCAGCTACGAATCGTGGCATGCAAATTAATGTTGGAACTAGCCATGTTAACCATCTGGGTCGCAACAATGCTTAATTCAAGTACAGATTATGTGACAATAGCCTTAGAGTCTGGATGGACCGCGCCCTCACGTTCGGCCCTCATACTTCCAAGATTGTAAAGCGAAAAAACTCTATAACAGGCTTAACTCGCCGATTATTCTTTTTCGGGTCTTCGAAATGAATTCGGACCTTGTACACGTCACTAGCTCTCCCATTGGTCAACCATGTTTTCGAGGTTTGGAGCCCTACGCTCCTTGGCGACCGAGACCATCTTGTTCACAAAATTTACGCCAGGTCTCGAAATATTACCCCCTGTGTTACAAGGACCAAAAACTTAACCTTGACTTGCCCGTCAACCCTCATACTTTATATTTGTAAATTTCATACTTTATAGTTGTAAATTTCATACTTTATAGTTGTAAATTTCATACTTTATAGTTGTAAATTTCATACTTTATAGTTGTAAATTTCATACTTTATAGTTGTAAATTTCATACTTTATAGTTGTAAATTTCATACTTTATAGTTGTAAATTTCATTCTATTCATAATCTATATATTTGTTTATATTCTATTTTATAAGTTCATAATCTTTATATTTGTGTATATTCTATTTTATAAGTTCATAATCTTTATATTTGTGTATATTTTATTTTATAAGTTCATAATATATATACAGGGTGTCCACTAAAAAACGATCCAGGGCGAATATCTCAGAAACCGTTTTCTCTAGGAATTAAATTTTTTATGTTAAGTAGCACGTGCAGGGGGCCAAAGAAGAATGGTATCCTCGATGACCTTGAACCATGTCTTCAAGGTCACCCAGAAACTATCTCGAGAACCGTAAGTGTTAGAAAGTTGGTTTCAATTAGAAAAGTGTTTCCCGTCACGTTTCATGCCTACATAGCGTGAACATGATCGGATTCGACCAATAGTAAGTCGAGAAAATTGGTACCAAAATCACAAAGGTCGTAAAAGGGAAAATTGCAAGACAGCGCTATCAAGGTCATACTAAAATTATCTCGAGAACCATTAGATTTAGAGCAAAAATTCCGAGGGGTTGGTCACTCCACGAACTGGTGTACACTGTCGTACCTCTGTCTTTGCTAATAAGAGTTCGTGAACTCTTTAAAATCCGTACCTTTAACAGTACTAAGTACGCGAACTCGGTGCGCAGGTCATCCGAGAGTGACTTACACCTCGAAAAATTCCAATTATAAAGTATAATTTAAAGTTATTAATACATAAAATGTGACGAAGAACAACTTTCTAATTGGAATTTTTGCTCTAAACGTAATGGTTCTCGAGATAATTTTAGTATGACCTTGAAGACAATGGTTCAAGGTCATTCAATTTTCAAAATATTAAAATCTCCTACCATGTTGCGATTGTCTAGCAAATTTCGATAATGTAGCACGACTTGTTTTGGAGTTATTAGCTCTATCTTGCAATTTTCCCTTTTACGACCTTTGTGATTTTGGTAAAATATTTCTCGACTTACTATTGGTCGAATCCGATCATGTTCACGCTATGTAGACATAAAACGTGACGGGGAACACTTTCCTAATTGAAACCAACTTTCTAACACTTACGGTTCTCGAGATAGTTTCTGGATGACCTTGAAGACATGGTTCAAGGTCATCGAGGATATCATTCTTCTTTGGCCCCCTGCACGTGCTACTTAACATAAAAAAAAATAATTCCTAGAGAAAACGGTTTCTGAGATATTCGCCCTGGATCGTTTTTAGTGGACACCCTGTATTTGTTTATATTCTATTTTATAAGTTCATGATCTATATATTTGTTTATATTTTATTTTATAAGTTCATAATATATATATTTGTTTATATTCTATTTTATAAGTTCATAATCTATATATTTGTTTATATTCTATTTTAAAACGTTATAATCTATTTGTTTATATTCTATTTTATAAGTTCATAATCTATATATTTGCTTATATCTATTTTAAAACGTAATAATCTATTTGTTTTCATATTCCTTTTTTTTTCGTTTTGGTGCCCCATATTGTCCCGTTTCTGTATTTCATACCCCCCCCCCCCCGCAATGTTCGTTTACTCTAGGAGTAACAGTGTGTGGTGCTGTGTTTGTTGCTCTCAGGTTTACTTTAGGATTAAATATGATCAAGAATCCATATCCCCATCAGACTTTTACTTTCATTGTATAACCTTTACCTCAATGAATAGCCGCATATAAGATAACTCTAGCTTAGTTGTTTGGTTCTTTTTTTTATCTTTAAATAAATATTTAAATTAGGTAGTTTCTATTTGCCCGTTATGGGAATTCCGAATAGGCGCTTCAATAAAACATCTGCAGAGAAACTGCCAAGAAGTAATATTTTAGAGAGCCAGGACTTTCAAGTCTCGGTTTATATTATTTATATAGTGCTTACCGTCACTGCTTGTTGAAATAATGGAAACTTTTCACCTTTAAAAAGAACGTTATGTTTTTCCTAAGCCTTAATAAGTTACAAAAAGGCTACCTGGTTGAGTTGAGAATAATATAGAGTCCCAGACCGGATTTTCTCCATAGGCTTTAAGCTTACCATTAGTGGCAACGGGACTGAAAATCAAGGAACTTTATCAAAGTACGCCTGGGGCACGTCAAAATTCTAAGAATTCTTCCTTGATAGTGAGAATTCAACTTTCTCAAAATTTTGACGGTCATTCTCACAGGAAGTGACGTAATATCTTGAGAAGAGTGAGAATGCCTCCGAGCATTCTCACTCGGTCAAATTACAAATAAAAATGGCAGCTAATATTCTAATAAGTTTGCTTGATGCTGAAGAAAATAAACATTATGATAATTTTGTGGACGATTATTAATTTCAGAGAATATAGAATGGTTAGTTAAATTTCCTATGAAACCTTTCCTTTTAAATTATAAATAAAATCTTTCCTTCCTTCATATATTGTCGTGAAATTCTGTAAAAATAATATTAATTGTCAAAGGCTTAGTTTATTACGTTCGTGGGATTATCGTAACTTTGTAAGCCGCCATCTTTAGAAGAATCATTTTACATTTGACGCATTTTAGCGAGTTCTCACGGTGAGAAAAATTCTCACGAAGAATTCTTCTCAAGAGAAGAATTCCTTCTCAGAATTTTGACGCGGCCCTGGCGCCTTCTGTTGACAATATTAAACAGCCTTTGACAGAGCATTAATGTCTCGTGTACTTGCATGCGTGTGCAGTCTGGCGCGAGACGAGCATGCACTGTAGAAAGTAAATGATAAAGTTCCTTGATTTTCAGTCCCGTTGCCACTAATGGTAAGCTTAAAGCCTATGGAGAAAATCCGGTCTGGGGTATAATATTATTCTCAACTCAATGGTTGCATACCGTACAAGTGAAAAGTTTCCATTATTTCAGTAAATACTACTTCTTGTACATTTTCTTAAATATGTTTTATTGAAGCGTTTATTGTTCGAGTCTAGGTAAGAACGTTTTCCAAAGATGGCTACTGTGGCCATTTAAGTGGATAAATTCTGGATAAGCAGACGATTTTATGACTTTACTCCCGCTTTTGAGGAGTAGAAAGAGTAGCCCTAATCGAGCGTTTAAAACGCGATACGCGGGCAAGGCTTACCGTTTTTCAAAGCGTATTGAAAAATTTATACGAGATATCGCCTTCAGAATCACTATTATTGTTCATTAGTAAGTATATTTATGATATCAAAAAATTGTTTAAATATTTATTACCTTTATAATGTAGAAATTATCAAGTTCAACAAGGCGAGTCTCCAAAATTTAAAATCACCAGCAAAATCCTATGGGAATTCTACGAGCTAAAATGTAAAGAATCGTCTGCATTTTTCTGCTCGCGTATGAATCGAGACTCGAGAGGCTATCCAATAGTTCTTTTTATAAAATAACCTTGGCCATCTTGTTGAAATGTTGCCTCCTCGCTTTAGCTGTAGATCCGTTTTCTCTCCCACTAAAGAGTTTATGAACTCATTCTTAGGCATTGGCTGCACTATTCCAGGGCAACATCTCAACAAGTTGGGCAAGCGTATAGACATTTTATAAAATCAACTATCGTTCCAATGTTAGAAATTTTGTACATCTGATTTCAGATTGAAAGTGATTTCAATATTTAATTAAAGCTACTAAATTTACGTGATTTCAAGTGATTTGACTGCTGATTTGTACACCTGAAGTCCCTCGGTATGAATATATCGAGAAGACTATATTTTCTGGCCACATATCGCCTTAATAAATCTGTAACCCTCCGAATACCTCTAGTTCGAAAACGAAAACGAAAACGAGACGTTTCACGATTTTGGGCGAGTTAAGCTTAGTTCACACTATACAATTAATTGGGCCACTTAATTGAAACCAACTAATTGTAAGCAAGAAAATTGTACAGTGTGAACAGAAAAAGTAGTAACAATGGTTACAATTTTTCTGTTCACACTATTCAATTTTATTGCTTACAATTAGTTGGTTTCAATTAAGTGGCCCAATTAATTGTAGAGTGTGAACTGGGCTTTAGAGGCTTCTCTTATTATAGGCTTCTGGTATTAATAATTTTTTTTTGATAGTCTGGACATGATATCTTCGACAATAAATAATAGTATTTTATCTATGGAGAGTTACCCAATGGAAGATTTTTGCATACTCGTACAATACGGGGTGGCGGAGTGGTTAGCACTTTCACCTCGCAGCTAGAGGAGCCGGGTTCGATCCCAACTTGTGGCACTGGGTGAAAACTCGGAACAATTCCTTCTGCGTTGAGTTTGCAAGTTCTCTCCCCACTGGTTTAAGGGGTTTTCCCCCGAGATCTTCGGTTCCCCCTTCCATAAGAACTTGTTGATGTTAACGGTAATAGTTAGTGTAGGGAGCTGTTGGCTCGCGTGGCTTGCAGGGCTTGCCACCACCCTCCTACGCATTGTAACCCGGCCACCTGAATTAAAAGGCTTTAAAAGTTGCTCGATGACTTAGGCCTAGGGTGGTGCCTTGGGTATTAGCCTAGCTGATTATTATTATGATAGATCAGTTGTTATTGGAAAGGGTAAAAAGATAAAGCCTGATACTGAGTCACTTTTCTCACTTAAAATCACTTTTTTTTAATCTGTCACTAAAAATCACTTTTCCCAAAATAAGTGACTATTTATCAGTTTTTCGAATTTCTAGATTTCCTTAGCATTGAACGTTAGAAAACTGTCTTACAACCCTTTTTTTACAAATAATAAAACATAATCAAACTCCGTTCGCTTTTAATTTTTATTTTTAATTAGCAAATAAGTGGTTGAAAAAAGCTCTTAGTGATAAAAACTTTGTAGAAGTGGAACTAGGTTATATAGTTACTATTGTGGTTGTGTAACTATTAAAAAAACGCAATAAAACAGCATTCTTTTTTACCACTTTTGGTAGATTTTCAGTCACTTTTCGGTCACTTTTTTAAAATCTTTAGTGACTAAACTCACTAAATTCTACTGTGTAAGTGAGTATCACGTTTATTCCCGTTCGACCGAAATCCCATTCGACCGAAAGAATTTTAAAATGTAGCCCAATTGGCGGGGTGATTTGGTATTTTATTTATAAGGTATGTACTATCGAAGATCCATGTTTAGGTTAGGTTAGGTTAGGTTAGGTTAGGTTAAGTTTACTATTTCAGTTTTGGTTCAGTTACTTTTCTTGACTAGGTGAAGATAAAAATCAACGACTTCAGTAACTAAATTGAAAACATAGCAAAAGCCAATTTATATAGCAGCGTTCGGTCGAATGGGACACATAAAAACCGCACGTTTCGGCGGAATTCGGTCGAATGGGACACCTCAACAACCGCCTTCGGTCGAATGGGATTTCGGTCGAATGGGACTAAAGCGAGTATCAGGCCTGCTATTGGGATTACTGGCGTTTCCCCTCGACTGAGAAATAGCGTGACAGGCACCCGCCGCAATCTCGTAAAGCGAACACGACTTTTCAACATTTCGTGACTGTTTCTTTTTGCCGGATAAATATGTTTTCTATGGCATATAATGGGTAGGAATTTCATTGTCGATTACCTAAAATGCGCAACACGGCGGCAGGCCGAGGGGGGCATTATCGTTCCGTTCCGTTTTTATTTCTCGAACGCCGTCGATTAATTATAGCTTCCTGGCCCGGCTAAGTGCCACGATGGAAGAGCGCACGCCATTTCTGAATCTCGGTAATAAGACGACGAAATAAGCAATAAGATCCAATGGAGCGGCTGCTTATTGACCACCCAAATAGAGTTTCTCCGATTTAATATCACTTTTCCACGCCTACTACCCCGATGAGAATCAACTAGACGTTTTCGGGAAGAAGGCCAAATGGGTTGTACCGCCTTCGACTTCGCTACCAGATAATCCAAAACCGCTAGATTGCCATTTTTTGTTTAATGCTATTTGGTTGTCTCGCCTTACGAGTACTAATACTCGATAGGCGCGTAACTACGGTAGCGGGCCTTAAACCCTTTTGGTAATCGTTACCCACTCGTTCCTCCCTACTCGCGTCCCGTAATGGAGAATTTTATTACCGACCTCTGTCGACCCCTTAATATTGTAATAAAATTTTGTCCCCGGAACAAGCCATGACGTCAGGGTCGATAAAAGCCCGCTTTAAGAAACCATTAAAAAAAGTCATATTTTTTTCCCGCTCTCCTTCGCGGCTGCATGGTATTGCCCCTTTCCCCCCCCCCTCTCTCTCTTATTTTAATTCCGCTCCTCTTTATGACTGGTTTTGCGTGTCTTCAGATGGTTCATACGTATTTCAAATTGACTTGGCAATTTTGGCCAGTAAGGGTTTAATCTCCGAATATTTAAGTTTTAAAGAACTGACTTTGGAAGTCAGACAAACTTTCGATTTTTATAAGTCAAGTTATATTCCAAGGTATGGCCTAAATTCTTGATATTTAAATCCTCTCTTAGAAACTGGTACATTCAGTATGTTATAAGCCGATTTTAGTTTTCGATTGTTTCCGTACTTTTCTCTCAGTTCGTTTCCGGGAACTCTTACGGCGCTAATACGATCCGCCAAAGGCTCGATCTCTTTTAGCAAACGTATTTATGTCCTGTGTTTTGTAAGAATTTTCGCGAAACACTTTCAATCGATTAGCCGTTGCGAAGATTAGCATCTCTATTTCGGGTCCCGGAACTTCCCTATTTCATAGTTGAGCATCTATCGGCCTCCGATCTCTTCGGGTTCGTTTGGCCCTGGAGCGTTTTATGAATAAAGTCGAAGTAAAGATATTATAGGAACCCTTATCTTCAATATCTTGACTATATCCTTCGGCTCTTTCTAATGTAGTTTATCTTTAAACCGAAATTGGTATACCTACGTTTACAATGTTTTTATCTATCCAATCGGGGGAATATTTGACATCCATAAAATTTACGTTTTAAATTTGACTCCCGTTATTCAAACTCCGCTAGTAACAAATTGGTTGGTGGGAATAGTTTTATTTTTAAATTACGCGGACGAAAAGATCGCTTCCTTGGTTATTAGGATACCGTCCAATGATTTAGTTTTATTAAAATCTGTAGTCGCGACTGTATGTGGACTGTGATTACATTTTTAAACGTGATTATCAGGCCACTCTGAAAATAAGTGACCTTTCCCTTGGATGTTAAGTCACGCGGATGAAAATGTCGAGTTTTGGGAGCGTTGACCTTTTCATTGGATCCCCCCGCCGAGATATTGGTCGGATCCCAATTACGAAGTGAACCATTTTCATATTTATTGGTTTCAATTAATTAAAATCGCGAGATCCAGGTATTAACCGAGCAGTTACTATAGGGCGCCGAATTATGTTTGATACTCTGGCGAGAGCGTGGCGGACTCTGGCGAGAAAGGGCTGACTCCCTTCTATCCAATCTTCGGTTGTAATTGAGGCGAGAACGACGCCAGTCTGACAGTCGGATTATCGCGCAAACTCTACCCTTGGCCTTATCTTTGATCTAATTGTTTATTGAGTCTCGAAGCGCAGTCCTCGGGCTGCGTTTGAGGTGACGCTTGATACCCGCGAGTGTTCAGAGAGCTAGTTAGTGACTGACTATCTATATACGCCAGCGATGCCTAATAATGGCCAGCCTCTATAATTTACGATGTTTGCAGTTAATGTTTCAAAACTAACCTCTCGGACACGATCGAAGGCGCGCTGCCAGAAACTATCTATGGCCGATATAACAGCGTTAACTATTCTTGTATGACTGCCAGTCTGTTAATTTAAATTAGAGCTTACCCCCTCCAGATATCCGTTTCGCGTAAGGGATTCCGTATAATCTACCGGAGCCTCGTTAATAGAATTAATACTCGCAGCGACACATCACTCTCCCTTAGGACCCCCTTTCCCCTCATTTTCTCGCTGGGGTCTAACCTTTCTCTCTATACTACCGATTTAGTTATACAATTTTCAAAATTTGCAAAAGCGCAATTTTTATCGTGAAATTGAGCGATCTGGTCCCCCTCGGTCGAGGTGGTCATTGGCCATGTGGGCTCGCTCCGAAAGGGCTCGCGATTCGGACGATGCTAAGTTTAGAAATTGCGCGACTATTAACCCTTTAAGGCGGTTTCCCCACTAATTCAAAAATACGACCAACTAAACTATCGCGATTATCGTTACAAATGGACGACATTTAAATATGCAAAGTTCGGGGAATGTTGCGCCTTTCCATTTATCACGTGGTCTTTTCTCCCTCTCTCTCTCTCTCGCGTGCGCGGGTTAAATTTTATAATTATTGGCTGGATGAATTCCAGAAAAGACACGGTTATATTCAATGACATCTTATTTGAGTTTGGGCGCGTTCCCTAGTAGTCTTGGAGGGAGATTTGGTAACTATCGATACTCGATTACGCATTATGGTAATAATAATAATAATAATCAGCTAGGCTAATACCCAAGGCACCACCTTAGGCCTAAGTCATCATGCGACTTTTGAAGCCCTTAATTCAGGTGCTCGATTTCTTAGTTTTCGGGGTACCGTTGCCTGAAAAGTCCATTTATTTCGAGCGTAAATTTTCCAGATTAGAATTCAGCCAGAAGCCCTCACTTTGGAATCGTCCGTTTAAGTAGATGTTCCGGTAAATTGAGCTATTCTCCTGGTCTTCGTTTCGGGCCAGTCTAAGTAACGCTCGTCCTTCTCTAGATGTTCCGGTAAATTGGGCTATTCTCCGGACCAGTCTCTATTTGGCCACCGGCTGCCTATAGAACCCCTCCCCAATAAACGACATTGGCATCATTATACTGAACGCGGTAAATTAGATTTACTTTTCGGAGATCAAACGCCGTTGCTTTATATACCGTGTCTCGATCAGGTCGATCCCTTTATCTACGCGTAGACCGCGTTAAAGGCCATTATCGCGGATCACTCTCTCTGGGCCCTTTGGCCCGGGCCGACTTTAACAGTTTAGTCAGATGTCCGCTTCCTTTATTACTTATTTAGACGTCATCTATTGAGTCCAAGCTATCCACCGTTACCCTCGGAGGAATATCTAAACATAGCGACGTAAGTATTTCGCCGAGTGACTCTCCGCTCGAATCTTTCGGGATTTCTCTTAGTGTACAATTTTATATATTACTCGGGTAGATTTTCGCTTTCTTAATTTTTCCACTCTTTCTGTTATTACCTTTTCCACCTTTTCCCTCAAATTTCGCCGTGAGCTTGTTTAGTTAGGTGGTATACGCGCGCTTCCATGACCAAATGTTTGTCGAATTTCGAGTGTGTTGTCTCTCGGTATCCCTCCGCGATGCTGCGTAAATAGAATAACGCAATTTTAAGCTCCCGCGCCTCGTTTACATCCTCACTCGTATGTAACTCTCTCAAAACGAGTGCTTTCGTGTATATTTTTCTAAGAGTTTGGATTATTTGTTTTACAAGTTTCAAACTCTATCGTAGGCTTTTAAACCAACCGCCTACTAAATTATTATTTGTACGTATTCGTACAAATCACTTTAAACCGTTAGTCATCAAATTGAGGTTGGGTTGTCGTCCGTAGTCCCATTGTTAAACGGGCGTCGATAATCGTATCACGAGTGCGCACCAAATCCTCACCAATCGTTCCAAATATAGATCGATTTACATTTATAACGGGCAAAGACGACTTTAAAGGGGTAAAATTCATCCGAGGTAACGTGGTGATGGCGTTATTTGTTAGTAGATGGCGCTCCGATAGCAACATGACGTCATAATTTTGATTATCAACGATTGGTTGAAAGTTTTCAGTTTTAGTGGAGAATGGTTTTGTCGAGATTTAAAATACAAAATTATCTTCCTTGATTGGATAGTTTAAAATCGTATTATAGTGTTAAAATTATTTGTTAATTTAAATTACAAAAATTATATATATAATAAAGTACTATAATTTAGTAATTAATTAATAACGTTTTAAAAAAGTTTATTTTTCATAAACTTTATAGTGTCGCCATCTACCTCAAACATTATTAAATAGGAAGGTACCTCGGGTGGATTTCGCCCCTTTTTAGTTGCACATCGATATATATATATATTGAAGTGGGACTATTGCTATGGATGGAATGTCGTTAAGTGTTGTAGTTTGTTTGGCGTGGAAAAGCGACGACACGGTAGATGGAGCTGCGAAAAATAATTTTTACAAAATATATTACTGACGACACCGGGATTTGAACTCAGACAGCTGCTGGCCGCGTAATCTCCAAAACCGACGTCTTTACCAAGCGAGCCACGGCATTCTCTTTAATCTGTCCTCGGAACTTCTAGTCGTTTTTAGCGACGCGGGGGGACTTGGCTAGTTAAGTTGTCGCAATTGCCGTTCCTTTTTCCGCGTTATTTTACGTATATTTACGGCGTTTAAGGTCAAGTGAACCTCAAACTTCGCCTCCCTCCCTCCCAACAAAGTGGATTGTCACGAAGGGTGACACGGGCGTGGCGGGAAGTTTGAATTACAGTGTGGGGCTACACAACTTTTACCGATGGCCAGTTTCAGGTCTGTCAGGTAAACAGAGGGCACAATTTCGACCTCCCCCTTATCGAAACCGTGTATGGTCAGAAGTAATAAATAAGTGTGGCACTTCCTTATCGAAACCGTGTATGGTCAGAAGTAATAAATAAGTGTGGCACTTTCTTATCGAAACAGTGTATGGTCAGAAGTTATAAATAAGTGTGGCACTTTCTTATCGAAACAGTGTATGGTCAGAAGTTATAAATAAGTGTGGCACTTCCTTATTGAAACCGTGTATGGTCAGAAGTAATAAATAAGTGTGGCACTTTCTTATCGAAACCGTGTATGGTCAGAAGTAATAAATAAGTGTGGCACTTTCTTATCGAAACAGTGTATGGTCAGAAGTTATAAATAAGTGTGGCACTTTCTTATTAAAGGGAGAGTGACCGAAAAAAAGATGGTCTCATTCGATAGAACTCTTTGACGCGCACGCAGTGCCGTTAATTTCCACCCCCTCCGACCAACCCCCTTAAAGGGAGAGTGACCGGGAAAAAAAGTTGGTCTCATTCAATAGAACAATTAAAAGTAAAAGTTTGGAATCGTCTACGCTCGCGTCTACGTGAAAGAGCGAGACCAAAAAATCCAAAGCAGTCAAACTTAGGACCTGTTGCAAAAGTCTGCTTTGCTAGAATCGCACATGTTAAATTCAATGGGCAGCACTTTGGCTAGGGCTTTTGCAACAGGCCCTTAAGCTGCAAAGTATGCGACCATGGGGACAGAATCTCCGTCTTGCTATATTCTTAGTACATAAATACATTCTTGCAATAATATGATTCATGCAGTTGTTAATAATCCATGTTAAATATCAGCTCTAAGAAAATACCAATTTAGTCACCGAGATACTATAAAATTCGAGAATGACATATTCTATTAATTTCTGTTCTGCAAAACTACATTCATGGGTATTTTTTTTATGCATTTACGAATTGACATGATTTTTGGTGCCTAAACTACCCAAATGTTTGATATAAATTTCCTAAAATAAACACATTTGAATCCCAGTTTAAGAATTTCTTTAAATCATATTTCCACTAATTTCAATAATTTAAAAGAATTATGTTTGTCGTGTTTTGCTTACCTATTTCACCTTTGATACTTTACACCTATCTAACGATAGGAAATCAAATGGCCTCAACAGCTTTTGTATTGGTTTTCCCACCCGGGTTCTCCTGAGGGTGGGCGGTGGCCACTCTTTAACATAGGATGGTAAATTGTATATCTAACTATACGAAATCACATGACCTCAACAGCCTTTGTATTGGTTTGCCCACCCGCGTATCCTGAGGGTGGGCGGTGACCACTCTTTAGCATAGGATGGTGGTGAATTATATATCAAACAATAGGAAATCACATGGCCTCAACAGCTTTTATATTGGTATGCCCACCCGCGTATCCTGAGGGTGGGAGGCATCCACTCTTTAACTTAGGATGGCAATTTTTATATCAAACGATTGGAAATCACATGGCCTCAGCAGCTTTTGTATTAGTTTGCCTACCTGTGTCTACGCCGATGTGGAACTAATATTTCGGCCTGGGCCAACTTGTTGAATATTTACCTGTAGGCAATATGTGAATGCGTCAATAGCGACAAAATTTTACTAGCTTTGATTTAGCTCTTGATGACTAATATTCTAAATTTGTAATATTAGAAGAGTTATCCGCGGGGAATATTAATTTATTCTTTCATTTTGAAATATACCTTACAATTTACCTGTTAAGGTATTAGGCGTTTCCAGAAATTTTAATTTAAAAATTTCCGCTCAGTGTCGTATTTATATTAGCTTCAGGGTTTCATTTTTTGCTTTCCTTTTTCAACTTGTTTGCTCTCATTTCGCATTTAATCCCTTTCCCTTCTGCACGCGCCAATCCCCCCCCCCCCCTAACCGATGGCTTACGGGAAAGTCGGATCCTCAGGGGAGAAGCCTCCGATTCCCAATGCGCTTTCTAATTTATGTACCCCGTCACTTCACTCTCCAAATACTCGGGTTTTTTCTTTCAATTTTCTAACAATTTTTCCTTTGTAGGAGAAATGTTTTTACGAAAAGTTCAAATTTAGTCTCTACTTACGTAGGCGTTCATAGAACTTTTACGAAATAAAAAAGAGATTCAAATGGCCGACATTGAAAGTGCCTTAATCACTAAAGCCTACTGGTTAATATTGATTATTTTCTTACCCTTGGTTGGATAGATGTTTACACTTTGTAGGCAAAAGATGGCCCTAAATGGGTTAGAGTGTGCAATAACTGGTGGCTTTACCGGGGAGTCGGGGTCCGGCTCTTGTAACCCATAAGGGCGGTGGCGCACTGGGATATGTTAGCTCTGATCAAATGGTCCTATCTCCACCTCCGAATTCGGTCAGGTTTGGGCTGGATACTGAACTTCGGTTCAGGCTAACGGAGAGGGTCCAGGCAAACTGGCCGCCTCGGCGGATTGGGTAGCCTGCTGTGGGGCGGCGAGCCTCCATATGCGGGCACGGCGGTCCTGTTTCCCGGCCTTTTGGGGCCCACCGGGATCTCCGGTGCCAGCTGTGCCGGGTTACTTGGGCTGCTGTGTGCTCGTCGTTCCCCTTTAGGAGCTCTTTCCAAAGGGTTTGGCTCCTTACCTTCATAGGTAGGGTGTCGGCTGGAGTTGCTATAGCATCCATTCTAAATCCCACTGCTGTGTGCGAAGTGGGGATTGGTCCACCCATTGCTGCACCTTCTGCTGGGTTGAGTGGCTTGCGTCAAAGGTGAGACCATCAGTAGTGGGGTTCTGCTACCCATGCTAGATTTATCACCTGTCCGGGCTTGGGGACGCTGGCGTAGGGCACTATGATGATAGGCCTCCGGTGGTATGGTCTTTGTTACTAGGTACACCGGGCTATAAATTCTGACACACTGTAGGCAAAAGATGTCGCACTATCGGATTTCAAACCTTCTATTTAATAAAGTAGTCTTGTAATCATACACTGTAAAAATAACGGTTTAAATTTAAACCATAAAGGGTTATTTCACTTTTGTCAGAAAATCGAACACTCAACGGTTTCAAATTACATTTAGAAATAAACCATATTATGCAATTGAATGGTATACTGTAATTAAATTTAGAAACAAAAGGGTATTTATAAAAACCAAATTTTAGTAAAATCAAAACCGTCAGTGGGTGAAAATTTCGTCCCCAAATGAAGTGAAACTCGCTTCCCCTCCGTCATAATGTCGTCGGATCCGTCGTCTACCCGTACGTCAAAACGTCGTCTGTTCCGTTACAACGTATGGGAAGATGGTGGAACAGACGACGCTATGACCAGGCTAGGAAATAAGCGGTGGTCAATGGGTCAAAGACCAGTTTATTAATTGCTCGGACCAGTTTTTTTATTCAAAAGCTAGGGGTTCACTGGTCCAGTGTCCAGTTTATTAATTCAAAATTATCTACCGTATTATTAACCAACTGGTCTACGTGACCACTTAAATAATTCAAGAGTTGGGAGTCACTGGCCAAATAGACCAGTTTAGAAATAAACCTTATTTCCAAGCCTGGCTATGACGTAGGGAAAGACAACCGAACAGACGACGCTAAGACGTAGGTGCGGACGATGGAACAGATGACGCTATGACGTAGGGAAAGACGACGTAACACACGACGTTATAACGGAACCGAAAGATTAAAACACCTTAGGTTCACTTTGAAAACCCTCTATAAATTAGATTTCTTAATTTTGCTATTAATCCAGGTCAATATGTCCTTAAATTAAACCTGAATTTTTAAATCTTAAATTTTATTTTATTTTGAAATTTTATTGTTTTTGCATTTTGTTTCCAAATTGGAAACAACTTACAGCAAATTAGGGGATTTAAGTACCACTAATCAAAGTTCTATAAATGACAAAGTTTTTTTAATGGTTCCTGTGTAAACAATATTAAAAATCCACAAACAAGAAAACATAATTTCAATTGTGAACTCCAAATTTTCTGCCACAGCCACTTTGTACCATCTAAATAAATCTCATAATCGTCTGGGGTCACCTCTGATGTAACTTCTACCTATTTCATTGAAGTTTGTACATATTACAATGAAATATCATAGTGTTTAAATGTTATACAAACACTTTCATTGTCGGTTTCACTTCTTTTTTGGTCTTTTCTCGGGCGAAGCCTCTGAACATGCCGAGCGTTTTCTCTACAACATAAATTATTCGATTTTGTGTCCTGTTACATTTTTGACAGCTTATACAATGTTTAAATTTTCTATGACAGAATCCTTCTCCAGATCCACTTCAGTTTTAAAGGTCTTGTCATAAATCTAAAATATGTATTAAAGTTTAATATTTATATGTAAAGATTTTCATTGCACTGTCTGATTAATCATGGGAGCTTGTCGCGAAGCAAAAAAGAGTGGGAGAGGGTGGTCAAAACAATCGAAATTGAAATTTGCGCTAAACCAGCGCCACCCATTGAGGGGTTTCGTAATGTATCTGTACAGGAGAGTAAATGAGGTCATAGATTTCATAAAATTTTAAAAGTTTGTTCCATGGTATTAATTGACAATAAAAATGTTTATAAAAGATTGCTATACTTCATGGAAAATTTTAAAAGTATTTATTTAAATAAAATATTTAAATTTAGTCTTGTAACATTTATCGTAACATTCTCTACGTAGAAAGACTTACGATGTATCTGATTACGCGCAAGGTTTCAGTGGAATGTCAGTAAACAACTGAATTTGGTCTCTCAAAGAACTTATCCAGGATTACAATAATCCTAAATAGTTCTTGGTAAAGAATATCTTCGTGTAGAAATGTAGAGTGCAAGTCTTTAGGTTTATGCTATTAAGTATAGATTCGGTGAATCCGAATTTATTCTAAAGTTTTGCATCTGAGTGGGTTGAATAATTTATATCTCGGAGATAAACAATGGAATTAGTAAAGTTTTTTTAAATAAATAATTGATGCTGGTATTGGGATGTTTGCTTTTTGAAGTTATTTGGAAAGAAGATACTAAAGCCAAAGCTTCTCAATTATAGGCCCAAAAAACGGACAAAAGTAATTCTTTATTTTATAAATTAGTGGGAAAATAGGCTTTTAAGCTAGTTGTGAACTTTGGATCGAAATTTCCGATTACTAAACAAAGATAATTTGTGAAAGAGAAAGTGGAATTAAAAGAAAATACGCTGCCGTATTATTTATAAAATAAATTTAATCCCGGCGAATCCTTCGACCGAATCGACCCACATAGCCGCTCGTAGTTTTTCGAACGGCGTCAAAGTGACTGCTTTTCCAGAAGTTAAAATTCAGGCAAATTCATTAGAATTTTATGGGCGGCGCTAAATTGGCGTAACTTTTTTGTTCGTCGTCGCTGCAGCTTGAATCGGAAATTAAAGAGGCGTGTTCTATTTCTGAAAATAGGGAAATTTTCTTTGGAAAGTCTCCGACGAACCTCCCTCTTATACTCTTATTTTCTTTTTAGAAGATTTAGATGGCTTTGTTTTCCCGGGACAGGAAATTCAGGCTTATACGTGTATAAAGGCAACTTTTTATTTAGTAGCGACACCTTGCGCAGTATAAATTTAACTTGGGTCGTGTTCGCACCGAGTTTTCTATATCGAGTAACGGGAGTTAGCTGGTGGGGTGGCGAAGTGTTTAACACTCTTGGATCGTTCCAAATAGGAGCTGGGTTCGTTCCCATCTTACGACGTCAGCGTCTAAACGGCCGTATTGGTTTGGAAATAAAACTTTTTTTAATTGTATACAATATTTTCAATTCCCTATTAATTCAGTATTAACAGAGGCATATAATAAGAGAAGCCTATGACTCGCCCAAAATCGGGGAACGTCTCGTTTTCGAACTAGAGGTATTCGGAGGGATACAGATTTGTTAAGGCGATATGTGGCCAGAAAATATAGTCCTCTCGATATAGTCATACGGAGTGACTTCAGGTGTACAAATCAGTGAAATCACGTAAATTTACTAACTTTAATCAATTAAATATTGAAATCACTTAAAACTCTGAAATCAGATGTACAAAATTTCCAACATTTTAATGATTGGATAGCCCCTCGATTCATACGCGAGCAGTAGCAGAGAAAACATTTGAAAAATGCCGACGATTATTTCCATTTTAGCTCGTAGAATTCCCATAGGATTTTGCTGGGGATTTTAAATTTTGAGAGACTCGCCTCGTTTTGATTGAACTTGGTAATTTCTACATTATAAAGGTAATAAATATTAAAAATATTATTTGCTATCATAAATATACTTACTAATGAACAATAATAGTGATTCTGAAGGCGATATCTCCGTATAATATTTTCAATACGCTTTGAAAAACCTTAAGCCTTGCCCGCGTTTCGCGTTTAAAGTTTTAAACCAAGGATGATCTATACCCATTCTAGGAACCTTGATCTATACCTACATTTCAGGTTTGCCAGCCGACGTTTTGGAGAGCAAACTACTTTTTCGCTACAAAGACTAAAGGGGTAGGAACTAGGTACATTTGTTCGAATTTCATTCGTCCGAACGGTGGAATAAATGTTCGAATTTCATTCGTCCGAACTGCCGAAATAACAAATGTTTCAATTGTTCGAATTGGACAACTTGTATGTTTCATTCGTCCGAATCAGTAGCATCACGTGTCCGAATTCTGTCGCTAAATTATTATTTCTTGTTGCTGTTTTTTTTTGTCCGGATTTTTTTTTAGTGCAAGAATAAAAAATAAAAAACTACATTGTAAATATCGTTGTTTGTTCAAGTTGTTTTTTAATTATAATGTCTAATCATTTTATCGTATTATGTCCATTTTTCCTTTGGCCGATATAGTAAGTGGGAATTGCGTTGAATGTTGTGGATATTTTAGGTTAGGTTAGGTTCGGTTCACGTTAATGTTACTATTTTCTTATATTAACAATATTTTAAAAAAAACCAACCAATTCGAAAAAACGGACAAACGATTATTCTAACAAATGAAATTCGCCAGTTAAGTTAACATAAATTGAACGACTAAATCACCAACAAAAGTTGTGATAAATTTTTCGGGCAAATGAAATACGTTTTCGGACATACGATCCTGTTTTCCGGCATTCGGACAAATGATCATTCGGACATTTGTAATACCGTTCGGACGAATGAAATTCGAACAAATGTACCCAAATCAGACTATATTTGCTAGACCTAGGCCACGTTAATTTCTTTGCTCCGTGTAAAAAAAAAGACGTTCCAAAAGATTTACGTTGGCGGTATAGGGAGTTATGGGCTTCTGGTATTAGTAATTGAAATATTTTTCTTTAAAACGTGTAAAAGTTTTAGTTTTCTTTAAAATTTAAAACCTAATTAATCATACAAAGAGTCGAATCGAACTTCTCAAAGTTATCCCGACAACATCCTTCCATTCGTTTTCAGTCAAAACGAAAAAAAAACCCCCATCATAGCCCCCGCGGATAGCAATTCCGCAGTCTACGCCAAGACGTGTACGGCAAAAAAAAGGCCGTATCCGATGAGGGAATCTCACAAAAAAAGCGAGTGGTAAAGATTTGAGAGCTCCGGGGCTAAACTGACGAGATAATATTTTTTAAGCTAAGGCTCCGAGATATTAAAAATATATACAAGCCACGGGATTCAAAAGAGGGGCAAAATCGTAGACTAGTTTAAAATTCCGTCTGAAAGTTGGAATAAAAAGGAGTTGGTCGCGAGGGGGCAGAAAGAACCTAAATTGGTTGGCTCGTCTTCTCCGCAGCCGCGGTTACTGCAAAAGTCATTTTGAGGGTACATCATTTTTTTCATTCCTATATCTAGCGCCATTTTCCACCCACCACCTTTTCACTTATGTAAATGAAGGAGCGCTGAGAGGGAAAGGGTTTTTAGGACGGGAGGGTCCAGCCTTGGGCGCTGTCATTTTCCGGCATCCAGCTTACGCCTGCTAAGGTTTCTTCCTCGCTTAACACCCTTTCTAGTTGCAAATTCGCGGCTAAGGCTCTTCTAGGCTATCTAATGAAATTATAGTCGTTTTAAGTCGCCTCCACGCGCTAAAAACCTTTTATATTTGTCGTGTAATATACATTTATACGCAAATTCTTTCCATTTTTGTTATTTTTGGTCTATAAAACACGCCAGCGAAAAATGTTTCTAGTAAAGTCACTAAATGTAGTCTTCAGTTTTAATTACAGATTAATTAGAAAGATAAATATTTTTTTCTTGTGGCTACAATTATTAAAAGATTACGAAAAAGGATAATGAAGCTCAAAATTGCGAAAATAGACCAACTAGCTCTCGGTAGCCCGCTGTGAAATTTGGAGATCGGGGGCCCACTAGTCGCTCATTTATTTTATTGTTTTTTGGCTATATCCGACTTTAAATATACATACGTTTTTTTAAATTAAGACTGATTTGGTTGAAAGTTATATTATTAGTTAGTACTGATCATTTCTGAGCTACGTTGTTGGTCGCATTAAGAAATTTTAATTTTAAGAGGGATTTCTGGCCAATTCAAGGGACCCCACTATTGTGATATTTGAATTACCATAAGTGTATAAGTGTGACACTTTTATTCTTCACATACCAAAGTTTTACTGACAGCTATTCACAAGACAGACTACATTACGGGCTTCGTCGTCGTTTTGCGTCCGCTTGCTAACGCTTCACACGTAGCCTTTGACAGCGCCTCGCTAGGGGGAGATTTTCTTCTTGTCATGACGTCACTCCGTTACTAGCTCTCAGTAAAATATTCCCCAACGTGACAAACTTATAGAACAATATTATAGACTTATAGAACAATATTATAGACTTATAGAACAATATTATAGACTTATAGAACAATATTATAGACTTATAGAACAATATTATAGACTTATAGAACAATATTATAGACTTATAGAACAATATTATAGGCTTATAGAACAATATTATAGACTTATAGAACAATATTATAGACTTATAGAACAATATTATAGACTTATAGAACAATATTATAGACTTATAGAACAATATTATAGACTTATAGAACAATATTATAGACTTATAGAACAATATTATAGACTAATAGAGTTACATTTGCGTTTCGCTACTTTATTTCACAAACCAGGTAACTCTAAAAATTCATTTTTCGATAAAATAAATTTAAATTAAGATGTTCGAGTTTCGTTACCTTATTTAAAAAACTAGGTGTTGTGTCGTGGATACTAGTTAATACTAATTAAATACGAAACTGTTTACTATTTTAACAAAACATTATTTATTATACGATGCGACCGTTCGTGATGATTACATTGAAGGGAGGGTGCCCATGTCACTTAATAATTGAGTATTTATACAAATTAGGAAATATAAAAAACTAGTTTATCAAAATAGATAAACAACGATAAAATAAACAGATGAGATTAAAACAAAGGTTGAAAAACACGTCACTAGGTAACTCCAAAAATTAATTTTTCGGTAAAATTAAAATTTAATTTAAATTTAATGTGGGAGATTGTGTGTACTAAAATGTCCGTGACATCTTGTTGTCGCTCGACTGTGGAATGAAAGAATCTTATCGAAATTTTAAATAATTTCTCCCTCTCAGGACCGTGATAATGACTTCTCGTGCCGTCACATTTCCATTTCTACAGTCTTTAAACGTTTGAGTGTTTGGCAAGAATAGCCGCAATTTCCTAGCTAAGTTTTTAAAGTTTATTATTTGATAGTTTCCGTTGGGTATAGATCTTAAAAGAAATTGATTTGAAAATCTTCATCGGTTCATTGTGTAAATTGGCGCGTGCTTGCTCGGAAGGGATAATCTTATTGGCTAAGACAAATGCAGATAAATATTGCTAAGCCCACGTGATTCTATTTTATTATCAGAATAAATAATTACACGTGCGACGAAAAAATGGGCGATATCATCGAGATTCACGCGTTTTTAATTTAAAAACCCTTCCTTTTGACGGTTTTTATTTTGGAGCGAATAATTTCTTTTAGCGTCTATTGGGCGGGGATCTGTATCGCGGGGGATCGGGCCCTTTGCCGCGTTTATCGGCTGCCAAAGGAAGCTTTATCGGAAATTATCGCGAATGGGAAAATCGTTTTACTAATCCACTTTCGGTGATTCGCTTCGCAGTTGTAATGCGACTTAGGCACGTAACGCGCCGACGGACATTTTCTCCGATTAGATCCCCCCCCCCCCTGCAACGCAACGCAACGCGTACAGACCGATCCGCCATTATTTCTCCCAAAGCCGAGCTTTCTCTCCCTTTAGGTTTCGAAATTGGACTAAGTCGACAGTTAAATCAAAGCCGGATAAAGGGGTGACGTCTGCGTCGGATTTCACTAACGGATTAATACGTATTGAGACGCGATGGAGTATAGCGACTGTTGGCGCATTCCATTGCCCCAATTTCGCGGATTTCAACTTTTTTTTGTAAATGCTGATAACGCGTCTTTTTGGTAACGGTTAGTGGCTTTTTCGGTTTTTAATCTGGTTACTTGTGAAATGGGTGCGTCTTATGAAGTATTTTTTATTTTTTACTTATATTATATTAATACATCAAATATTTCATATATATTAGATCAAAGATAATATACAAATTCGACTTCTGGGAGCTTCCTGATGGACGGTTTTGTAAAGAAGCGTTTACCCACTGCCGGCACGTGACCTTCGAAAAATCGGGCTCCGTCGGTCACTGCCATAGTTAGAGCTGGGCGTTTGGATAAGAAATAATCACTTTATTTATTTTTATCCACCAACGAAAATTATCCGGGATAGAACGATTATTTTACATGTTAAATTGCTATATAGCCGTGGATAATATCCATGGATAAACAGTTAATCGTAATTTTTATGGTTAATCAAAATTTTAGCGGTTAATTTATCTGTTTCGCCGAGCTCTAGCCATAGTCCTATCACGGCCAACTTTGACGAAGCGCTGTGGCGCGAACAGCGCGTCATCAAAGTTGACCGTGACCTTAGCTATTTAGTTGGTTACCATGGTAACTACGCGGCTAATTTTCGTACACTATATAGTGTTCCGCAAGTCGTTGAAGCATAGTAGTAGTAATTTAACGTTAACCGGCTAGTTAGTAGGCATACGGAAAAACAGCACTTAGATAATTAGGATTAGAATCTCTAATATATATATTTATGGATTAGACGAAATATGATTTTCGATGCTCGTTTCCCGATGAAATAAAAATAATGTAGCCACCGTCAGCGATAATAAAAGACAGAAAGGCCTTAACGAGACCTTATCCTTGGACCATTATGGCGCACTTATCCTAATGCGACCTTATTTTCGGGTGGGATCCGAGTCCATTAAACACTCCGGAATTACAGCTTCAAACGCTCTTCTCTCCCGCCGCGTTTGCGTACGATTTAAAGTTATAGCTTGTTCCGGTGTTTCCTGGCTTCGAACCCCCGGGATCCTGTTTCATCCGACAAGCATTCGTCTGTCTCTTCGTCTCTTCTTTCTGGCGGATCGCGCGACGCAAAAATAAAGACGCACTCGTTTTAATTACAGGGGCGTTCCGGTTCGCGACGCCGACGCGAAAAGTTTCAAACTGGTTCTCTATACGGATATTGTGGCTAAAGTTGACTTCGTGTACATTGTAGAAACAAGTTTTCTCTTTGTACTATACAGGGTGTTTCAAAAGGTTACGCAAAAATTTGAAGGAGTTGTAAGGAGTGAGTTGAGAAGTATGCCTGTTTTTGCCCATTTTCCTACGATGATTTAAAAGAGCGCCAGAGAGCTTCAAAGTGTGGCCTACTAGCCCCTGGAAGTAGGCTGCAATCAGCGCAAAACCAAGCAGCAGGGACTTTAAATACTGTTTAAGTTACCTTTTACCTATCACACGAACCCAACCTTAATGTTCGCGTTTCCCCGATGCTTAATTTTGTGCTTGTTGCAGTCTACTTCCAGGGGCTAGTATGCCACACTTTTGAAGCTCTCTGGCGCTCTTTCAACTCATCGTAGGAAAATGGATAAAAAACAGGCATACTTCTCAACTCACCCCCTACGATTCCTTACAATTTTTGCATAACCTTTTGAAACACCCTGTATATATGCATAGGAATGGTGTGAAAGAAAAAAGAGCGCCATCTGCTTTAATACTTGTCAACTAAATGTAGGCTAAATAGCGGACGACTTTGAGATTTTTCATTTCAGGCTGAAACTTTTAGTTGCTATACCATAATACCAGGATAATTTTGATTGAGCGGGCAACGTTTCTACATACCAATTTATAACTTGGACAAAATTGAAGTCTGTTGTTTTCAGTGTTTCATTTTTATTAACCTTTCGTGTTGGTTTATTTGTTTGTTTGATTGATATTCATTTCTTTAGCGAAAACTTCCTCGGGTCTAATTTGTTGGGTTTATTTGTATCATTTTAAAATATAATAAATAATAACAATAATAATCATCTAGGCTAATACCAAAGGCTCCAACTTAGGTCCAAGTAAGCTAATGACTATTACTGCCTTTAATTCAGCTGGCCGGGTTAAATTTCGTACGAGGGTGGTAGCGAGCTCTTCATACCACCTGAGCCAACTGCTCCCTACCCTTTTACCGTTAAAATCTACTACAAAAAAAAATGGAAAGGAGAAACCGTATAATTCGAGGGAAAACCCCTTTAACCAGTGGATTGAGAGCTGGCAAACTCAACGCTTTCACCAGTGTCACAAGCTGGGATCGAACGCGGCTTTGGTTTTGAAGCATAATTACAATTCTACGTGTATACAAATGTAAATGTACAATTGTAAATAATGTAAATATTTTTATTTTTCAATATATCTGAGAATCTAATTTTTAGACTCCTCCCTGTTACGAAATGGATCCGTGTAATGGAAAGGTCAGTAAATAAACATTCATTCATTCTTACTGTGAGCTTAAGGTGCTAACCACTCCGTTCTTTGGATAGGATGAACTGTCATTATTTATAGCATTAATAGAAATGATATAGCGGCAGGGTTGGCATAGAACCAGCCATACCGATTATAGCCACCTGGTTAAATCCAGTTATAGCCACCTGGTTAAATCCGGTTATAGCCACCTGGTTAAATCCGGTTATAGCCACCTGGTTAAATCCGGTTATAGCCACCTGGTTAAATCCGGTTATAGCCACCTGGTTAAATCCCGTTATAGCCACCTGGTTAAATCCGGTTATAGCCACCTGGTTAAATCCCGTTATAGCCACCTGGTTAAAACCGGTTATAGCCACCTGGTTAAATCCGGTTATAGCCACCTGGTTAAATCCGGTTATAGCCACCTGGTTAAATCCGATTATAGCCACCTGGTTAAATCCGGTTATAGCCACCTGGTTAAATCCGGTTATAGCCACCTGGTTAAATCCGGTTATAGCCACCTGGTTAAATCCGGTTATAGCTACCTGGTTAAATCCGGTTATAGCCACCTGGTTAAATCCGGTTATAGCCACCTGGTTAAATCCGGTTATAGCCACCTGGTTAAAACCGGTTATAGCCACCTGGTTAAATCCGGTTATAGCCACCTGGTTAAATCCGGTTATAGCCACCTGGTTAAATCCCGTTATAGCCACCTGGTTAAATCCGGTTATAGCCACCTGGTTAAATCCCGTTATAGCCACCTGGTTAAATCCAGTTATAGCCACCTGGTTAAATCCGGTTATAGCCACCTGGTTAAATCCGGTTATAGCCACCTGGTTAAATCCGGTTATAGCCACCTGGTTAAATCCGGTTATAGCCACCTGGTTAAATCCGGTTATAGCCACCTGGTTAAATCCGGATATAGCCACCTGGTTAAATCCGGTTATAACCACCTGGTTAAATCCGGTTATAACCACCTGGTTAAATCCGGTTATAGCCACCTGGTTAAATCCGGTTATAACCACCTGGTTAAATCCGGTTATAGCCACCTGGTTAAATCCGGTTATAACCACCTGGTTAAATCCGGTTATAGCCACCTGGTTAAATCCGGTTATAGCCACCTGATTAAATCCGGTTATAGCCACCTGGTTAAATCCGGTTATAACCACCTGATTAAATCCGGTTATAGCCACCTGGTTAAATCCGGTTATAACCACCTGGTTAAATCCGGTTATAGCCACTTGAAAAAATCCAGATTTTTGTGGCTTTTTTTAAAAAAAATTACAATATGAATAATTTAGTAAATTAATAGTTTTTATTTAGAAATTTAGTTTATTTTTGTTTCATATTTAGAAACCGGTTTACTTTTACCAGTTTTTCGGTAGGTTTAAAGTTCCAAAGTTCGCTGCCTCGCTTCTGTCGGTGCGACATACACAAAATCTAGGGGGAATTTCCTGAGGAAATCAAAAGAATTCAGTTATTTTATATAGTTATTTCGCTTTATTTGTTTAGTTTCTTATTGACGACAAGAACTGCAGACAATTTCTACTTACATAAGTAAAAGGTACTGTTTATATTTTAGCCGGTTATAACCGAAAAAAAACCAGTTATAGCCAATTAAAACCACTGGTCTGGATTTAAAAAAAAAAACGGCTTTTTTCCAACCCCGTATAGCAGACTCTTAACGACCTCTCAATATTTTCGTTTTGTATACGAAAAGGTGGTAACATAATATAATACTATTAAAGTAACATCCTTGTTTGGAGCCATAACTCGGGCTTTTCGAATAAAAGCGGTCCCCGGCTTACTTCAATGCGGGGCCAACCCTCCTAAAAACAGCCAAGGCACTTCTTAAAGAAATTAATTATTAACCAATGAAACTTTCCCCGAGCTTCATAAGGAGAGCGTATCTCTCCCCTCGCCTACATTTTAAGTTTATTAACGCCTCTACGCATGCTCGTTATAGAACGAAAACGAGTCTTCTATAAAAAGAGTCTAACCCCCTTACACTTTCTCATCCCCCCCCGCGCCTTTGATTAAATAGATATTATGGCGTGCCCGGTTGAAACTTTCTCTCATTTTTTCGCCAAGATTAATTATGCAGGATACGACATGGCCGTTAGAAACTCGGCTCTCTCGCCTCAACACCGACTGGCGCTGTTTAAACGTTGATTCGACGTTAGTATCGCGGCTGGGAAGAGTTATTTCTATAGCGCAGTTTTTGGTCGGCTTTGCGGATGCCTCTTTATACTTCAGGGTGGTATTACGCGGAAGGACACCTGAAGGAATCATACATTGTTTAAAAGCGTCATCCGCGTGAAGTTTGTCACCGTATCCTCGAAGAGTGAGGCTTAGCTATTGCGCGGGGAAAAATGTCCTCTTCTCTCCTAGATGGAATCGAGAGACGTTTCTCCGAAATGACCCAAGCGAGAGTAAAAACTTTCGCGTGTACTCCTTACCCGTCTCTCTCTGTGTGTGGGGGGTTTTTTTTTCTGGTAGAGTTGTTTTTTTTGGCGTTCCTCTTTCCTTCGGCTCGCGCCATTATTATTATTTCTTCCGGATAAAGCATGTTCGGATGGGAAAATAGGTCCCAGGGGCTCGGCACGTGCAACAAGGGTTATACTCATCCTCCTCCGTTTTCGCGCTACCTCTTCCAGGTCCATTCGGAGCTTTTGTCTTTCTTTACACCGCCTGCCCCCCTCTCGACCCCCATACTGCCGCTTTAGCCTTTTTATTTAACCTCAATGCGAACGGGAATTTCATATTCCCTCGGTCGCGCCGCAGCGTTTACTTTCTCGAATAGCTCTAATTTCAGTGTCAGGTTACGCGATTGGGCTTGTACGTTTATATAGGTATAGGCAAGGCACCTATTTGGAGCCCTGCCATCGGTGTTGCGGCCCTCCCTTAACCGACAAATTTGTGGCTGTTTGGGAAAGAGTGAACATTACATCACTCTAGTCTTTTCCTTTCACGTGTATTGAGGATCCCCCCCTCTCGACTCTCCGTTTGCCTCCCCCCCCCGCAGTCTCCGCGTCGCTCCCGACCAGCGAAGCCTTTTTTAGTGCCGAAGTTTTTTTACTGCCTCCTAGATGGCGGCGCAAGCGCTGTACGGGACTCTCGGGAACAGTCACTAACGACCCCGGCTGCCCCAAAATTGTTTCCCGAATGGACAGGAACGGCTAAATTTTTGGGAGCCCGACCCCCCACCCCACCTCGGCCTCCTCGATAACGAAACAAACGGGAATTTTATGATTCCGGCGGATGCCTTCGGACCATCCACGTTTATACATCCCTCTACAAACATTTATAAGCTGAGCTCCGTTTTCTAAAGTGATAAAGGGCGGAAGACTCTCCTTCCCCCTCTTCCGTTTCACCTCCGAATAATAGATTAAACTTTAACCCTCCACTCGTGTTCTTCCCTTTCTCAGGAGACCCGTTGCGAAACTTTGGCCATTGAAAATTCCGCGCCTTCGTTCTTCCCACCGCCGCCACCGCGTTTCTACGTAATGACGAAATGCGCGTCCCGATAAAAGAATTGTTGTTTTCGGAGGCCCGCGAACAAAAGAGAGCCCGGGACTTACCTATTTTCGCTAAAATGTTTTCTCAGTCTAGATTGTGGTCGGCGGCGACGGCGGCTTGGGATGGAAAACCAAAATAAAAACGCCCCCTCTTTCGATTGAACCTCGCCGGGCCTCTATAGTTCTTCCTTCGAGGTTGGGTCCTTCGGGAAGCCTCAAATGGCAACTTTTCTTTACTTTACGCCACTCTCGAAAGTTGCTTTTACTACCAACCGACGTTAAAAGTTCGATCGAGGAAACGCGATTTTCCCACAATTTTTTCTCTTCGATCCGGAAAATAGGCCAAATTGTCTACTAGCGCCTGTAGAAGTGTTCCACCCGTCGCGTTTCGATGCGCTAGCGGCGGCCTACTACCAGGGACGAAAGCGTCTAATTTCAATAGAGAATACAAATTCGAAACGGATCCGCTAGTAGATAAAGCCTAATCAGACTAATTACTGGAGAGTTTCCACCTACCGAATACACGGGCAGTACGTACTTTATCGAAATTGCTCAACTAATTATTTATTTAAGCGTCTCCGTGGATTTAGGATTCGAAGGATGCGGGAGTGAATCGGACGAAAAGAAAAAAGTCGTAGTAATTTTTATATAAGCAATAAAAGAGAGTCGATGCGCGGTGAAGGAGCGAGATAGGGCGCAATGATGGCTAGTTGCCGCCAGTTTTGGGAATATCGAATGACCTAGCCCGTTCCGACGCGATCGATTTATAAGTTATTAAACTCGCTCCTTTTGAATTAATGATGAGGATGAACTAGTAAGGAGGGTTGCGCTAGTGGGTACATTTTGAACCGGAGAGAATCGGTAAGAGCTTGTAGGAGAGGGAGGGGTCAAGGGGAGATGGGTTGACGAGGGTGCAGTGTTTCGGGAGGGGGTTCGAAGGTCGGCGGTTCCATCCCGCTGGTCTATTCAATCAAATATTTAAAACATCTTTATAGAGCGAAGAGGCATTATCCCGTACGTGTTTGCAATTACCATGGCGATCGTGCCAGATAGGAGTCGCCACCGCCGAGGGCCCCCTCCCCAGCGCTATAAGAAGTTAGTCAGTACGAGACAGGAAAGCAGGCCCCACCCTGGTCTTAATTACTCGAACGCCAACTTAGAGAGGAGTAAAAAGGGCTTGGAAATATTCGGCTATTTTTGTGGATCGAAAAGATCCAATTTTCTCCCAGAAAAATGAAGCCGATCGTGCTCGATTCTGTTCCAGACGACGTTGCTACGACAGGACGCGCTATTTGAGTCGGCCAGATGAGAGAGAGGGTTAGCGCTTTACGATTTAGGAAAATGATCCGGCGATGGGAAGGAGAAAGGGAGAGGAGCTAGAAGGATTATATTACTAGCTAGAAAACCATTTATCAAGTTTGTAAATTTAACCGTTGCAAAATCCAGGGCCCCGTTCGGAAGGTCGGCCCTATTAAGCCCCATTAATTTAACACAATAATTGCAGCTACCCCCCTCGTCTCACCCCCCCCCCCATTCTACAAGGGCTTCGTTCGCTATAATTGAGTCGAAGCTTACGTGATAGTTCGAATAAGGGCGCGTGGAAGGGTCGAGTCTACGCCTTACTTTTAAAAAGAATGGAGCCTCCTGTGTCTGAAATCGGCGTACTGTTAACGAATAAGTAGTATATAACAACCCAGTTTTGGTATCCAGCTCTCGCTTTTCCATTTTTGATTTTTAATACATTGCACCCCCCTCTTGGAGTTGACTCCTCTCTGGTCTTTACTTTAAATCACGAACGTTAAGCCGAACTTCGCGAGCCATTATAAGCCGGGTTTCCATGCCCGCTTCGCGATCGAAGTCTGCCCAATTAAGTATATAGTTTCTGTCGTCCCGGCGTCCTCTCTTATACTTATTTCCCCGGACCCGGGCCCCTCTAGTGGTTATATATTGAACTATCTTTTTCGACGGCCGTATATGCAGCCGCGAACTAGCGAATTGGAAATGAATTTAGGCCTATATTAAAATGAGCGAACAGATATTAGAATTTCAAATATTTCGCGACGAGTCAACTCCTTTGATATTCTGGCGGCAGTTATTTTGGATTCGGAGAATTGACGCTTCGGTAGCGTTTAACTCCAAAATTGGCGTTGTGGAATACAATTTCTTTCGAGATTTCTTTTTCAATTCATTCTATTTACTTTATTTTGGTTTCCTATAGACGGTAAAATAAATTCCAAGGGTTTTTGAAGTTGGGGATAGCAATACCGGGAACATTTCGCGACTTCAAGCTTCAATTGTCACTGAGATCATTTCTACCGTTTTTCACGTCTATAATGATTCATTTCAATTAATAATTTACGTTTTAAATTAACGAATTTCAAGTTATACCTAAATTTCCGGATAAACGATCATTATTGTCAAGCTCCATGAGGAAACATGATTTATTTATTTGTTTCTCAGTGACGGTTAAAAATTCCACCTCCATTTTATTTTACCTTTTAGTTATATTTTTAATTTGACAAATATTTCAGTAACTGAAAAAGGTTTAAGTTAAGGTGATATATTGGTTTAAGTTTAATTAAAATAGTTTATGACCCGTAGGACCTCGGTTGCATTTTATTTTATGTACTCTTAAACCTATGTTGGTTCATTCGCCTCAAAGGAAATGTATTGTTGGAAATTTTTTTCGTCTTTTGAATATTTAAAATATACGTAACTACAAGGTCTCTACCGATACGTATCCTGAATATTTCCACGAATCTGTGAAACCCCCGCTGTGAATAAGATAGTATCTGAGATGGGAACGGGCTTATTTTTTATTAAGTAAGTTTTCTTTTTTATTACTCTTCTTAATCAAACACGAAACTTTCCAATTCCATTTTAAAAATCTAAATTTCAAAATGCGAAAGTCTGTCGAGCGGAAGCGGTAACGGATCTTGATAACTTCTTTGAATCTGAAAAATTTGTCTTTTTACTGAATAAATAGTAATTCGTTTCTAAGTTATTCAGACGTCAATATCTTAAAGGTCTCGTAAGCCGTATATATTTAACGGTTTAACCTACGTTAGCTAATACATCGGACGAAGGTAGTGAGGAGGTAAAGTATATTTAATATTTAGCCTACTTTGCTGACTGTTGAAAGTAGAGTAAATAATACCGTCTGGTTTATAATAGACCCTGTTACTACTGCAGTCTCCGTTTTGAGAATTAGGGTTGCCATTAGCCTAAATATATATACTATATTTGTTTTTGGTTATTTTTTGGGAACTGAAATGGTTTATTTATTAGCAGAGCGTCGAAATACCCTTGAGTATTTGAGTAATATCGCTGCAACGAATGCGATGGAAAAACACGAATAATAGCATTCTATCGTAATGAAAATGAGAAATAAACAATTAGTAATTACGTCCTAATGAAAACTACCTTTAAATCATATTGAAGCCGATATTAAAAAAACCATAAAATGAAATTGGAAGTAGAGCTATTGCGATATAAGCGGCTAATATATCATTTCTAGGGGCTGATGTTATTAATATGTAAATCAAGCTCTTCCGCCATTGTTCCCGGCTCAAAGAGGACACCTATGCTCTGTTTCCCTAGCAACGGCCACGTCTCCAGACGTGTTTACTTTGACGAAACCTTTAACTTTCGTCGTCTGACGAAATTACTTCCTAGATTTTTCCATAGATGTCGCTAGGTGCTCCGTATACAAACGTCTTAATTATTTTCGTTAGGCGTATTCACTCTTTCAAGTATCTTTTTTTGAACATTTATATCACACAACGTCGCGCCGGTGTCTTTGACCCATGAATGGGTACGGGTATGGAACATCTTATTAGTGATTGTCGGAAAATTGAATGGGAGCCACAGTGCCACTTCACAACGACGCACTTTTGTGACGTCTACTGGGCGATAATAAACAAAAGAGTTTGAGAGAGTCCCGAGTTTTCTAAACGGAGGATCGTTGGTAGCACTAGGGCGGAACGAGCAAGAATTAACATGTTCCGCGGGTGGTCGCCTCCGAGAGATAACCCTCAAACCCTCCCGGTCGGTAATCGCCCTTAACAGTGTTTCAACTTTGCTTGTTAGCGAAGCTTTCCTTTCGGTATATTTATAAACACGCATCTTCGGACAGTCTACGTATAGTATAACGTGAACAAAAACAGTGTATTTATATTTGGTGGGAGCAGCGAGGTTCCGCTTGGTGTAGCAGAGGACTGTGGGAAAAATCTGCTAGCTGTCTTCTTCTTGCCAAGATATATAATATTATGAAAGGGAGAGGCAACCACTATCATTATATATATATAATACTGGTACCCTCGATGAACTCATATTTCAACAGCGGGAAATATCGAGTAGCTCATACTATCTCCTCTCTCAAAGCGTATCTTTGTATCGGAAAGATATTATCCCTTTTATTTTGATGCGCTGGGAGTTGCGTAATATGTTTCCCCAAAAGTATTGGTGAGACCAAAGTACACCGTAATTTCCTATAACCCCCCTCCCAACGGATTTCCACATTGCAGTAGCTCCCTAACTTGTTAAACGCATTAGAATCCTCTATACGACTTCAAAGACCGTAATATATCCGTTGTACGTTTGGGGTATAATGATATTATCTCTGATACTCGGTAGCAACCTTAGAAAGGGCAAAAATTGTAATAAATAAATCGCTTTTGAAAATAATACACGGCTGAATTTATTTTCACCGCATTGAGATAACACGAGAGATAAATTCGAAATT